>NW_023604861.1:62614860-63350169 GCF_014898055.3 Talpa occidentalis
TGGGTGTCCTCCACAGCTGACCAAATGTTGTCATGCATTGATGTTGAATGAGTTTTCATGTGGAGTTTTTGGGGTTCTCTATGTATATTATCATATCATCTGCGAATAGTGATAGTTTGACTTCTTCCTTGCCTATTTGGATTCCTTCTATGTCTTTCTCTTATCTTATTGCTCTGGCTAGGACTGCCACTATTATATTGAAAAGCATGGTGAGAGTGGACATCCTTGTCTTGTTCCAGATCTTAATGGAAATGCTTTCATATTTTCGCCATTGAGAATGATAGTGGCTATGGGCTTGTCATATATGGCCTTTATGATATTGAGGTATGTTCCTTGTATCCCAAGAATTTCAAGGGTTTTTATCATAAATGGGTGTTGTACTTTGTCGAAAGCTTTCTCAGCATCTATTGAAATTATTATATGGTTTTTATATTTCTTTTTGTTGATGTGTTGGATTACATTGATTGATTTTTTGGATGTTGAAACATCCTTGTGTCCCTGGAATAAATCCTACTTGGTTGTGGTGAATTATCTTATGGATACATTGTTGGATTCTGATAGCTAAAATTTTATTGAGGATTTTTGCATCAGTGTTCATTAGAGAGATTGGCCTGGAGTTTTCTTTTCTTGTGTTGCCCTTGTTTGGTTTTCGTATTAGTGTAATGTTGGCTTCATGGAATGTGTTTGTTATTATCCCTTTCTTCTCAATTTTTTGAAAGAATTTGTGAAGGATAGGCACTAATTTGTTTCTGAATGTTTGGTAGAATTCACTTGTAAATCCATCAGGTCCTGGGCTTTTGTTTTTGGGGAGGTTTTGGTTACCGTTTCAATTCCACTACTTGTAATTGGTCTGTTTAGGTATTCTATTTCTTCTTTATCTAGCTTTGGGTAATTGTAGAATTGTAGGAATTTGTCCATCTCTTCTAGATTGTTGAACTTGTTTCCATATAACCGTTCATAGTAGTTTCTGATTATTCTTTTGATTTCTGCTATGTCTGTTGTGATTTCTCCACTTTCATTTGTGATCCTATTTATTTGTGGTTTCTCCCTTTTTTCCTTTGTGAGCCTGGCTAGAGATTTGTCTATTTTATTTATTTTTTCGAAGAACCAGCTTTTGGTTTCATTGATCTTTTGGATTGTTTTATTAGTTTCAATTTCATTTATTTCTCCTTTGATATTTATTATTTCTTTTCTTCTACTGGTTTTGGGGTTTTTTGTTGTTCTTTTTCTATGTTTTTGAGCTTTGAGATTACATTGTTTCTTGAGTTCTTTCTTGTTTCTTTTTGTGAGCCTCTTTTGCTATATATATTCCTCTTATCACTGCTTTTGCTGTGTCCCATACATTTAGGAAATTGATATCTTCCTTGTCATTCAATTCAAAGTATTTTTTAATTTCTTCTTTGATCTCTTCATTATTCCAGTATTCTTCCAATAGTGTAGGTTTCAATCTCCATGAGGTAGGAGAGTTCCTTGCCTTCTATTTTATGGTTTATTTCTAGTTTGATGTCCTCATGGTCAGAGAAGATGGTTGGCATGATTTCAATCTTGGTGTATCTGTTGATGTTTGTCTTGTGTCCCAGTATGTGATTGATCCTGGAGAATGACCTGTGTGCGCTTGAGAAAAATGTGTACTCAGATATTTTTGGGTTTGGTGTACTATAAATGTCTGTTAAACCCATGAGCTCTAGATCCTTATTTAGAGCTTTAGTGTCCTTACTTATTTTTTGTATCATTGATCTATCCCTTGTTGATAGTGGTGTGTTGAAGTCTCCTACTACATATGTGTTTTCTCTGATGTCTGTTTTCAGAGATGATAATAGTTGTCTGATATATTTTGGTGCTCCTTCATTTGGTTAGTATATGTTAATGAGTTTTATTTCTTCTTGAAGTATTGTCCCCTTGATCATAATGTAGTGGTCATCGGGGTCTCTTTTTTGAGTTTGAAATCTGTTTTATCTGATATAAGTATAGCTATTCCTGCCTTCTTTTTTGGTCCATTTGATTGTAGGATTGTTTTCCATCCTTTTATTTTGAGTCTATTTTTATCTTTTGTAGTTAAATGTATTTCCTGGAGACAGGAAAAGGTCGTGTTTTGTTTTTAATCCATCCTGTGACTCTGTGTCTTTTTATTGAAGAGTTTAGTCCATTTACATTTAGAGTTCATATTGATATGCTAGTGTCTGTATTTGCCATTTTGTTTGCTTTACTCTGATTTTATTTATTTATTTTTTCAATAACTTTTTTTTTGGGGGGGCCTTGTTTCATTGTATTTCATCCCTTGTGGGTTCTGGCTTTAGGACTCCTTGTAGTATTTTTTGGAGTGGAGGTTTAGTTCTAATGAAATTCCAGAGTTTCTGTTTGTCTGGGAAGGTCCTTATTCTTTCTTCATAGAGGAAGGAAATCTTTTCAGGATAGAGTATTCTTGGTTGGCATTTGTTGTCTTGGAGTCTGTTGACTATGTCCCTCCACTTTATCCTTGCCCATAGTGTTTCTTCAGAGAAGTCTGATGTCAGCCTGATTGGTTTTCCTTTGAATGTTATCTGTTTCTTCCCTCCTGTCAGCTTCATTATTTTTTCCTTGTCTTGGATTCTTAGGAGCTTTACTATTATGTGTCTTGCTGTATTTTTCCTTTCATCAAGGAAGTTTGGTGTTCTTGCTTCTTGTATATCTATTTTCAGCTCCTTCTTCACGATTGGGAAGTTCTGTTCAATTATTTCCTTGAATATTTTCTCTGTTCCTAGGTCTCTATCCTCTCCTTCTTGGATTCCTATAACTCTTATATTTCCTTTGCTCATGGAGTCAGATAGTTGCTGAAGTCTTTCTTCAGTCTTTTTCATTTGTACTTCTCTTTTCTTTTCTGTTTTGGTTCTTTTTATTTCCGTCGTCTTCGAGAGTGTTTATTCATTCTTCCATTTCATCTATTCTGTTATCACTGCTTTTCCCAGAGTTCTTTGCCTCTTCCATTAATCCTTTGATCTCCTGCATTTCCTTCATTTCCCTCTTTAGGGATTCAATGTCATTCTTCTGATGGTTGTTTTCCTTAATGACTTGTGTCAGTTTTTTAATCACGGCAGTTTTAAATTCTCTTTCTGGAAGGCTCAGAAGTTCTTCCAAGTCACTGTTGCAAACTGGTGGGTGTTTTTCTTTTTGTGGTGTGTCTTTTTCCTGAGGACTTGCTTGGTTGCATGTAGTTTTTCTTCTCCCTACTGCTTGTTTTCTAATTTGTCCTATGCGTTGGGGCACTGTGTCGCTGGTACTGGCTGGTATCTTTTTGTGTGCTCTTTCAAGGATATCAGAAACTAGTGGCCCAATAGTGTCAAAAAATTTTATATCTGAATTCTGGTAGGGCAGTAGTACTATGAATATGTTAGTGGTTGCTGTCACAGAGAATCTCCTCCTTCTGTATTTGTTTAATTCCAAGGAGGGTCTTATGGTCCCACAATCTAGCCTGTGGTGGTAGAATTGCCCGCTGGACTCCAAATCACTGTATCTCCCTCTGGGCTCAGAATGGTGGCCAGAGAGGGCTGGGCTTGTGGGGGCTTTTCAGTTCACCTCTGGCTGTGGGCGCAGCTCTTTCTCAGCTCCACACAGTCTAAGTGTCTTGCAAACACATCAAAGTTCCCTGATCTAAGATGGCCAGTCTGGACAGCACTTTCGTGCACCCTCGGTCTGCCCTGGTGCTGACTGGATCCCCCCACTGGGCTCTGGTGGCTAGATGGGAACAGGCTTGTGGGGAATTTTCAGCTCACCTGGCTGTGAGTGCAGCCCTTTCCCTGCTCCAAGCAGTCTAGGTGTGTTGTGAACATGCCAAAGGTCCCTGATCTAAGATGGGCAGTCGGGAGGGCACTTTTGGGCACCCTCGGTCTGCCCTGGCCCTACTGGATCCCCCTCTGGGCTCTGGTGGCTCTGAACAATATTTAAAACTAGATTCTGAAAAATTCACCTGTTGGCTCTGAAATCTATCCTTGCAACGTCTAGATGGAGGCTTAGAATTTCCTGTGTCATTCGGTGCCAGAGTATTCATAGTGTCAACAACAGATTCAGTCTTGGGTTTACTGGGTTTCAACAACAGTATAAAACTTGGGGAAAAACTTTTGCGGGGAATAGAATAATTAAAAGAACATGGTTCACTCTGATAATTTGTGTGTAGGCTTACAAGGCGACCCATAAAACACAGGCAAACAAGTGGTTTTTGATACTGGATGTAGCAGCAAGGTGTTTAGATATAAAAAGTGGCATTTTAAGGTGCCCACACTGCTAAAGGTAAGTTTTGGCAACAATGATTGTTGTTGTGATTCCATCTATTTTAAGATTCTGTCACCTTCTTTCATTGATATTTTCTAATTATCTGAATTTCTCTATTGCTAAGCTCTTCTTATATATCCCGTTTCTATTAATTTTATTTAAGCATCAACAATCTAAATTATTGGACCATAATCTCTGTGTTACGTATTCTCCGAGAATATCGCATCATTTATCTCAGTGTAAACATCAAGGAAACAAATCTTAATTTTTCCATAGAATTTCTTCTCATACTTCATTAAAATATTATTACTGTATTGAATTTAAAAAAAAAACATTTTGTTGATGTAGAGATGTTCTGAGGGTGTGGTGATGTTCTGGTGGTATAAGGATGCTGGCCTGGTTGTGATGTGGTACAATTTGGAGATGTTGTGTTTGTCTGACCACACCATGAAGGCTGGTGTTGCTGGAGAGGTTGGTGATGCTGTGCTGGTGTAATGATAAATTTATGAGGGGAGGTTCTGCTAATGACTAGGCTGTAATAACTGGGTACTGACCCTGCATGTTACATTCAGAATTGTAAGGGTAATAACAAATGGATCAAAAATGACTTCACATTGAAAACTTCTAATACATCTCATAGAACACAGATATATGTTATTTAGCTGATTCTCCACCTGTACAGGTAAAAATAGAAATTAGGAAGAAAAAGGCATGGCAATAGGAAGCTGATGCCATATGTGAACTTTTGCGAAGAGCTCTTTTTTCTCTCTTCAGTTTCTGCAGATTGTAAACTTGATTAAATGATTTTACCACAGCTAGTATGTGTATTAAAAAGAACTTACTGTGAACTAATAAATACTTATTTTAAACTTTCCACATTTATTTACAGAAATGAGTGGATATACAATGCAAAATAAGATATATAATGCAATAATCATTAATTAGAATATATCGATTGTACATAAACTCTAATTGTTTTTTTTCTATTATATAACCCATATTTTCTTTTTCCTTTTTGTAAATTTATTTACTTTAACTGAGGTAATATTGGGGTATCCCCCCCATCAGATATTATGCAATAGTGTACTCCAACACCACAGTCTATTATGCCTCCCTCCCTCTATTTTTTCATTTTTTTCTGCTTCCTCATTCCCTCTTCTCTTAGTGTCTCTGGTGTGTAGTCAGCTATCAAGTGTTTTTAATTTATCTTTATCTTACTCTTAATTTAATTATTTTATATTCCACATGTTAGTGATGCCACCTAGTATTTGTCTTTCTTTTTCTGACTTATTTCACTTAGCATTATCCTTTCAAGATCTATCCGTTGATATGTTGCAAATGGCATGAGTTTTATCTTTTTTGATTGCTGAGTAGTGTTCTATTGTATATATCTACCACATCATATTGATCCACTCCTCTGTTCTGGGGTACTTAGGTTGTTTCCATATAGCAGTAGTAAATAGTGCTGCTATAAACATGGGAGTGCAAGTTTCCTTCCTAATTAGTGTTTTTGAAATTTTTTAATAGATGCCTAGGAGTGGAATTACTGGGTTGAAGAATAGGTCCATGTTTAATGTTTTGAGACTCCACCATACTGCTTTCCATACTGTTTCCATTCCCAAGGCAGTTTAAGAGGGCATCCTTTTTTCCACATTCTCGCCAGTGAATCATGTGAGATCATGGTCTAGTATCATTCATTCTTTTTAAAGATTAATTTATTTATACAAGCACTGGAGTACAGGCCAGACGCATAGGAGGGTGAGGCAATTCACCAGAGACAGAGCAGAGAGCAGAACAGGCTGAAGGACCAAAGTACACTGCTGAGGGGAGCAGTGGGCAAGACAGGAGAGATCTGCCCCGCCACGTGGGAATCTCCCTGGCCAGCTGGAAAATGAACCAGTACCAAGGATGCTGCAGACAGCTTCACAGCACTGCACTCAACCCGCTGCATGACAGGAGAGGCCCTAGTTTCATTCTTTTGCATGAAGATGTCTACTTTTACCAACATCATTTATTAAGGAGGCTGTCATTGTTCTAGCGTATGTTTTGGCTTCTTTGTCAGAGATTAGCTGTCCACATATATGTGGGCTCATTTCTGGGCTTTCAATTCTATTTAGTTGGTCTGCATGTCTATTTTTATTCCAGTACCAGGCTGTTTTAATTACTGTGGCTTTATAATATAACTTGAGATCTTCAAGTGTGATACTTCCTGTTGTTTTCTTCTTAGTTAAGATTGTTTTTGATATTCAGGATCTTTTGTGGTTCTATATGAATTTCATTAGTAATTGCTCCAGTTCTTGAAATATACCATTGATATACTTATTGGGATTACATTGAATCTGCATATTGCTTTGGGTAGTATCACCTTTTTTTTAAAGAGTTATTTATTTATTTGTTTGTTTGTTTGTTTATTTGTTTATTTATACAAGCACTGGGTACAGTCAGAAGTGCAGGAGGGTAAGAGAATTCACCAGAGCCAAACCAGGGAGCAGAGCAGGCGGAAGGACCTAAGTACACTGCTGAGGGGAGCAGCAGGCGCATCAGGAGAGGTCTGTGCACCATGCGGGACCCTCCTCTGGTGGCCGGGGAGCAGCTGGGGATCCAACCGGTACTGCAGAGGCTGCGGGCAGCTTCGCAACCCAGCGCTCAACCGCTGCGCCACAGGAGAGGCCCCAGTATGACCTTTTTAGTGGGAGCTTGGATTATTCTGTGCCCCAACTATTCTGTGTCTTTGACTTGACTGATACCTGCCTTTCAGAATATTAGCAGGGTGGGGCCTTCCCAGTGGTGCAGCGGGTTGAGCACAGCGCTGTGAAGCTATCTGCAGCCTCTGCAGCACCAGTTCGATTCCCGGCCAGACAGGGATATTACACATTGTGCAGCAGACCTCTCTTGTCTCGCCCACTGCTCCCCTCAGCAGTGTATTTTGGTGATCTGCCTGTTCTGCTCCCTGCTCTATCTCTGGTGAATCCTCTCACTCTCCTGCACCTCTGGCCTGTACCCTAGCTCTTGTATAAAAATAAATAAAATCTTTTAAAAAAATATTAGCAGGGAAAGTTTGAGATAAGGAAACTCTCAGGGCAAAAGACCTGGTATGAAGAGCTATCCATGCTGAAACAGAATGTGATGAAAACAGCAATAGATGTTATGGTTAGAATAGCAAAACCACTGAAGGTTCCCTTGACTCTCTCCCTGATTTCCCAGCCTTAGCGTGGGCCAGCTGGTTACGCATCCCCCACACACTTGTGCATTCCCCATTTGCTTGCCTGCTTCTTTCATGTTTTTTTTTTTTTTAATTGTCTGTTTGATTCTAAATAAAATGAGACTGCCCTTGGAACTGGGCTGCACCTTCATGGTGTAGTCCCTTTAGGCTTCTCATTGTTCTGCACATGGACTCTGAGTAATCCATTTTCATCCTGCCACCACATACTGTAACTAGACACATTTTGACAATGTTGAGTCTTTCAATCCATAAGCAGGGAATATTTTTCCATTTCTTAGAGTGTTCATTTCTTTTTTTTTTTCTGTAGTAAATTTCTAGGGTTTATTTTGGTTTAGTTTTGTCATTTCCTTTGTGTTCTGTTGTTGATTGTTCTGTTTTCTCTATATTCCATGTATGAATGAAGTCATCCATTATTTTTCTTCTGACTTATTTCACTTAGCACATTCCCCTCCATTTGCATTCTTGTTGTCACAAATTCATTTCTTTCAAGAATGACTCACAGCTATCTTTGTATAGATCTTTTACTTTGTTTAGTTTACTCCTAAGTATTTAATTTTAGGGGATGTAATTGTGAATGGTATTACTTCCTTAATTTCTTCCCTTTCTGTGTTGTTATGTGTATAGGAAGGCAATTGATTTATGTATGTTGATTTTCAATTAGTTTTCCCATGGAATCTTGAGGGTTTGCACTTTATATTATCATGTTATATTCAAATATTAATAGCCCATCTCTGTCTTCTGAATTTCTGCAGAATCTGCTGAGATTTCTCTGCTTTCATTTTTGATTCTTTTTATTTGAAATTTCTCCTTTATTTTCTTGAACCTTGCTAGATGTTTGTCTTTTTTCTTTCAAAGAACTAACTATTGGTTTCATTGAGTCTTTGAACTGTCTCTTAAATTTCTATTTAATTTATTTCTGCTTTGGTTTGTATTCTGTTCTTCTACTGTCTTTGGAATCTGTTCTTGTTTTTCTAATTCCTCAAATTGAGAGAAAAGGTTGTTTATTTGAGCTTTCTTCCTCCTTAATGTGGGCCTGTATTGCTACATATTTTCTTCTTAATACTGACTTTGTTGCGTCCCATAAGTTTTGGACAGTTTGTGTTCATTTTCATTGTCTTGAGATTTTTTTTTAATTTCTTCTTTGATTTCCTCATTAATCCAGTGGTCTTTTAGTAATGTGTTGTTCAGTCTCTATATTTCCCTGCTGTCTTTTGATAATTGATTTCTAGTTTGATACCTTTGTGTTCTGAGAAGATGCTCAGTATTTAAGTCTTAATATAATTATTGGTATTTTTTTGTGTCTCAGAATGTGGTTTACTGTGTATGTCCCATGTGCACCTGAGAAAAATGTGTATTCTGCTGTTTGGGGTTGCAATGCCTTGTATATGTCTATGAGTTCCAAGAGGTCTAATTCTCTATTTAAGGCTATGGTATTCCAGTTTATTTTCTGTCTAGTTGATGTGTCGATTGGTGGGAGTGGGGCGTTGAAGACTTCTACCACAAATGTGCTTTATTTCAAAGCTTGTTTTCAGAGTTGATAGTAGTTGCCTAATATATTTTGGTGTTCTTTCATTTATGTTGATGAATGTTGTGTCTTCTTGGTGTATCATTCCCTTTATCATTATATAGTGTCCCTCCTAATCCTTGGTTACCTTTTTAACTGGAAATCTACTTAGTCTGATGTAAGTATGATTGTTCCTGCCTTCTTTAGAGTCCCATTTACTTTTAGGATTGTTTTCCAACTCTTTGCTTTGAGCCTATGCTTGCTTTTAGTGTTCAGCTGTGTCTCCTGGAGAAAGCAGAAGGTTGAATTCTGTTTCCAGATACAGCTGGATACTCTGTGTCATTTACTTGGTGAGTTCAGTCCATTTACATTTAAGGTGATTATTGAGATGCAGTAGTCTATTGCTGCCATTTTATTCTTAATTTGTGTCGGTGTATCTATTTCCTTATTTAGTTTCTTTTTCTCTTTTTGGTTTCAATGTGTAATCACCTTTCAATATTTCTTGGAGGGGCGGTTTATTGTTTGTAAACTCTTTGAGCTTCTGTATGTCTGACAAGGCCTTTATTCTTCCATCAAATGTGATGGAGAGTCTTGCAGGATAGGACATTCTTGGCTGGCAGTTTTTCTCTAAATATTTGGGCACACCATTCTACTCTCTCTTCCCTCATAGTGTATCTTTTTTTTTTTTTTAATAGAGGCATGTTTTATTTATTTATTTGTTTGTTTGTTTTGTTTATACATGCACTGGGTACAGTCAGAAGCGCGGGAGGGTGAGAGAATTCACCAGAGCCAGAGCGGGAAGCAGAGCAGGCGGAAGGACCGAAGTACACTGCTGAGGGGAGCAGCGGGTGGCAGGAGAGGTCTGCGCGCCATGTGGGACCCTCCCCCTTTGGCCGGGGAGCAGCTGGGGATCGAACCGGCGCCGCAGAGGCCGCGAGCAGCTTCGCAACCCAGCGCTCAACCGCTGCGCCACCGGGGAGGCCCTCCCTCATAGTGTTTCTTCAGAAAAGTCTGATGCTCACCTGATCAGTGTAGCTTTATCTGTTATCTACTTCCCCCTCCCCGACAACTTCAGTATTCTTTTCCCTGAGTTTTTAGAAATTTCATTATCATATTTTTTGCTTGATCTTGCCTTATCTAGGTACTTTGGGGTTCTTTTAGTTTCCTGCATTTGTATATTTACTTGTTTCTCTAGATTTGAGAAATTTTCCTTCATTATTTCTTTAAATACATTTTCTGCTACTTTCTCGTTCTCTTCCCCTTTTGGTATTCCTATTATTCTCATGTTGCCTTTTCTCATGGAGGCAGATAGCTCTCAGATTGTTTTTTCATTTTTAAAATTTTTGTTTATCTCTTTCCTTCTCTACCTGGGTTCTTTGTACATCTGCATCTTCAATTACACTGAGCCCTTGTTGCACATGATCTGTTCTACTTTTGCAAATTTTTCCTGAGTTTGTCACCTCCTATATTTCTCTTTTGAAATTCTGAAATTTTTCTTTAATCTTTATTTAGAACTTCATTTTCTGTCTTTAGTTTATTTTTTCATTTCTAAGAACATTCATTTATTTTTCTAAGTTTCTTCCTTTTCTTTTAATTTATTCATCATTGCCATTCTAAACTTGTATCTGATAAGAAAAACATAACTTCCATGCCTATGACCTGTGGCTCTGGGGATTTGTTCTCTCTGTGTTGTACTATTCACTTGGAGACTGATATTACCCTTTGTTGGGTTTTTCCTTCTTCCTATTATTAGATTTGGAACCCATTTGTTGTATGTGGGTTTCCTCTGAGCATGGCTCTTCCACCTTCACTGATTAGGGTTCTCACCCATCTGGGCAAATCACTGGGAGGATCTTGCTGGAGATCTGTTATCTCTGTCCACTCTGACTCAGACCCTGATGTGGATCCAGAGTCTTAGCAGTCTGTGCAGGTGTTGGCTTGATCTCGTAGGAAGTCACAAGGCCTCCGTAGGTCTGAATGGGTGCTGGCAGGGTCCTGTAGAAGGTCGCGAGGCTTCTGCTGGTCTGGGTAAGTGCTGGCTGGGTCCTGCAAATATTGGAGTTCCCTGGCCACTCTGGCTCCCTCCCCTGTGCAGGTCATGGTCTCACTGATCTGGGTGAGGCCTATGGAATCTCATATGAGTCCCAAAACCTCTGCTGGTATGGACTGA
Source organism: Talpa occidentalis (assembly GCF_014898055.3). Lineage (NCBI taxonomy): Eukaryota > Metazoa > Chordata > Mammalia > Eulipotyphla > Talpidae > Talpa > Talpa occidentalis. The sequence goes on from NW_023604861.1 coordinate 62,626,003, forward strand.
CTGCAGGAGTCTTAAAGAAGGTAAGAAGTGTTTGGCCGCTCTGACTCCCTGCTCTAAGGGGGTTGGGATCACCAACTGATGTTTTCAAATGATCAAAATGACACATATTTTATACATATGCATGATTCTATGACATTTATATTGAATAAAAGGTCTTCTAGCAAAGCAATTGAAGTCATTTATTTCTTATGAAATTTAAGTTGCATAGATGGAAACATACTTCAATAGATATTTTTATTTTGATTTTTGTAGACATGAGCTCACTTTCCACAGTCTTAGATAAGCTTTTTCCTAGATAGCCAGAGTAGACCTTTTTTAATATGTGTCACCTTCTCATTGATATGTAGAACTAAGGCTAACTGAGTCCCTGTGTGCCTCAGGAGAGACTGTTACCATTACTTAAAAGAATGAAGATTATCTAGGTTTAGGGACTTCTCAAGAAACAAATGTTTTCTCAAGAGAACCTAACCTTACGGCAGAAAACACATCTAGAGGCAATATTTTGTCATGTGAAATTCCCTCCTCGAAAAACTTGATGTCCCCAGCCCCCTTAAGATGATACAGGTCCCCATTTTGTCTCATTTACTTTAGATTTTATACCATGTAGGCTTTTCACATTTGTGCTATCAAACGTGGTCCTTTATCTTACTAATATGTTTGATATCCACCCTCAAAAGAACCGAGAGGAGTGAGAAAAATTTTACTTGTATCCTGATAAATATTTTGGGACTTATTCTATTCCAATTTTGAAAATGTTTTAAATTTAGACATTACCAGATTCTAAATAATCACTGAAATATTTTTTTCTACAATATCTGCGTTTCATAAGGGATATGTTGCATATGTCCCAAATGAAAAAGTGACACATAAGTTGTGGATTTCAGTCTCTCCTTGGCATAAATCTTGTATTTCAGAATTTACATTTTAGGTAATCCTGATAATTGTTATTAAAATGGAAAGAACAAAACAAACTCAAATATCAGTATAATCATGTGCACTCTCATCGTGTCTCCCTTTCAATTCATAGGAGTCTACATACGGAAGAAAGAATGCTGCCAGATTTTCTTGGACCTATGCCCTGACAGTAGCTCCTGGCGACAGTCCACGTTATCCCACACAGCCCCTACCCCTTCCCATGTCCCTCAGCTCCATTTCTCCTTTCTACCTCACTGACTCCTTATCCTTTGGCTTTCCCTTTAGAGTTCCAAGCTCAAGCTGTCAAGTCTAATTATGGCACCTGCCTACTGTGTATACAAAGGAACAGAAAACACATTTGGGGACTGCTATTTCCACTTGCCACCATGAGCCTCCTCATGAAGTTCACAGATTTGTGTGTGATATAGGAGAAATGGCAAACCACAGTGCTCATTTTATGTTAGAGTAGCCTCACTGTGTATGTTTACAACTTTCTGTGTTAACTTTTAAAATGAGATAGCAATGTTAAGATAATTGCTTTCAAAAGTATTACATATTTTTGTTCAGTTTAGATTTAAGGCAGCTTGATACATTGAACTGTTAAATATAACTTTAAAGGGCATTCGCTGAACAGAATCATTAATCCATCATATCATTTGTTCAAAAATATGATTTAATATGATAAGAAAGATTGTAAATTATCTATAAGTCTGAGAAGATAGTATTAATTTATGGAATAAAACATGGTACGATACAAAAATTAAATTTTATTTATCGAAATGTAGGGTGACAAAATATTGTTACTTGATGAGACATTAAAGCTCAAAAGTGAAATATGACAAAACATCTCTGGGATGTCTATTAAAAATAGTTTGGTTGGGTCATTGTCCTGTGGGAGCAACACTGTTTTCTTTTTTTCATACAGCACAGGCAGTGAGAAGTGAGGGATCTATGCTTTGTTAATGAGACAATTACAGTTTTGTATGGTTAACTTGTATTCCCACGTGAACATTTTCATGTCACTTCAAATAATCTGCATGAGTCTAAAAACCATATTTCATGGTCAGTGTTTTTGTGTTTGTCTAAGTTAATATCTTCTATTAAATTTTTGATAAGGGAGAAATGCTGATATTTCTTTAACTTAAGGCTTTTGAAAGGATTGTCACACCACTGTAAAATTTACCTAAGGAAAAATTTCATAGTCCCATGAAGCAGCTTAATAGAAGGTTCATCTAGCCATCAGAGTAGTTTTAAGGTACCTTGATAAACTTCAGGTAAAATCTTACTGACGTATAATCTTTCCAACACACATTTAACTTGCAGGATGTGGGTAAGATACACTACCACAGTGTAAAACAGTGATTATAAGTGAGTATCTATTAACACGCTTATGGAAAAAACAGCTATATCTAATTGCTAATACTCACTCTTCTGAGCTGATTTTAAAGAGTCATAAGGCTGGCATTAACTTTTACATTAACATAGTTAATTGTTCTTGGTTGTCTTACTCACAGAATGAAAACAATATCCAAGATCCCTTTAAATTCTGACAGTCCATTGTGGAAAATTGATGAAAGTTAAGTGCAAAAGTGTCTTGTCCTCTCTTCATGTCAAAAATTTCACATAGTGGAATACAAAAGCTTATGCAAATACACTCTCAAATGCTTGGAAAACAGTATTGAGAGAACTACTTTCAGGAGGCATAACTATTATTCTATAGTAGTAGTTGTCAACTTTTGCTGTAAATGGCCAGAATAATAAATATTTTATGTTTAAGGGCCATAAGTTCACTGTCAAAACTTCTCAGTTCTGCTGTAGTAGCTTGAAAGCTGCCATGGAGAATATGCAAGTGAATGAGCTATACTGTGTTCTAATGAGACTTTAAAGACCTACAAGTAATAAAATTTTAGTTTTCTGTATAACTAGGGGGCAAAGATCATATGAGATAGAGATCATAGTTAAAGTTAGTGGCTAAAAACAATCAAGAAGATGTGGTATATATACACAATGGAATATTACTCAGCATTCAAAAAGGATAAACTGATGTCATTGGCAGCAACATGGATAGAGCTGGAAGGGAAATAAGCTCAGAGAAATAAGCCAAAAAGAAAAAAGAAAAATACCAGATGGTTTCACTTATAGGAGGAATGGAGTGGAACCAAATAAGGGATCAGGAAATAAGAAAATGTAATATAGTAAAAATCAAAATCAACAGGCAACCATAGACCAGAGAGATCCTGTAGGGGAGGAGAAGAGAGAAAGATCAGGACAGGGGTGGGACGAGGACAATGGACTATAGTGATGGTGCACAGGTGTAATAAATAAATATATAAATATAAAAAATAAAATAAAATCAGAAAAAAAGCACAGTCTCTAAAAACAGAGTACAACTTATGTATTGTATGGCCTTTGGAAGATCACTTAACGTTTTTGTGGCTAGTTTGCTTAACTATAAATTAAGGACAATAATAGCATGTTCATCATTTGATCATTATGAAATTAAATGAGAAAAACAATTAAAACATGTTGAATAATGTCTAACCCATATTAAGGATTTTACAATGATGACATCATTATAAAAGTTTAACACATTACACTGTGAATAGGAGTGAACTTTAAAAGCATTAAAATGGGGGGGGGAGCTCCCTGTGGTCTAGGGGTTAAGTCTCAGTGCTATCACATCTAAAGGCCAGGCAACTAACCCACATATGGCTTAGCAGACATCACCTATCTCATCTGCTTCTTCCCTTAGCAGTGTATTTACTTTTTTTTTTAAAGATCTATTTATTTTTATAAAAGAACTGGGGTACAGGCCAGATGCGTGGTTGGGTGAGAGGGTTCACCAGAGACAGAGCAGGGAACAGAACAGGCAGACTGATGAAATACACTGCTGAGGGGAGCAGCGGGCGAGACAGGAGAGGTCTGTCTTGCCATGTGGGATTTTCGCCAGCTGGCTGGGGACCTAACACGCCCTGCAGAGGCTGCAGATGGCTTCACGGTGTGGCGCTCCACCGCCTGCACCACCAGGGAGGCCCCAGCAGTGTATTTTCAATCAATCTGCCTGTTCTGCTTCCCACTCTGTCTCTGGTATCCTCTCATCCCTCCCCCCCAACCCCCCAACTTATGGCTTATACCCCAGTTCTTCTAGGCAAAAACAAACAAACAAAAAAAAAGGATTAAAATGGTGATAAAAAGATTAAAATGGTGATAAAAAGATTAAAATGGTGTTTAGTTATTACATAGATAGTAAGCCAGGATGAATAGTGAGGGAGTGTCAGAACAAGGTCATTAGATGGGATATAAATGATATTCTAAAACTATAAAGATATAATGCCATGTATTGTTGAGTGACTGATTAGGGAAGTAAGGAAGAGAAAAACTTCAAATCAGTTCCTTAGTCTTTGAGTGATTTGTGTAAAATGACAAATTTTAGTCAAGAACATACTAGTTGGATTTGATATCTAGTCTCTATATAACTCAAACATTACATTTCCCCATCTGTATCTCCGCACCTGTTGATTTATTGCCTTTCTCTGACAAACAATGTGGCTTCTTTGAAAAAAATAGTAGTCATGTTGAGATTCATGGTGAAGAACTAGCAGAAATATGGTGGCAAGTGTTGCATGGCCAAGAGTTAGAGGCTTCTCCTGGCACAATGCATGTCTAAAGAGCTGCTCTTAACTTGGTTAAATGAATGAATGAATGAAAGAATGATTGATCAATGCATCTAAATTTAACTGAAGTTATGCTGTTTGGGCCTGTGAATTATATTAACATAATTGATACTAATCCATGTCTAAGAAGGACATTAAAACACTGCCTCAGACTCTTTTCTAGGAATTGAAATAAGATGCTTGATGCTGTAGTGACAGGGTAAATTAAATCCCCAATATTACTTCATAGTAGGATCTCTGGACCTTCATATGTCCAACATAGGACTCAGTAGGGTTCTGGCAAATATATATATATATATGTATATATATATATATATATATATACATATATATATATATAAAACTACAATTAATAGAAAGACAAGTAAAGATTCTCTCTCTCTCTCTCTCTCTCTCTTTTTCTGTGTGCCTGTGTGGGTTAGAAGGAGAGAAAGATGGTGATCCTCCTAGAAAATATATTCTAATAAACATAATTTACAAAATAGTGCAATCCCAAAGAAAATCAGAGATTTGAGAGATGGTACAACATGTTTGCTCTCAATGTGTCCCCAAATACAAAGAATTTTTGAAAACCCAAAGGAACAGTAAAATAAAGTCGAAGACAGACTTGAAACTTGAAGCTCCAGGAGAAGTCAAATTATAATTAAAAAGAAAGGAATGCAGAAAAAACTGAGAAGCGGACCAAAAGCAATATATTTTAAAATTATTAATTTATTTTATATATTTTTACATCATTTTTTAATATTTGTACAATGTATGAATTTTCATCTCAGTTATAATTCCTGTGAAATTCCTACCATCCATTCACCCATTAACCATCACCATGGTCCCTTTGCTTTTCCCACCCTTGTTTTGATCCTACTCCCTTCTCCCCCTCTGCAGAATATCTCTAGTTTGTAGTTGTCTGTTGATTTTGATCTTTACTTATTATAGTTACTTTTTTCCCCCAAATCCCGTATTTGGATCCTCTCCATTCCTCCTAGAAGTGAGACCATCCAATATTTTTCTTTTTCTTTCTGGCTTATTTCACTGAGCATGATGCTTTCCAGCTCCATCCATGTTGCTACAAATGACATCAGTTTATCTTTTTTGATTGCTGAGTAATATTCCATTGTGTATATATAATACTAATGATAAGGGACTGATCACAAAAATCTACAAAGAGCTTATGAGACTCAACAGAAACAAAGTAAATAACCCAGTTAAAAAAAAAAATGGGCAGAAGAGCTAAAAAGAAACTTCTCCAAAGAGGAAATGCAAATGGCCAACAAACATGAAAAATGTTCAACATCACTTATAATCAGGGAAATGCAAATCAAAACTACAATGAGATACCATCTTACAACAGTGATAATGGCACATATTAAAAAACCTAGCAACAACAAATATTGGCGAGGATATGGAGAAAAATGAACTCTACTACACTGCTGGTGGGAGTGCAAACTGGTGCAGCCACTATGGAAAGCTGTGTGGAGATTCCTCAATCTTCTGAAAATGGAACCACCATATGACTCAGCAATTCTACTCCTAGGGATCTACTCAAAGGACACAAAACCATTAATTCAAATGGACACCTGGACCCCTATGTTTATTGCGGCACTATTTACAATAAGTAAGCTATGGAAAAAACCCAAATGCCCAAAAATAAATGATTGGATGAAAAGCAATGTTTATAGAAATGGTGACTAAGGCCTGAGAAGATTAGAATGCACAAAGCTATGGAATAGATTGTCAATTCTGATTTCCATGCAAAATTAAATAAAATCCCATACCTAAACAGAAGGGAAATTGTTGCACTAATAATGAGTAATTTAACCACCTATATAAAAATAGTAATTATTCTAACAAACTACACAGCATCAATGATATAGGTCAGAGGCACTAGAAATAAAACTTTCAAATTGCTAACGGACAAACAATATCAACTTTGATTCTATATCCATATATATAAACATTCAACAGTAATACAAAACAATGATATATGAAGAAAAGTGACATTAATAGGCTTTATAAATCACATATACTACTAGAAGTGCTACAAATATATATTTCAGCCAGATGCAAATAAGCATAGGTAGAATAGAATATATGTACAATGCCAGAGACAATAGTGAAGAGAAAAACATGATAAAAGTGTTAACATTTACTTAATATTGATTACAAAATTACAAAATAGCATATATTAAGAAAAAGAAATGAGTCCTAATAATTTAAGGAAAAAGTTAGAAATACTAAATACTGTCATACTTAGAAAAACATTTTGTTGATATGTACATCCCAACTTTTCTCTGACAGGGTTAAAAATATCAAATCATAATCTGAATAGAAAGAGCAGGAAAATTCAACATCTGTAAGGAAATGAAAAGAAAATGAACAATACTAAAAATTACAAAGTAAAAATATCTAAAACAAACAAGGAGATATTATAAAACAAGGCAATTTTATACACAATATTATTACAAATTTGGAAATATAAATAAAATAGACTAATCTAGAAAAGTATACCTTATCAAAATTGTCTTAAATATTTTAAAATAACTTAAGCCAATAACTTTTAAAGGAAACAAATTTGTATTGCAGTCTCTCCTGATACCTCCTTCAAATGGCACTAGACATTTTTAAGATGACTTCTAATAAAACATCAAGGCAAACTATTCAAAGAACATGGCAAAAGAACACTGTGCAGTCAATTTTATGAGGTGAATATTACCTTAATCATAAATCTAGGCAGGGAAAATACAGTAAAAGTGTAATGAATTAAACTCATGAACATATTTTCAAATATCTCACCAAGAAAATAGAGCAGAATGAAATGGAATTTATCACAGGAATGCAATATTGGTTTTAAAAGTGAATTTTTTCATAGTAAAAGTTCAAATTAAAGAAACAATATACTCAGAACCATAAATGCAGAAAAATCCTTAGAAAATTAGGGCACATTTATGAAAATAATTGTTAGCAAAACAACTAGGAGTTTCACTTCTTTAACCTTAAAATATTTCAATAAAAAAATTTTGGAGACCAAGATGGTGAGAGAGGCACCTTGATTTGCTCTTAAGAGGAGTTCTACACTGAGAGTTTCACAACTTGGTATGAAACCAAAGTGACATTTGGAAATTAGAGACTAACAGTAACTGCATAGAGGAGACATAGAGGAGAGTCATGCTTCATTCAACAAGATGTAGGTGTAGTGAGGTATCTGAAGGCTGCAGTCTGGGGCAGGGGACATGGATATAATGGATGCTGGCTTACCCAGGATTCCAGGGAATGATAAAGCAGGTATCATTCAGAAGATAGAAGAGCCATACAGAGAAGCCAAGTTGCCCCATATAGGCTGATATCCCCACTAAGAAAAATAATAGAAAGTGATATAACAGATCAGCATATAAGGACCTTAGACTTCTAATCCAGCACATAATAGTTGCAGAGGCCTGCATTCAAGACCCCAAGGACACTCATCTTGCATCAGTGACCCCTAGATACATCAGTCAGGAACCTGGTCACCAGCCCAGCAAGGGATGAGGCAAAGCCTGCAGCTAAGGCACCAATATGTCACAGGGCACTAGCAACCCCTAGACTTGCTAGGAAAAGCCTCAGTCAAACATGGGGCCTACATGCAGCATTGTGACCCTGAAGGCAAACAATGGGGAGATAGAAAAGCAACAAATATTCACATGAGTTCTCAGGAGAATACTACACCACAGCCAGAAAGCAAATAACCCAATCACAAAGACATAAAATATCAGTTCTTTCTAGAGGATAAAGAATTCAAATTAGCCATGACAAATAAATTTGAGGAAGACTGAGAAGCAGATCAAAGATATATTTAAAAAAATTCAGAAAAACAAATAAATATCTTGAGAAACAAAATCATAGAACAGAAGATTGAAATTGATACTTTAAGAAAATAACAGAAATGCAGGATTTAAAAAGATCAGTAATGGAAGGAAAAATATTTTAGAAAGCTATGAAAGTAGAATAAACCAAATGGAAGAGTGAATCAGTGAACCTGATGATATGAATAGTGAAAGAAGAAAGATAGGAAAAAAAGAGAAACAAAGCAAGACAGTGATGAAACACACCAAGAACTTTTCAAATCCATGAGGAAAGATAATTTAATAGATATTCTAAGAAGGGAAGAGAGAGAGGAACAGAGAATATGTTTATTTATTTATATAAAAATATTTATTTATTTATACAAGCACTGGGTACAGTCAGAAGCGTGGGAGGGTGAGAGAATTCACCAGAGCCAGAGCAGGGAGCAGAACAGGCAGACTGATGAAATACACTGCTGAGGGGAGCAGCGGGCATGGCAGGAGAGGTCTGTAGCGCCATGTGGGACCCTTGCCGGGGCCCAGGATTGAACCGGTGCTGCAGAGGCTGTGGGCAGCTTCGCAGCCCAGCACTCAACTGCTGTGCCACCAGGGTAGGCCCCATACAATATATTTAAATAAATAATAGAGAAAAGCTTCATGAACCTGGAGATGGGAATAAATATATGAATCCACAAAGCTGAAAGAACAAATGAGACTGACAACAAGATAAATGGTAAGGAAATTTCTAAAAATTCAAGACAAAGAAAGAATATTTAAGTTGGTAAGGGGAAAAAAAACATAACCTATAAAAGAACCCCAATAAAGCTAACTGCAAACTTCCCTGAAGAATCACTATGGACAAAGAGAATGGAATGATGTGGTAGAAAAACTTAAATATAAATACTGCCAGCCAAGAGCACTCTATTTGGTATGTCCCTCCTTCAGATAGGGTGGAGAAATAAAAACCTTCTCAGAGAAACAGAAACTGAAGGAATTTGCAAAAACTAGACCCCCCATTCCAAGAAACATTGAATAGAACTCTTGTTTCTAAAACAAAAAGAGGAAGACCCACAAAAATGGAACAGGGAAATAGATAGAACCACAATATATGACTAAATGGGCAACAGATTCTCCATATATTAATAATCACTCTAAATGTTAATGGACTAAACTCACCAATTAAAAGATAGAGTTTTTGATTGGATAGGAAATATTCAATTTTCTGCTATCTCCAAGAGACACAGTTGAGTTCCAAATATAAGCATGTTCTCAAAATAAAGAGCTGGAAAACAAAATACACCTACAAGTAAATTGGACTAAAGTAGACATGACTAGACATCCATACTTATATCAGACAAAATTGATATACAGTTAAAATGGTGGTAAGACACAAGGATGAATATCCCTGATATTATGTCAGGGATATATTATATATCCTATAATGATTAAAGGGACAAAACATCAGGAAGAGATAACACTCAATGCATACTCAGCAAATGAAAGAGCTCCAAAATATATTAGGCAACCACTATCAACTCTGGAAACAAATACTGTAAAAAAATACATTTGTGGTAGTAGTCTTCAATGCCTCACTCTATCAATGGATAGATTCATGAGACAGAAGATGTATATGGGCATAATAGCCTTAACAAAGAAATATATCACTTAAGGCCTTGCACTCAAAAAATAGCAGAATATATATTTTCATGTTCACATGGGATATTCTCTAGGATTGACCATATGCTGGGTCATAAAACAAGTATCAACATATTCATGAAGATTGAAATTATACCATGTATGTTATGCCACCATAAAGATATCAAGCTAAAACTCAACCACAAGAAGAAGTAGGGGATTCCTCTAATATTTGGAAACTGAAGCACATTTTACTGAAAGACTACTGGTTTAATGAAAAAATCAAAGAAGAAATAAGGAAATGCTTTAAGACAAATGAAAATTAGGATATCAATACCAGAACATATAGTACACAATAAAAGAAGTAATAATTTGAAAGAATATAACAATATGGGACCACTTCAAGAAATAGGAAAGATCTCAAATGAAAGTTTTTTTCAATAATTAATGAACTAGAAAAAGAAAAAACAACCAAATCCAGCAGAAGAAAGAAAATATTAGGAATTAGAGCAGAAATTAATGAAAAGAAATACAAGATATTCCAAAAGAAATATTAAAACAAAAGCTAGTTTTTTTAAAAAAACAAAAACAAAAACAAAAGTAGACTAACCTCCACCTAGATATAAGGGGAAAAAAAAGGGAGAAATCTCAAATAAATAGCATAAAATATTAAAACAGAGATGTTACAACAGACACACAGAAATTCAGAGGATAAAAGGAGACTACTATGAACATTTATAAGCCAACAAATTCAATAACCTAGAAGAAATAACAAATTGTTAGAATTATGCAATCATCTGAAATGGAATAAGGAAGAAATAGAAAACCTGAACAAATCAATCACAAGTGAGTAAATTAAAACAGTAATCAAAACCTTTGCAAGAAACAAAGTCCATGACCACATGATTTCACAGGTGAGTTCTATCAAACATTCAGAGAGGAACTAATAATACCTATCTTTCTCAAACTCTTTCAAAAAATTAAGATGGAAGACTTTCAAACAACTCTTTTAAGGCCAACAAAACACTTTATACCAAAATTAAGCAACAACAACACATAAAAAGAAAACTACAAACAATTTCCCATATGAACATAGATGCAAAATCCTCAAACATCTTAGCAAACCAAATCCTACAATGCTGCAAAGGGATTATATACCATGGCCAAGTGAAATTTATATTGGGTAAACAAGGATGGTTCAATATCCAAAAATCCATCTACATCATTCACCACATCAACAACAAAAAGATAAAAGCCATCTGATCATTTCAATAGATGTTAAGAAAAGATTTCATAAGATTCAATTTCTATTTATATTAAAAATCCTCGAACAACTGGGATAAATGGAATATAGTTTAACATAATAACAGTCATGTAAGAAAAACCCACATCTAATATTCTCAGCGGTGAAAAACTGAAAGCTTTTTTACCAAGTTCTGGTATATAATCTCACCACTACTATTCAACATAGCATTTGAAGACATAACTAGAACAATTATCTGTAGATAACATAATAATATGCATGTAGAACCATAAAAACTTCACTGAAAAACTATTAAAATAATAAATCAGTTGAGCAAAATGACAAGCTACAAAATCTATACATAATTGCCTTTCTATAAGCAAACAATTAGCTAAAAGAGGAAGAAATTAAGAAAAAAATCCCATTTATAATTATACTAAAATAATTACCTAGGAGTGAACCTAACAAAAGAGGTAAGGATCTAAACCAAGAAAACTATAAGACATTGTTAAAAGAAACAGAAGGAGATGCAAAATAAATGGAAATATATTCCATGCTAATGAGCTAGAAGAATCAGCATTGTCAAAATGGCCACCACACCCAAAGAAATATAGACATTCAAATTAATACCAAATAAAAATTCAATGTCTTCTTCAAAGAATCAGAACAAACATTACTGAAATTCATAAGGAATCACAAAAACTCCAAATAGCCAAATCACTCCTGAAAAAAAGGGAAGAATTGTGGTAGCACAATTAAGACTTTAAACTATACTATAAATGTATAATAATTAAAACAGTGCGGTGCTGGAACAAAGCAGACACACACATCAATGGAATAAAATTGAGAACCCAAAAATAACCCTGCACCTATATGGACAGTTAACCTATGACAGGGGACCCAAGAATATACTGGAAAAGAAAACTTTTTAAATAAATTATACTGGGAAAACTGGGCAGTCACATGCCAAGGAATGAAATTAAAATTCTATCTTTGGATGTAAGGCCAGACATAAAAAAATACATAAAAGAACACATAGGAAGAGCACTTCATAATGTAAGCTTCAGTGATGTCTTTGCCAATTCATCTCTAGTAGCAAAAAAAACAAGGGATAGAAAATAATTGGGACTGCATCAAACCGAAAACCTTTCGCACAATGAAAGAAACTAACTGAAACATATAGATACCTATTGAATGAGAAAAAGTATTTGCACATTGTGAAACTGACAAAAGACTGATATCAGAGATCTGCAAAGTGGTCATACAACTCAACAGAAAGAAAATAACCCAATTAAAAATGGGCAGTAGAATTAAATAGGCATTCTCCAGAGAAGCCATAGAGATGGTTGACAGACCATGAAAAAAATATTCATTGTCACTTAATATCAGGGAAATGAAAATCAAAATCTCAATGAGATACCACTTTGCACTTTGTACCTGTGAGAATGGCCCATGCCAAAAAGAACAAAAAGATGTATGGATGAGGGTACAAAGTAAAAGGAACTCTTTTACACTGTAGATTGAAATGTAGACTTGTCCAGACCCTAGAAAGCAGTCTGGATGTTCTCAAAAGATTAAAAATGAACCTGTCATTCAACCCTGCAATTCCAATTTAAGTATCTACCCAATGAATATAAGAACAATTTTTTTAAAGATATATATATTTATTTATTTATACAAGCACTAGATATAGTCAGAAGCGCAGGAGGGTGAGAGAATTCACCAGAGCCAGAGCAGGGAACAGAACATGCGGACTGATGAAACACACTGCTGAGGGGAGCAGTGGACAGCAGGAGAGGTGCGTGCCATGTGGGACTCCCCTCCAGCAGCTGGGGATAGAACTGGCACTGCAGAGGCTGCAGGCAGCTTTGCTGCCCAGCGCTCAACTGCTGTGCCACCCGGGAGGCCTGCAAGAACAATATTTTGAAAGGACATTTGTACTCCTATGTTTATTGTAGCACTATTTACAATAGTCAAGCTTTGGATACAACTGAAGTACCTAAAAACAGAGGAGTGGATCAAGAAAATGTGGTGTATATAACATAATAAAGTACTACTCCTTGATAAAATGGATAAACTTATGCCATTCGTGCCAACATGGATGGAGCTGGGAGGAATAATCATAAATGAAATAAAACAGATAATGATAAACACTGAATGGTGTCACTTATATTTGGAATATACAGAAACCAAATAAAAGATTGGCCAAAGACAATCTTTAAAACCACATTTCAAAGGTGTCCTTAGAACTGAGACATTCAGAGTGGGAAGGTAGAGGTGAAAACTGTGGTAACAAAGCACACTGGACAGTGGTGGAAGGACTTAGATAGTGAATGCACACAGTGACTACATCAGAAGGATGAGATCCTATACTTCCAAAATATTACTGACAATCTAAACCAATGGTACTTCAATAAAACAAACAAACATTAAGACAAGAGAGTCCAATAGAACACATTTCCTGCCCTCCAAATTCAGGGTTGATACTGAAATCATGAAGCACACTGACAGTGCACAGACTGCTAATAGTCATATACAGAAGCCCAGAGAGGAGCGATATCAGCCATGTCAAAAATTCTAGCCATACCTCCCAGTATATTTAAATCAGAAACTAGACTTTTCTGGATCCCAATTTCATTCAGCTGACAAAGCAATTGCTAAAACAGATCTCAATAGCTACAGAAGGCTGCAAAGGACTTCTTTGATCCAATCCAATCCAGTCCAATCCAATCCAATCCAATCACAGTGTGGCCTGTAGAAAAATAAATGTAGTTCACCTCTGTAAGTTACTGGTACATATATTTAATTTTTTTTCAAGTAACAAAATGGGCATACAAAAATATAATGTGGGGAACTTGAGATATCTGGAAAATATGACATCACAAGGATAGCACAAGTTTCCACCTCCAATTATAAGACAAGGAATATTTTATGTCCCAATTAGATAGAGTTCAAAATTTCTTTTTTTAAAAATATTTATTTATTTATGTAGTTCTTACTGTGGCACAGGCCAGAGGCATGAGGGGTGAAAAGATTCACTAGAGACAGAGTGGGGAGCAGAATGGGCAGACTGACTGAAATACACTGCTGAGGGGAGCTTCTGGTGAGTCAGGAGAGGTCTATTGCCCCATGTAGGTTGCTCCCTGGCCAGCTGGGGATTGAACTGGTGCTGCAGAGGCTGTGGATATCTTCATAGTGCTGTGCTTAACCCCTTGCACCACCAGGGAGGCCCTCAAAATTCCCATAATGAACAAACTTAAAGAGACAGAAAAAATACAGAAATGTAGTTCAAATTTGTGCAAGACAACTAAAAAAAAAAAGTAATCAAAGAAAATTAAATTCAGAAAAATGAATTATCATACAAAATCAATGAACAAAATGTAGAAATAGAAGTTCTAAGTAAGAAGACAACAGATGCAAGATGTAAGAAGCTCAATAATGAGATCAAGAACTCCAGTGAAAACTAGGGAATTAGAATGGACCAAATGGAGTAGCAAATCAGTGACCTTGAGGACAGTAATATACAAAGGACACACATAGAAATAGAAGAAAAAAATAAGATGCAAATATATTGAAAAAGCACTTTAAGAATTATCTGACTCCATTAGTTAAGGTAATACAAAGTTAATGAGTATCCCAGAGGGACAGAGAAAGGGAAGGAAACAGGGCACTAATTCAAAGAAGTAATAGATACTTCCTAAACCTACGAAATAAACAAAATATAGTAAATGAAGCTAAAAGAACATCTGATTATCTAAAGACAATGAGATGTACAGCACGACATTTAGTGTTCAAACTACAAAGAGTTCAATAACAAGAAAAAATATAGAAATTAACTAGGGGGGAAAACAGGTAAGTTATAAAGGTATTCCCATTAGGTTTTTTATCAGACTTTTAAGCAAATACTTTGCAGGCAGGAGGACAATGTAAATACATTTCAAAATACTCAAAGATAAAAGTTGTAAGCCAAATACAGAATATCCTGAAAGAGTCAGATATGAGAGAGAAATAAAGGACTTTCTGACAAACAAAAACTGAGTTTGTCAACACTGATAAACCCTGCATGAAATGTTAGAAGTCCACAAATAAATTGATTAAAAATAAATAAAACCAGAAAATAAAAGAGAAAAATTACAGTAGCAAGCCCTTACATATCAGTATTTGCCCTTAATGTAATGACTGAACTCATCACTCAAAAAGGCACAGCATGGCTAGTTGGATCAGACAATAAAATCTAAGTTTCTTCTAAAACCAGAATACTTACCTGAGCTTCAAGGGTAAATATCAGCTCAAAATAAAAGGTTGTAGTACAATCCTACATGTAAATGGAACCCCAAAAATGTCATGGATAGACATACTGATAAAGCTATGAAAAGAAACATGCAACAATGATGGATATTATACAGTTATTAAGGGATCAATATATTGGAAAGATAGAATACTCGTTAATATATATGCACCAAAGATAGGAGCATCAGTATAGATGAGTTAAGTATTAACAAATTTAAAAATCAATCATTGATAGAAACACATTAAAAGCAGGGGATTCAACATTCCACTCACAACAACTGACAGAAGAATCAGAGAGAAAATCAACAAGGAAACAAAAGTCTTAAATGAGGAATTAGGCCAAATAAACATATAAAACCAGAGTACACATTCTCCTCATGTACACTATATGATGGATCACAAAACACATGTCAACATTGTGAAGATTAAACAATATGTGAAGATTGAACAACAATACTGAACTGGGTAAATGAGGAAATCAGATTATAATTAAAAAAAATAGCTTGAGGGCCTCCCTGGTGGCGCAGCGGTTGAGCGCTGGGTTGTGAAGCTGCCCGCAGCCTCTGCAGCGCTGGTTCGATCCCCGGCTGCTCCCCGGCCACTGGAGAAGGGTCCCACATGGCGCGCAGACCTCTCCTGCCGCCCGCTGCTCCCCTCAGCAGTGTATTTCGGTCCTTCTGCCTGCTCTGCTCCCCGCTCTGGCTCTGGTGAATTCTCTCACCCTCCCGCGCTTCTGACTATACCCAGTGCTTGTATAAATAAATAAATAAATAAATGTTAAAAAAAAAAAAAAAAGAAAAATCTTTAAAAAAAAATAGCTTGAGACAAATGACAATGAAGAATACAACCATTTGGAACTTTTGTGACACAGCAAAAGTAAAACTAAGAGGGAAAATTTGAACAATAAAGGCCCATATTAAGAAACAAGAAAACATTCAAATCAATGCTATCTCTAACCTTTACGAATTAGAAATAAAAATGAAAATAATGAAACCAAATGCCAGTAAAAGGAATGAAATAATAACATTAGAGAGAAATAAATCAAATAGCAATAAAAGTAGTCTAAATAATTAATGAAACCAAAGTTTGTTCTCTGAAAAAAATAATCAAAATTGAAAAACCTCTAGCTAGGCTCACAAAAATAGGGGAGGTAACTCAAACAAAGAGTCATAAATGAAAAAAAAAGTTTCAACAAATATCTCAACAGATATCTTAGAAATTCAGAGAATCATAAGAGATTCCTATGAACATTTGTGTGCTGAATGATATAGAAGAGATGGACAATATCCTAGAAATATACATTCATCCAACACTGAATTTCAAACAAATAGAAGACTTGAATAGACCAATTACAAGCAAGAAAATTGAACCAGTAACAAAAAGTTTCCAACAAACAAAAGTTCAGGTCCAGTTATTTTCTTTTCTTTCTTTCTTTCTTTCTTTCTTTCTTTCTTTCTTTCTTTCTTTCTTTCTTTCTTTCTTTCTTTCTTTCTTTCTTTCTTTCTTTCTTTCTTTCTTTCTTTCTTTCTTTCTTTCTTTCTTTCTTTCTTTCTTTCTTTCTTTCTTTCTTTCTTTCTTTCTTTCTTTCTTTCTTTCTTTTTAAAGATTTATTTACTTATTTATACAAGCACTGGGTACGGTCAGAAGCGCAGGAAGGTGAGAGAATTCACCAGAGCCAGAGCAGGGAACAGAACAGGCAGAGTGATGAAATACACTGCTGAGGGGAGCAGCGGGCGCAGCAGGAGAGGTCTGTCATGCTATGTGGGATCCTCTCCCACTGGGGATTGAACCGGCGCTGCAGAGGCTGCGGGGAAGCTTGGCAACCCAGCGCTCAACCTCTGCGCCACTAGGGGAGGTCCCAGACATTTTCACTAGAGAATTCTACCAAACCTTCAAAGATGAACTAACACTTATTTTTCTCAAACTCTCCCCCCAAATTGGAAAACTATATACTTCCAAACCCAGTGTATGAAGTCAAAATTACTCTAATACCAAAACTGGATAAAGAAAAGACATAAAGCGAAAACTATAGGGCCTTCTCTGGTGGCACAGGAGGTTGAGCACTGTGCTGTGAAGCTGACAGCAGCCTCTGCAGTACTGGTTTGATCCTGGCTGGCTGGCTGGCGAGGGTCCCACATGGCGCAGCAGACCTCTCCTGTCTTGCCTGCTGCTCCCCTCAGCAGTACATTTCGTCAGCCTGCCTGTTCTGCTTCCCACTCTGTCTCTGGTGAATCCTCTCACCCTCCTGTGCATCTGGCCTGTACCCCGGTTCCTGTATGAAATAAATAAATAAATAAATCTTTTAAAAAATGAAAACTATAAACCAATAATTTCTCTGATGAACATAAATGTAAAAATAAAAAAAATTGTAGCAAAGCCAATTTAACAATGCATTAAACAGATCATACACAGTGACCAAGTGGAATTTATTCCAGGGACATATGGATTGTTCAAAATTCAATAATCAAAGAACATAATGCACCACATCAAAAGGAGAGAGAAAAATCATGGTCATATCAATAGATGCTGACAAGGCATTTCATAAGATTCAACACCCATTTACGGTGAAAACTCTCAAAATACTGAGGATAGATCAACATAATATAGACCACACATAACAAATGCACAAAAAACATATTATCAATTGTGAAAAACTGGAAGCTTTTCCACTAAGATCTTTGACAAGGCAAGGATGTCTGCTTTTACCACTACTCTGCAATATAGTATCAGACGCCCTTGTTACAGGAATTAGGCAAAAGGAGTATATAAATGGAATCCAAATTGAGTAAGAAAAAGTAAATCTGTAATTATTTGAAGATGACAATATAATATACATAGGAAACTGAGAAGACTGATAAAAAAGTAATTGAAACAATAAATAAGTTCAGCAACATGGAATGTTACAAAATCAGCACATAAAAATCAGTTGCCTTCATATATGCAGACCATGAATCCCCAGAAGATAAAAGTGGAAAAAAAACCAATCCCATTAATAATTGCATTAGAAAGTATTAAAAACATAGGAATAAACTTAACAAAGGAGAGGAAGGATCTACCCAAATAAAACTATAAAACATTGCTCATGGAAATAAGACACAAAGAAATGAAAAGATACTCCATGCTCCTGGATTGGAAGAAATTAAACTTTTTAAAATGGTCATTTTACCCAAACCAATATACAGATTCAATCCATCCCCCTGAATTTTTAGTGACTTTGGTAAAAGAAATAAAGCAAGTATTACTGAAATTTACATGGAACCTCAATAACTCAGAATAGTCAGGGTAATCCTGACAAAAAAGAAGAGAATTGTAGGCACTACACTCCCATATTTCAAATTATACTAAAGATAATTTCAAATTATAGTAAAACAGTATGGCACTGGAGCAAAAGCAGATGCACACAGCAATGGGATACAATAGAGAGACCAGAAATAAATCCATATCTATGTGGAAAATGAATTTATGACAAAGGCCCCAAGAATATATACTGGAAACAGGAAAACCTCTTCAGTGGATGATATTGGGAAAACTGGACAGCCACATTCAAAAGAATTAAACTAAGAAGGCTATCTCATACTGTACACGAAAATCAACTCAAAATTGGTAAAAAAGAGCTGGATGCAAGATATGAAACCATAAAATACATAGAATAAAACATACAAAAATATTCCAGGACTTAGATTTAACAGAGGTAAGAGAAGAGAAGAGAAACAATAGGGACTACATCAAACTAAAAAGCTTTTGCACAGCAAAAAAATTAAATAAATAAATAAAATAATACATTCTCTGCAGTGCTGGTTCGATTCCCGTCCAGCCAGGGAGAAACGCACATGGTGCGGCAGACCTCTCCTGCCTTGCCTGCTGCTCCCCTCAGCAGTGCCTTCCATCCCTCTGCCTGCTCTGCTCCCTGCTCTGTCTCTGATGATTCTCTCACCCTCCATTGCCTCTGACTATACCCGGTTCTTATATAAATAAATAAATCTTTAAACAAACAAACAAAAAAATGGGCAGAAGTGTTGCATCAAAACTTCTGCAAGGAAAACATAGAGATGGTCAGAAGACCCAAGAAAAAATTGTCATCATTATTTATTACCAGGGAAATGCAAATTAAAACCACAATGAGGGGCCTCCCTGGTGGCACAGGCGGTTGGGCTTAGTGCTGTGAAGCTGTCCGCAGCTTCTGCAGTGCCGTTTCAATCCCGCTGGCCTCGGAGCAACCCACATGGCGAGCAAACCTCTCCTGTCTTGCCCGCTGCTCCCCTCAGCAATGTATTTCTTCAGTCTGCCTGTTCTGTTCCCCGCTCTGTCTCTGGTGAATCCTCTCACCCTCCTGCGCCTCTGACCTGTACCCCAGTTCTTGTATAAATAAAATAAATCTTAAAAAAAGTTAAAAAAAATAAAAATAAAACCACAATGAGACACCACCTTACATTTGTGAGAATGACCCATAACAAAAAGACCAGAACATGTGTTGGCAAAGATGTGGAGAAAAAACCCTTTCATACTGTTGATAGGGATGTAGACGAGTCCAGCCCCTGTAGAAAACTGTATGGAGGTTTCTTAATTAAAAATGCATCTACTGTGTTACTGTGTGACCCAGTGATCCTACTCATAGGAATCTACCTGAAGAACACAAAAGCACAGTTTTGAAGTAGAATGTGAATGCCTATATTCACTGCAGTATTATTTACTATAGCCAAGATATGGAAAAAACCTAAGTCCAAAGACAGATGAAGTGATCAGAAAGATGTGGTATATCTACACAATGGAATACTACTCAGCTATCAAAAAAGATAAACTCTTGTTTGTGACAATATGGATGGAGGTGGAGGGGATTATGCTAAGGGAAATAAGTCAGAAGGAGAAAAACATATACCAGATGGTGTCATTTACATATGAAATATAGGAAATGAGACAAAGGGTCATATGAAGTTTTTTTTTTTAAGATTTATTTATGTATATTAGAACTGGGGTACAGGCCAGAGGTGCCCAGGGGGTGAGAGAATTCGCCAGAGACAGAGTGGGGAGAAGAACAGGCAGAATGACTGAAACACACTGCTGAGGGGAGTAGTGGGTAAGACAGGAGAGGTCTGCTGCGCCATGTGGATTGCTCCCTGGCCGGCAGGTTGGGGATCGAACTTGTGCTATAGAGGCTTTGGATAGCTTCATAGTGCTGTGCTTAACCCCTTGTGTCACAAGGGGGGCCCCAGGGTCAGATAAAATTAAACTAATAACAGACCCTACAAATTTGACTATAGAACTGAGACTGCTAAGGGGAGGTTGAGATGGTTAGGATCAAAGTGGGGAGGGAAGACAATTGAGTATGGATGTTTTCATGGTGGAACAACACCACCTGAAGGGGGAGATCCTATGCCTTTAAAACACAAATCACATTGTAAGCCAGTATTACTTATAATAAATAAGTAAATACAAATAAATGACAAAAGAGGAATGACCAATCACAGAAACAATGAGATGATGATATCTTGGAATAATAGCTGTATCACAGGGGAAATATTTGCACAAACATGGATAAATGTAAGGATGGAAACAAGTTCCTTTTTACCCTGGAGTGAGTGCAGAGTAGCAGAATATACGACCTTCCCTGATAAAATTGTGGGGGTGGTATATTATCACAAATAATCATCAACAAGGAAACAATGTACTCACCAACAGTAGGATAACACCTGCCACACTAAAGAGCACCACCATGCTTGATCCCTCTTTCTCTGATTATCTTACTTGATCAAAGGCCAAAATACAAAGTATCCTCAGGAATATAAATAGTGCCCGATCTTGAAATAAACTAACACCAATAGCATAATGATTTTGATATTGTTCTATACAATATCTTTCTGTAATTTTGGTTTGGAAGCTATAAGCTTATTTTTTTTAAAAAAAAATAGCAAAGTCTCTTCCTGAGTGCCTGTACTATTCTGCATCCCTAATAGCACTTACAGGGAACCCAGTCCTCTGCATCCTTATCAGTGTTGGTGATGTTACTATTTTTTTAGTCATATTAATAGGTACATAGTAGAAAAGAAATGGGACTTGAAGACCTGAAACAATTTTGACAAAAAATAAAATGGAAAAATTAGTCTACCTGGTTTTAAGGATTTATATAGCAAACAATAAACAAGACTGCGTTATTGGCTGAGGACATAGAGATTAATGAGCAGGAATGGAAATGCACCCACATAAATATATTAGTCTGACTTTTTTTTTTAAATAAAAGTTCAAAAGAGATTCAATGGGCATAGAATAGCCTTTTCATTAAACAGTGTGAGAACAATTGGACTTCCATAGGAAAAAACAATGAATTGTGCCTGAAACTTCATGTCATAAAAATTAACTTAAAATGGATCATCATCAGAGAAATACTGGGTTCTGCAAAGGCCCCTCCCTTCCCCCCCACCTCTGGCCAGCCTCGTTGACATGCGGGAGGCGCCTGCGCGGCGGAGGCCTAGGGCCCGCGGGAGGCGCTCCGGAGAACTGGTGGCAGTTGCTGAAAATGTTAATAAACAACAGTCTGACTTGAAAAAATAAATAAATAAATAAATAAATAAATAAAATGGATCATCTATATATTACTTTTATTAAAAAAAAAGGGAGAAAGTCTTTGATACCTACAATCAGGCAAAGCATTCTTAGACCTGATATGAAAAGCTTACGACATAAAGGAAAAACTGATAAAATGGACTCCATAAAAGTTAAAATATTTTGCTTTGCAAAAGACTCATTAAGAGAATAAAAATACAAACTATCACTTGGGTGAAAAATTTTAAAATAATTTTTTTTTTTTTTTGCACAGAGAACAATAATATATTTATTTGGATACCTCATGCACAGAAGATATCAAGTCAATTGTGGTTAATGGTAGTTGAATCAAAAGATGATTTCATAGCCCCAAAATATTTGAATGTTTTGTGACTAGTGGAAAAGGAAGTACAATAGTAATCAGAAAATCAGGAGAGTTTTAGAAAAAACAGAAAGATAAAAGTTCGATTACCAATTATAATACTAAAGGTAGGGCGTGAGACCTCAGGCATAGATTTGACATTTTCAAGGACAGACTGTCAGGCCTTTGAAAGGTCTTTAAATGGGAAAACCCATCAAGAGCTCTAATCCTAATGTTAGAGTTTGTGCTAAATCTCAAGAGAGATTTTAAAGCATCTTATCTATATATTTGGACAAATCAGTAATATCTGTAACATATAAAGAAATCTCAAAATTCGACAGTGTAGAAACAATCCAATTACAAAATAGTTAAAAGGCTTGAACAGCTACTTCACTTTGGATTTACAGAGGCAATTAAGAACATGAAAGGGGGCCTCCCCTGGTGGTGCAGCAGTTGAGCTCTGGGCTGTGAAGCCGCCCACAACCTCTGCAGCACCAATTCGATGCCCGGCCACCAGCAAGGGTCCCACATGACGCGCAGACCTCTCCTGCCGCACCCGCTGCTCCCCTCAGCAGTGTATTTCATCAGTCTGCCTGTTCTGCTCCCTGCTTTGGCTCTGGTGAATTCTCTCACCCTCCCGCGCTTCTGACTGTCCCCAGTGGTTGTATAAATAAATAAATAAATCTTAAAAAAAAAAAAAAGGAACATAAACTTTACCCTCATTAGTCATTAGGGAAATGCACATTAAAACCATAATAAGATATCTCTACATATTCATCAGTATGGCAAGGATAAAATTGGGGCATCACAAAATCCTGAAGAGGATGTAGAGAAACTGAGGCATTCAGACATTGCTAAAGGGAAAGTAAAATGGCACAGCTAAAAAAAAGAAGCTGGAAAATGGTTTAGGTTTCTTAAAAAGTGAGCATTAACTACTACAGGAAGCAGCATTTGCTTCCCTGGGCAATTATCGCAGAGCACTGAAGACATGTTTCATGAAAAATCCTATACATGAATATTTATAGCAGTTTTGTTCATAATAGCCCAAACCTGGAAACAATCCAGGTGTGCATCAATGGGTAAATGGTTCAACAAACTGAGGTCTAACCATCCCGTGGAATATAACTCAGCATTAAAAAGTTACATGTATACATGCAACAGTCTGCATGAATCTTCATAGAGTTATGCTGAGAGAAAAAATTAAACTATCACAAAAGGTTAGATAATATTTATATAGGTATAACATATGTTACACATAGCATATATTACATACTATGCATATTATGTGTATGTGTATAGGTACATATGATATTGATATATGTATCACAAATTATTAAGTATGATGTGCATTATGCATATTTCCATTTATATAAAATTGGGATGACAAAATTATACAGTATAATATATTAGCGGTTGCCAAGGGAAAAGGTGGGAGTGGCAGAGGAAGGACAAAAAACAGGGATTCTGTGGTGATGGGAATGTTCTCTATCTTGAGCACATTCATGCTTATATTTTGATTTTGATGTTGTATTATAATTTTGTCAGATGTTACCATTGACGAAAACTGGGTATAAAATACCTGGGATCTCTTATAACTCCATGTGAATCTACACTTGTCACAAAATAAAAATTAAAAAAGAAGTCGAGAACTTATATATTAATTTCTCTGTCCCAGTGGTTAAATTTTTTCTTCAGAATTATTATACCTCATATCTAATGCATGGGTGTATTTCTGAAAAGGAGATATTTATAACAGACACTACATATTAATATATAAATATATAATATTCCCAGCCCTGGGCGAATCTTTTTTCTGGGCCCTCTCTGGCATCATCTCATGGTCTCTTCCTCTTGTAGCTGTTCTGCCACTCTCTGTCCCACTGTTCTCTGCTGCTTGCCCTTATCGGGTCAGCCTCCAGGCTCAGGTGTGCCCACTCACACATGCCCACGCCCCACTCCAGGTGTCCACCATCAGGCATGTGTACCTGGAGCCCATGCTCCCAAGTGCCTCCTGCATTCAAGGCCACTGGAGATAGCCACAGAGGTCTGTGGTGCAAAAACCTAAGCAATCTTCATTTACCCTACAGTGTCATTAGATAATCCTTAGTTTCCAGAAAACTTGAACATTCAGGAGGTGAGGGTGAAGTGTGCAAAATCAACAAATCATCATAACAGTGCCGTGTGCCCAGGCTCAGGAGCACCTGATGATACTGACTCATGATGTTGGGAAGAGCCAGGGCCTGGGGCAGCCCGAGAGAATTCCTTAAAGCTGCAGAAGTGTGTGAAAAGTCCTTATTGTGTCTCTGTCCCCTCCCCCCAGGATGGTCACCCTGACAAGATCTAACCGGGCTTGCTGGTGGGGACGAGGCAGCCCTGTGGAGTTCAATGTATCTGGATGGTTGGGCATATGGCCAGTAATTCATGCTTCCAAAGCATGGCCCTAGCAACTCCAACTTAGAGACCCTCAGAAGACGGGGGTCACTTGGAAGTGATTAAACTTAACTTCCTACTAGCCTTTGGGTTTGGGGCATGGCAGAAGATAGAAATTAAGCTCCATTATTTAAAAACAAAATTGATTTCTTCCATATGGGTGTTTATGCCCCAGATCTTGTACTCATTACATATATTACCTCCTGTACATCTAACCACCCACTGATAGTACCAGCACTGATATTTTAAAAAAGAGACAAGGATCTGATCTGTGCCTTTCAGGAACACAATTAAGGTCATTTTGATAGAGAGGTTAAATTCTGTCATGGACTAATTCTGATTGTAGCTGAACTTAAAGGAGTATGGAATACTCTCTGCTCCCTGAGTCAAAGCAAGTGTAGGCAATCATCCCAGGCCAGGAAGGTTCACCGTAGATTCGAGCAGATGGACAAGGATCTTGGAGTCCTCAGAAAATTTGACAGACCTTAAATGATGAATCAGGGAACAAAATGCAGGCAGACCAGCAAGCAGGGAGGCAGGCAGCAACTGAGCCTCGCAGCCCCCTGCGATCTCCACCCTCTCTCTGTAGCTTCTCCCTGGTGTCTCTCCTCTCCACACAATCGCCTGCCTCTTGGCCCAGGTGTCTGTATTTATATATGCGCCATGCCCCGTGCTCTCTGGCTTCTCAGCTGGGTGTCCATAACATAGGTACTCCTGCCTGTGCTTGTGCTTCCAAGTGCTTTTTGCTGTATAACACGTTATCACGTATGGGCCATGAGACCTGGGAGGAAAGCAAAGCTACAGGTGACAACTATAGAGTTTAGCAGTGGAAGAACATTAAAAAAAAAAAAAAAAGACTAATTTAACTCATTTTCCTTACAGCAGGGCAGACTTCTTTTTGCTGTTGTTCCAAGGTGTAAAGTCAGGAATGGACCAGTGCAGGTTTTCTGATCCCATGCAGACCGGGTAAAGGAGGAGTCAGAGTCCTCAGTGGGTTTTTGCAGGTCTTTTATTGGGGTTCACCAGATATATGGTAGGCAGGGGTGCTGAGGGGCGGGGATGCTGGCAGTCCTCCCAGCCCGCAGCAAATCTGCACTCTCTCTGGGCTCTCTGGTGTTCTCTGCTTCTGCTTCTTTGCTTCTCTTGGCTTCTCCTCGGCTTCTGCTGGCATTCCCGTGACGCCGCCCTTAAAACCCCAGTCTCAGCCCAGGTGAATCCCATCTACCTATGCCCACACCCTATTCCAGGTGCCCGCCATCAGGCATGCATTCAGGACCTCAAGGATCCATCATCTATCCTGATGGCAGGAGGGCAGGAAAGCCTGACTTTTTTTCCTTACCCTACAGTCTACCCCCTCAGGGTTTTCTGCCATATAATCCACACATACACAACTTTGTTTCTTAGCAAACACAAACAATGCAGCCATGGCCCACAAAAGCAAATACATCACAATATAACAAAATACAACAGAACACTAATAAGTCCAGGCAGGGCCCCAACTTGGTGCAAAAGACAATTATTGGTATCAGCAGATGAGCCACCACATCTGCTGCTGAAGGCATTGCTCATACGAGAGAGGGGAACCACTCACGGCATCTACTGTAACACACCAGGAGGTGTCAGGCTTCCTGGTCTTCTCTGGCTGTAGTCTCGGCTACAAGCCACACACCGCATCCACCCCAGGATGCACTCGCTCTGGGTTTGGCGATTCTATTCTGTTGGGGGTAATCGCCAACCCTCAGGGTTTCTGTCTGCAGTCGCTCCAACACTCGGCTTTCATAGCCACCCATGCGACTCGCAGACCCCTGCACTCAGGCCAACCCACTGCACAAGCGCATGGTTCGGGGATCCAAACTCTATATGCGGCCTCTTTCGGGTCCCCTGTTTGGCTTGGGCTCCACCCCAAGCCACGTTCCCCACCCGTCCCTCAAGGACAGGTTCCTCAGCTCCTCACCCTCACTCGACAACGAGCAGGGCATCACCCACAGGTGATTTTACGAGACTCACAGGTCTTCAGCACACTCAGGCTGCTAACAGCCTCTCAGGGCTTCCCAAACTTAGCATCAGCACCAGCTTTTGCCTTCTCAGTTGGCTTTTCCCCTCTGCCTGGCTGCTGGGCACACACAGGTTGCCTTTGGCCACCAAGGCCCACTGGCCAACCCCAGATTCCCAGCTCCAGGGGTTTACAAACAAAACTGTTCCACCCTCAGGGTCCCAAAACATATCAACCTGCAAGGTCCTCCGCCTTCTGGTGGGATTGTCAGTCCAAGTTCATCAGCCCAAGTCCATCAGTCGAAGTCTGTTGGCCTCTCCCTGCATCAGCACCCGCGAGCTCCGAATCGTGGTCCTCTCCTCCCCGACGATTCTGCTGCCTCAGGGGTCGTTGGCTGGTCCTTTCGGGTGTTGTTGGCTGGTTCTCTCGGGTGTCTCCTCCTCCTCCTCTGGGCGAGGTCTTATCGCGTAGCTCCCGGACCTTGTCCACCAGTCCCTCCAGGTCTTCGGAGGCCTCCATACCCGTCTGCATGGATCATCTTGCCGACTTACGCCAATTGTAAAGTCAGGAATGGACACAGTGCAGGTTTTCTGATCCCATGCAGACCGGGTAAAGGAGGAGTCAGAGTCCTTAGTGGATTTTTGCAGGTCTTTTATTGGGGTTCACCATGCATATGACAGGCAGGGGTGCTGGGGGGCCGGGACGCTGGCAGTCCTCCCAACCCCCAGCAAATCCACACTCTGAGCTCTCTGGTGTTTTCTGCTTCTGCTTCTTGGCTTCTCTCTTGGCTTCTCCTCAGCTTCTGCTGGCGTCCCCGTGACGCCGCCCTTAAAACCCCAGTCTCAGCCCAGGTGAATCCCATCTACCTATGCCCACACTCTATTCCAGGTGCCCGCCATCAGGCATGCATTCAGGACCTCAAGGATCCATCATCTATCCTGATGGCGGGAGGGCAGAAAAGCCTGACATTTTTCCTACCCTACGCAAGGCTTTTTTTTTTTTTTCCCCTGGACTCTGAATTTCTCAGAGAGAAGTCATTGCAGAATCAAATTGTGGTGTTACCCCTCAGCTCAGGTCACAGGAGAGAGAGACCTCTGTTACCCAACCACTAATTTGTCATTCATATATATATATATATTAAAGATTTATTTATTTATTTATTTATACAAGCACTGGGTACAGTCAGAAGCGCGGGAGGGTGAGAGAGTTCACCAGAGCCTGACCGGGGAGCAGAGCAGGCAGAAGGACCGAAGTACACTGCTGAGGGGAGCAGCGGGCGGCAGGAGAGGTCTGCGCGCCATGTGGGACCCTCCTCCAGTGGCCGGGGAGCAGCCGGGGATCGAACCGGCGCTGCAGAGGCTGCGGGCAGCTTCACAACCCAGCGCTCAACCGCTGCGCCACCGGGAAGGCCCTGTCATATATATATATATATATATATTTTAAGATGTATTTATGCACACAAGAACCTGAACTCTGGTACAAGCCAGAGGTGTGGGGTGTGTGTGAGAGAATTCACCAGAGACAGAGTGGGGAACAGGCAGATTGATTGAAATACACTGCTGAGGGGAGCAGCGGGAGCTTCAGGAGAGGTCTGTAGTGACATGTGGGTTGTTCCCTGGCTGGCAGGGAAAAGGAACTCATGCTGCAGTGGCTGACAATAGCTTCATAGTGCTGCTTTTAACCCCTGCGCCGCCAGGGAGGCTCCAAATTTGTTATAAATGTTATAACCTGGAAAGAAACTACTTTGGAGGAAAAATCTAGATTGACAGAAAGAACACTAGTGTGATGGGTCACAGCTGCTAAATTAGTACAGGTGTTAAAATTTGAGGGAAAATAGAAACCTTATCTTTGTTCTGCCTTCTGGCCCCTCAGCATTTTTGGGAAATGCAGTAACTAACCAGTTCTGTGAGAAGCCTGTGGATCACACAGGGGTCACTATTTCCACAGGAGGCAGGACTTCTGTGCCCTTCACTTCCCTGGTACCTGGTGTGCAGTTGCGAACTTGTTTGTCCTAATTGAGTTTTATTATCATCTTTAAAGTGTGAGTGGTGAGGGCCTCCCCGGTAGCGCAGCGTTTGAGCGCTGGGTTGCGAAGTTGCCCACAGCCTCTGCAGCATGGGTTCGATCACTGGCTGCTCCCTGGCCACCGGAGGAGGGTCCCACATGGCACGCAAATCTCTCTTGCCATGCCCACTGTTCTCCCCAGCAGTATACTTTGGTCCTTCTGCCTGCTCTGCTCCCTGCTCTGGTTCTGGTGAATTCTCTCACCCTCCTACGCTTCTGCTTCTGACTGTACCCAGTGCTTGTATAAATAAATAAATAAATCTTTAAAATAAGAAATAGTGTGAGTGGTGAGTACTCTTTATCTCTTCAGGAATCTGGGTTTTCATAAACATGTGATGAAGAACAGTATTGTCCTTTGCCTAGTTTCCGTTATTTCTCATATCTTCTTGATAATTCTTTAAAGGAATAGTGGCTGCTTTAAAGAAAAAAATGCATGGCTTCCTGAAACCAAGACTTCTAAAAATTTAAAACCTTTCCAAGATGTTCTCAGGGGAAATAGCTTTCCCCTCCTCTAGTGTTACAGTCACAGTCACAGCCCGCTGTTTACCAATGTGGGACCTTTATAAATGGATCTAAAATGCACTTTTCCTGATTTCCTAACAATGATCCTACTGATGAGCTTAATATTCTACTTCAATTCGTGGGTCAATTACTAACAGATAAATCAATACTAGTGGCATGGACCAATGAACTCATTGTTAAATTCTGAAGAAGTAGAGGGAAGATTTGATTTTAGGTTTTAAATATAACTTTTTCTTATTTGAAAGCATAACATATATGAAAATAACCCTCCCCCCCATACTGAAAGTTACCCAGTCTAATGTAAGGTTAACTAAGATGAACGGATCCACTTAAAGTGACTTCAAGAGAAATAAAAATTTTTTGATACAATATAGTTAACTTTAGGGCCTCCCTGGTAGCGCAGCGGTTGAGTGCTGGGCTGTGAAGCTGCCTGCAGCCTCTGCAGCACTGGTTCAATCCCCCGGCTGGCCAGCGAGGGTCCCACATGGCGTGCAGACTTCTGCTGTGCCCGCTGCTCCCCTCAGCAGTGTATTTCGTCAGTCTTCCTGTTCTGCTCCCTGCTCTGGCTCTGGTGAATTCTCTCACCCTCCAGTGCATCTGACTGTATCCAGTGCTTGTATAAATAAATAGATAAATAAATCTTTAAAAAAAAAAAAAGAAACCTTTCAAGGCCATTTTAAAAAAAAAAATGTCGTTAACTTTAAGAGAGAAACTAATTGGTTTTGCAAGAATTTCCTATTTCTGAAGTACAATCCACTCCATTAATTCTAGGCATGTCTACATTTTACCGAACGTATCTCATCATTTCTAAGTAAGGACAGGCACAGGTTTGTGCTATTGTCAACTTTGGTCTTCATTGTATTTGTCAGTGATTATAAAACATAGAAAATGTCTCTGCTGGATGAGATTCTTATAAAGAAAGAGATTATGAAGTAACAGCTGTAGTGAATGAAGTGGTAACTTAATGAGACCAATGTTCAACAAGTTTTGAAATGAACATTCTTGAGAGGAAAAGTAGCTCAAACCTGTGATAGGAATCCCCCAATTAGTAATTTAAACTGAGAAGCTCAGTTAACGATGGTACATTAGTAAAACAATGAGGTAATTAATCTTTAAATTCTGAGCTTGCTTCCCTGCAATATTATGGAAGAATGTGTCTTATCCCTTTCTTGAGTGTTTTTGTAAGAACAAGTTATGACTAATCTTGCACAGAAAATCCACCTCCATCAGAAAATCAAGATTCCTTCTGCTGCTGAACATATCAGGTTTCTGACAACTAATCCCTGTTCAAGATAGAAAATATTTTCGTAATAAAACCTGCAAGAAGTATTCAAAATGTATAAACTTGTTCATATATATCAGTACAGTCATAATTTGTCAGTAATTGAGGTAATACTATTACACATTTAAAATATGTGCATTGTGGTTAGACCATATTTACCTGTCTAATAATGCCAGTTGTAAATAATTTTTAGAAAGGTGATTTTGATAATTAAAGTTGTTAAATTCATTTTCTTAAAAGAGGACTGTAGAAATTAATCTGAAAATTTATGACCCCTGGATTATCCAGCAAAGTACAATAGAGGGAAGCTGAGAAAAGTGAACATGTAAATTCTAGTTAAAAATAATTTGTAATACAAATTAACAATGTTAAATTTCTAGGGATACTTAAAAAAATATGGCCCAAACAAACAGACTCATTTATTTTGTGTAAATCTCGTTATTGTCCTGAGACAGTCTAGTTTAAGATTTCAGTTATTTATTGGATCATTCAGATAATCATTCATACTTAAGGCATGTATTGAATGGTTTGGAGAACAGTAGCAGACAAAGGAAGGCACAACTCTTAGACGGCTCTGAATATTTTGCTAGAGAGCATGGGGACGAACTTCCTTAATGACTGATAATAATATGGGAATAACCCAACGTAGAACATCAGGGAGGGAGTTCTCAGAGGAAATAATACTTAAATATAAGTGGATGGGATTGCTGAGGATTTGAAGTTGAATCATTTATAGATTTTCATATGAAATATGTGTCCTGGTGTAAATTTGAAGATATTGAAGTGAACAGAGTAATTTAATTACTGACTGGCCCCAACCACTTGAAGGCTGGGCCAAGTTCTATTCACTGTATGCCCTCAGCGTCCATCATTCTGTCAAGAGCATGCTGCAGAAATAATTCATACACAGCAAAAGCAATGCTTAAGTTAGTGCTTTTTCAAAACATGACAATTTAGAAAACATTTTTATTTATCAAGAAAATCTCTAACAATTGAATATGAGATGTTGATATATAACAATGTAAACTATTAAGGATTGAAAAACCCTCAATTAATATTTTGAAAAATATTAGTTTTCAATTTTGTTTTGCATTTTGCTTCTGATTTACTGCCTCTGTTTAAATTAAATGTATTTGTAAACTGATATCTCCTCAAATGTAAGATTTTGATAGACCCAGTTTTGCTACTAATTTTGGGCAACATGGTTGTATCTAGGCAAATATATATGTATATACTTGTTAGAATTGTCTAATATCCGTTTTTTTTAGCTGGAAGTTATTCTGTGTCTTTATATAGTCTTTTCACAGGTATCACCTATTTTGTCATGATTCTTAATGCTAATGTCCTGAGTAAAAAAAAAAAAAAAATCAAAAGTTATTTTTCCTATGAAAAAAGTCAAATGGGTCCACTTTTTATATATGCTTTTTATGTTTCCTCTTTTCCCTCCAATATTACCATCTGCTTGTTTTATTCCTGCTCCCAGTGTCACGTACCATGAAAGCTCCATCCACACTTTCTGTTCATTTATGTTTGACTGTGTTTATTGCTAGTGCTGTTGACTTTCTATGTCTGGGACTTGGACTTGTTACACTTACTCTGATTTCTGGCTTCCTTTCACAACATTTACTCCACACCTACTTTGAACTTTTCTTAAGATGAGAGCTTAAATTACCAAATATGATTCTTTCCCACAACAGATTTAATGGTGTAAGAAAAGCAAACATAAAGGAGGAAGAGAGTTACTGTATTCCAAAATGTCCAACTATTTTTAAAAGCTGATAGCAGGGCCAGACACTTACCCCCACTTAACTTCAGAACTATCAGTCACCCTGAAAGTGGGTTCTCTGGGGCATTTTCTCACACCCATTGGCCTGATACACATTTGAATTGGTGACATACTTCTTACTGATTCCATTACAGATACTAGGAGCTTAAGGTGGTTACTCTTTGCATATCCTGAAAATTTTCTTAGAAATCATAGATTTTGCCTGAGTGACAAGGAGAACTTGTCGATCTCCAGTCAAGGTTTGTTGGCAATAAAAGTCTGGGCTAGGAGTTTCAGCAGTGGTCAACTACTCATCTTGCGCCTGATCACTTATGAAATTTAATCACATGGGTAGAACTTTTCTTCTCAAACCCAGCTGTTACTCAGCTTACATCCTGAAGGATAAGGATTGATCACCCTGGTAATTTTATACTTTCTGGAATAACTGCAGATGTTATTCTAATTCTAGACAACTAATCCTTTTCAATTTTTACAGAGATAGCTGTCTCCATAGATATGATCAACCAAACAAGGCTTGATTGACCACTGCTGAAACTCCTAGCCAGGCCTTATTAGTTATACTTAAACAAGTCCTCTCTGTCACTCAGAAAAATGTTTTGATTTATAAGGAAAGTAATTATTTTAATCACAGATGTCAAAGAAATTGATAATATTTATAGGATCATTATAAGAAGGATAAAACTAAGTTTTTTTTTTTTTTTTTAACAATGCCCAGCAAGGTTATTTATTCTTTTGAATCTATATTTTTTTTGTATAGAAGAACTGGGGTATAGGCCAGAAGTGTAGGGGGGTAAGAGGATTCACCAGAGAGAGAGTGGGGAGTAGAACAGGTGGACTTACTGAAATGCACTGCTTAGGAGAGCAGTGGGCAAGAGACGAGAGGTCTGCTGCACCATATGTGGGTTAGCTCCCTGGCTGGGGTTGAACTCAGGCTGTAGAGGTGATAGCACTGAGACTTAACTCCTAGACCACCAGGGAGGCCTTGCCCAGGCCCTTAAGTATTAATTAGTTAATTGATCACAAAAACTGAGGCTTATGATTAAAGAATATAAGTAAGTTTAATCCAAAACCACCACCAACACCAAATACAAAACTTTTCCAAGTGAGGACTTTTATTTTCATTTAGTTAGATGTGATACCCCACTATACATCTATCAATTCTGGGTGCCAAATTAATAGAAGTAGATATGTGGCACTGAATTTGTATAGGGAGGAGAAAGAAATTGACACAAAAAATGAATATATTGCATGACTTATAATTCCAATAAGGAGATGCAGGATGCAATAGATAAATCACCAGAATGGATCAAGGGGCAGGTGATGAATATGCATGGGCTTGTGCATATGTATGTCTTGCTTGGACATGGACACTTTGCATAAGGCAGTGCTGGTAGTGCAGTAGATTAGAAATAAGGCTGGACGTTGGGGAGAGATGGAGTGACTACAATGTTGTTTTTTAAAAAAGTGAACTAAAATTTGAAATTTTTGAATTAGTAATCTTTATCATAGAGGATTTTTTTTTCTCAGCCATAGCTCTCTATAACTGAAAGGAGAAAGAAGAGAGAGTGAGAGAGAGAGAGAGAGAGGGAGAGGGAAAGGGAGAGGGAGAGAGAGAGAGAGAGAGAGAGAGAGAGAGAGAGAGAGAGAGAGAGAATTTTTTCTATTATTCTTTGTCATACATTTTTCATAACTTTGTGGGCAAAATGTCACAAAGTCTAGATACACCAAAGGCCAGTATTGATAGAATAGCACTTATTCAAGCCCCACCTATTACAGATTTGAAGCTGTGATAATGTTCCCTGCCCTACCCTAAGGAAGGGTGGAGCTGGGCAGGAGGGAAGCTAGAAAAAAGACTGGGAAAAAGGTCGGAGAGAAGCCAGCAGGAGAAGCTGAGAGACGGAAGAGGAAGGAGACATGGAGCAGAAATACACATGAAGAAGAAGCAATACTTGCTTCTTGGTCTTGGACTTGTAGCAAGGACTTGGTGGACATAGAAGGAGACACTTGAAACAGACATAGGTGAGAGAGCTGTGGGGAGGTTGACCATGGCAGCGTTTATCTTGATTTTGATGTTTTCCCTTCATACTAGCCTGGCTCCCTTTGCCTCTTTCCTATGGGTTCCTGCCAAATGATGCCTTAGGCTTGTAGCAAGCTTCTGGACCTCACCTGCCCTGCTTTGGGCCAACCCTTTATTCCTAGGCATTTGCCCATGAGGGGTTGTGTAAATTTGGGTGCTTGGTTTGGGAGTTAAATTCTTTCTCTTCTCTCTATTGCATACTAATTGTATTAAAGTTCTTTTCCATTGAAGATCTTATGCACTAGAGTATGTTTTGTCTTGATGGATAGATGGCACAACCTATTTAAAGCAGGCGTGTTTGGGGGCCTGGTGTGCCTCTCATTCTGCCTATTAACAGATTTGTGAAATGGGCTAATGTTGTAGGGTATCCATGCAGTTTTTCAAGTTTAAACTTTCTTATTTCATTAAACAAATATTGGTTTCAAAATGTACCATTTGCCTGAGTCAGTTTTAGTATATAGAACAATGGGCAAGGCACACTCACTGCCTTTACAGAAATGTACTATCTAGTGTAAAGTGTTACAACACAACTTCATGAACCCTATGATAGACAAGCACACCATTCCATCGAATCACAACCTAACTCTGTACTGAGGAATGATGACGATATGGTGATTTCCTTTTTCTTTTTTTTTTTTTTTAAGATTTATTTATTTATGCAAGAGCTGGGTACAGGCAAGAGGCATGAGAGGGTGAGAGAATTCACCAGAGACAGAGCAGTGAGCAGAACAGGCAGACAGACAGAATCATTGCAGAGGAGAGTAGCAGGCAAGATAGGAGAGGTCTGCTGCACTGTGTGGGTATCTCCCTGGCCTGCTGGGAATCAAAACCGTGCTGTAGAGGCTGCAGACAGCTTCACAGCATTGCATTCAACCCACTGCGCCACTGGGGAGGCCCAGATATGGTGATTTCTGACTCAGTTCCCAAGTTGGTTGCTCTCTTCTTTCTTTTTTTTTATTTATTTTTTTATTTTTTTAATTAATAAATTTTATTTTTATATTCCCCATACAATTGCAATCCCCCCATTCTGACCCCAATCCCTCCCCTCCCGCCCCCCACCCCCCAAAAAGTGTCTCTGGTTCATAGTTTTTGTTGATTTTGATTTTCACTTTCTTATAGTTATTCATTTTCCTGGTCCCTTATTTAAGTTTTCTAGATCCCTGCTATGAGTGAGACCATCCGGTATTTTTCTTTTTCTTTTTGGCTTATTTCACTGAGCATGATCCCTTCCAGCGTCATCCATGTTGCTGCAAATTGCATGTGTTTATCTTTTTTGAATGCTGAGTAATATTCCATGGTATATATGTACCACATCTTCTTGATCCAGTCATCTATTTTTGGGCATTTGGGCTGTTTCCAAAGCTTAGCTATTGTAAACAGTGCTGCTATAAACATAGGGGTGCAGGTGTTCTTTGGAATTGATGTTTCTGTGTTCTTTGGGTAAATACCTAGGAGTGGAATTGCTGGATCCTGTGGAAGCTCTATGTTTAGTAGGTCCAGAAATCTCCACACAGCTCTCCATAGTGGTTGGACCAGTTTGCACTCCCACCAACAGTGCAGAAGAGTTCCTTTTTCTCCACAACCTCGCCAACATTTGTTGTTGCTAGTTTTTTTAATATGTGCCATTCTCACTGGTGTAAGATGGTATCTCATGGTAGTTTTGATTTGCATTTCCCTGATTGCAAGTGATGTTGAACATTTTTTCATATGCCTGTTGGCCATTCGCATTTCCTCTTCAGAGAAGTTTCTTTTTAGTTCCTCTGTCCATTTTTTGACAGGATTATTTTCTTTGTTGTTGTTGAGTCTCATCAGCTCTTTGCAGATTTTTGTGATCAGTCCTTTATCATTAGTGTTGGGTGCAAAAATTTTCTCCCAGTTGGTGGGGTTTCTCTTTGTTTTTGTTATTGTCTCTTTTGCTGTGCAGAAGCTCTTTAATTTGATGTAGTCCCAGCTGTTGATCTTTGCCTTCACTATCACTGCTTTGGGTGATGTGTCTGTAAAGATGTCTTTGATATGCAAATCACGTAGTGTTTCGCCTATGTTTCCTTCTATGTATTTTATGGTTTCAGGTCTTATGTCTAGTTCTTTAATCCATTTTGAGTTGATTTTTGTATATGGTGTGAGGTAGTGGTCAAGCTTCATTCTTTTGCATGTAGCGACCCAGTTTTCCCAGCACCATTTATTGAACAAACTTTCTTTGCTCCAATGCATAGTCTTTGCTCCTTTGTCAAAGATTAGTTGACCATAAATCTGTGGGTTTATTTCTGGATTTTCTATTCGATTCCATTGGTCTGTATGTCTGTTCTTGTTCCAATACCATGCAGTTTTGATGATTATGCTCTCTTCTTTCTAACCGAGGAAAGTTGGAAGAGCCTGGCTCCCAGGGTTTGACCATTTCCCTACACTTACAACTTAAGGTTGAGTGGTATCCAAGAATGAGCATTTAAATATCTATCAATATGCTGAAGTTATGCTTTAGCTTGGCTGTCCTCCATGGTCTATAGCCTCACCTGCTCACATTCTCTTTCAGGTGTTAGTAAATGACTCAAATTGAGCACTGCAAGACAGACTTTTGGTTTTTATTTGTCTTTTACTCCCAAACTTATTTCTCACCCTGTCATCCCAAGCTGCACTTACTCATTGTGAATGTTAAAAAAAAAAAATCCAGAAAACCCACTTGACTCTTTTTACCTGCTATCTTAAGTGGGTCACCTCTCACTATGCCCTTCAATACCAGCAATTCCTTATCAGGACCCCCATTTCAGCCATTCCTGACTTTTTTTTTTTAAAGATTTATTTATTTATTTTATACAAGCACTGGGTACAGTCAGAAGCATGGGAGGGTGAGAGAATTCACCAGAGCCAGAGCTGGGAGCAGAGCAGGCAGACCGACGAAGTACACTGCTCAGGGGAGGAGTGGGCGAAGCAGGAGAGGTTCGCGTGCCAGGTGCCGGGGATCGAACCAGCGCTGAAGAGGCTGCATTCAGGCAGCTTTGCAGCCCAGTGCTCAACCGCTCCGCCACCGGGGAGGCCCCATCCCTAACTCTTACATAAAATATCTTAGTAGCCTCTTAAAGACCTCCATGTTTCTACTCATGATCCAATCCTCTACAAGCCAATCTGAAATGACATTTTAAAATGCAAGTCAAATTATCTCACTTTTTTACACAATATCTTTCCCACAGTTTAATCTGCAATTCCCAATGCTTTTTTACAGACTTCAACACTAAAGTGTCTAAATCTCTAGTCTCATATCATGCACTTGAGATTTTATGAAACTACAAAAAAGCTACATTCTTATTTGCCCTTCTAACAATTATTCATTGTGGGTGTTATTGTAACTTCATGTTAGAAAACTTAAAGAACAACTCAGATTTTTCTCCAAATCACATAGCTGGTAAAATTGGGATTTGTTCTGTGTAATAAATCTTAGTATTTAAACTTCTAGTCAGAGTTATTTCTACCATGCCACGGTACAATGAAATACAAAAAAAAAAAAAGTTGTACAAATGTTTCATCTTAAAAAAAATATATTATTAATAGTATTGATTTAAGTCTTGGTATTCTTTCCAAGTTTCAAACACTTGGACGCTCTGTTTCTTTCAAGCACATTAGAACACTGAAAATCAACCCTGCTTGGCCACATTCACCTCTAATAATACGATCTCATGGAAAAGGACTTCAGTTTTTCTGTTTCCATCTGGAGTCAGTTGCAACATCCACTCAGGCATGGGGGTTTGGGAAGAAATTTGGCTTAAACTACTGACTGCAGAATTTTTCTTTGTTTACAAAATATCCTGCTGTCTCTGTGCACATCTGTCAATGACTTCTCTTCTATCCTTTTGTCATCACCCAGCCAGTGATGCTATCCACCTCATTGGAGGAATTTACTAAGGCAACTATCACCCTTTACCCCAGGCAAGTTTGTTCAGAGTTCCCGTGCCTATAAATTTCTATAGAGCAAAAAGTGATCAAGCAAAATCCATTTTTTAGTTTCACAACTGGTTTGTTTTTAGGGTCTAAAAGGAATTCTAAAGTGTTTGGAATAGTTACCTGAAGTATTTAATTACTCTGCATGGAAGCTTCCAGCCCCCTGAATGTTGTTAACTTACCTGTGTACCTGCAAACCCGCGGAGACTGGGGCGGGTGGGCTCTCCACCTGTGTGCTGCAGCCGGCCTACCTATAACACCCTCCGCATTAATTTGGGAAATCTCCAAGTCTCGAAATCCCTTTGCACTGACTGTATCTGCCAGGTGGTGCATACCTCCAGGGACCAAGCCTCAGGCTACCGAAGATGTAGAGGCCCCTGTGATGCTTCTGCAGGAGCTGCCCTCTGGGAAGCCCCTCAAGCAGCAAGTCTTGCTGGGCCCTGACTGCTAGTTCAGGTAGGTTTTTATTAGCTGGTAATCCTTATCCTCAATATGAGCAATTAGCAACAGCATGAAAACAGCTATTTTATTAACAACCACTCCCTCCTCTCTAAGGTTATAAGCAAAGTGAAAAAAGGTGTGTGTGTGTGTGTGTGTGTGTGTGTGTGTGTTCAGAAAGAAACCTGTCTCTTAATTTGCCCACATACACAGGTATATCACTTCTCCTTAGAAATGGGTCTTTATGTACTAATATGGGCACTTAATCCATTTCTATCTGCAAAATGCCAAGCATCTGAATGAGAGGAAAAAATCAGTCACAAACAGATATTTCCAAATAGCTGGATATTTGGTCTAAAAAAGTCAAATAGTCAATTTTAGTATATTTTCCAACTTAAATTGCAAGTTTTGTAGTTACTTGTTAGACTGTCAAGGCCTTTTTAGAAAAACAAAAACAAACAAAAACAAAAAGTGAACATCTGGAAAATGAAGATGTGGCTCCCAAATCCAGCAGGAATGGCTTTGAGCGACGTGGTGAAAGCGGAAAGGAATGCTGTTCCAGCGCTGAGATGCTCCCTGTCAGCTCTCAGGCCCAGCCAAGCGGAATATGCCTGGGAGGTTGAGAGGTTTACTCACCAGTTTCACAAGTCTCCAGCAGGTGCTGGATTACTCTTCCCAGTTCAGCGACTAGAACTCACAAAATAGTCTGACTTTATCTCATTTAATCAGCGAGGAAAAATCACCTACAAAGGGAGCTTAAGTGGATGCCCAGAGGCCCAGGAGAACAAAAGGTTTTTGTTGTCCCAGGCATGGCGTTATCCTTTGTCACATGTATTAATTAACGTGGAGGGAAAAGGCAGCACTACATTTGTCAAAACGGTTTATTATAAACGCGCCAGCCATTGCGCTGAGTGATTTACAGTGGATAGAAATGCACTGTGCATGGCCTATGACTAATATTCAGGGCATGGTGTCTGATTAGATCATAAAATTTTATTGTGTGGTTACTTATATTTATATAAACTAAAACAGACATTTGACCTGACTTGTATAAAGATTTTAAAAAGTTAAAGAAGTCACTACCTATTCTGATAGCATTTGACCAGGAAGCACAGATTTTTATCACCAAAATGAAATTTGAGGAAAAAATTGAATTTTTTTCTTGTTCAACCTAGAAAATGAGTCAAAGACAATTGCTAATACACTTTTCAATATAATGTATTCAATTCTTATTTGTTTATTTGCCTGGTGAGGCAGACAAATAGATGTGATCACTTTTTCTGATTTTACTACCTTATTGTTTCACATCTCCCAGTTTATTGTGGGTTACATGATAGTGGATGGTAAAATATTTCTGCAAATAAATTTTTTATAGTAAATATGTATCTCTGAGCTATATGTTTATTTTTGTATGCTATGTGGCTAAATAAACCACCTGCATATTTTGGGATTTTATGGCAATCTAGAGTTCCTACCCCTTCGTTCCCCTAGGTGAGTGCACTTTGAGAAGCCAAAGGTGACAGAGACACACAGGGTGTGGAGTAGGTGAAGACCATCTGTGAACTATGGGCAGTCCTGGACCTCTTTCCAGGCCATTGTACCATAGCCCCAAGCCATTTTCATCTTCACTTCAGGGAAAAGTGGGAGATAACTTAGCTCCTTGGTGCCATGAGGATGTCCTATTCATTC
The DNA here is from genome assembly GCF_014898055.3 of Talpa occidentalis. Lineage (NCBI taxonomy): Eukaryota > Metazoa > Chordata > Mammalia > Eulipotyphla > Talpidae > Talpa > Talpa occidentalis. The sequence continues at coordinate 62,666,684 of NW_023604861.1, forward strand.
CTGAAAGGAAAATCTCTTCTGGAGCCAACTCAGTCTTGACCTGGAGAATCCAGGGCAAGTGTGAAGTGTGAAGTACTGTCACACACCTAAAAACTCTCAACAGAACTTCATACTGTGCCTCCATCTTGCCTTGATACACAATATCAACTGATATTATAATATACCATCTATTTCCATAGTTACAACAGACCTCTGCCTACTCTGACTTTGCAACTCCAGCTGCTTTGAGGAAAGTGGTCTCAACTTTCCTACACCTCCAGGTGCTCCATTTTGACTGATAAGCGTGAAAAAGGAGCTGGTTACCAGGCAGTGAATGTTGCTGATGACAAGACTCTAAGGGAGTGGGAAGCCTATTTCCTTATGCGCAGGAAGAGACATTTAATGTTTGCATGCTCTTTCAAATAGAAAATGCATCTCTGCATTCCACCACTGAGTAGTGTTGGATCAACTGTGTTTTGGGCTGGAGCTGAGCACAGCTTCTGTGTTTGGTTGAGTGTCATTCTTTTCTGACAGACTTATTTCCTTTCACCAGTCCTTATGTTTTACTAGATGCCCTAAAATCTATTCTTGAGATTGCATTTCAATGTTATGTACTATACATAGATTATGTATTTTATCAGTCTCACCAAAATGCTGGCAGTAGCAAAAAGAGGGAGGTAAAATCTAAAAATGAACAGCAGGGCCTCCCTGGTGGTGCTAGGGCTTAAGACACAACCTATGAAGCTATCCATAGCCACTGCAGCACCAGTTTCATCCCTGGCCAGGGAGCTAACCCACATGGTGCAACAGACCTTTCCTGACTCGCCCGCTGCTCCCCTCAGCAGTGTCTTTCAATCAATGTGCCTGTTCTGTTCCCCACTCTGTCTCTGGTTAATCCTCTCACCCACCACATCTCTGGCCTGTACCCCAGTTCTTGTATGCATAAATAAATAAATCTTTAAAAAATAAAAATGAACAGCAATGTACATATGAGAAGTATAGTGTTGTACCTATTTTGTATAACAAAATGCATTTCAACATGAAATTCTCAGAGGTCACTGTAATAAACTTGGTGCATTCTTCTCTTCTAGGGACCAAAGTAAAGATGAAGTGTAATAAAGAAAAAATATTTAATGATAGTGATTGAAAATAACAGCCCAAGGAAGATCATATTCTTGGCAAGCTGAATGACCCTCAATTTCCAAAGATATGCTTTGTCTCCCAGCCTTCTCACAACATTACATGGTGAGAAAACAAAATCTCCACAGAGAAGCAAGCGTTCTATTAGTTTAACCTCCAGGAAGGCACATGACAGTTTGTTAAACAAAACATTTTCTTGCTCTATTTTAATTTGATAGGGAAAGCTAACCACCTTTGCTCGGAAGGGCGTTTTGGAACTGACTTTGTATTTTTGTTTTTTTGTTTTCTTTTTTTAATCTGGGCTAGGGCTCTGGTAAGGCAGCTAAGCAGTTGTTATTCTCCACGGTTTTATGCATGGAGTGCAATCAAACTATGCACAAATTAATTAAAACAACTGCAAACACATTTAATACAGGTGGTTTAAAACACAGAATGCATGGATTTGCAACAAAATGATTCATCCCACATGCATGTGCAGAGGTTTTGGTCCCCCTGTTGCTAGAAGAACAACAATGTAGATGAAAAACATCAGTGCGTGAGAGTACTCTGAAGACCACCTTCTTTGTTGGCCATGGTTGAAGCAGTAATAACTGTAATCACTTTTTACTGCCTAAAGATTTTATATGAGCAAACTCAAACCATAAGTCTTGAAAGTGGGATTGTTTTCTCAGCCTTTTCTCCAACCACCCTGGATACTTATTGTAGTTTTCTGCCTACTTTTTACAGGTTTTGATAATTTTATCTTTGCAGCTCACCAACTGGCTTTAGGGAAACGCCCCTTTGCCATTCAGTATGGTGTCTGCTTGGTAGTAAGGTAGAAAATAAACATGTATTAACAAATAATAAAAGCACATCTCTCAAGTTCATTTGCAATCTGAAGATGAGATTATGAAAGGTTAAACTGTTAAGTAATGGTAATGCACTGTGATGCCTGGACCTTGTCCAACAGTACCTGTAGCAGCTGTCAACCTAATTAAGCCAGATGTGCCTTCAATGTAAATGGACCTCCCAAGAGGAATAATAACAGATTTCAGGTTCTGGCAAAGGACAAAAGGTGGCGGTGGGAATGGAGATGAGAGGTGGGGTTAAAACCCATAGAATGTTCTTGATGTCAGTATCATTCTTACCTGGCCCATTCTCAGCTCATTAGTGTCACCTTGATTGAACTCTATTGAAACTGTTCCATGGGAGGATGAAAAATGACAAATTTTTAAGTGAAGTGTGTCTGAATTAATTTTCAAGTTCAATAAAATAATATTTGCTATGCCCTTTCATCTTTAACACACACACCCATTTTTGAACACACACATACACAAAACTTCAACCTGACTTTATATCCTCAGTTATTTAAAAAAATGACATTTAAGTCATGCCAACTATGACAGCCCTTCAAGTGAGGGTGCAAGTCACGAGCCAAGTAAAGGACAACAAGAGATCATTGACTTTCTCAGCATATATGATTCACAGACCAGGATGCTCATTGGACAGGCTTTATATAAAATTATTGACTATTTAAGACAAACATTTAGTAAGCTGTAAAATATAAGGTGCAAATAGTGAGTGTTATGTAAAAAAGAAAAAAAAATAATATAGCTTCCAGGCAATTTTTTTCCATTCATGCTATAAAATGTCATATCTCCAAAACAGAAGTGTTTGAAAGGCAGACCTTTAAGCTTAGCCAGGAAAATGCTTCTCAGAAATTTTCCTTCATGTTGCTGAATTTAGTAACTACCTTGATGAAAGCAGTTCTAAGTTGTTACACCTCTAAGAAAATTTAGAGAAACATCTAACAACTTTTGAGCACTTGATAGCTGCTGAAGATTCATTTATAGAGAAAATTGAATTTTAGTAATTGACACTTAATACTACTTATTTAACACATATGCACATCCTATACTCTGTGACAGACACAGTTTTAAGCAGTTTATAAATAATAACTTTTAATGCTTATAGAAATCCTATGATATAGATAGCATTGTATATTTTTAAGAGTAAAAGCCAAAAAGAATTTTAATAATAACATGTATGTCACCTGTGTACATGGGACAAATCCACCATGGCTGAATAGCTTCAGATACCATTATATTATCCCCATTTTACAAATAATGAAATAGAGACATAGGAAGTATATGTGACTTCCTGAGGACATATACTATGTTTGTAGTGTACAGGGAGTTAATGGACTAGCAAAAGCCTCTCTTATGGGAGGAACTACTATAAACTATGTGTTGAGATCCTGCTGGACTAGTACAAATTCAATCATGAATGGCAAATTACCCTCCCAGTGACTGAAGTGGAAGGCGTCATCTTTTAAGCCTACTATTATAAATTATAGAAATGACTAGTCAGCAGAAAATGTGATTTATGTGCCATAACATGACACAATTTTATGTTATTCTTTTTCAAAGAATATTTGCAAATTAAAAATATAGGAGAATCAGTGTTTAATGTTTCATATAAATGAATTTTAATAATGATTGAATAAGAAAGGAAGCAGAATATTTCTTTATAAAATATTGTTAGATTTTAAGAGGTGGAAAATAAAAATACTAGCAATCAAATTATTCCTCATAAGATAAATTTTATCACCTTGATACCATCCCCCCATCATTGAACATCTTTAGTGCTTTATGCATATTTACTTCTGTATTAATTCACCCATGGCAACATGGCACCAACTATTTAAAAGTTCTTCTTTATGTAGATCTTATGTCAAGTCTACCCACACTTTGATACACTGAACCTCTGTAATTCACAATAATAAAGATTTATTTATTTATTTATACACACAAGAGCTGGGGCACAGGCCAGAAATGCAGGGAGTGAGAGGATCCACCAGAGACAGTGCAGGGAACAGAATAGGCAGACTGAAGCACACTGCTGAGGGGAGCAGCGGGCAAGACAGGAGAGGTCTGACTCGCCAAGTGGGTTCCTCCCTGGCTGGTCAGGGATTGAACCCGCGCTGCGGAGGCTTCAGACTGCCTCACAGTGCAGTGCTCAACCCCCTGCACTATCAGGGAGGCCCTTTCATAATAATAAAAAAAATCCTAGGTTTTCACTTAAAAGATTTCCAAGTTTTAGAAAATGTATCCTTTGACATATTCTGTCTTCCTTTCAGGTGACACAAGAATTGGTTTAAGAGTCTTGCACTATCCTTGTGATATTTTGTACTAGTGATTTTACTAGTATTAACGCCGGTACTAATGATATTATCCTAGTGTTTTGATCTACCATTTTATAATTGAAGTTTCCTTAATGTATGGGACTACACTAAATAGCTAAAATTAAGGTGAACCCTGAATACAACAGAATAGATGAGCATCAATACTTCTCTTCGTCTAGTATTTTATTTCTACTAATTCACATAAAGCCATATTTTACTAAGCCTCCCATCACATAGTTGCATCATATTAGTTTTAAGCACCTGAAATTACTCAATGATATTTATAAAAAATACTCAATATGACAAAATCAGTTGTATGAATGAAAATAATTTAATATTATAGGAACACATGATAGGCAAAAATATATATTCTTATTTATGTTTTAAGTGTTAATCACTGATGGAATAAAACTATTTGTATACCCTGAAATCTGTTGGCACATGTAATAAGATTAGAAGTTTCTTCCTTACATCGATGAAAAAAAAACAGTTTTAAATATAGATAAATTAGAGTGGAGATTAGTTTATTTTGATTGGAAACTGTATATTTCATATGACATAAAGTTTACAAGGATGTGAAATTATACACCTTGCTTTTATCAGTGGCTCAATATTTACCACATGGAAAACAAACAAACAAACATGAACAATTGAACTTTTCAGTTTTCATATCAGTTCTGGTGACTGGTAATGACATGAACATAAGAAGCTATTACATATGGGATGAGACAAAAAATGAATATCTAATGTCAAATACAAGGCATCAAAAAAAGATGAAGACTTTCTGCACTTGATTGAACTCTAACAAATACTTTAAGGTGTTTTATGGGTAGCCAGTGGTCACTTACCCTTTTATAAATAAATGATGTACAAGCTTCAGTTCTCTGGAATCAACAGTAATATTTACTTTTGAACATAGGTGGTTTGATGTAATCCAGCTGATTATCTTTTCCTTTACTTTCTTTGCTTTGGGGTGTGTGTCTTTAAAGATGTTACTGAAATGTATGTTGTGTAGTGTTTTGCCTCTATTTTCTTCTATATATTTTATGGTTCAGGTCTTACATTCAGGCTTTTTATCCACTTTGAGTCAGTTTTTGTGCATGGTGTGAGGTAGTAGTCTAGCTTCATTCTTTTGCAAGTGGCAGTCCAGTTTTTCCAGCATCATTTATTGAACAAATTGTCATTGTTCCAGTGCATATTCTTTGCTCCTTTGTTAAAGATTAGTTGTCCATAAATATGTGGGCTTATTTCTGGGTTTTCTATTTGATTTCATTGGCCTGTGTGTCTGCTTTTGTTCCAGTACTGTACTATTTAATTATTATTTTTTTAAAGATTTATTTATTTATACAAACACTGAGTACAGTCAGAATCTTGGGAAGGTGAGAGAATTCACCAGAGCCAGAGTGGGGAACAGAACAGGCAGACTGTCGAAATACATTGCTGAGGGGAGCAGTGGGTGCAGCAGGAGAGATCTGAGCACCATGTGGGATCCTTGCCGGCGGCCAGGGATCAAACCGGCATTGCAGAGGCTGTGGGCAGCTTTGCAGCCCAGTGCTCAACCACTGTGCCACCAGGGGAGGCCCTGTACTGCTTAATAATTATGGCTTTGTATTATAGTTTGAAATCAGGGAGTGTGATACCTCCATTCTCCTTTTTAGTCAGGAGAGGTTTGGCAATTTGAGGTTTTTTGTGGTTCCATGTGAATTCCATCAACATTTGTTCTAGTTCTTTGGAGAATGCCATTGAAATTTGTATAGGAATAACAATGACCTGTAAATTGCTTTCAGTAGGATGGCCATTTTGATAATGTTAATTCTTCCGGTCCATAGACAAGGGATGTGTTTCCATTTCTTTGTGTCTTCTTCTATTTCTTTTAACACTGTCTTACATTTTTTTTTTTTTTTTAATATGAACTTCACTTCTTTTGTTAGGTTTATTCTCAAGTATTTGATTTTTTTTTGGTTTTAAGTAAAAAAGGGATGGCTTTCTTAATTTCTTCTTCAAATTGATTGTTCGTATATAAGAAGGCTACTGAATTTTGTGTGTTGATTTTGTATCCTGTTACTTTGCTAAACTGGTCTATAATTTTGATTAATTTTTCTGTGGAGTTTTTAGGATTCTCTCTATATATTATCATATTGGCTACAGATAGTGATAGTTTTACTTCTTCTTTTCCTATTTGGATTCATTGTATGTCTTTCTCTTGTCTATTGCTCTGGCTAGGATTTTCATTATTATATTGTAAAGCAGTGATAAGAGTATACATGCTTGCCTTGTTCCAGATCTTAAGGGAAAGGATTTCAGCTTTTCACCCTTGAGGATAATATTGGCTGTGGATTTTTAATATATGGCTTTTATTATATTAAGGTATGTTCCTTCTATCCTGAGTATTTCGAGGGCCTTCATCATAAACGGATGTTGAACTTTGTCAAATGCTTTCTCAGCATCTATTGATATCATCATATAGTTTTTATTTTTCTTTTTGTTGATGTGTTGGGTTACATTAATTGATTTTTGGATGTTGACCCATCCTTCCGTTCCTTGAGTAAATCCCACTTGGTCATGTTGTAATGTCTTTTAGATGCATTGTTGGATTCGGTTGGCTAGGATTTTGTTGAGGTTTTTTGCAACAGTGTTCATTAGAGAGATTGGCCTGTAGTTTTCTTTTTTGGGGGTTGTCTTTGTTTAGTTTTGGTATTAGTGTAACGTTGGCTTCATAAAACATTTGGTAAAATTCCTTCTTTCTCAGTGTTTTAAAAGAGTTTGTGTATGATAGGCACTAATTCATTTCTGAACATTTGGTAAAATTCATTTGTGAAGACATCTGGCCCTGGGCTTTTGTTTTTGGGGAAGGTTTTGCTTACTGTTTCAATTTCACTGCTGTCATTGGTCCTATTTAGGTGTTCTATTTCTTCTTAATCTAGCTTTGGATGATTGTGTACTTCTAGAAATTTGTCCATCTCTTCTAGATTGTTGAACTTGTTTGCATATAACTGTTCATAGTAGTTTCTAATTATTCTTTTGATTTCTACTGTGTCTGTTATAATTTCTCCTCTTTCTTTTATGATCCTATTTATTTGTGTTTTCTTCCATTTTTTCTTTGGGAGCCTGGCTAGAGGTTTGTCTTTTTTGTTTATTTTTTCAAAGAACCAACTTTTGGTTTTGTTCATCTTTTGGATTATCTTTTTTTATTTCTATTCATTTATTTCTGCTTTGAATAAAAACTTTCTGCTTTTTATTATTTCCTTTCTTTTTATCATTTTTTTAATTTTATATATATTTTTACATCATTTTTCATTTTTGCACAATGTATAAGACAATCATGAACAAATACACTAAAACTGAAATCATATTATTATTTCCTTTCTTATTCTGGCTTTTGGGTTTTTGTTGTTCTTTTCCTAGTTCTTTGAGATGGAAGATTAGGTTTTCTCTGAGTTCTTTCCTGTTTCTTGATGTGACCCTGCATTGCTATATATTTTCCTCTTATTACTGCTTTTGCTGTGTCCCACACATTCTGGATCATTGTCATTCATCTCTAGGTATTTTTTATTTAGTCTTTGATCTACTCATTAATCTAGTGGTCTTCCAGTAGTGTGAGTTTCAATCTCCCCTAAGTGGGATGGTTCTTCGCTTTCTTTTCATTGTTTATTTCTAGTTTGATGCCTTTATGGTCAGAGAAGATAACTGATATGATTTTGATCTTAATGTATCTGTTTAGGTTAGTCTTGTGACTCAATAGACCACTACCTCTCACTGTGCACAAAAATCAACTCAAAATGGATAAAAGAACTAGACATAAGACCTGAAACCATAAAAACATATAAAAGAAAATATAGGTAAAATACTACAAGACATACATCTCAGAAACATCTTTTTTGGGTACAGTCAGAAGCACGGGAGGGTGAGAGAATTCACCAGAGCCAGAGCGGGGAGCAGAGCAGGCAGAAGGACAGAAGTACACTGCTGAGGGGAGCAGCGGGCGGCAGGAGAGGTCTGCGCGCCAAGCGGGACCCTCCTCTGGTGGCCGGGGAGCAGCCGGGGATCGAACTGGCACTTCAGAGGCTGCGGGCAGCTTCGCAACCCAGCGTTCAACCGCTGTGCCACCGGGGAGGCCCTCAGAAACATCTTTAAAGGCTCGTCACCCAAAGCAGTGATAGTGAAGGCAAAGATAAACACCTGGGATTACATCAAACTGAAAAGCTTCTATACAGCAAGAGACATTAACCAAGATAGAGAGACACCCCACTGATTGGGAAAAAAGTCTTTGCACTCCGTTCAACTGATAAGGGATTGATCACAAAGATTTGCATAGAACTCACACGGCTCAACGAAAACAAAGTAAACAATCCAGTCAAGAAATGGGCAGAAGAACTTAAAGGACATTTCTCCAAAGAGGAAATGTAAATGGCCAACAGGCATATGAAAAAATGTTCAACATCCCTTATAATCAGGGAAATGCAAATCAAAACCACACTGAGATACCACCTTACACCAGTTAGAATGTCACATATCAAAAAAACAAGCAACAACGAATGTTGGCGAGGATGTGGTGAAAAAGGAACTTTCTTACATTGCTGGTGGGAGTGCAAACTGGTCCAATCACTGTGGAAAGCTGTCTGGAGTTTCCTCAGTCTACTAAAAATGGAGCTACTGTATGACCTGTCAATTCTACTACTAGGGTTATACCCAAAGGACACAAAAACATTGATTAAAAGAACACCTGTACACCTATGTTTATTGTAGCACTATTTACAAAAGGTAAAACCTGGAAACAACCCAAATGCACAAAAAATAGATGACTGAATCAAGAAGATATGGTATATGTATACACAATGGAATATTATTCAGCAATCAAAAATGATAAACTCATGCCATTTACAGCAGTGTGGATGGAGCTAGACGGAATTATGCTCAGTGAAATAAGCCAGAAGGAAAAAGAAAAATATCCCATGGTGTCACTTATAGCAGGAATTTAGGGGAACCAAATAAGACATCAGTGTAAAAAAAATGATAACAGTACAAAACACAACAAAGCAAAAACAGACAATTATAAATCTGAGACATACTGCAGGGGAGGAAGAGGGAGAAGGATCAGAGGGAGGGAGGGAGGAGCACAGAGGACTGTGGTGATGGTGCACAGGTGATTTGGGAAAGGATATTCTATGGGGAATCAATTTGAAGGGGTAGGGGGAAGCAAATATTCTTTTAAAATAATTAATTAAATAAAAATAAATAAATACATAAACAAATTGGAAAAAAAATGTGTTTCCTGAAGACAGTAAAAGGTTGGGTTCTGTTTTTTAATCCAGACTGAGACTCTGTGTCTTTTTTGATGTCGAGTTTAGTTGTTTTCCATTTAGGGTTAATATTGATACACTAATATTGATATGTGTTGCCATTTTGTTTGCCTTTTTTGTGATTCTAGTCTTTACCTAATTCTCTTCTTCCTGTTCATTCATCTGTTGGTTTTGGCTTTAGGGCTTCTTGTAGTATTATTTTGTTTTGTTTTAAACAATTTCTTTTTTTTTTTTTAAGATTTATTTATTTATACAAGCACTGGGTACAGTCAGAAGCACAGGAGGGTGAGAGAATTCACCAGAGCCAGAGGGGAGAGCAGAGCAGGCAGACTGATGAAGTACACTGCTGAGGGGAGCAGAGGGCAGCAGGAGAGGTCTGCGCATCAGGTGGGACCCTTGCTGGCAGCTAGGGATTGAACCGGCACTGCAGAGGCTGTGGGCAGCTTCGCAACCCAGCGCTCAACCGCTGTGCCACCGGGAAGGCTCAGTAGTATATTTTGGAGTGGGGATTTAGTAGTAATTAATTTCTGGAGATTCTGCTTGTCTGAGAAGGTCCTTATTTTTTCTTCATAGAAGTAGGAGTCTTTGCGGGGTAAAGTATTCTTGGTTGACATTTGTTGACTTGGAGTTTTTAAAATATGTCCCTCTAGTCTTCTCTTGCCTGTAGTGTTTCTTCAGAGAAGTGTGTTATAAGCCTTATTGGTTTTACTTTATAGGTTATCTGTTTCTTTGCCTTGGTCATTTTCTTTATTTTTTCCTTTCTTGGACTCTTGGAAACTTTACTATTATGTGTCCTTTCTCCTTTAGGGATTTCTCCTTTAGGGATTCATTCCCATTCCTCAGTTCACTGTTTATATTTTTTCTTCATATATTTTATCTTAATTGTTTAAGTGCTTTCATTATGACAATTCTGAATTCTTTTTTGCCAGGCAGAGATATTCTTCTATGTTCGTATTATTGGGTTCTGGAAGTTGACTTTCTTTCTGTAGTGTATTGTTTCCGGAAGGGCCATTTTGATCATTTGTATTTTTCTTTCATCTTATTGTTTGCCTTCAGTTTTTCTATGTTCATAATGCCCCATTACTACTGGTGCTGGTGGGCATGACTTCTGATTTCTCTGTTGAGACGTGCATGTGTATGCCTGGTGTCTGAACCACTGTGGCTGGTGAATAAAAGTATAGGTGGGGTTCTTAGATTTCCCCTGTCCGTTTTCTACAGCTGTACCCCTCCTGTAGATAGGTGGTACTTCCTGATGCTCTCTTAGGGTGTTGGGGCTACCAGACTTGGGAGTTGGTGGTTTCCTGCAGTTCCCACTTGGGCGCATATCCAGGCAGTCTTCTATTTGTGTAGATATTTTAAGCTGTGGTTTGCTCCAGGAGCCCCTGTTTTTTCAGCCCCCACTAAGTAGAATGGGGTCTAACATCTCAGTCTATGGTAGTCAAGAATCATGTGGATTTCTGCACCTCCAGACACATACTGAGGCTAATTCCACTGGAAGGTGGTTGCAGTTGGGTGGGACATACTTCTCTGTTGAACGGCTAGGTCCCTCTAGGCATATCTTGGAAAAATACAGGGATTGAAAGAGAAAAAGGAGTAAAAGAAGAGATAAGAGGGGAGAAGAGGATGATATGGAAATGTAAAAGGAACGAAGGTGAGAAAAGAAAAAAGGGGCAAGAAGGGAGGAAAAGGAAAGAGACAGAGGAGGAGGGCAAGTAACAGAAAGAGAAGAGAAAATAGTAGCAATAATATTAAAGGGGACAAGGAGAAAACTAGAAGAAACAGAAAACAGAAATGGTAAAGAAGTAAAGGTTCAACAGACAACCAGATGACGAATAAAGAAATACACACACACGCACACTCACACATGGATTTGGGGGAGAATTGCTTCTCAGACCTCTGATGGTTCCCAGTGACTAGTCGTTGCTGTTTTAGTCTGGCCCACTGGGGAGCACCAAGGGGTAGATTATTCACCAAGGGTAGAATAATCTTTGCAGGGTCTGCTATTTCCCTTGTGGTGTATTGAGGGAGGAAAAAGAACATACTGAAAGGCGAGACATAAACTGCAGTCTCCAATAGTCTCTGATAGTCTCCACCGTAGATGTGGATGTGGGAGGATCTGCTCTCTTTCTGATTTCCTGAGGTCACTGGGCACGTGTGGGGGCTCCTGAAGTCTCCTGCCACCTGAGGGCTTGGGGTATCTAGAGGCCTCCAATGTGGGACCAACCCTAGGAGGCTCCACCTGATGCTCCTCCCACTGGAAGTTGCAACCAGTTAAATCATATGTCCTCCCTGGAATAACCTCAGTCACAGCCTCCTGGTTTTGGGTGTAGATTGTTTGTGATTTTGTTATGAGCACTAGGTGGTACCAGAGAGGTCTCCTAGTAAACTTTCAGAACTGTTTTTCCCTCCCACACTGCAGGTCTCAGGGAAGAGGAGTGGGGCAAGGGGGAGCACCTCAACAAGGGCTCACACCCAGCACTGTGCCTGCCCTGATGCCCCCTCTGCCCAACTGTCACCTTCTGGAGTTCTCAGATGTTTCAGGATTCTCCTGTGGCCTCCAATTTTTTTTCTCCTTTTCTTTACCTGGGTGAAGTGGGCTGGCTTTTTGGGTGGGAGAGGGGAGGATTCCAGATATAGGATTATGTCTCCTTCCTTCCCCTGTCCCTCTCATTTTCCCTCTGCTTCTGTTGGATCACCAGCTTTGTGCAACACATCTGAGACCCACCAGGAACTTGTTGAAATTTCTCCCTATCAGTTGTTTTTACAGGAGAATTTAATCCCAGTGTCTCTTTGCCACCATTTTGGTAATGTCATCTCTCAAATTAGATCTTAAAACAATAAATTGAGCTCTATTAATCAATAACCTAATGCAAATCAAACTACCATGAGATAATACTGGATACCTACCAGAATTAAAACACAATAAGGACTCCCCCCACAATAAGGAGGAATAAGAGGATTTGGAAAACCTGTTCCTCTGAGCACAACTAAAAGGAAAAACTAAACTAAAATCTGCTCATAGAAATTGTCAAAAGTTTATTGCCAGAGTGGGGGGAGTTTCCTATGGGGATTTCATGCTGATGTTTGTAACTTGTTGTAGGGATAGAATGTGGAAAGGCAAAAGAAGTGTCAGGCAGAACAACTACATTTCCTGTGAGATTAATAGGCTGCAGGTCTAACATTGGTGGGACTGTGCACAGACTATGAATATTTCCAACGAGATTTTTCAGTGAGGGGGAAATGCAAATGGATACAAATGTAGAAACTCTTAGTTTTGTTAGGGAAGGCCCAGATTTCTGCAGCCTGAGTAAAGGAGTCTTTGCACCCCTCCTAGTCAGGAAAGATGAGTGACCTGCCATTTGGCACCAATGGGAACATTAGTGCCACCATACCTCGCCAAATGGGAAAAGTCATGAGAGGGGCTCATAGCACAGAGCTGGTCAGTGGTAACATGGGGAGCCAAGCCCCCACCTCCCTTCCAACTAGAAAAAACAAAAGGAAGTCCTACAGAATAGCCATGGTCTGCACATGGGACCCAGCAAACTTTGCCTGGCAGACAACATCCAGAGACATATTCTCCATACCAGAAAGCAGCAACCAAGGAAGTGGCCTGGGAATTTGGTGTAACCCTGAAATAGTAAACAGAGTTTATTCTGTGAACAGTGGAGAGGAGGCTGAGTTTATCTTTCTGCCTAGAGCAACCCTTAATTTTCTATCTGATTGAGACTTATTCTTTGGGCTCTAGCTTGCCCTCACTCCTCATCAGTCATCAGGTTAAACAAAGAAGAGAGTCACAACAAATCCCACATTGTTCTAATCAGAAATAAAGCAAATAAACACACATGCTTAGGAAGCAAAAAACACTTGAACACAGAAAGAAAGACAAACACAAACCTAAAGACTAATACAAACTTAAAGTGAAAGAGTGGAACAATAAATTTTGAGCCAATAACAGAGTCAATAACAGAGAACAAAACAGTAACTTAATTTTCAGACCTGACAAATTAGATTTTCAGCTCAAAGAGGCATCTGGCTACAAAGACAGGTGCAACATATACCAGTCAAAGGAACAATTTGTCAAAATGATATAACTGAATATAATGGTTTATATAATATTTGGTTTCAACAAATGAAACCAATTATATAAAACAATTGTTAGCAAACCTAAAGCAACACATTGACAGCAACAAAATAATACTTGGGGATTTCAATACATCACTTGCATTAAGAGTTAGATCATCCAGGGCCTCCCTAGTGGTATAGGAGTTAAGTCTCAGTGCTATCATTGCTTCACCCCGAGTTTGATCCTGGCCAGGGAGCTAGCTCACATATGATGCAACAGATCTCTCCTGTCTTGCCTGATGCTCCCCTTATCAGTGTATTTCAGTAAATCCACCTGTTCTGCTTCCCACTCTGTCTCTGGTAAATCCTCTCACACCTTGTACCTCTGTCCTACACCACAGTCCATCTATGCAATATATATATATATATATATATATATATATATATATATATATATCATCCAGAGAGAAATTTAACAAGGAAATGATGACCTTAAATCAAGTATTGAACCAGATGAACTTAATAGATATTAGCCTTCTATCCCCCCAAAATTAATACATGAGCTTCTCAAGTACACATGCACCCCTATGTTTATAGTAACACTATCTACAATAGCTAAGCTATGGAAACAACCCAAATGTCCAAAAATAGATGACTGGATCAAGAAGATGTGGTACATATACACAATGGGATATTATTCAGCAATCAAAAAGATAAACTCATGTAATTTGCAGCAACATGGGTGGAGTTGGAAGGGATCATGTTCAGTGAAATAAGCCAGAAAGAAAAAGAAAAAATACCAGATGGTCTCACATGGAACATTCTTAAGAATTTAGTGTATGCTGGGACACAAAGGAAAAAAATGTAAAAAAAAATATACAAATGGAAATTATATCAATGTATCTTTTATCACCATAATACTATAAAGTTAGAAATCAACTATAACTGAAACCAAGAAAAATGTGAAATATTGGAGAATAAACAAAATGGTTTTGAATAGCTACTTGGTCAATGAAGAATTCAGAGGAGAAATTAAAAATTTTCTAGAAATGAACAAAGTGAAGAGTCTAGCAATCCTATGGGATGCACTAAAAGGGGTGATAAGAGGGAAGTATATAGCCACATCAGTAAAGAAGAAAAAATTTCAAATAGACATCTTTTACATATTTTCCATTTCATTTTAATTTCAAGGAATTAGAAAAAGAGAAAACGAAACAAAAAATCAGTATAAGGAAGGAAATAACAAAAGTCAATGTGGAAATAAATGAAATAGGAAAGATCAATTCAAGAGATCAGTGAAACAGTGACCTAATTCTCTGAAAGAATGAAGATTGGTATACCATTAGCTAGAAAAAAATGGAAACCCTAACTAAAAATAATAAGAAATAAAAGAATTGAAGTTACAGCAGATAATGCCAAAATAAAAGGATCTTAAGAAACTGTTATGAATGTCTTCATGTAAGCTGGACAATCTAGAAGAAATTACAAATTTTAATACAAACTTTCCAAGACTGAACCATAATAAAATAAATAGCTTAAAAAGACCAGTCATGAGCACAGAAATTGAAAGAGTGATCAAAAGTCTCCTTAAGAAAAAATAATCCAGGATCAGCTGGTTTCCTTAGTGAATTCTAACAAATGTTCAAAGAGGATACATACTTATAATCCTCTTCAAAAAACTGAAGAGGTAAGGAAAGGGTCCAAACACATTTTCTGTAGTCATCATTGCTTGTTATTAACAGAACAAAAACAATGGCAGAACAACAAATAAATAAAACTATATGACCTGTCCCATGAATGTAGATGCAAAAATCCTCAACAAAAGCTTCACAAATTGAATCCACCAGTATATTAAGAAAATGATACATCATGGCCATGTAGGATTCATCCCAAGATGTCATATACCACATCAATAAAAAGAAAGATAAAATTCACAAAAGAAAGATAAAACTCACAAAATCATTTCAATAGCTAACTGAAAAAGCATCAATCATCAATATGCATTTCTGACAAAGACACTCAATAAAATGGGAATAAATTTAATTTATCTGAACATAATAAAGTCCATTCATGATAGACCCACAGAAAACAATATTCAATAGTGAAACTGAAAACATTTCCCCTTAGATCAGGAAAAGACAAAGATGCCCAATTGTCACTACTATTGTTTGACATAGTATTGGAAATCCTAGCCAGATAAATTAGGTAAGAAAAGCCTTATAAAGGAATTAAAATAAAAAACAAGTGAATATATCACTCTTTACAGATGATATTAGTAAACACAGAAAATCCGAAGACTATCAAAGAAACTTCTAGAAGTGATAAATGAATACAAGTAAAGTGATAGGATTCTAAAGCAAAATAAAAGTATATTTCATTTTTATATGCAAAAATTAATTAGAAGGAAAGAATTAAGAAAAATATATCCCATTTATAGTAATGCCAAAGGAGACAACATATCTGGCAGTTAATAAAGAAGGAAAAGGAACTATACATTAAAAAATGTAAGACTATTAAAAGAGATAAAAGGAGACACAGATATTTGGAAATACATCACGTGTTCTTGGATTGGAAGAAAAAACATTGCTAAAATGGCCATATTGCCTAAAACAATTTACAAATTCAAAGCAATGCCTATAAAATCCCAAAGATAGTTTTCACAGTATAGAATAATTTAAAAAATGTGTAAAACCATAAAAGTTATCGAATAACCAAACCATTCCTAAAAGAAATGAAGAAAAATGTAGGGTCACACTATGTGTCTTCAAATTACACTAAAGAGCTATACTAATTTTTTTTAAAGATTTATTTATTTATGCATACAAGAGCGGGGTACAGGCCAGAGATGCAGGGGGTGAGAGGATTCACCAGAGACAGTGGGGAAAAGAACAGGCAGATTGACCAAAGTGCACTGCTGAGGGGAGCAGCGGGCAAGTCAGGAGAGGTCTGCTGTGCCATGTGGGTAGCTCCCTGGCTGTCCGGGGATTGAACTTGTGCTGCAGAGTCTGCGGATTTCTTCATAGTGTGGTGCTTAACCTCTTGTGCCAGCAGGGAGGCCCAAGAGCTATAATAATTAAGACAATATTGCATTGGAACAAAAACAGAAACTCAGATCAATGGAATAGAGAGCATAGAAATTAATCCACACAAGTATGGACAGTTTATCTTTGGCAAAGTAGTCACACCTTTACAATGGTGAAAAGAAAGACTCCATTTTTTTTAAAGATTTATTTATTTATTCATATAAGAACCAGGGTACAGGCCAGAGGCACAGGAGGGTGAGAGGATTCACCAGAGATAGAGAGGGGAACAGAACAGGCAGACTGACGAAATACACTGCTGAGGGGAGCAGCGGGCAAGACAGGAGAGGTCTGCTTGCCATGTGGGATGCTCGCCGGCTGGCCGGGATTGAACCTGTGCTGCAGAGGCTGCGGACAGCCTCACACCGTGGCGCTCAACTGCCTGCATCACCAGGGGAGGCCCTAAAGGAAAGACTCTTTAACAAATGGTGATAGAAAACCTGGACAACCACATGTAATTAAATGAAACTAGATGCTTATTTAATTTCATATACAAAAAATTAATTCAAAAGGCATTAAAGACTTAGATTTAAGGCATGGAACCATAACATACTTAAAAAATCAGTGATATACTACTGGACAGCAACTTTGAAGATGTATTTGTAACTGTAATACCTCTGGCATAAATGACACTGGAGAAACTAAGCTCTTTCATAGAGAAATATATCATCATAAAAACAAAAAAGGGCAACCTAAGAACTGGGGGGCAATATTTGCATATCATATGTCCAACAGGGGGTTAATTTTCAAAATATATAAATAACCAATAGAATATAATAACAACAATGAAATAGCAACCCTATAAAAAATGGGCAAAAGACAAATAGAATTTTCTTCAAAAAGCACATACAGATAGCCTACAAATATGTGAAAAAGGATCAGTATCATTTATTATAAAGGAAAAGCAAATAAAAACCACCAGGAGATATCACATCACTCCTGTGAGAATGACTTATATCAAGAAGACTGGAAACAACAAATGCTGACACGGAAGTGGAGAAAAAGAAACACTCATCTATTGCTGGTGTAAATATAATTTTGTGAAGCCTTCATGGTAAATAGTATGGAGAGTTCTGCAAAAAATTAAAATGGAAATACTACATCACCCAGAAATACCACTTATGGCATTAACCCAAAGAATAGGAATACTTTAAATCAAAAAAGAATTATGTACACCTATGTTCTTAGCAGCTTTATACCCAATAGCCAACTCATGGAGCCAGCCTAAATGCCCATCCATAGATGATTACCTAAAGAAATTATGGAATATAATTATGGAATTTCTATATGATTTCTATTTACACAATGCTAAAAATCAAGCAAAATTAATAATCTATGGAATATAATATAAATTATGGAATATGACTCCAAATTTTCATCAACAATACAACTGAGAAATGAACATTATTATATTCAGTGGGGCCTCCGTGGTGGTACAGGGGTTAAAGATGCAGTGCTATCAAGCTATCAGCAGTCACTGCAACATGAGTTTGATTCCCAGTCAGGGAGTTAACCCACATGGCGCAGCAGACCTCTCCTGTCTCACCTGCTTCTCCCCTCAGCAGTGTATTTCAGTAGATCTGCCAGTTCTGCTCCCCACTCTGTCTCTGGTGAATCCTCTCACCCCCACACCTCTGGCCTGTGCCCCAGTTTTTATATGCATGAATAAATAAATCTTTATTTTTTAAAAAAGAAATGAACATTATTATATTCAGGCAATAGAATATGAGACAGACACACCTGGGAAATATTACAGGGTATTTCCATACCAATGCAGTAAAGTAAATATCACAATAAAGCAAGTCAGAATTTTTTTGTAGTGTAAGTAAAAGTTGTTTACACTCTAATATATTAATGTGTAATAGAATTAAGTCTAAAAAATTAAATTATCCAATTAAAAATATTAGTCATCATATGTGCTTCCAGCAAGTTGTAACTTTTTTGCTGGTGAGGGGTCTTGTAAAAATTGCAGTATCTGCAAATTTAAATAAAGCTAAGCACAATAAAATGAGGCATGCCTGTGTGGCGATGATAACAAATACGCTATAACTAATAGCAATAGTTATTATACCTTTGGAATTCATCCAAAAGCAAAATATTAACTGAAAGAAGCCAGACACTCAAAATATTACGTTCTATATGATTTCTATTTACACAATGCTAAAAATCAAGCAAAATTATTAATCTATGGTTTTAGAAGTCAAAATAGTGTTTATGGTATCAGATGTTATCTAATGTTATTAATGGTAATCTTCGATATTGTAGGGGCTGGACATTCCTCTGTGTTTCCATGCTTCCATTACAAAGGAAAGAGCAATATACAATGAGTGAGAATTAATTCTGTTATGAAACCCGAAATATGGCAAAAGATGGAAAGAATATTGTAAGGTAAGGAAAAAATGTCAGGCTTTTCTGCCCTCCCGCCATCAGGATAGATGATGGATCCTTGCGGTCCTGAATGCATGCCTGATGGCGGGCACCTGGAATAGGGTGTGGGCATAGGTGGATGGGATTCACCTGGGTTAAGACTGGGCCTTTAAGGGCAGCGTCACGGGGATGCCAGCAGAAGCCGAGAAGCCGAAAGAGAAACAGAGAAGCAGCAGAAGCCGAGGGAGAACGCTGGAGCGCCCAGATAGAGTGAAGACTTGCTGGGGGCTAGGAGGCCTGCCAGCCTCCCGGCCCCCCAGCACCCTTGCCTGCTGTGTCCCGGGTAAATCCCAGTTAAAAACCTGCAAAAACCACTGAGGACTCTGACTTCTCCTTTACCCAGTCTGCTGGATCATATAAAACCTGCACAGTGTCCTATCCTGCCTCTACAAATATCTTGCAACATCTAATTCCTTTCTAGGATTCCTGCAATGCTGAGGCAGCTCTGCCCATCTTGAGGTTTATATGTTGAATATTTTCTTAGATCTGTCACCCAGTCAATTCTCATAATGGCTTAAATTGCTTTAAGATACTTTTCTTTCACTTACAAATAAGAAAATCTTATATATTTACAAAGATTGATGGGAACAGCAACATGAGTGGATAATTTTTCCTGACCATTTCAGAATCTATCATTCCAGGGATGGGTATGTTATAAAGATTGCCCAATTAGAATTCTCATTGGAAATTTGTTCAAAATGTTGGGATAGGTGCTGTGTTTCCTAGCACTATGAGATAAAAGGATCCCATAAACTAATTGGAGTACAGCCAGAGAATAATAGCTGAAGAAATAGGGAGGAGAGATGAGCATAGCTCTGAAACCATGTTTTGAGCGGCTGCATTCAGTCAACTGACTAAACCCCACAATATAAATACTATTGAGGAAAATGTCAAAGGTATGTAAGTGAAGTCACCTGGTATTTATCATTCTCCTTCTGGCTCACTTAGAATAATCCCTTCCAGCTCCAGCCATAGTTTCACAGTTGGCACGAGTTTATCTTTATTGATCGCTGAGTAGTATTCCATTGAGTATAGCTACCACACCTTCTTGATCTACTCGTTTGTTTCTGGAGCATCTTGGTTGTTTCCATATATGGCTACATTAATAGTGCTGCTATAAACATAGGTGTGAAGGTTTTCTTTTGAATTACTGTTTTGTGCTCTTTGGATAAATATCTAGGAGTGGAATTGCTGGGTCATATGGGAGATCCATTTTTAGTCTTTTGGGGTAAGTCCACACTTCCAGAGACTGGACAATTTACTTTCCCAGTAACAGTGTAGGAGCATTCCTTTTTTCCCCTACATTATCTCTAGCACTTGTAGTTTCTGGTCTTTTTGATATGGGCCATTGTCCCTGGTGTGAGGTGGTATTTATTTGTGGTTTTGATTTGCATTTCCCTGATAAGTGATAACCTTTTTTTATTTGTCTGCATGTATTCCATGGAGAAATGTCTGTTTTGTTCCTGTAGGGGACTGGATGGGCACAGTGCAGGTTTTCTGATCCAGCAGACTGGGTAAAGGAGGAGTCAGAGTCCTCAATGGCTTTTGCAGGTCTTTTATTTAGATTTACCAGGCTGTAGGGTCAGGAAGACCACAGAGCAGGTTTCCTGATCCAGCAGATGGGTAAAGGAGGAGAATGAGTCCTCAGTGTTTTTTGCAGGTCTTTTATTGGGATTTACCTGGTACACATCAGGCAAGGGTGCTGGGGGGCCGGGAGGCTGGCAGGCCTCCCAGCCCCCAGCAAGTCTTCATTCTATCTGGGCTCTCGGTGTTCTCTGCTTCTGCTACTTCTTTCTCAGCTTCCCTTTTGGCTTCTGCTGGCGTCCCCATGATACCGACCTTAAAAGCCCAGTCTCAGCCCAGGTGAATCCCATCTACCTATGCCCACACCCTATTCCAGGTGCCCGCCATCAGGCATGCATTCAGGACCGCAAGGATCCATCATCTATCCCGATGGCGGGAGGGCAGAAAAGCCTGACATTTTTCCTTACCCTACACAGGCTTATGGCAGGCAGGGGTGCTGGGGGGCGGGAGGCTGGCAGTCCTCCCAGCCCCCAGCAAATCCTCACTCTATCTGGGCTCTCTGGCGTCCTCTCTGCTTCTCTTCTTCTATTGGCTTCTGTTCATTCTTGGCTTCTGCTGGCATCCGCCCCCCCACCCCCCCACCCCCTGACGCCGCCCTTATAAACTCAGTCTCTCAGCCCAGGTGTACCCACTTCAGGGGCCCGCCGTCAGGCATGCATTCAGGACCACAGGGTTCCCTCATCTATCCTAGTGGCTGGAGGGCAGAAAAGCCTGATACTTTTCTTACCCTACAGTTCTTCTCTCCATTCTTTTGATTGGGTTGTAACACTCTTTAAAGATCTTCATTATCAGTCCCTTATCAGATGTATGGTGTGCAAATATTTTCTCCCCTTTAGTAGGGTATTGTTTAGTGTTAGTCACTGGCTTTTTCACTATACAGAAGCTTTTTAGTTTGGTATAGTCCTGGTTACTTTTCTTCTTAATTTTCCTTGGTGCTGGAGATAAGTCTGCAAAGATATTCCTGAAGTTTGTGGCACAGTGTTTTCTCTATTTTTTTCTATGTATTTTATGGTTTCAGGTATTACATCCAAGTCTTTTTATCCCTTTGAGTTGATTTTTATGTATGGTATGAAATAATGGTCTAGTTTCTTGCTTTTATATGTGGTAGTCCAATTTTTCTAGCACCGTTTATTGAAGAGATTTTCTTGTTCCAGTGTGTATACTTTGCTCCTTTGTCATATATTGTCAATAAATGTGTGGTACCAATACCAGTTTCTTTATAGTTGGCTATATTTTAATCTTATGAATTGTTATACTTCCTAGAGATGTTAATACTGAGCATTTAAAAAAAAGACAATTTATGTGTTTTCTTAAACAGACATGAGTGCCTACTATGCGACAGCTCATTTATCCAGTGGAGATAGTCAATGTTATCTTGAGAAAATTACATATGGCCACAACAGTAAAAGATACATTCTAAGACAATAAGTTTATACATGCTTTTTTTATTTTGCTGCTTCACTATTTTAATTATCACTGTGCTGGTCATAGTTTTGTATCATATGTAGAGGAGGTTTCTTCCCCCAAGTATCAAATGAAAAGCTAAGGTTCCAATTGCAGCCCAGTTGTTACTTTACTAAATGCAGCTGTTTTATGTTATTTGATAGCAATGACCAATCACTGAAGCATTTTCAAATATGGTGTGTGTGTGTATGTTTGTGTGTGTGTGCAAAATCCCTCCCTATCAACATCTCCTTGGGCATGAGAATTTGGGCTTTTGGCACTAGAAATTCTTTGTTGAATATTGTTGTCCATTTTACCTAATGCTCTCTGAAGTTATTTTGGAAATAATTTAAGAAACAAAATAATGAATTTCAGTGAATCCTTAATTACAGTGCCATATAATTTGTCAACTTCTTCAGTTAAGTTCCACTCAATGCAAAATGATTTTAGATAAAATGAAAATTGGTAAAATAACACATTCAAAAAATAATCAAGATAAATTTAATCCCTGAGACTCATGGGGATACTAGATTCAATGATTTACCTATTTACTATTTAGAATTTCTACGTCATACATTGAAATTGGTATTCATAGTCAAAATAACTATGTCAAACATCAGTATTTACAATAAAAATTAGTACCTAACTTCATGGACTAATGAGGCTCTACTATTCTTACTTGGTTGGAGATATTTCCATCCATGTATAGAGATGGAGCTGGAGATAATAGACAGATATCCTCCACTTGTCTGAAGCCATTGAAATACATCAGATTTACCTTGAAATAACTTAAAAGAGTTATGATTAAGTAGTGAAAGAATCACAGGTAAATAAATACACTAACCAGCTGATATTGTGATACTGGGGAAATGCTTAAATAAATAGCTTAAGCTTAGGAGTTCTTTGGAATCAAAACCTCATGCCATAGGAAAACAGAGACATAACTGTTCCTTTTTGTTGGCTTTAGCTCCCTCACTATGCAATTTAATATCCTTTCTCAAAGCCCAACAATAACTATGTATTTATTTAAACTTTTACAAATATAGATGAGTTAGTGGTGCTGATGCTGATCTCTTGATCAAGATGTTTAATAAAATTATATAAGTAGAAAGAGTTCTAAGAGGAGATATTATCCAAAAATAAGACAAATAAAAAATCCAGAAAACTGCAAACAATGAGTTATTTGAAAGCAGGTTTTGGTATTTTACTTCATCTCTGAAAACAATGTGCTCAGAATGTGTGTGTGTGTGTGTGTGGAGGGGGCGGGGCTGGAAGGAAGATTTAATTAAAGTTCACATATTTAAAATCTATATTTATTTACTTTTCATGGAATGTTACTGTCTGTATATTAATATCTTAATAATCCTTTCCATTTAATTTAGACTTTCATAGGCTGCTTTAGTAATGAAATACTTTCTCCAAATGGTCTTAAGGTTTTAAAGTGTCTGAGCCTCAGACTCCCAAGTTTGAGCTGTTTTTTATAATTCTAGACTTAATATAAATATCCTGGAAAAACATTTGTATAAGACTGGTGGTTCCTTCTCTCACACAGAGTCAAATACACAAACTAAAGGTCTTATTTCTTTCCTTTTTTCCATTGTGGTCAGTGTTTCTTGTGTCTTCTGAAGATAGGTTTCTAACCTGAAAGGATATATGGGGAGGTTACCCAGAGCTCTGATGTCTTATGCAGAATACATTTTCCTTTTGTATTTCCACAGAATTTTTTTTTTGTAAAGATTTATTTATTTATTTATTTATACAAGCACTGGGTACAGTCGAAGCGTGGGACGGTGAAAGAATTCACCAGAGTCAGAGCGGAGAACCGAGGAGGCAGACTGATTAAGTACACTGCTGAGGGGAGCAGCGGGCGTGGCAGGAGAGGTCTGCGCGCCATGTGGGACCCTCGCGGGGTGGCCTGGGATCGTGCTGGCGCTGCAGAGGCTGCGGACAGCTTCGTAACCCAGCTCTCAACCGCTGTGCCTCCGGGGAGGCCTGGAAAATGTTTTTAATGATATGTCTCTCTTTAGTGTGCTGAATAATTTTTCTAATTTATTCTCAAGAAATCTTTTTTTTCTCCTCTTTTCTATTAATGGTTGTGTCTGTTTTCTTATTTGCTAGAGATTGTCTCAAAATTATACAAAACAAAACAAAATGAAGATACCAACTCACTAAACAATCTTGTGAGAATTGTGCTGACAATAAGATATTATTGTCTATACATGATATACAATCTAATATATATATTTTAATTTTATTAAAATTAATAAAATTAAGCTAATTTTATTAAGTCACTTTCCTTTTTTTTTATTTTTGCATAGAACTGGAGTGTAGGCCAGAGGTGTGTGGAGTGAGAGGATTCACCAGAGACAGAGTGGCGAGCAGAACAGGCGGAGTTACTGCAATACACTGCTGAGGGGAGCAGTGGGCAAGATAGGAGGGATCTACTGCACCATATGTGAGTTAGCTCCTTGGCTAGGGATGGAACTCAGGTCTTGGCAGTGATAGCGCTGAGACTTAAATCCTAGACCACCAGGGAGGCCCCCAATATAATATTTTATGTGTCTTTTACACATGCTTTTAAAATTATAATTCCATCATACCTGTATATATCTTTGAAAAGCCATAAAATTTAAGGGATCATTTCCTATTAGTGTTTCAAGGGCTTAGAAAACCTCCAGAGGTCACTATAAAAAGATGTCAGCTATACAAATATTGCTAGACTTTGTCTAGACATAAGCCTATTACAGTAGAATTACTCTTCTTGCACCACACCTCCCCCATTTGAACTGCTGTAGCACTTCGGATGCTCAGTAAACTCTATTTTTTTTTTCTTTTAAGAAATCAGTACTCTTACTGTATGTTCATGTACATTTATTTTTGTTCTTTGCAGCTAGAACTTGGTTCTTTGTCATCTACCAATCCTTGCAGTTTAATTAGTGAACTTAAGCAGTGTTTCTTCAATTACTTCATCTCATTATTGCAGGTCTTTTAGAGAAATGTAAGATCCAAGATAACTTCTGCATCAACTGTTGTATTAAAACTGCTTTCACCAAGATCATTAATGATGTCTTTGACAATATAAGCAAAATCTTTTTTTAAATGCAATACTTGTATTAAGATATGATTTACATAAGTGAAACTGAGACCTTAAGGTCTTGAATATTTCCAAATGGATACATTCCAGTCAAGACAAAAAATATATCCTCAACTCAAATAATTACCTGTTGACTCTTTTTGGTCAGCCTCACTCCTTGAAGGTAATCATTGTTCTGATTCCAAATGACATAGGTTGTTTTATTTTTATTTATTTTTTTATTTTTTATTTATTTTTTTTAATAGAGGCATGTTTTATTTATTTATTTATTTGTTTGTTTGTTTGTTTTGTTTATACATGCACTGGGTACAGTCAGAAGCGCAGGAGGGTGAGAGAATTCACCAGAGCCAGAGCGGGGAGCAGAGCAGGCAGAAGGCCCGAAGTACACTGCTAAGGGGAGCAGTGGGCGGCAGGAGAGGTCTGCGCGCCTTGTGGGACCCTCCTCCGGTGGCCTGGGAGCAGCCAGGGATCGAACCGGCACCGCAGAGGCCGCGGGCAGCTTCGCAACCCAGCGCTCAACCGCTGCGCCACCGGGGAGGCCCAGGTTGTTTTATTTACTGAAATTCAACTATGCTACTATTTTTATAAGTAGTGTAGTGTTTCTTCTTCTTTTTTTATTGTTGAGTTTTTCACTATAACACCAGACTTTATCCTCAAGAATGGAAAACATAACTTCTCACCCATAAGTGGCACTATATATAGTGATTTTGAAGAAAATAAAATGTGAAAAAGAGGAATGAAATACTAACTGCAGTGGAGACACCTGACAAACAACATCTCAACCGGGTTGTCAAGTTCAATATCAACAGTGATAAATTATGTTGATAGTATATATGTTGATATGATATGAAGAAACTGCATTTTACCCTTATAATCTTCCCTTTCAAACCCATGTCTCTCTTGTCTCATCATAAGAATTCTAATAGAGGAACACACTAGAAAATACCTGAAATCTCAAGGTCATTGAAAAGAAGGAAAAGACTGAAAAACTGTAATAACCAAGAAGAACCTAAGAAAGTATGGTGCCTACATGTAATGTGGTGTTCTGGATGAAATGCTGAACAGATAAAGGATGTTAGCTTAAATCTAAGAAGATTGTAATAAATCATCAAGTTTTAAATATATATATATATATATATATATATATATATATATATATATATACACACACACTATACTGACTCCTTAATTGTAACAAATATCCAGATCAATGTAAGATATTAAGGAAATCTGGGCATGGGATATATGAGAATTCTTTTTATTATATTAAATTTTATTTAAATCTAAACCTGTTTATAAAAAATCAACTTAAAATCAATAAATAAAAAGGCACAAGAAAAATATTACAATTTCATTACCTATCTGTAGTGCCAGGAAGGCACAGAGCTGGTTCTCTAAAATCCTATGCAGGCAGGTAAAGGAAAGTCCTGGAGCCCTCAGTGGCTTTCTCAGGCTTTTATTGAGCTTTTACATGTAGTGCAGCAACCAGGTACATGGCAGGTACGGGTGTGGGGTGCCAAGGGTTGGGTGGGGGGGTAGGAGGCAGGCAGGCCTCCAAGCCCCTGGAAAGTCTTCACTCTGGGCTTTCTGGTGCTCTTTCTCTGCTTTTCTCTCACCTGCCTCTGTTTCTCTTTGCGAATGTATCAATACTGCAGCCATGGCCCACCAGAGTAAGCAACACAGCTGAAAATAACAATGTAACAAAATGTATCAGGCATATAATCCTAAGGGAGGGAAGGCAGAAAAGAAAGCCTGAAAATCATTTACCCTACACTATCATATTGCTAAAATTTGGGGTTGTTTCCAGATTTTAGCTAGAGTAGATAAAGCTACTGCAAATATAATATACATGCCTTTTTTGGTGGACATTTAATTTTCATGGAAGTAATGAGAAGACATTTCTAGGTTGATTGGGTAGGTGTGCATTTGACTTTATAAAAAAATGATGAAAGAATTTTAATATTTTTATACAACCATCAACTATTATTTATTTCTTTATTTTTTAAAGATATTTATTTATGCATACAAGAACTGGGGTATAAGCCATAGGCGTGAGGGGTGAGAGGATTCACCAGAGACAGATTTGGGAGCAGAACAGGCAGATGTACTGACATCCACTGTTGACAGGAGCAGCAGGCAAGTCAGGAGGTCTGCTGTGCCATGTGGATCACCTTCCTGGCTGGAGATCGAACTCGTGCTGCAGTAGCTGCTGATAGCATCATAGTGCTGCATCTTAACCCCTTGTGCCACCAAGGAGGCCCCAGTTATTATATTCTTTAAATAAGACATCTTCCTCTCTCTTCCTTTCTTCTCCTTCTGACAGTCCCATACTGAGTACATTGATTTCTTTACACTATCCCATAAATCCCACAGACTTTTCATTCTTTTAATTCATTCCTTCATTTTCTTTTCTGACTAGCTAATTTATTCTGACTAGATAATTATTTTATGATTCCTTCTTTTCTGCTTGATTATGTCTTATGTTGAAATGCTTGCATTTTTCAGTTAAGTTATTGTATTCTTTTAACTTCAGAGTTTCTGTTTGAATTTTTAATTTTTTCTATTTTTTGTTGAATTTCTCATTTTTATTTTATTAATTTTTTAATAAAAAAATTATCTGTGTTTGTAGCTCACTGAGCTGTGAACATTTATTTTAAGTTCTTTTTTAGGCAATTTGTGGATCTCTGTTTCTTTGGAATAGCTTATTGGAAGCTTATTGTGGGTTTTTTTTTTTTTTTTTTTTTTTTTTTTTTGTGGTGGACTGTTTACCAAGGGCTGGCCGTGTGAGTGAACATAGCTTCAGGGACTGGTTTTGGTTGCACATGCAGCAGGAACTGTGTTGTTGAGGTGCACATGCAATATTTGTATTGGGTCCTGTGGCCAGTGGGCCTGTGGTGGTGCTGGCTAGGATGGTTCTGCTAAGGAGTGCTGGCTGATATTGGTGACCTAATGTAATAAATCTTTTTGTAAAATGTATGTTATTTTTTCTAGAAATTTTACAGTTTCTGACTCAAGAATTTTGTCCATTTCACCTAAGAAGTAGGTTTTGTTTTTACTTCATACTATTTTGAGAAATAAGTCAAGTTTAAATATAAACTCTCTAATTTTTAAGTACAAAGGTAGAGGTAGTACAAAGAAAAATTACTGATGACATAGATGCGCACTTGGAAAGTTCAATATTATATTTCCTCAACAAACTAAGTAGGGAAAAAGTTTCTTGGGGAAGGACAGGATAATAGGCAACACAAACTCTTAAGAATTGATTGTATTCCTTTACTCAACTGTCTCTGACAAAGCAATATATTGAATTACCGAGATGGTGTTTTTCACATAGTAAGTACTCAACAAGTATTTGCTAAATATTGACTAGGCACTCCTTTGAGGTACCAATACAACCATCGTATACACAAGACATAATAACATGAGTTATCACTAACATTCAGGACAATTTCTTTAAAATAAAAGAATAAAAAATAGATTCAAGCAAATTATAAATATTTGACCTCTGCAATAATTCATATGTAATTCTTTCAAAATAGCACCCATAGAGAGAAGAGTGTACAGCAAAAGCCTATTGATTAAGATGTCAAATTCAGATTATAAAATTCAATTAAGAAAACTTCACATCATCTATAAAATAAGGGGAGCTGGCAAATCCCATAGGTTTTCAGAATTTTCCTTCTCATTTTTTAATTTAAATTTTTATGTCTGGGGCCCTCGCTGGTGGTGCAAGGGGTTAAGCAGTGCACTATGAAGCAATCCGCTGACTCTGCAGCACGAGTTTGATTCCTGGCCTGCCAGGGAGCAACCCACATGGCGCAGCAGACCTCTCCTGTCTCACTCGCTGCTCCCCTCAGCAGTGTATTTCAGTCAGTCTGCCAGTTCTGTTCCCTACTCTGTCTCTGGTGAGTCCTCTCACTCCCTGTATCTCTGGCCTGTACCCCAGTTCTTGTATGCATAAATAAATAAATCTTTAAATTTTTATGTCTGTATTTAAAACTTAATTCCTTTGCTATTAAATATTCTTCTTTTGGAATCATCAGTGATTTTCTAAATTCTCTGAAAAAAATTCTATTTATTGTAACTTAGTTACAATATTTCCTTTTTAAACTAAAGTCATGGAAATTAGAACATAAAATCCCTACTGCATAAAACTTTTACTTATATTTTGGAGCAAAGTGAGCAGATTAGTAAAAAAAAAAATACTTACTGGGAAGGAAGAGATGTTATCAGGATGGCAAGAGGAGTTTCCTCACTTTACCACCAAGAGGGACAATTAATAGTTAACCAGAGGGACACTACACCCAAGAGTATGGCTTGCAGTAAAACTGGAATACTCCTTAGACATCAGACACCAAGACAGACAACACAAGGGATACACAGAAGGGAGTCACGCTTCTTTCAACAGAATGTAGGTAGGGATGGATCAATGGAAATAGATGCCCATTGCAAGAAATGAAGACAGTTGTACTCTGACTTCAGCCAGGGCCCTAGGAAGGGGAAAACAAAATAGTATGGAGGCACACACCTTTGTATTAAGGGTAGGAACAATGTTCCCTGGAATATACACCCCTCTAGCATCCATTAGGGCTGATACAAACCTATGAACTGCACTGAGAGTGCACAAACTTCTGATCTGATATGGAACCCAGGAGAGGGGATTATCTGTTGTTCCACAAGCATAAGCATGCAGACCTCCCAGCTCATTTGCCCCAGCATTTGGAGCATTTAGGTTCACACTCATCCCATTGACTCAGAAACTTCAATCAGGTATTGGCATCTATAGAAGTCATAACAGGCAACATAAAGAAAACGGATATCTGAGGGAAAGAGAATGAATAGTTAGCTTATTCAAGGAGGACAACTTCACAAGCCTAGTAAAGGAGCTAAATATACAAGTCAAAGAACTAAAAATAACATCCTGTTACCTACATAGAATGAAATCTACACCAACATTTACAGTATTAAAATTATGAAGAGTTCAAGACAAAGAAAGAATATAGAAAATGGATATGGGGGGAATAAGGTAAATTATGAAGTACTCCCATCAGGTTTTTTTTTTTTTAAAGATTTATTTTTATTTATTTATTTATACAAGCACTGGTACAGTCAGAAGTGTGGGAAGGAGAGAGAATTCACCAGAGCCAGAGTGGGGAGCAGAGCAGGCAGAAGGACTGAAGTGCACTGCTGAGGGGAGCAGCGGGCGGCAGGAGAGGTCTGCGCGCCATGTGGGACCCTCCCCCTTTGGCCGGGGAGCAGCTGGGGATCAAACCAGCGCAACAGAGGCTGTGGGCAGCTTCGACCGCTGCGCCACAGGGGAGGTCCCCTCCCATCAGGTTTTCATCACATTTTTTTAGTGGACACTCTGCAGTCAGGAAGAGGATGGATGACAAATTCAAAATAAGATAAAACTGCCAGCCAAGAAAGTATATCCTACAAGACCCATTTCAGATGTGAGGGAGAAAGAAAGGCTTTCCCCAACAAATAATAACTAAATTGCTTTAGTTGCCAACCAAACTCTTTAAGAAGTGTTAAAATTTTGAAATCTGTATCTAATTGGAAGAACAGATATTTCATGTCTTTGTGATTGGGTTCTGGAGAGTTGTTTTATCTCTTGTGTGGTTTGCTGTGTTTTTTAAAATTTCTTTTTTCTATTATTTGCTTTCTGGGCAGATGTTGATTTTGAAGGCTGTGAGGCTTCATTTGTAAATCCTTTGTTAAGAATAGGGTGAGGGCCTCTCCTGGTGGCGCAGAAGTTGAGCGCTGGGCTGGGAAGCTGCACGCAGCCTCTGCAGCGCTGGTTCCATCCGATCCCCAGCCACCGGTGAGGGTCCCACATGGCATGACAGACCTCTCCTGCTGCTCCTCTCAGCAGTGTATTTCATCAGTCTGTCTGTTCTGTTCCCTGCTCTGGCACTGGTGAATTCTCTCACACTCCCGCACTTCTGTCTGTACCCAGTGCTTGTATAAATACATATATAAATCTTTACAAAAAAAAATAAGAATAGTGTGAGAAATTTGAGGCAGGGAACTCTACCTCCAGACCTCACCAAAGCTGTGTGGAACTGAGTAAGGGCTGACCCCACAGTCAGAGGTGAGCTGAAACCCCACACAAGCCAGTCCCCTTGACTTGCTGCCAGCTGGAGCCCAGAGAGGGATCCAGAGATTGGGAACCTAGGGGGCAATCCAGCCACCACCTTGGCAGACCGAAGGTACAGGGAAGTGCCTCCCAGTAGCGCTATATTTAAGACAGGGAGCTTTGAGTCTGGACTTCACCAAACCTGTGTGGAATTGAGAAAGGGCTGTCCCTACAGTCAGAGGTGAGCTGAAAGCCCACACAAGCCAGGCCCTGCACCACTGGCTGTCAATTGGAGCACAGAGGGGGATGTAGCCACCACATGGCAATCTGAGGGAGCAGGGAAGTGCCTCCCAGATGAACCATCCTTATGACTGGGGTTCTCTATGTATATTACTATATCCTCTGCGAATAGTGATAGGTTGACTACTTCCTTGCCTATTTGGATTCCTTGTATGTTTTTCTCTCTCTCTCTCTCTTTTTTTAGATTTATTTATTTATTTATACAAGCACTGGGTACAGTCAGAAGCCCTGGAGGGTAAAAGAATTCACCAGAGCCAGAGCGGGGAGCAGAGCAGGCAAACTGAGGAAGTACACTGCTGAGGGGAACAGCGGGCGGCAAGAGAGGTCTGCTTGCCATGTGGGACCTTCACCTGGTGGCTGGGGATCGAACTGGCGCTGCAGAGGCTGCGGGCAGCCTTTCAACCCAGCGTTCAACCGCTGCGCAACCGGGGAGGCCCTGTATGTCTTTCTCTTACCTTATTGCTCTGGCTAGGACTTCCAGTATTATATTGAAAAGCAGTGGTGAGAGTGGACATCCTTGTCTTGTTCCAGATCTTAATGAAAATGCTTTTCACCATTAAGAATGATATTGGGGCCTCCCCGGTGGCGCAGCGGTTGAGCGCTGGGTTGCGAAGCTGCCCGCGGCATCTGCGGCGCCGGTTCGATCCCCCGGCTGCTCCCCGGCCACGGGAGGAGGGTCCCACATGGCGCGCAGACCTCTCCTGCCGCCCGCTGCTCCCCTCAGCAGTGTACTTCGGTCCTTCTGCCTGCTCTGCTCCCCGCTCTGGCTCTGGTGAATTCTCTCACCCTCCCGCGCTTCTGACTGTACCCAGTGCATGTATAAACAAAAAAAAAACAAAACAAACAAATAAAATAAATAAATAAAACATGCCTCTATTAAAAAAAAAAAAAAAAAAATTAAGAATGATATTGGCTATGGGCTTGTCATATATGGCTTGTCATATATGGCTTGTCATATATGGCCTTCATGGTGTTGGTTCTTATCAGCTTGGTTCGTGTTTGCCATGCTGGAATCTGAAGTCTATGCTCCTGTAGTTGGTGAATGAAAGCCAAGGGCACCTGGCTCTCACCACCAGTGGCTGGAAGCCAGGGCTTTTTAGCTCTCACTCACACATCTACGGGATGAAGACAGGCCTCCGATACTGGTAATGTCTGCTAGAGGAGGGAAAGTAAAACTATCACTGGAGCCCAGGCTGGGCTCTGCACACACAGACCATTGCTCCCAAGAGTGGGGCATTGCAGCGCTGGTGGCTGGAGGATGGCCTGGGTTTTCCACTTGCAGACAATGCCCTCTGCGTAGGCTGTTACTGTTTCAACTTCCCAGGTTGCACTGGGCTACTTATGCTCCGACAATGTCATCCTGGTGGGGATGTCTGATTCCCACTGCTGACAGTTGGCAATGGGGGCTAGGGACTGGGGATCACGGTCTCTCAGTTGGCAAACAGAGGCTTGGCTCCCATGACTGGTGAGCAGATTGGATGTGTCTGGACCTCATTATTTCATTGTTGTCTGACTTCCGGCCTCCTACAACCTGTGGTTGCAGCTGGGTTGGTGATTAGGTCTCCAGTGTAGCTGACAACCAGTTAGGGCTCCCTTTCCAGGGATGTTGCTTCTGGTGCACTCTAAAGCCCCTGTCTTACCATAGGGTTTTACTGGCCTTTTTCTACTATACTAGGCCCTAGGCTACATGAAGGAGGTGAGACTGTGTCCTCACTCTGCTGCTATCTTGCCTGTCCCATCTTGATTATTATTATTATTTTTTAAAAGATTTATTCACCTATACAAGAGCTAGGGTACAGGGTACAGGCTAGAGGTGCAGGAGGGTGAGAGAATTCACCAGAGACAGAGCAGGGAGCAAAAAAAGCAGACAGACAGAAAACACTGCTGAGGGGAGCAGGCGAGACAGGAAAGATCTGCCATGCCATGTATCTCCCTGGCCGGCCAGGAATCGAACCAGCACTGCAGAGGATGTGGATAGCTTCACAGTGCTGCGCTCAACCCACTGCACCACCAGGGAGACCCCATCTTGATTATTCTTTTTTTTTTAATTTTATTTAGGGCCTCCCCGGTGGCTCAGTGGTTGAGTGCTGGGTTGCGAAGCTGCCCGCAGCCTCTGCAGTGCCGGTTCGATCCCCGCCTGCTCCCCGGCCACCAGAGGAGGGTCCCACATGGCGCGCAGACCTCTCCTGCCACCCGCTGCTCCCCTCAGCAGTGTACTTCGGTCCTTCTGCCTGCTCTGCTCCCCACTCTGGCTCTGGTGAATTCTCTCACCCTCCTGCGCTTCTGACTGTGCCTTGTATAAATAAATAAATAAAAAATAAAGCACTGTATAAAGCACTGTACCAGTGCTTGTATAAATAAATAAATAAATAAATAATAAATAAATTTTATTTATACAAGCACTGGGTATAGTCAGAAGTGTGGGAGGGTGAGAGGATTCACCAGAGCCAGAGTGGGGAGCAGAACAGGAAGACTGATGAAATACACTGCTGAGGGGAGCAGCGGGTGCGGCAGGAGAGGTCTGTCGTGCCATGTGGGACCCTTGCTGGTGGCCGGGGATCAAACTGGTGCTGCAGAGGCTGCGGGCAGCTTCCCAGCCCAGCACTCAACCACTGCGCCACCAGGGAGGCCCATCTTGATTATTCTTTACAAATGTTTATTTTCAAACTCTGTCCATCACCAGTGTTCCAAGAATCCTCCACCATGTTCCACTGGGTCTCTTCCCTTCCTGACTCCCACCCCACCATCCTCCCACTGTTTTTCCATCAGATATTTAGTTTATTAATTGGTTTGGTTTTGTGGACCCTCTGTTATGTTACTCTATATTCCACATACAAGTGAGGCCATCCAGTATTTACCTTTCTCCTTCTTTTAAGCATACTCTCTTGCCCATTTTTTTTTTTTCTACAGTAGTGATCAGTACTTTATTAGGGTCAGTTCAGAGCCCAGTCAGGTTTTCAGGTCCTATATTCTTCCATGGACTGTAACAATAGAATATATGTAAGCACCATAATTTTGTATCTGGATTTCTGATTTAGCTTAAAGGTGTATAAAAATGTGTGGAACCACATCTGAAGAAGCAAAGGTACCCTTTTTATTTCCTAACCATCAACATGATTTATGGTCACTAAACTGTTTCCCAACCCCTTCTTTGAAAATTGGCTACAGCAAAAATGGAAGAGATGCAGATCTAAAGATGCAGACTACTTGGAAAATGGGTATTTGTGGATCAAATGCTTGGCATGGACTTTGCTGTCAGCGCCTCATGTATGTAATGCATTTCAAATTTTAAAAAAGACTATTTTGATTTTTAAATATTTCAGACTCAACTATTTATTTAGATATATCTGAATAATAACTATACAAAAAGAAATAAAAGTTACCTGGAATAAGTTACAACATGCTTTCCAACTTTTTCTACTAAAGCTAATAGGAATGTCATTTTCCTATGGCTCTGATAAATAAAAACTTGAAAAAAATTATTTAACGAACTTATTCATCCCAGGTGCCAGTATGACAAGTGAAGCCACAAATGACAATAACATAATGGTATTTTAAAAGTAGGCAGAGAAAAATTGAATGTTTCTTGTCAGCTTCTTCTGAAATGCAATGTTTTGAACACTGCTTATAAGACATGTATAGCCCAAGTACTCTATAACTCATAGATATATAACAAATGAAACTCTAGTTTGAAAATTTTGTTCTGAAACAAAATATTTGTTCTAGAAATTTTACGATAGCTATAACCAACTTAGACTATTCTTCAACATTTGAAGTTAGTTGTTAGGCGGTTACTTTCTCCAGGGTTCTAAAGAACATAAGCTGAAAAGCCACGCTGTTTACTTTTTTTTTTTTTTTAAAGATTTATTTATTTATTTATACAAGCACTGGGTACAGTCAGAAGCACGGGAGGGTGAGGGAATTCACCAGAGCCAGAGCAGGGAGCAGAACAGGCAGACTGATGAAGAAGTCCATTGCTGAGGGGAGCAGCGGGCATGGTGCCCGCGTGGTCTGTGTGCCATGTGGGACCCTCGCCAGTGGCGGGGTATCAAACAGGAGCTGCAGAGGCTGTGGGCAGCTTCGCAGCTCAGCGCTCAACAGCTACGCCACCGGGGAGGCCCATAGCCATGCTGTTTCGATCCTCCAAGCTGAAATGAAGAGGCTGGGAGTCCTTGGGAGTCCTTAAAAAGCTCTAAATAAGTCAGATATGGAACTTCAAATCATTTCCCCATGCAAGCACTGTTAAAAAATTTCAGAACTCACAAATTCTTAAGCCAATGGTGGTTGAATATTTTATATGAAATATATTCTATGAAAAATTTATATGAAAATTGGTATTTCATGTTTGTGAAAAATTTGGTAGTTCTAGAAGAATAGTGAGAAAAAGCATAAGCACAACTGTTCAAAGAAGCCCCTTTTTCCTTCTGTGATACCACAAATGTGCCCACCCCCACTGATTCTCACCAAAGTTTTTCTCTTCTCAGGGTCAACAGCTTTTGTTTTTTTTTTTTTTTTTTTCAACTTTCTAGTAATTCAGAGAAGTAATTCTATAAGTTTCTTAAAATATACTGAGATTTTGTACTTAGGGAAAACAGAAAATACACCAAGAGATTTTTAAACAAATATCCAACAAGTCAGAGAAAATTAGTTGCCATTTTAGGTATCTTATATTCTGATATATACTAATATCCACAGTATTTATCACTATTGCAATAAAACCAGTTAATGTAGAGAAAAATACCTTCTTTACATTAACTTAGGTGTCTTTGCTTTTAAGGTGGTAACTGAACCATTGTATGTCTTCTTAAAATTCTAGACTGGTTAACCCAGATCTATCTTTCTTCGCTATGTATGCCAGGAAATCCTTTATTATCTTCCAGAATCTCATCCTTCCCTTATAATTTGCAGTGAAAGGCAACCATATATGGGTGAGAATTAAGTCCTGAAGTACATGTAACCACTGTAATAAGATTCTTTTTTTTTAAAGATTTATTTATTCATTTATATAAGAACCGGGGTAAAGGCCAGATGCATGGGAGGGTGAGAAGATTCACCAGAGATAGAGCAGGGAACAAAACAGGCAGACTGATGAAATACACTGCTGAGGGGAGCAGCTGGTGTGACAGGAGAGGTCTGCTGTGCCATGTGGGACCCTCGCCGGCTGGCCGGGATCGAACCGGCGCTGCAGAGGCTGTGGACAGCTTCACAGCATGGCACTCAACTGCCTGCACCACCAGGGGAGGTCCTGTAGTAAGATTCTTATACACACACACAAAGCTCATCACTTTTCAGCCCACATGTAATATATCTTTGCTTCGTTCTCACACATTGCTGACAAAGCCTGCCCACCTTCCTTCCTTTACATGAAATAAAAAGTCCTTGATTGTGTATTTTTATTTAGAAGCTAATCCAGACCCTACACATACTATCTGGAGACTCCACTGGATAACTGTGATATAATTATTTGCTAACAGATCATATATTGAAATAAAACCAAAAATTCCCAAATAAGATATGCAAACACAATTTTTAATTTCCCCTAAAATAAAAACTCACTAAAATAAAATAAGTTCAAAAATGAATTGCTCTGACAAAGGACATAAATTATATATCTATATTGATAACGTATATAATTTTAGGTGTATCAATTGCTTCAATGTGTTTTAGAAACCAAAAGATACACTGATCTCTCCAAGAACTATAAAATAAATGACAAATTTAAAACCTTGAAATGCCTTATGACTACCAAAGAAGATAGCTATAATAAAGTAGAATTTTGTGAAGATACCTTACAATATTATCCACAGATCAGAAACAGATTGGTACTTCTAATTGCTCTACCATTGATAAGGTAGTTGTAAGAGATATTGTTGATGATTTTTCCAGTTCACTCTACCAAATAATGGCACAATTGTGACAAGTTTGTAAGAGTTCTGTGAGAGCAAATTGAGCCTCATTAGAAATGATACACAATGTATTATGCATAGATTGATTATAATCATGCACACCTGAAATACATTGCTACTTCAACAGTTTTTTAATTTAAGAAATAAAAAAAGCTACTGTGAAAAACTGATGTGTAAGTGAAAGTTCGTTCTCAAATTCCTCCAGATCCATGGTTTCACAAAATTAATTTCTGATACATTCAAACACTTTTCTGCCTATTTGTTTTACTAATTTGCCTGTTTTTGCAGTTTGGTCACCCACTAATGATTCTCCTTCTTCTCATGCTGTTACTTTTATCGCTATGGTCTCCTATTTCCACTTAAGGAAGCAAAATCTCCTAAACATCTTTTCTAACCCATACGTCCTACCCTAAATAATTGTTTGCTGGATCTGGCACCCCTACCCAACAGTTTTCACTTTAGAGACTATATGCCTTTTTTACATGATCTTTTAATTTCATAAATTTCCCTCACATTATTTATGCTAATCTGTTTTGCTTTAACATGAACCTTAACCTCACATGATCATAACATTTCCCCTAAGGGCATACAACCCTATCAGTAAGAACTGACCAGTCCCCAAACACTAACATTAGATCGCTCCAGAAAACAATGGTTGACTTGTTCTTTTCAGATATATGTTAGGTCTGTTTAAAATTACCCAAAAAGTTTGCCTTCATAAAGGAACACACAATCTACCACTTCTTGTTGAGAGATAATACATTCCTAGTATGGTCTGTGGCTCACTCTTCCTTAAATGGACGTAACACTTATAAATGCTTGCCATACACACAGCTATCTTGCAATTAGGATATTTGTTAGGGATTTGCAAATATTTAAAGCTATTTCCACTCCAATTGTTCCCATTTCCATGGGAAAAAATGGCACAAATCCTCCAACATGAGGTTCAGACAAGATTATTTATAAAGCTCCCAGAAGGGGCAACAGAGAGAACACTTCATGCGCATCATATCCATTGCAATTCTCATTTTAGGACTTTTTCAGTTGAAAAGTTACTCTAAAACTTATCTTTGATTCTAAGAAAAATACAAAATCTCAACCATTAGCCAGAGCTGTCAAAAAGAACCAGAGTTTAGAGTTTCACTTACATAGTCACAGGGAAATGTATGCTATAGAAAAATGTTTTGCTGCATGCACATACCACAGGATAAATAAACCCGTTAACAAGCTAAGAAAAACAGTTATCTAGCTGTCTAAATCAGACATAACTGTATTCATTCTCTGGGTTTTCTATTTTTGGCTCCTGGTTTCAAGGCTCATTTTGAGGGCTAATAAAATTTTATTTTTGGTTCTGATTATTGCCTTTATTGCAACTGGCTGATGTATCCTGTAACAATCTTAAATGCTACTGGGCAGCTAATGTCATGTCCAAAACCAACAAATATGTAAGCAGAGAGATTAACCTTAGACCAGTTTTCAGACTGTGTTCGCTGAATAATCTATGGACTATGCTATCAGACTAATCTCCATATATTCATGTCATGATAAAATACAATAGCAACTGATTGACTATTGATGTGTTCCTGTGACATTTGGTTACAGGGTGAGAGAAAACTCATTTTCTTCCTCAAGTAGATTGTTTAGGAAGGAAAATCTTTTAGAAATTTCCACCTTAGAGGGCCTCCCCTGGTGGCGCAGGAGGTTGAGCGCTGCGCTGTGAAGCTGTCCACAGCCTCTGCAGCGCCGGTTCGATCCCGGCCAGCCGGCGAGGGTCCCACACAGTGCAGCATACCTCTCCTGTCATGCCCGCTGCTCCCCTCAGTCTGCCTGTTCTGTTCCCCACTCTGTCTCTGGTGAATTCTCTCACCCTCCTCGCATCTGGCCTGTACCCCGGATCTTGTGTAAATGAATAAATAAATCTTAAAAAAAAAAAAAAAAGATTTCCACCTTAGAAGATGTGGGCAGAGATGTGTGCTGAGATCATAGAGGGGTAGGGCAACTAGGTCTCTGTGAGGACATGTTAACCAGAAGCAGGAGAAGGGCATCTAGAGGCCACACAGAACCCTAAACAGACTTCTGGAGGGAGCAACATCCCTTCGACATAATTACATAATGGGAATTCATGTGATGAAGGGGAAGGATCAGAGTGGAATGAATATCTCAAGAAAGATTCTTGAAGCTATTCTGGTGAGGCATTGATCTTACGGATAATATAGACCTGGAACCTTGCAGACTCCATTTCCAAGGCAGCTTTGGGGAAGATCAAACTAACTTTAGTGTAATTTCTACACTATTTGCGGCAAGCTCTCAGTGAATGCATGGTCATATTTGTAATCCCAAGAGATAATTTTATATTGGTTCTCTGGCATGGAAAAGACACATCTGAGAAAAAACTAATACTTGTTTTCTGAAAGGCATAGATGCGGGACAAGAAAACCAGAGCCAATGTCATGTTCTTGCCTCCACTGTTAGACATTTTGGACACATCAGATTGTTTTCCATTATAGTCAGGTCATCATATATAGCCTTATCGTAGAAAAAACTCCCTCCACTGCATTCCCTACCTAATCTAATCTGAGAACATTATCGTTGATTATCTACCATAATCATTTTTAGAATAACAACATATGCATAAAACATATGATTTTATAGGGCATGTAACAAGCATACAGTATAGCATAACACCATCTCCAGGTTGAGAAACAATGTTGTGGAAAATGAGGTAGGCAAGTCAAGGGAAGCCATTAAGCTGTAGGTTTTGCTATCGCTCTGGTAGAGAAGCAGGAGTCTGAAACATTCTAGGGACATGAGACTAGATAGAATGCAGCCAGATAGACTTCTTTCTTCCCCAGGGTAGGGAGTTTTTAGTGAGAACTCCTTCTCACTAGCATGAAAGTATTGGGTATTCTACCCTGGTTAATAGATGGATGGAAAGGAGGAAACTCGGCGAAAATCTTTTCAAACTTTCATGTTTACTTACTTGATCTGTTGTCAGGCTGTCTAACTGACTCCCAGTGGGCCCAGGAGAGGGTTAATGTAGAAGGCAAATAGCTACATCTTCATTTGAAACACTGAAGTGGAAGTAGAGGGACCATTCATGTTTTCATTTGTTCATCAAATTTGTTCACAAAAAAATTTTATCTATCTATCTATATCATCTATCATCTTTTTACAGGGAGGGAAGGAGGGAGAACTTGTCAGCTATACATTGGAGAAACAAAATAATGGCAGTGTAATTTAATTTTGAAATGCTTTATGTTTGTAGACCTCCCTGGTGGCCTAGGGGTTAGGTCTCAGTGCTATCACCTCTATAACCTGAGTTTGATCCCCTACCAGGGAGCTACCCACATGGTGCAGCAGACCTCTCCTCTCTTGCCTGCTGCTCCCCTCAGCAGTGTATTTCAGTAGATCAGCCTGTTCGGCTCCCCATTCTGTCTCTGGTGAATCCCCTCACCCCCTGCACCTCTGGCATACACCACAGTTGTTCTATGTAAAAATAAATAAATAACATCTTAGTAAAGAGAAATGTTTTATGTTTGTTTAAATGGTTTTAGGATAAAATGTGCAAAGGTAAAAATGAACTAACCTTCTTGAAGTAGTGGTTATTAAAGGATGAAATGTGCAAAGGTAAAAATGAACTAATCTTCTTGAAGCAGTGGTTATTATATTGTAAATTAATGTCTGTTTAAACCTGTGCTTTAACCATACTGTGTAACTAAAGGTCATGACAGTGATGCAATTTTCTGAAAGAAAAGAGATGGACAATGCTGTTGACATTCCTATATTATTTGGTTTAATGACTGATATCTGGAACTTTAAAATCATCATTATGATTTTCATTAAAGTTTTATAAAATTAGTATTATATTTTTAAGAGATGTCTAAGGAAAAATTGCAGTTTTAGCAAACCTAGTGTAAATTCTAGAAATATCTATTTTGTGCAATACAAAGAATATGTTGCTATTTCTGGTGGATTCTGAAAACATAGAAATATTTCCTCCAACTTTTAAAATTGTATAATATATTTTAGCCTTTTAACAATTCTATTTAAAAATGTCAATATGTCACTTGATAAGATCACTCTCTTTTGGTTTGTGCTTTAAAAAATTGTATTTTTTGTATTCATGTAATGTTGGTGTGCATGATTCAGAGGCTTAAGTTCATACCTCTTCACAAGTGTGTCAATATTGTCCTCCACCACAGTCCCTTGGGCCTCTTCCTTTGCACTCCACCCTCTTCCTCTGCATCTGGCAGCCTCATTTGTACAGTCACATCTCTAGGGTTTGTTTGGTTTTGATTTTCTGTTTCTTTATTTTGTTCATTTATATTCCACATGTGAGAGGCATCATTTGGCGTATGTCTTCATGCTCTGACATATTTCACTTAGCATAATCCTTTCCTGTCCCATCCATGTTGTCTCAAATGATAAGATTTCATCCTTTTTAAAGATGAGTAGTATCTTATCCCACTGTGTATTTATATCACATCTTCTTTATCCAGTCATCTTTCATTGGGCATAAATAGATCTGATCATAGCAGTGTATAAATCCCTTCACATGAGAGCTTTTGCTTTCTTTAGGTAAATGTCTAGCTTTGGTAAATATTTAGGCTTATGATTGCTGAATCAAATTGCAGAACTATTTTTAATATTTTGTGAAGATTCCACACTGCTTTCCATAGGATCTGAACCAGTCTTCATTCCCACCAGCAACTGATTAGGACTAGTCTTCCTCCATATCTCCGCCAACACTTGTCTGTAGTGTGATATGGGCCATTCTCACACATAGAACTCTCCTTTATTTAGATGATGGATTTTATCTGAAAATTCAAAAATGTGGTAATAGATTTAACATTTCATCTTCTGCCTTCAAAATTAAATTATTTGTATATGGACTTGAAATCTCTATAAAGATTAACTGAAAGGAGGTAGGAGAGTCCCTTGCCTTCTTTTTATGGTTTATTTCTAGTTTGATGCCTTCATGGTCAGAGAAGATGGTTGGTATGATTTCAATCTTGGTGTATCTGTTGATGTTTGTCTTGTGTCCCAGTATGTGATCGATCCTGGAGAATGATCCATGTGCGCTTGAGAAAAATGTGTACTCAGGTTTTTTTTGGGTTTAGTGTTCTATAGATGTCTGTTAAGCCCATAAGCTCTAGATCCTTATTTAGAGCTTTAGTGTCCTTACTTATTTTTTGTCTCGTTGATCTATCCATTGTTGATAGTGGTGTGTTGAAGTCTCCTACTCATATGTGTTTTCTCTGATGTCTGTTTTCAGAGATGATAATAGTTGTCCGATATATTTTGGTGCTCCTTCGTTTGGTGAGTATATGTTAATGAGTGTTATTTCTTCTTGAAGTATTGTCCCCTTGATCATAATGTAGTGACCATTGGGGTCTCTTTTTAACTTTTTGAGCTTGAAATCTGTTTTATCTGATATAATTATAGCTGTTCCTGCCTTCTTTTTTGGTCCATTTGCTTGTAGGATTATTTTCCATCCTTTAACTTTGAGTCTATTTTTATCTTTTGTAGTTAATTTGTGTTTCCTGGAGACAGCAAAAGGTTGGGTTTTGTTTTTAATCCAGCCTGTGACTCTGTGTCATTTTATTGAAGAGTTTAGTCCATTTACATTTAGAGTTAATATTGATATGTCTATTTTCAGACATAAAAACTCCTTCACATTTGGGAAGTTCTCTTCAATTATTTCCTTGAATATTTTCCCTGTTCCTGGATCTCTCTCCTCTCCTTCTGAGATTCCTATAACTATTATATTTCCTTTCCTCATGGAGTCAGATAGTTCCCGAAGTCTTTCTTCAAGTCTTTTTCATTTGTACTTCTCTTTCCTTTTCTGTTTCGGTTCTTTTTATTTCTGTGTCTTTGAGAGTGCTTAATCATTCTTCCATTTCATCTATTCTGTTATCACTGCTTTTCCCAGAGTTCTTTACCTCTTTCATTAATCCTTTGATCTCCTGCATTTCCTTCACTGCCCTCTTTAGGGACTCAATTTCATTCTTTTGATAGTTCTTTTCCTTAATGACTTGTGTCAGTTTTTAAGGATTTATTTATTTATACAAGCACTGGGTACAGTCAGAAGCACGGGAGGGTGAGATAATTCACCAGAGTCAGAGTGGGGAGCAGAGCAGGCAGAAGGACCAAAGTACACTGCTGAGGGGAGCAGTGGGAGGCAGGAGAGGTCTGCGTGCCATGCGGGACCCTCCTCCAGTGGCTGGGGAGCAGCCGGGGATCGAACCAGCACTGCAGAGGCTGCGGGCCGCTTCGCAACCCAGAGCTCAACCGCTGTGCCACAGGGGAGGCCCAACTTGTGTCAGTTTTTAATCACAGCAGTTTTAAATTCTCTTTCTGCAAGGCTCAGAAGTTCTTCCAAGTGACTGTTGTTGCAATCTGGTGGGTGGTTTTCTTTTTGTGGTATGTCTTTTTCC
The DNA here is from genome assembly GCF_014898055.3 of Talpa occidentalis. Lineage (NCBI taxonomy): Eukaryota > Metazoa > Chordata > Mammalia > Eulipotyphla > Talpidae > Talpa > Talpa occidentalis. The sequence continues at coordinate 62,710,678 of NW_023604861.1, forward strand.
TGAGGACTTACTTGGTTGCATGTAGTTTTTCTTCTCCCTGCTGTTTGTTTTCTAATTGGTCCTATGTGTTGGGACACTGTGTTGCTGGTACTGGCTGGTATCTTTTTGGTGTGCTCTTTCTGAGATGTCAGAAACTAGTGGCCCAATGGAGTCAAAAACTGTTATGTCTGAATTCCGGTAGGGCATTAGTACTATGGATGTGTTAGTGGTCGCTGTCACAGAGAATCTCCTCCTTCTGTATTTGTTTAATTCCAAGGAGGGTCTTATGGTCCCACAGTCTACCCTGTGGTGGCAGGATCACCTGCTGGGCTCCAAATCACTGGATCCCCTCTGGGCTCAGACTGGTGGCCAGAGGGGACCAGGCTTGTAGGGGCTTTTCAGCTCACCTCTGGCTGAGGGGGCAGCTCTTCCCCAGCTCCACGCAGTCTAAGTGTGTTGCACACACACAAAATGTCCCTAATCTAAAATGGTTAGTAGGGAGAGCCCTTCCGGGCACCCACAGTCTGCCCCAGCAGTGACTGGATCCCCCTCTGGGCTCCAGCGGCCAGATGGGGCCTGGCTTATGGGGGCTTTTCAGCTCACTTTTGGCTGTGGCCGCAGCCCTTTCCCAGCTCCACAGTCTAGGCGTGTTGCGAACACACCATAAGTCCCTGATCTAAGATGGGGAGTCAGGAGGGCACTTCCGTCTGCCCACGGTCTGCCCCGGTTATGACTGGTTTCCCCTCTGGGCTCTGGTGGCCAGATGGGCCTGGCTTGTGGGGGATTTTCAGCTCACCTCTGGCTGTGAGCTCAGCCCTTTCCCAGTTCCACACCGATTTTATCTTTTTTGATTGCTGAATAACATTCCATTGTGTATATATACCACATCTAAAATGTTCTCTTAACTCCCAGACTGTTGCTTCATAACTTCAGAAGTTCCACAGATGAAACTTGAAACATCCCCATACAGTGAGGGAAAGGAAAGGCTGAAGTGGCATGCCTTCCGGACAGGTAGGTAGCAGCTTTGTCTCCTGAGACTGCAAGGTGAGTAGATCTCCCCTGCCACCAGCCAGAATCCATATAAAGGTCTGAATGAGGTTTAGGTCCATACACAGTCCACATGGTTTCTCTTAATAACACACTACTTTCCTAAGGCTGCTTCCTTGTATAGGAAAAGTGGGAGGAACATATATTCCAGAGACTGGGGAGAGGGTGAGTAGCCTCTGATTGGCTCTTTCTTGTTTCTTGATGTGAGCCTGTATTGCTATATACTTTCCTCTTATTGCTTTTGCTGTGTCCATACATTCTGGAAAGTTGTGTCCTCATTGTTCTTTGTCTCAATGTATTTTTTAATTTCTTCTTTGATTTCCTCATTGATATATTGGTCTTCTAGTAGTGCGGGTTTCAATCTCCACAAAATGGGAGGGTTCCTTGCTTTCTTTTCATGGCTTATTTCTAGTTTGATGTCTTTATGTTCAGAGAAGACAGTTAGTATGATTTTGTTCTTAATGTATCTGTTGATTTTTGTCTCGTGGCCCAATATATGATCAACCCTGGATAATGAGTCATGTGTGCTTGAGAAAAATGTGTACTCAGAATTTTTGGGGTGCAGTGTCCTATAGATGTCTGTTAAGCCCATCAAATGTAGGTCCTTATTTAGGACTTTTGTGCGCTTGTTGATTTTTTGTCTCATTGATCTGTCCATTAGTGAGAAATGGGTGTTGAAACCTCTTACTCTCTCTCTATATTCTCTTAATGTCAGTTTTCAGAGATGATAGTAATTGTCTGATATATTTTGGTGCTCCTTCATTTGGTGAGTATATGTTGATGAGTGTTATATCTTCCTGATGTATTGTCCCCTTAATCATAATGTGCTGACCATTCATGTCTATTTTTACCTTATTTAGTTTGAAATCTATTTTATCTGACATAAATATAGCTTTTCCTGTCTTCTTTTTTGGTCCATTTGCTTGTAGGATTGTTTTCCAACCTTTTACTTTCAGTCTGTGTTTATCTTTTGTAGTTAAATGTGTTTCCTGGAGGCAGCAGAAGGTTGAACTTTTTTTTTTTTTTTTTAATTTAGCCTGCTCCTCTGTGGCATTTTATTGATGAGTTTTGTCCATTTACATTTAGGGATCTATTGATACATTTGTGTCTGTGTTTTCCATTTTATTTGTCTTTTTGTGATTCTATTCCTTACCTGATTCTGTTCTTCCTATTCATTCCTCTATTTGTTTTGGCTTTAAGGCTTTTTGAGTGGGGGTTTAGTAGTAATGAATTTCTGGAAATTCTGTCTGTCTGAGAAGTTCCTTATTTTTCCTTCATAGAGGAAGGAGAGTTTTGTAGGGTAAAGTTCTTGGGTAGCATTTGTTGACTTCAAGTTTGTTAAATATGTCACACCATTCTCTTCTTGCCTGTAGTGTTTCTTTGGAAAAATCTGATGTCAGCCTGTTTGGTTTTCCTTTATAGATTATCTGTTTCTTTCTTCTCATCAACTTCATTATTTTTCCCTTGTCTTGGACTCTTGGAAGCTTTACTATTATGTGTCTTGCTGTAGTTCTCCTTTCATTGTGGTAATCTGGTATTTTTCTAGCTTCCTGTATATATGTTTTCATCTACTTCTTCATGCTTGGGAAGTCTGCTTTGATTATCTATTTGAATAATTTTTTTTAAAAGATTTATTTATTTATTTATACAAGCACTGGGTACAGTCAGAAGCGCGGGAGGGTGAGAGAATTCACCAGAGCCAGAGCAGGGAACAGAACAAGCAGACTGATGAAATACACTGCCGAGGGGAGCAGCGGGCGTGGCAGGAGAGGTCTGCGTGCCATGTGCGACCCTTGCTGGAGGCTGGGGATCGAACTGGTGCTGCAGAGGCTGCAGGCAGCTTCACAACCCAGCGCTCAACCACTGCACCACCGGGGAGGCCCACATTTGAATAATTTTTTTGGCTTCTTTCTCTCTCCTCTCAGCTTCTGGGATTCCTATAACTCATATTTCTTTTCCTCATGGTGTCCAACAGTTCTTGAAATGTCTCTTCATTTTTTTCTTTTGTACTTTTTCTTTTTTGTTCTTTTTATATCTGTATCTTCAAGAATACTGATTTATTTTCCTTTTCATCAATTCTGTTTTCATTACTTTTCCTAGAGTTCTTTAACTCCATCATTAATCTTTTAACATCCTGCGTTTCCTTCATTTCCTTCTTTAAAGACTCAATTTCATTTTTCAGTTCATTAATTGTATTTCTCATATCATTCTTTTCCTTCTCATCTTTTTTCTTTTTTTTTTTTTTTTTGTCATGGCATTTCTAAATTGTCTATCTGAAGTTCTTCGATGTCATTGCTTTGAGTTTTGGGGGCTGATTTTCCTTTTGTGGTATGTCCTTTCCCAAAGGACTTGCTTGGTTATTTGTATTCTCCCTGTTGTTTGTTTTTGAATTTGTTCTATGCACTTGGCCACTGTGCCACGGGTACTGCCAGGCATCTCTTTGGGTTGCACCTACTGGGATGTCAGGCAGGGACTGGTGGCCAGACTGAGTCTGGTGCTATCACATTAGACTTCACAAGGACAGGGATGCTGTTGTGGGTTGATAGATACTGTCCCTGAAGATCCCTAAGTTTCTGTACGCTGTTGATGTCTTCCGCTACACACACATCTTAACCTGCAATGCTGGGTGTGGTCTGTGCATATGGTGGGTGTCCACACAGACTCTAATGCTGTGTGTGGGTCAAAAGGCACTCTCCCAAGTGGTTGCTTCTTTCTGTGGGCACTGGTCCCTCCCTCTGCCTTCCATGCTTTACTCGCTATTCTATTCTATTTTATTTTTTTTTATTAAGGCATGCTTTTATTTATTTATTTGTTTGTTTGTTTGCTTGTTTGTTTGTTTTATACATGCACTGGGTACAGTCAGAAGCGCGGGAGGGTGAGAGAATTCACCAGAGCCAGAGCGGGGAGCAGAGCAGGCAGAAGGACCGAAGTACACTGCTGAGGGGAGCAGCGGGCGGCAGGAGAGGTCTGCGCGCCATGTGGGACCCTCCTCTGGTGGCCGGGAGCAGCCGGGGATCGAACCGGCGCCGCGGAGGCCGCGGGCAGCTTCGCAACCCAGCGCTCAACCGCTGCGCCACCGGGGAGGCCCTTTACTCGCTATTCTAGATGGGGTGGACAGGTGCACGGGGGTCACTGTCCTCCACGAGCACTCTGAGCCAGCAGGTGCTTCCCTGGTATTGCCTGCCCACCTTTCTTTGTGTTGTCTTTGGATTCAGTATTAGCATAATGTTAGCATCATAAAATGTATTAGCAATCATTCCCTCTTATAGTTTTAAAACAAATTTGAGTAAGAGAGTATCACTTCTTTAAAGGTTTAATAAAATTCATTTGTAAAGCTGTATGGTCCTTGGTCTTTGTTTTTGGAAAAAAAAATTATTCCTATTTCAGTTTCCAAGTTTATGTTTATTTTTTAACTCACCTGTTTCATCATGGTTTAGTCTTGGTAAACTACAGTGATCTAGAAGTGTGTCCATTTCTTCAAGGTTATGAAACATTTTGACATATGGTTGTTCATAGTAATATCTTATTATCCTTTGCATTTCTGTGCTATTTGTGATTTCTCCAGTTTCATTTGGGATTCTGTTCATATTTGCTCTCTTTCCCCATCCCCTCCCCTCCTCTCTCCCCTCTTTTAGGTATCCTAGTGGGTGCTTTGTTGATTTGTTTATCTACTTAAAGATAGTTCTTAAATCTATTTATTTTTCCATAGTATTTTAAATTTATATTTCATTTATTTTTACTATTTGTTTATTATTTTCTTCCTTTTACTGTATATGGGTCTGTTTGCTCCTCTTTTTCAAGTTATTTCAGTTTTATTATTAGTTCAATTGTTTAGGATTTGTTTTGCTCCCTAATGTGCATTTGTATTGCATTTATCTTACCCCTTAAAGTCACTGTTGCTGTATTCCATAGAATCAGGTAGCTTGAATACCATTTTCATTCATTTTAAGGTATTTCTATTTTTGAAATATTTGTATTTTGTTGCTATTATTGTTATTGTTATTAGGATGTAACAGTTTTGATCCTCCATATGTACACATGTTCTATTCACCCTCCACCAACCACCTTTGATAATATCCTCTTTACTTCCCTCTAGCATCCCCTTCTCCTGGGCCCTGTTCCATCTGATAACCAGTAAATTTTTTCAGAAAGTCTGAAAGTGATATTTACTGTATTTTGCTAGTGTATGTTTTTGTTATTGATCATCCACAGATACGTGAAATCACCTTTCTGACTTATTTCACAAATTGTATAGTTACTCAATTTCTTTAAAATATTAGGATTTTGATAGGCATTGCATGAATCTGTATAGCATTCTAGGCAATGCAGTCATTTTAATCAAGTTTATTCTTCTGATCTATGAACGTGTGATATCTTTTCATTTCTTTGTGTCTTCTTTAATTTCCTTTAACATATTACTATAGTGATCAATATATATGGACTTCACTTCCATAGTTATATTTATTCCAAGGAATTTAATTCTTTCTGGTGTGATTGAAAATGTGGTTGTTTTCTTTACTTCCCTTTCTTCTGACAATTTATTTTCATATAGAAACACACCTGATTTTTTCATTAATATTGTATGTTGCCACTTTACTGCTTTAGTTTATTATCATTAAGATTTTTTTCTATGGCCTCCCTGGTGGCGCAGCGGTGGAGCGCTGGGCTGCAAAGCTGCCCACAGCCTCTGCAATGCGGGTTCAATCCCTGGCCGCTGGCAAGGCTCCCACATGGCGCGCAGACCTCTCCTGCCCCGCCCACTGCTCCCCTCAGCAGTGTACTTCGTCAGTCTCCCTGTTCTGTTCCCTGCTCTGGCTCTGGTGAATTCTCTCACACTCCTGTGCTTCTGACTGTACTCAGTGCTTATATAAATAAATCTTTAAAAAAATATATTTTTTCTAATCTATATATATTATCATGTCATCTGCAAATAGCGACAGTTTTACTTCTTTTTGAATTGATTTCTTTTATTTCTTTTTCTTTCTTATTTTCTCTGGTTAGGAGTTCTAACACTATGGTGAACAACAGTGATCATAGTGGACATCCCTGTCTTGTTATTTTTATTTATGTATTTATGTATGTATGTATGTATGTATGTATGTATGTATGTATGTATGTATTTATTTATTTATTTATACAAGCACTGGGTACAGTCAGAAGCGCAGGAGGGTGAGAGAATTCACCAGAGCCAGAGCGGGAGCAGAGCAGGCAGAAGGACCGAAGTACACTGCTGAGGGGAGCAGCGGGCGGCAGGAGAGGTCTGTGCGCCATGCGGGACCCTCCTCTGGTGGCCGGGGAGCAGCCGGGTATCGAACCCGCGCTGCAGAGACTTCGGGCCGCTTCGCAACCCAGCGCTCAACCGCTGCGCCACTAGGGAGGCCCCCTGCCTTGTTCTTGATTTTAGTAGAAATGCTTTGAGTTTTTCATCATTGACTAGGTTGTTTACTATATACTTGTCATTTATGGCTTTTATAATAGTTAGACAAATTTCATTTATTCCCACTCTATTGTGAGTTTTGATTATAAATGTATGTTGAATCTTGTAAAGTGGGGATGCAATAAGATTACTATGTCTAAAAATTTTTTTAAGAGCTGGTATTGATTTCCAGCTTTAACTGTACAGGTTCTGTCCTTTTCTTCTTCCCCTTTAGTGTTTTATTGTTGACTTATACTATTCATGTTCATGGCTCTGAATTTATATTCCTAGTGTTACTTTGATCAGAGTTTTGTGTTTTATTTTTTATTTTCTTGTACAATCACTCCATTCAACATTTCTGTAGGGCAGGTCTGGTGGTGATAAACTCCATTAATTTCTGTTGGTCCTTTATATGTGAATGATAATTTTGCAGAATAGAGTATATGTAGGCTGACAGCTCTTGTCTTTTAAGATTGTGATTACTTCATTTCACTCTTTTCTTGCCTGTATGGTGACTGGTGAGAAATCTGAGGAAAGCCTACTTTGGTGATTTATACAGTTGAATCTTCTATTTCTGAAATTCTTTCTTCTTCCAGCTTAATTTTATTTAAAGTGCTTACCATATTTGTCTTCATTTCATTTAGAGTCTCCCTTTGTGTTCTTTTAATATTTTCAATCTCTTTGGTAAAGAACTTCCTTTGTTCCTTGGTCTCCTTTGTAAGATCTTATACATACACTCCTATCTGTCTTTGGCTGACTTTCAGTATCTGATGTAGCATTTTTCATATTGTTCTTTTATTTTTTTTGTCTGATATATCCTCTATATTTATGACATTCATATATGACCCAGAACATTGTTCTGTTCTTCTCTTATTGCTTTTCCATCTTGTGTTCATATATCCCTTGCTTCCTAGGCTGTGTGACACCTTGTGTGTCTTTTTGTATTTGAGGCATTGGAGAATATTGTTATTTCTCTTCTTAATTCACCTTCCTGTGATATGGGGGCAGGAGAGGAGTCTGGAGCTTGAGTAGTCTCAATTTTGTTGGAGAGTGATGACTGTCGCTTCTGCCTTCTCTCTTCTCTCTCCATAACAGGTTCCAATTGGTGCTTTAGTTGTCCTGACTTCCTACTCTGTCTCCTTTATGCTCTATTCTGCCAAGGATCATGATCAATGTAGTCTGAGTCTCTTGGTGAGGGGTTCTAGGTCTGATCCACAGGTGCACTCCTTAAGACAAGGCTGGGCCTGGCAGGCAGCAGATGCCCAAATAGGGTGTATGCGCCTTTGACCAGCTACGGCTCTGAGAAATAGTCACCACCATAGCCTCCCTCTTGGAAAAGTTGCTCTTGGAAAATTCATTGTGCCCCAGTGCCACAGACCAGCTCAGCGGTGGCGGGAGATCGAGACAGTCTCAGGGTTGAGTGAGAACGAGCAAAAGGTGGTCGAAGGAATTAGGGCGGGGGACAAGAAAGAATGACACACAGACACACTCAAGGGAGAGTGAAAATCTGAGTGTAATTTGCTCAAATCATTACGCATATTTATACATTTTCAAAAGGCATTAGGTCACACAAAATCTATTTTCCCAGCATAACAATGTTTCTTGTTACCTAGGCATAGAATACAATTTTCTAGCTAATAGTTTACAAGTTGCTAAGCATATGTGGTTACATTTCCTGAAACTGATTTTTACATATATAGAAAAAGTCAGGTAAGAAAATTAATTATGGACAAGTTGCTAAGTTACTACTTATTCAGAAACAATGATTAACTGGTTAATGGTTGAACTGCTTTGTAGGTAATTCCATCAGGCTTGTTTGTAGGCAACGCTCTCAGCAGCCTTGTTTTCAAGCAAAGAAGGGGTTTTTTACTGCAGGCTTATTGCCTAGATTGGGCTTATAGGCTTGTAGGCCTTGTTTGATCTGAACGCCAAAGTTTATTATGATGAAGCCCCTCGGGGACTGCGTCTGTCTTAGGTCGTCAGGAGTCACAGACATGAGGCTGGCCAGTGCCTTCTTTAGTCTGCCCCCAATCTTACCCGTCATTGACTGTCCAGTCCAGCGCACAGGGGAAGAGGGTCTTACGTACTCTATTTGTGAGCATCCACAGTACAGCCACTCTTTATTTCATCCAATTACTGGCGAGCAATGGTGGCAACAGTGGCATTGCCAACCATGGAGGCAGGAGCTGCCACACCCCAGATCACGCCATAGGTCTGTGGATGGCTGACCCCAGCACATTCCACTGGATAAGGTATTTACTTTCCTGGACACACTCCCCATTTGTCTCCTCCCTCTTCTTCACTGAAGTAAGTCACCAACCTTAGTGTAAGTCCTCAAGGTAAAGTCCTGGGACTTTGTCAGGGAATTTCAGAATCTTCCTTTGAGCAAATAATATTTTTTATAGTTGTTTATAAGGAAGGAGATTACAACCTGTCTATTCTGAGATGATGTGGCTCTCAAGATATTTTTTAATTTCTGCTTTTCTTTCCTCTAGCTCTTCCATTAGCTATTAAAGAGCATTCTCTTTAGTCTCCATATATTCATGATTTTTCTTTTAATTTCTAGAATTATGGACATAGAGAATACTAAGTATAATTTTGATTTCTGTAACATTATTGATAATTGACTTCTGTCCTATTAAGTGAGCTGTTCTTGAAAATATTCCCTATGCAATTTTTTAAAAAAGTGTAAACTGCAGATTTTGGGTGGACTGTTTTATAGATATCTGTTAGACCAATGTGTCTAGTTTCTCATTTAAAGTTATTGTTTATTTATTCTTTGTATTGTTGATCAGTCCGTTACTGTGAGTATGGTGTTAAATTCCCTCAGTATTATTGTCTGGTGATCAGTACCTCTCTTCTGGTATAAGTTCTAGTATTAGTTGTCTTATGTATTTCAGTACTTCATTATTCAGTGTATGTATATGTGTTATTTTATTACATTATAGTTTTAGCTTTTAGTTTTTTTTTTGTTTTGTTTTGGTTTCCATTTGCTTGTATAACTTTCTTCCATTCTATAACTCTAAGTCTGTCCTTGTCTTTGTTGGTGAGATGCGTTTCTTGTAAACAGCAAATGTTGGACTTTGCTTGAAAATCCATCTAGTCACTCTATATCTTTTGATTGATGAATTTAGGATACTTATATGTAAAGCAATTATTGAGACATAAGTGCTCATTGCCATTTTTAAAACGGGGTGTCTCTTCTTTATTTTTTTTTTTTTTATTTTTCTCCTGTTATATTTTGGTTAATTTTAGTTTCCATTTCTGTTGTCTTATGTGTTAGTTCTATTAATTTTCTTTTTAAAGATTTATTTATTTATTTATGCAAGCACTGGGTACAGTCAGAAGTGCAGGTGGGTGAGAGAATTTACCAGAGCCAGAGCGGGGAGCAGAACAGGCAGGCAGACGGAGGACACTGCTGAGGGGAGCAGCAGGCGCGGCAGGAGAGGTCTGCGCACCATGTGGGATCCCCTCACTGGAGGCCAGGGATCGAACTGGTGCTGCAGAGACTGTGGGCAGCTTGGCAACCCAGCGCTCAACCGCTGAGCCAGCAGGGAAGCCCAGTTCTACTAATTTTTGCCTCAGGTTTTTACTGATGTTAGTATATGATGGGCTTTGTGTGACCTATTGGATGAACTGGTCTCTGACTCATTTTGATGGGCCACATCATTCCTCTCCTCCCCCTACTCCATGTTAAATAATATAAGTGTCTGTTGCCTTGATATTCATTGTTCTGTTGCTTTATAATAAACCATTTAATTTTTTCTAAGTGTGTCTTGGTGTTGATAAATTCTTTTAGTTTTTGCTTTCCAGTGAATTTCCTAACTCTTCCTTTTCTCTTGAATTTAATCTTCCTGGGCAAAGATAAAGACTCCTGGCTGGAAGTCTTTTTAAAGTACTATAAATACCTACTCTCAGTCCTTTTATTCTTATAAGTTTCTACTGAAAAGTCTACTGACAGTTTGATTAATGTTCCCTTATAGGTTACCCTTTTTCTCTTGATATTTTTAATAATATATATGTTTGTTATTGGCCTTCAATATCCTTATTATAATGTGTTTTGGTGTGTATCTGTCTTGTATTATTTTGTTTGGAACTCTTTAGGTTACTTGATCACAATGTCTGGTTTATTTCTTAGATTTTGATGATTGTTGAGCAACTATCCCGGACCAGGTAGGTTTATTGTCGGTTTTTCAGCAGACAGGTAATGGAATCTTGGAGCCCTTAGTGGATTTTACAGGCCTTTAATTCTGAACATGGGAAACCAGCCAGTAGGGAGATAGCAACTTGAACCCCCCCCACCCCCAGAACAATGCTGCCCCTTTATCTCTTCCTTTTAGTCTTAGATGCACTTACATATGTGCACACCCATGCTCCCTGGACCCAGGTGGCCATAATAATGGGAGGAGTGCAAGACTGCAGGAGCTGGTTGTAGAGGCTAGTGTCAGAGGTTGTGGGGGAAACATGATTAGCTCATTTGCCCTACAATGCTTAGCAATTATCTCTTTAATTAATTTTTCTATGCTTTTCTCTTTATCTTCTCCTTCTGGAATCTCCATAATACAGATCTATTTTTTTTTAAGTTATCCCAAAAGACTCTTACACTATTTCCAAATTTTAATTATGTTTTCTCTACATTGTTCTATTTCCATATTATCTTACATAGTGTTTTTGAGATCATTAATTATGTCCATTGCTTCTGTTTTCATGTTGGTGGGGCCTTCAATTGTGTTTATAAATTAAGTTTTAGTGTATATTAATTCATTATATTCTCCATTTTTTATTTTTTGAATTCCAAAGCATTGTTAGAACTGTTACCTTGTTTATGTTATTCAGCCATGTTCTGCTTGATTGAGGCTTCTCTTAGGTATTTTATGCTCCAAAATTTGTGGCATATTTCTCTCATTTTTAATATTTTTATGGCTTGTTGTAGGGATAGAGTTTCAGACTGTTGTCTTTGTACATTGTAAGGGCAGGACAGGCCACAGTGCAGGTTTTCTGATCCCATGCAGACCGGGTAAAGGAGGAGTCAGAGTCCTCAGTGGTTTTTGCAGGTTTTTTATTGGGGTTCACCAGGCACATGGCAGGCAGGGGTGCTGGGGGGCTGGGAGGCTGGCAGTCCTCCCAGCCCCCAGCAAATCTTCACTCTATCTGGGCTTTCTGGCGTTCTCTGCTTCTGCTTCGGGCTTCTTCTCTTTGGGCTTCTTCTTCTTCTGCTGCTGCTGCTGCTGCTGGCGTCCCCGTGACGCCGCCCTTAAAAGCACAGTCTTAGCTCAGCTGAATCCCATCTACCTATGCCCACACCCTATTCCAGGTGCCCGCCATCAGGCATGCATTCAGGACAAGGATCCATCATCTATCCTGATGGCGGAAGGGCAGAAAAGCCTGACATTTTCTTTACCCTACATACATGTTGCAGTGTTTGGAGAAATGGTATCAATGAAGTATAGTAGGTATAAAAAGAGAAACAGAACAGCATAGCACCAAGGGGTCCCTTTAATAAATATCAGGAATTCAAGCATCCTTAGGGTACACAGTTGTGTGGTGGGGACTCATAGTGAGCCCCTCTTCTAGGCAAGCTCTTAGCTCTTGGTGCCTCTGATAGTCTTCTGTCTGCTTACACTGCTTTCTATTTTTGTGCACTCATTGCAGTGTTGGCCACAGATAGTAGTTGACATGATGTAGGGTAAATGATTGTCAGGCTTTTCTGCCTTCCTGCCATTAGGACTGATGATGGATCCCTGCGGTTCTGAATGCATACCTGATGGAAGACACCTGGAGTGGGGTGTGAGCATACGTAAGTGGGTTCACCTAGGCTGAGACTGAGCTTATAAGGGTGGTGTCACAGGGATGCCAGCAGAGCAAAATGGAACCACCAGTAGAGAACCGGAAGGAGAATGAAAGAGAGACTGGAGGAGAACCAGCAGAGAATGAGAGAGCAGAAGAGAAAGAATGAGACCATGAGAGAATGCTAGAGACCCCAGTAAAGAGTGAGGATTCGCCGGGCCGGGCAGGCCAGCTGGCACCCCTTCCTGCCAGTTACTGGTAAAATCTCAGTAAAACCCTGAAAAAGCCACTGAAGGCTCCAGGACTCCTCCTTTACCCATCTGCACAGGATCATAGAGATCCTGCACTGTGTTCTTCCTACCACTACAATTGGTGTAAGTCGGTAAGATGATTCTATGCAGAATGGTATGGAGCCCTTGAGGCTCTCAGGAGGGACTGAGGAGCAGACTATGAGCCTGTGCCAACGCTGTAGGTGCCATGGCATCAAAGGAGGTGACCAAAGTCCAGAAGCTGAGAAAGAGCTAAAGATGCTGCAGGAGCACAGGAGGTGGACAAGGTCTGGGAGCTGCGGGATGAAACCTTGGCTGGAGGAGGAGACGGCTTGTGAGAACTGGCCCAAGACCCCTGAGGCAGCAGTCATCAGGGAAGAAAGGACCATGATTTGGAGCTCACCAGTGCTGACACAAAGAACAAATGGATGAATTTGGACTGACCCCACCAGAAGATAGAGGAACTTTGGCAGGTTAATGTTACGTTTTTGGGACTCTGGGGGTGAAGAGTGTAGGGTGAGGTAAAAAAGTATCAGGCTTTTCTGCCCTCCCGCCATTAGGATTGATGATGGATCCCTATGGTCCTGAATGCATGCCTGATGGCGGGCACCTGGAGTAGGGTGTGGGCATATGTAGATGGGATTCATCTGGGTTGAGAGACTGGGCTTATAAGGGCAGCATCATGGGGATGCCAGCGTGGGAGCACAGCGAAAAGCAGAGAGAACAAAAGAACTGAGCGAAGAGAGAAGCAGAGGCCACGAGAGAATGCCGGAGAGCCCAGAAAGAGTGAAGACGTAGTTGGGGGCTGGGAGGACTGCCAGCCTCCCGGCCCCCCAGCACCCCTGCCTGCCATGTATCTGGTAAATCCAAATAGAAGCCTGCAAAAGCCACCAGGGGCTCCAGGACTCTCTCCTTTACCCTGTCTGCTCCATTATAAATATCCTGTTCCGTCCCTTCCTGCCTCTACAATGGTATCATTTGTAAACTCCAGGTGATGACAATTAAGGCATGGCTGGTAGGCCTTGGTGGCCAAAAGCAGCCTGTGTACCTGCCCAGAAATCCTAGGGCCACAGCCCAGAGAGGCAATGGCCTCTCTGATGAAGGGGCAGGCATGAGAAGAGCCCACAATTGGCTGGGGGAGGAAGCCCTCGCCAAGTTCTCTGCTGCCAGGCAGAGATGTATCAGAAAGGCCAACTTAGAAAGGCAAAAGCTGCAGCAGACCTCTCCTGACTTACCCACTGCTCCCCTCAGCAGTTTACTTTGGTCAATCTGCCTGTTCTGTTCCCCACTCTGCTCTGGTGAATCCTCTCACCCCCCACACCTCTGGCCTGTATCCCAGCTCTTGTATGTACAAATAAATCTTAAAAAAAAAAAAAAAAAAAAAAAAAAGCAAAGGCTTGTGCTGAGATTGGGAAGCCCTGAGAGGCTGTTAAATAGCCTAAGTATGCTAAAGATGGCCAGTAAGTCTCTTAAAATCACCTGTGGGTGATGTCCTGCTTGTTGTTGAGTAGGGTGAGGAGCAGAGGAGCCTGTCATTAGGGGCCAGGTGGGAAACGTGGCTTGTGGTGGAGCCCACAGGGACCCAAGAGAGGCCGCATGTGGAGCTTGTATCCACGGATCCCAACCCATGTGTACGTGCAAAGGGTTGGCCTGAGTGCAGGGGTCTGAGTTTCGCTTTGGTGGCTATGAAAGCTGAGTGTTGGAGTGACTGCAGACAGAAACCCTGAGGGTTGGGCAGTTACCCCAAAGAGTATAGAATCACCCAATCCAAGAGTGAGTGCATCCAGGGGTTGGATGCAGTGTGTGGCTTGTGGCTGAGACTACAACAAGAGATGGCCAGGAAGCCTGATGGCTCCTGGTATGTGACTGCAGATGCCTGAGTGTCTCCCCCACTCCTATGAGCAGTGCCTTCAGCAGCAGAAGTGATGGATCATCTGCTGGTGCCAATAATCTTGTCTTTTGCCAGTAGGTTGGTGTGGTGCCCTGCCTGAGCTTAGTTGTATTTTGTTATAATGTATATACAGTTGTATTCTGTTATAGACTGTATGGCAGAAAATCCTGAGGGGATGGATTGTAGGGTAAATGATTGTAAATTCTGCCCTCCCATTATTAGGATTGATAATGGATCCCTGCATTCCTGAATCCATTGCCTGATGGTGGGTACCTGGAGTAGGGTATGGGCATATGTAGGTGGGTTCACCTGGGCTGAGACTGAGTGTATAAGGGTGGCATCACAGGGATGCCAGCAGAGCAAATTGGAACCATCAAAAGAGAATAGGAAGGAGAACCCACAGAGAATGAGAGAGCAGAAGAGAAAGAATGAGACCATAAGAGAATGCTAGAGAGCCCAGGAAAGAGTGAAGATTTGCCAGGCGGGGGGCACTGGGGGCTGGGGGCCTGGAGCCTCCTGCCCCCCACCCCCACTGGCACCCCTGCCTTCCATGTACCTGGTAAAATCCCAATAAAACTCTGAAAAAGCCACCAAGGGCTCCAGGACTCTCCTTTACGTGTCTGCTCAGATCATAGAGAACCAGCTCTGTGCCTTCCCAGCACTGCACATGGGTTCGCAGGCCAAGAGTTGTTTTCTTTTCTAGCAGAGTCTTGTCCAGCAGAGTTTACTACTGTATAAACAGGTGCTTGGGCTCTGGTTTCTTTGAAGTGTTCCTTTGTTTTGGTTCCTTGTTTTGGTTTTTGCCCTGGATTGAGGGTGGCAAGTGTTCTGAAAATTCCATCCTGGGCTTTGAGTTGTACCCTGGTCTATGAGGAGACACAGGTGATCTGCTCTATTTCTCCTCACTAGTTTAGGCTTCAGCTCTTCTATATTTAGGACTTTAGGCTCAAGCCAATAACACTCAGTCTCAACCCTCGTGACTCTCCAATAGTGTATAAACTGTTGGGGGTATCAACTAGTATACCCCCTTATCCAGTGCAATGCCAGGTCTCAGTAGTCCCTGATGGCTTGTGCCTACGTCAACAACTCTAGGGTGCTCTGCACAGCAGTTTCCTCTCCCCTTTTGGTTGTACTGCTCCAGTCTCACTATAAACAGAATTACAGTATTTCCTACCTCTTTCCCCTGGAACAATGCTCCCAGTATGCACTGTGGTCATCCATTTTTCCTTCAGGGTTGGTTGGTTGGTTGGTTGGTTCTTGCTTTATTTTACTGCCATCTAGTTGTGAGTATTTGGAGTAGGTGAGCTTGATGTCTGCTGCCATCTTGTAAATTCTTCCTGATGAATTTTATTAATAGGTTTTTCTACATCAAAAAAAATGACTCTTTTATTTAGTGAGAAGAATTAAAATTATTATTTTTTAAGATTTATTTATTTATGTATATAAGAACTGGGGTGTAGGCCAGAGGTGTGGGGGTTAAGAGGATTCACCAGAGACAGAGTGGGGAGCAGAACAGGCAGATCTACTGAAATACACTGCTGAAGGGAGCAGCAGCAGCAACAGGAGAGGTCTGCTGCACCATGTGGGGTGCTCCCTGGTGGGGGATTACACTCATACTGTAGTAGCTTCAGATAGCTTCATAGGTTGTATCTTAACCCCTTGTGCCACCAGGGAGGCCACCAAATTATTTTTTCAACAGAAAAGTAGAAAATATTTTTAACACTATGTGGAATTTTAGAACCAAAAAAATGCAGTGTTTGTATTGAGTATCTAGAATAAAATATCACTGGATGAGATTAACTGACCCATGAGGTGATAACAGAAAGAATCACTAAATTTGAAGACAAATATAAATTACTCAGTCAAACAAGAAAGAGAAAAAATATTGAACCAAAACAAAAAACAAAACCTTAGAGTGATAATTACAGAAGATTCATGTTGGAATTTCAGAAGGCGATGAGAAAAAAGAATAGGGAAGAAAAACCTGAATTATAATTTTTGATTATGAAATGTTGAATCAATTTTTATACCTAGAATAAACTTTATTGGTAAAGATATATTATCTTTAATTGAATTAAAGATGTTTACTTTTTGTTAATAATTTTGGCTTCGTGTTCATGGGAGCTGTTTCTATTATTGTTCCTTGTAAAGCCTGAAACTTCCTTTTGAGCATTGTGTTAGTATGTCTGAAGCACTTGACTCATATTTATCTCATTCTCACCTCAACCATTAGGATACCTTCAATATTTTTCCCAATTTTGCAGATGACATAACAGAAATCCAGAGATGGTAATATCTTTTTGTAGCCCTTAAAAAACAGAAACAAGGGCCTCCCCTGGTGGTGCAGTGGTTGAGCGCTGCCTCTGCAGCGCCAGTTCGTTCCCTGGCTACCTGTGAGGGTCCCACAAAAACAAACAAACAAACACACAAACAAAATGGAAACAAGACTAAAGCTTAGGAAGTCAACTTGAAAATTCATGTTCTTAGTCCATCTTGCCGCTCTCAAATACAGAGCAATCCACTGATGAAAGTCCACATAAAAAATCTAAGTTAAATAGGAGCAAACCAAATCCGGAGTCATAATAGAGGATTATTATAGGAGACTTACTATCTCACCCCTCCATAGTTAAAAGCATTTTAGATAAAAATAGATCTATTAATTGATATGTGCATTAGGGTATAGACTAAGTTGCTATAGAAGACACTAAAATACTGTCACTTAAATGTGCATATATATAATAAACATATTGATATATGTTATATGTATGTGTGTCTAGAGATAGGCGGTTGTTTCAACAAGTTGCTCTGATACTTAATGTAGATATAGATTACAGAATTAAATATCTAGCTCTCATCTCTTGGTTCAAGATATTATTCCAGCTGTTGCTATATTACAATATTACAAAAAGAAAAAAGTCTATAGCAAGAAGTGACCTTTAAAAAAGTAAACCAAGTGCTTCTCACTTCTGCTCACATCCCATTACTCTGAAATTAACCACATGTTCTAATTATCTTTTAGAAAAACTGGGAAATGGTCTATTTTTGAAGTAGTTGTGTGCCCATTAAAGACTTGAGGGACTCTATTTCTAAAAGTTTAAACCACAGACTAAGATGTTGGAGCAAATATTTTAGAATTTACCAAGAACCGTAAAGACACTTAGCAAAATTGAATGTACAGTCTGATTGAATACTTAATAAGGAAGGAAGAGGAAAGGAATTGATTTTTTTTTGTGCTAAAGAATACCTAAAATGCCAGGCTTAAGTAAAATGGTGAAACATTAGAGTTTAGAATTTTTTAAGATTTATTTTTATTTTTTATGCATATAAAAATTGGATGTAGGCCAGAGGTACAGAGAGGGTGGTGAGGGGATTCACCAGAGACATATTTACCAGAGACAGAGCAGGGAGAAGAACAGGTAGATCTACTGAAATACACTGCTGCAGGGAGCAATGGGCCAGACCAGAGAGGTCTGCTTTGCCATGTGGGTAGCTTACCGACCAGGGATTGAACTTATGCTCTGGTGGCTGGGGATAGCTTGACGGTGCAGAGACTTAACCCCTTGTGTCACCAGGGAGGTCCCCTAGAGTTTAGAATTTGAAAGGGTTCATCACTATCAAAGCTAATAGAGTTCAAAGAAAAATGTGAGGGAAATTAGTATTTTTAGAGAATGCCGATATTTATTTAGACTAAAACACAATTAAAATCAATCAAAAATTTAAAAATATCTGAATGGTCTAGGTTACAAATTAAATAGTATAATATATAATGCCTTTATTAGAGACTATAATATATAGTGCCTTTATTACAAACAATGAGACCAGATCATTTACTTTGGCAATGAGCAAAGCATTTAGCCAAAGATGATTAAAAGAAGACTAGATTAAAAAAAAAGTAAACTATCACAAAACAACATGCTAAAATACATAAAACTTGAAATCAGCAACATACTGTGTTTCTCAGAATATTCTATATACTTAGCAAAATTCCAAAGTTGATTTCAAAGTTCATCTGGAGGAATAAATGTGCTAATAAAAGGATATAAAATATTAAAAGATTACAAAGATTAGCACACCAATGAAGAAGATTGTAATATATACTATTTAATATATAAAATTTATTAACTCTTAGAAACTTAAATTTTTAGGCTTCTGTCTCTTACTAAATAAAATTGCATATAGACTGTGTGTAAGGAAAATATAAGGAATTTTTTCTTCATTCTTGATATTGAAATATCTAAGCAACTTATAAAAGTCAAAACTCCCATGGAAATATTTATGTTACTTTTTGTAATTTTAAACTGTGCATCTATATAAAATATCCATAAAAATTCAAAACAAAGTTATGAAAATATGACAAAGAGTTAATCACTTAGTACGTGAAAAGCTCTTATCAATTAATTGGGAATACCCAGCACAAAAATTAGCAAAGGAAATGAATATGCAATTTGGATAATAAGACTAATCATCTTAAAATTTTAGAAAATATTAGTGTTTTTCTATTTGATTTACAATGCCAAAATATAACTTAAAATGTTGGCAAGGTGCAAAGGAAGGTGAGCATATATTAAAACATTTTTTAGGGGCCTCCCTGATGGCACAAGGGGTTAAGATGCAATCTATGAAGCTATCTGCAGCTACTGCAGCAGGAGTTTGATCCTAGGCCAGCCAGCTTCCCACATGGCTCAGCAGACCTCTCCTGTCTTGCCAGCTGCTCCCCTCAGCAGTGTATTTCAGGCAATCTGCCTGTTCTGTTCCCCACTCTGTCTCTGATGAATCCTCTCAGCCTCCACACCTCTGGCCTGTACCCCAGTTCTTGTATGCACAAATAAATAAATCTTAAAAAAAAACAAAATTAAAAATTATTAATACTACAATCTTTTGCAAGGCTGCTGTGCAGTGTGTAGCTGATAGTTTTAACACATTAGAAACTGCAGACTTTTGAATGTAACTTTCTTTCTACAGATTTATGTTTAAATAACATTACAATTTAAATATACTATTATAACTTTGCTAAAGGTATATAAGTAATCCATTAATAACCCAAAGGTCCATATTAGGATTTAAAAAATAGGAATAAGGTCCTCCCTGGTGGCACAAGGGATTAAGACACAACCTATGAAGCCACTGCAACACCAGTTTGATCCCATGCCAGGGAGCTACCCATATGGTGCAGCAGACCTCTCCTGACTTGCCTGCTGCTTCCCTTAGCAGTGTATTTCAGTCAATCTGTCTGTTCTGTTCCCCATTTTATCTCTGGTGAATTCGCTCACCCTCCACACCTCTAGCCTGTACCCCAGTTCTAAAATTTTATGTATGCATAAATAAATAAATCTTTAAACAATGAATCATGGTACACAATAAATCGGCATATTGATGATCAATTAAAATAGTAAAGAAAGTGCTTATAAAAGTGTTTCATAATTTTTGAGTTAAAATGTATAACATGGATATAAATTATAAATGCCTATCAATTAATTACCAATGCTTGTGCTTTTAGTTTACTTATTTTCTGTAGCAATCCAGTTTTTTTTTGAATATGGAAATCAATAATTTAAAACTTATCTTTTTATGGAAAAGAAAAATAGAACATAATTTGTTCTTTTCTTGTACAAAAAGTTTTCCATATGTAGTTTGGAATGTACTGAATCCATTAATAACTGGTCTGTCAATTTTACTTCTCCATGAATCTAGTTTCAAGCAGCAGAAGAGAATTCATAAGGGCAGCCACAACCTATGTTGTGTCTATTGAACTATAACTCCTCACCTTTCCAGAAATTTCTATCCCCCACTTTACTCTTTCCACAAAATCTCAAATTGAAGCCAGCTATTCCTAGACATTACCTAAAGAGTCCCCTGCCACATCCACATGCCTGTGTGCTGAGCCCACTTTCCTGTGGTATGATTGCCGCTCCAGCTCTGGGGTTCTGCCTGATATCCCTCAGCAGCGAAGCCATTGACATAACTGGAACTTAAGTGCTTATAATTAAACTGCAGGTTTAGCACCTCATTAAAATAAAATAAAATAAAAATAAAATAAATAAAATAAAATAAAATAAAAGGAATACATGTTTTTTTTTTTTTTTTTTTGGTGCTATCCTAAAAGGATCAGTCTCAATCAAGAGGTTTATTGACACAACCAAAAAGGACAGAAACTTTGCTGTTAGTCAAAAAAAAAAAAAAAAAGTCTACTCTATGTAGCAGAACCAAGGTGGATGATACACCCTGAGCCTTTGTCTGGGGAGGTGGGTGTGCTCTGCTGTCCCGGCTATGGGCAGTGCAGCTTCCATAGGGGTATTCCCTTTCGAAGGCTTAGAAAAGGAAATAGAGAGAGCCCCAGGTCTGCCTCAGGGCCTCTTGTTTCCTCAGATACAGATCTTCCTTTCCACCCAACTTTTTTTTTTTTTCTTTCAAGGACAAAACTGAAGTACTATAGACTACAAATCCTCCCGTTTTTAGATGTACATGTACATGTATTTTGCAAATACTATCAGAAGAAATCATTGTTTACCTTCAAGGAATGGGTTGCTATTTGGGATTTCTGGCATCAGTGTGTTTGTATCAAAGTATTTGCCAGGCATCTGAGGGAGGGGATCCACAGATAGTTATCTACTTTAGACAGAAATACAACCCCAAGACTATCAATTGATGGTTGCAGTTTTAATGTATTTTTGTTTTTATATCTTCTGCAAGATGGACATATAAGGCAGTATGTTGTCCAGGAGCACTGTGATATACAAGGGACACCAGTTGTTGGGGATATTCAGTTCATCTGTATCCCTCATTTGGCTAAAATTTCCTTAGTTCTGAAATAGATTAAAGATTATAAACACTAGCTTCACAAAGTTAGAATGAAGATAAAATGAGAACGTGTATGTGAAAAACTCATGGGAAAAGGTTAAAGTATCATACAGGGAAATAGATAAGGATGCATTTCTGCTTTTCTGGAAGTTAGAACTACTTTCCCCATCCAATTTGTGGTAACACATGAAGCCAGCCCAGTTCAGTTCTCCCTTTGACAGAGAAACTGAGGCAGAGAGGTCAGGTGGGGTCACTGCCGAACACATTGTTTGTAAGCGGTCAGAGCAGGATTTCCATGCACTTGGCTCTCCTTACTGTAGCATCTGCAGTAATGCCTGGGAAAGACTACCAGGTCACTAGGATTTCCTTACTACTTTGACAAATGAATGAATGAGCCCAAGAAAACTGGTGCTAACTTCTTTCCATACTCACACAGAACAAAAAATGTCTTTCAGATAAGAGAGAAATATGGGTCATGAAGAATTTACTGAAGACTTGAGGCAAGCAGTTTACTTCTTTGGTTGAAAAGGGGACTGTCAATGGTTTTAACTTTGCTCTTTTCACTTGATATTCTGTAAATCACACCCTTGATTGATGCCGGACAGTATAAATTTTCCATCTCTAACTATTGCAGCATGAAAGGCAATTGTAGCTAGGCAGTGAAATCTCTTTGCCACTGGGATAAAGGACAATCTTATCCTCTGCATTAAATATACTACATAAAACCTTTCATACTTACTAACACAAAAATAGAGGACAAACCTTACATTGCTGAACTAACTAGGGTGTACTGGGTTCTCCTCTTTATTTGCAAGTATATTTACTTTTAAAGGAGATGGGGCCTCCCCAGTGGTGCAGCAATTTGAGCACAGCACTGTGAAGCTGTCTGCGGCCTCTGCAGCACAGGTTTGATTCCCGGCCGGCCAGGGAGATTCCCACATGGTGTGGCAGACCTCTCCTATCTTGCCCGCTGCTCCCCTCAGCAGTGTATTTTGGTCGTCTGCCTGTTCTGCTCCCCGCTCTGTCACTGGTGAATCCCTTCACCCTCCCACACCTCTGGCCTGTACCCCAGCTCTTGTATAAAAAAATAAATAAATCTTAAAAAAAAGGAGAAAAATATTGAAAAGCAGTGGTGAGAGTGGACATCCTTGTCTTGTTCCAGATCTTAATGGAATTGCTTTCAGCTTTTCACCATTGAGAATGATACTGGCTGTTGGCTTGTCATAGATGGCCTTTATGATGTTGAGGTATGTTCCTTGTATCCCAAGAATTTCAAGGGCTTTTATCATGAATGGGTGTTGCACTTTGTCGAAAGCTTTCTCAGCATCTATTGATATTATCATATGGTTTTTATATTTCTTTTTGTTGATGTGTTGGATAACGTTGATTGATTTTCGGATGTTAAACCATCCTTGTGTCCCTGGAATGAATCCTACTTGGTCATGGTGAATTATCTTATGGATACATTGTTGGATTCTGATAGCTAAAATTTTATTGAGGATTTTTGCATCAGTGTTCATCTTACACCAGTGAGAATGGCACATATTAAAAAAACTAGCAACAACAAATGTTGGCGAGGGTGTGGAGAAAAAGGAACTCTTCTGCACTGTTGGTGGGAGTGCAAACTGGTCCAACCACTGTGGAGAGCTGTGTGGAGATTTCTGGACCTACTAAACATAGAGCTTCCATATGATCCAGCAATTCCACTCCTAGGTATTTACCCAAAGGACACAGAAACATCAATTCCAAAGAACACCTGCACCCCTATGTTTATAGCAGCACTGTTTACAATAGCTAAGCTTTGGAAACAACCCAAATGCCCAAAAATAGATGACTGGATCAAGAAGATGTGGTACATATATACCATGGAATATTACTCAGCATTCAAAAAAGATAAACACATGCAATTTGCAGCAACATGGATGGCACTGGAAGGGATCATGCTCAGCGAAATAAGCCAAAAAGAAAAAGAAAAATACCGGATGGTCTCACTCATAGCAGGAATCTAGAAAACTTAAATAAGGGACCAGGAAAACGAATAACTATAAGAAAGTGAAAATCAAAATCAACAAAAAACTATGAACCAGAGACACTTTTAAGGGGGTGGGGGTGGAGGGGAGAGATTGGGGTCAGAATGGGGGGGCTGCAATTGTATGGGGAATATAAAAATAAAATTTATTATTAAAAAAAAAAGGAGAAAAATAACTTGATAGTATTTTATAAAAACAGTTAACAATTACTGATAAAATTGAAAAGTAAAAAGTTGGGTTTATGAATTTTCTGACTAGTGATATTTGTCTTGCATCTAATTTAGAGGTGTTTATTGAAATAACTATTTTCTTTATGAAATGTAATAGAAGCATGGTCAGACTTTAACTCCTTAAAAGACTAGTTTATAAAAAGCCATGTAATAGTGGGACTGGGGTAGAAGCATTCTGAATTTTTTAAAAAGTGTGTGTGCCTGGGTAAATGAGACTTGGTAATAAAAATGAATGCCTGAGTTGTAAGATAAAATTTATTGTATGAAAGTATCTAACTAAAAAATTTCCTACCAAAAATTCCTGGTGGGTTGCCAAAAATGAGCTTGAGGTATTAGGGAATCAAAAATATGTAGGTCAATAAGAGGTAATAGGTACGTATGGCCATCTCTTCTTCAAAGGAAGGTATTTTTTGAAAATGTAAAGGATCATTTAGAAGGGGTCTTGCAGACATCTGTAATAATTTCTATACATGGCATCACTAAGTCTCCTGAATTCCAGAACAGATTGAGGACCACTAAAAAATTGATGAAAAATTCTAATGATTGAAAGAGAACAAATGCCCTTTCTCTTAGTACCTGAGACCAGACTAGACTTCCTTTGAGACCTGAGTAGATGTCCTTTGCACTCACATCTTCTCCCTCTTGCAACTCTGCCAAAGGTATTTCACACATGCAGTAGAGTTCAGCCCTGCTCCAAAGTGGTGGAGAACAGGTTGTTAATATAGAGCCTGAGCGTTCTATGGCAGAAGGCGCTCGCTGGCAGTTATTTATGGCTGAGGGTCACCTTGGGTGACATCTGTTATTGTACTGCCTCCTATCTAATCAGGGATAGCTAAAGAATAATTAAATCAACCCACTCTCAATGCAGCAAATGACCTGCTAGAGTATGCTCAAGTCTGAGTGACGCTAAGATTGATGGTACCATTATCAGGGGCTCACACAACACTATTAAACCATCTCATCTGCCATTTTCATAGCTATAAGCTGTGGTTCTTATAATGGAAACCAGAATGTCACACACTACAAGATGGATTTCTTTATGGAAATATCATCATGTCTTTGAAAGGGTTTGCTCTTAATCTAGGTGATCATGATTGTGAAGCACATTGAATAAAACCAGGATTCAATAGGAATTAGAAAATGCACCTATACACAGGAGAGGACAATCTCTCTCTTTTGCTTTTAACCATTTGGCAGAGCACAGAGGAAAAGCAGATAAAATTCAAAATGAAATTCAAAAATTGTCTATTCTGTCCTCACTTCCACTTGGAGTGGTTTGTGGTAAAAACAAAATTTAGGGCTTAATTAAGTCTAGAATTTAATTTCTTCATTTATGAAATTCACTAATCCTTTATTCTAAGAATTCAGAGTATTAAGGAACAAGTGCCTCTAAATATTGTTGAATGAATTACATTTCCAAAATGTTATGCATATATGTGTATATACACACATATGCAAACACACACATTCAAGGATCTGGGGAGGGTTTGGAGTTTGGGGAGATTAAAAGAAGATCATCAACAAGATAAAACTGGTCTGCAGTAAAAATAGCCTCTTGCAATTCATCTGCATTGTCATGTTAATATTCTCCTAGGGCCTATGCTAGAACACAGAACTTTTAGAAAAATTTAAAATAATGGACTCATGGTCTAGGTATTTCAAAGTGTTATTAAATTCAACTAATAACAGAAACTGAGAAAAATTACAACTTTGATTTTGGACTTAAAAGAAAATTTCCCTGCAGGGCCTTCTTGTTCCCTGCATGGTTAAGTGCTCCATGACTGAAATGCCAGTGGAGCAGAAGGCTCAGAAGCCCTTCATCCACTCAGCCACCACTGCCAGGGCACATGACATCTGGTAGACCATGTCATCTGTCAAATAAATGCCATATTTTAGTTGGACAAAAAATGGAGCACAGAGTGTTTGGAATTCTTTTTAGGTTCTGTTTATTGTGGACAGTGCCCTGTGGTCACTACCAGATTTGGGATTTCTGGATCTGGGAAGTGTATGACCATGTTCACTTTGGACAAGCTGTGCTGGAAATTACTTTCTCCTCTCTGTTAGTCTTCTCTGTGCTGTTTCCTTCTGTTAAGTCCATCAAGTGTATTACAAAATCTCCACCCTCAATGAAGAGAAAAGAAAATGATTTAAGTTGAGCCCCTCACAAACCCCCCAGATAAATTTCCTTTATTTAAAGGGCAGCAGAAGAGCTCCACCCCAGCATGTCCTCTGACCACCCTTGGGTTGGCTTTCAAAGCCCGCTCTGCTTCCACAACAACCTCTGTTTCCACTCCGCTCACTCCATTGCTATATTTGACTCTAACTTCCACACAGAACTGCCAGCTCCTACATTATCAGGACAATGTCTCATCTGTCTTTGCATTTCCAGGGAAGTCTTTGTTTTCTTTGCTATAGAGAATTACATATATGTTAAATTAGCTGGTGAAATAAAAGTGAACTACTTATAATTGAAGAGGTAGTTATTTATTGCTAAAAATGTTCTTTATGTGCAAGGAGTGTATAATATAGACTTATTGGTGGGAATTAGAGTATAAATGAAAGTGACCAATTTTTTGGAGATAGAGGAGAGTTGGGGGGAAAGCAAGTTGGAGAAGCCCTGGTGGAGGGACTCTGTTTATGGAGTCACACTCCATGACTTTGCCTCCTCATGGGTCGTCTCTGAAATGTGCTTCTGCTAATTCTTTATAT
Organism: Talpa occidentalis; assembly: GCF_014898055.3. NCBI lineage: Eukaryota > Metazoa > Chordata > Mammalia > Eulipotyphla > Talpidae > Talpa > Talpa occidentalis. The sequence goes on from NW_023604861.1 coordinate 62,736,834, forward strand.
TCTGACTCTACAATATATCCTGTCATATATCCGTTTTCAACTACAAGACTATCTTCCTCTCTTCTTTACCTTGTCCCTTTGTTCTCAGATTTAATCAGAAGCTGACTATCCTGAAGATGGGAGACAGTGGTGGCTGATGCTAATAAGTGCACCAGTCTGTGCTCTCTCTTTATTCCCATGACAAAATATAATAGCATCGTTCTGAGAATGTGTGTGCACAAGCCTGCATGTGTATGTTTGTGTGTTTGTGTGTGCCCCTTAGTAATGGAAAGAGGGACAATGTGCTGACTACCAGTAAATAAAACTGATTTTGAATTCCAGTAGACTATTTAAACATACATAGATACATACATACATACATAGCAAGGAATTTATACCTAGGAAGAACATGCAAGTCATTAATTACAAAATGATGCTTTGTTTTTATGATTGAAGTGAAAACAGGCATTGTATATATTAAGCTGGTATTATCTCCCAGACACTGTTCTGGGGCTTTCCTTGATCCATACAACAGACCATGGAGATGGATGGGGATCTTGATGTGCTGAACTGCAGCCCTTGCCTGCTCTGGTGTGCATCTCAATGGGTCTCAGGCTGGTAAAGTGGCATCTTTCACACCATCCCCACCTTCCCAAGACTTCATGGTCCACACTCAGTGTAAGGACCCCTCTGTACGCAGTGTGTGTGTGCGTACTCCTCTGCTCAGTCACCCCTGCCCATAACAGAACAAAAGGCAGTTGAGAAATCATGCTCCCGGCAAACAAACACTCTGATCAAAGCCCAGAAAGGAGTCTCACTGCTGTGTCTTTGCCTATGGAAGTTTCTCAACACCCAAATACATAAGGACAATTTAAAACTGCAAGTTGTTGGAGGCATACTGTATGCCAGACACTGCTTGGTGCTTTAAATGCATTATCTCATATAGTCCACACAGTCACCCTTTGAAAGATGAGAAAATGGAAACTTAAGGAGGGTTGAGTAAACCTTCCAGGGATACATCTATAATGAGAAATCCAAATCCAGTTCTGCCAGACCCCAAACGTGTGCTTTTGCAATAGGCAGTACCTTTTGTGTCTGGCAGGTATTTTAGAGACTTTCTTCCTGCTGCATACAAAATAATCTCTGATTACTGAAAGCACCATTTGGTGATGTGTATTTCTTTGATTAACATGTCAATATAAGTTTAATGTTGATGCTAATATAAAACAACATTAAATATCAAATCGAGCGTAAAATGATGAAAAACTTGAAGATATCTACTTATAGCAGTTTATTGCCCAACTAGCTTTAGTTGAAAGTGCACGTGTGTGTGTGTGTGTGTGTGTGTGTGCATACAATGCTATCACACTGTTTTGTTTGGTCTCTTGGGTGAAATGTGAGTGTGCCACACAAGCTGAGTTCCAATTGGAAAAGTTTTTAATGCTTTGAATAACACGCTGGTCTCTCAGTTCCTTGTGACCAGGAGTGCCCTCTCCACCTCTCTCCACCACAGCAGGGAGCAACGCAAAGGGCAGCTCTTTGTCCAGGACCAGCTTATGTGGAGCTGAGCTGGAGCTGCTGGTGACTTACCCGGGCCACCCACGGCCAGAAAAAAAGCATACTGGGAGTGAATGTAACTCAAGAACCTGGAAAAATCCAAGTAGCATTAAAAACACTTAACTTAAGGGACTCACTGAATGATTCCACCCTTTGGTTTATTCCTAGTACTGCCCTAAATCTGAAACTGTGTGGTCAAAGCTAGAATATGGGTAAGGGTGTTTGTGTTTGGGACTGGGGAGTGGGGAATAGTATTAGTACCCTGGCCAGAGGTAAAATTACATGGGTAACAGCTTCCCTATATAATCATGTGCAGTGATGAGTCTATAATTCCCACATCTGGCACCTGGGGACAGTTGGTTCGTGAAAGAGCTCAGATATTTGACTCTATTTATCAATGAGGAACAATTAAATATTTCATCTTGGCCTGTTACTGCAGTAGCTGTTTTAAAATATAAATCAGTAGGGATACTACTTTAAAGAGGGATGAATAATTGCTAGGTGCATTGTGTTCTCTTTAACCAAAATTGAGCTGAGGTCATTAATCTGAAATATGAAACGTAGGTGTGTATTGCATATTGTCAAACTCTTCTCAACTTCCTAAGAAAAATGCTTTCCTTATAATGAGTTTAGTAAGGAATTTCAGAAAACAATTTTGGTTAATGTTCTTCTGTCCTGAGATTTCTTTGATTTACTCTTCTATTTGATCCCTTTTCAAGGCAGTTATCACTATTTTTTTGAGAAAATATTTTCATGTTCATCAAGAAATCATTTGGGACAGGAAATCAGTATTGACATCAACTGACAAAAGCTGTTGGATATAAACTGGATGGGTTTGAGTTCAAATACCTGATGTGTTTTATTTGGGGCTAATCAGAAAAATTTATTCCTTGCACTTCAGTGAACATGCATAAGATTTTAAGAAAGAGTTAACATTTGCTAAAATTTACAACTTTCTGGGATTATTTGGTTACTCATTACAGGTATCAAAGAAAAAACTAAATTCTGCTGTATTGTGAAGTTTGGCCCATTCAATTGGAAAAAAATCTTAATGATCAAGAAACCATGTGTTTTTACTCAGATATGTTTTATGACATAGCTGTAAAATCTTGTCTTAAATAGACCTACCGCAGCCGTGGTCTTGCATTGTTTCACAGACAGTAATAGGACTCACTTTTAAAATGCCTTTGTATTAAACCTAAAAAACTGATGAAAACTAGAGCGCTTCACACAGGAATTATTTATGACTTCTTTATTATTAAAACTAAGGATCTTAACAACACTGTGCAAGCCTAAGTGTTAGTTTCAAGTTTGTAGAAATTATAGCAATGGGTGTGTGACAGCAGTTCAAAGTCAGCCGCCTGGGCCACTATTAACAACTGCGTTTAAAGGTTTCTAACTTGGCACAAATAAAGGTCCAGAAGGATTAAAGAGTGATGTGTTGGCTGTCAATATTTTTCATAACATTTGAAGGGGAAAAAAGGAATACATTGTTGTTTTGACTCAGGCTGTCTTCCACGGAGAGTAACTTTCTAAAAGGTATATTGTGAAATTTGTACAATTCTTGTTTTAAAGAAAAAGTTCTGTAAACTAAAATTAACGTGGAAACAAGCTACATATGGCATTTAAAAAAAAAGTTCTACTCACTTAGAGACTTTTAAGTATGCACTCCAGTATTGTTAACTGCAGTAACATACTACATATTATACCCCCAGGACTTATTTATTTTGTAATTGGAAGTTGGTACCTTTCCCCCAGTTTACTCATCCCTCACCCCCTACTTTTGGAAATGACCAGTCTACTTTCTGTATCTATGAACTGGTGTTACATATATATATATATATATATATATATATATATATATATATATATATATATATATATTTAGATTTCACACATAAGTGAGATCATACAGTATTTTTCCTTTTTCTGCTTGAATAATAAGTTTTAGTATTTGACATATCTTAATGTTATGCCATCTTAGAACCTTTGCCTTTTAGCTTCCCTATCAACTCCCTATAATTGATTTTCATAAGAACTTCTCAAAAAAAGTTTTCCCAAGGTAAGGAGCTAGGGTAACTATTCACACGTGGTTTTAATGGCTGACTTTTCTCTTTTTTTTATTTTAAATTCAGTTAAAATGCTCACATCTTTCATTTCAGAGCCTCAGTTGTCACCAGGAAAATATCACAAATGTTTTCTCTACTATAGAACCAGTTTCATGTTTACCTGTTCTAGATACTAAATGTAAATGCTGTATGTACCAGTTTAGGCCTATAATAGGTACTTGAACAGTTAGTGAGCATCTACTATGTTCTAGTCATAGTTTTAAGGGTCAGCTTGCATTTTGGCATTATACTGTACCAACCATAAAACCTTCTCAGTTATCAATTTAAATTTGAAATTGTGTTAAAGATGGTGGCCATGTATTAGACATCTTTGAATCCTTTTCTTTCCATTGCAGAATTAACAGTATTTAATACACGTTGGTGATAAATCAAGAGTTAGTTGATAAAAAACAAAACCAAATGTATGTCTTTCCTCCAAAGTGTGACATCATGGCAAGTAAAACCAATCACGTCTTTGAAACTCACTATTGAGCTTTTGTACATGATTCTGAGTTGACTCCTGATTTATGTCAGGGCTTATATCCTCAAAATAAATTTACTAATTGCTATTAGCTAAAGTGTCTCCCTCCAGATTCATATGCTGGAATCCTAAGCCCCAGTGCCTCAGATCATTACTGTATTTGGTGATGGGACCTTCACAGAGATGATTAAGGTTAAAATATGTCACTAGGCAGGTCATATTGAATCCTGATTCAATATGACTGGTGTTTTTATAAGAAGTAGAAGTTAGGACACAGGTGCATACAGAAGGAAGACCATGTCAAGACACAGAGAAAAGGAGATTATCTACAAACCCAAGAAAGAACTAGAGGAAACAATTGCTCACAATTGGTCACAATTGCTCCTTGTTTATTCCTCAGCAAACCTATCTGTATATGTTTGTTTATCTGTGCACATGAATGGTAAGTTAAAATTTACAAGGAACAATGACATATTTACCTATCTTACCAGAGATATTTGAAGTTAGCATTTTGAATTCTAACCCTTTCTTTTGACAATCTAGTGGTAAGTATTGCAACAATGTCCTTCATTCATAGGAGACTCAGAAGGTCATGCTGGAGAGTTGTGATGGAAGTCCTTCTCCTAGGTAGAACACATTCAGCATGCTTAAAGAATGTAAAGATCTAGTTTAAGGTTAACTAGTCTCCATAGACATGAATTTCTTGAAAATGAGCTAACTTTGGCAGTCATTGAAATGGGAAATGTGGAACTCTTTGACTAACCCACAATAAACCAGAAAGTTTTGTTAGAGATATTAGGCACCCAGAAAATACACCAATTTCACTGAGAAACAAGAACCATCAAATACATTCTAGGCATAAATGTTGTTGGTTTTAACCACAGGCTCCTTTTGATTTTATCTGAGGCCTTTCCTTCATGCTGAGATGGATGGATGCAGGGTAGAGATGAAAGTTGTGTCTGCCAACTTTTCTGACTGGGCAGCTAAGTTATGGTGTCAGCAGCCTGATGCATTGTTCTCTTACAAAACAACACAAACAGCAGCCCAGAAAATAGCTAGGATGTGCTTCTGTGTCTGGAGGTCATGGGAATCTTGTGGGAAAACTCATATAATAAATCCCAGTCTTCATCTTCCCCTTCTTCCTCAGCTGTTGTGTCTAAGGGGATCTGAGTTGGAGAACTGAGAGTATTACTGTAGAAAATGTTCAGATTTCCTTAGCATCACAGAGAAACTGTAATAAGGGTTAAAAGGTTAAAAAAAAACTTGGGGCAGATCTGTATCCTTTGAGTTAGTGCAGAAGTTAAATCTGCGTGAATAAAATTCAGTAGGGCTTTTTGATTTTTTTGTGTGTTTTGAAAGTACTGTTTCTCCCCTCAACAGTGTATTTCACTCATTCCACCTGTTCTGTTTCCTCTGTCTCTGGTGAATCCTTTCAACCTCTCACACCCTGAGCCTGTACCACAGTTTTTGTATGGATAAATAAACAAATCTTAAAAAAGGATCCTTGAAATCATTCATCCATCCTTCACTGGATGTGATGTGCTGTCTTCTTTGATTCCAGATATAATCCATTACACAGACTTAATGGTCTTTTACTGCATTGCCTTCTGCACCGTCCATGGCACTCTTTACTTTACCATTAAATTTCTATATCTTACCTGCCTATCAGAACAATCAGATCTTGTGCCTTGAGCCATGTTACACTCTAATTCCTTAAAGAAACCTCTGGCTCATGATTCTCCAGTTCACTCTTACATCAATCTTAGTTATCCTCCTTTATTTTCAAGTCTACATGTACAAAGGCTCCTTGACACTATTCTCCTTTTCCACCCATATTCCATTCCACTTTGCTTAGTTCAGATCCTTGAGGTACCAAACATTTCACCAGCCCCTGACTAATTTCTTCCACTTCGTCTTAGGAACCACAACATTTTCACCTAAGTATGCTTTTCTCCTTCATCTTGATTTCCTCCAGGTCCTGCCCTAAACACAAGCCTCTCAGGTGCTAAAACTCTTCTCTAGTGCATATATAATTAGGTGTGGTTCAGTATATTTGAAATTGGCTCAAGTTCATGCATCTACTCAGCACACATGGGTCTGACAACAGCTACAGAGGTTGGGGGTGGAGGGGAGAACAAAAAGTGGCATGATGTCTGCACTGGGGTCCCAATATGGACATGTGGGAGGATTCATACTTGTCCATTGATTATCCCTGTGCTTAAAGGAGTGAATCATTAAATAACAGACAAAAATTCCACAAATGATTGTGAGTTCACAAAGGAAGGAAAGAGCTCTGTATTCTAGAATCACCACAAGCTCTGTTTTTCTGCCCCCCCCTTTTTTTTTTTTTTTACCACAGGGTCCAATATTTTTTAAATTAAATTTTATTTTTATATTCCCCATATGATTACAACCCCCTTATTTTGACCCCAATCACTCCTCTTCCCGCCCCCCCCCAACCCCCATAGAATGTCTCTGGTTCATAGTTATTTGTTGATTTTGATATTTTCATTCTTATAGTTTTTCTTTTTCCTGGTCCCTTATTTAAATTTTCTAGATTCCTGCTATGAGTGAAACCATCCAGTATTTTTCTTTTTCTTTCTGGCTTATTTTGCTGAGCATGATTCCTTCCAGTGCCATCCATGTTGCTGCAAATCGCATGTGTTTATCTTTTTTGAATTGCTGAGTAATATTCCATGGTGCATATGTACCACATCTTCTTGATCCAGTCATCTATTTTTGGGCATTTGGGTTGTTTCCATAGCTTAGCTATTGTAAACAGTGCTGCTAGCAACATAGGGGTGCAGGTGCTCTTTGGAATTGATGTTTCTGTGTCCTTTGGGTAAATACCTAGGAGTGGAATTGCTGGATCATATGGAAGCTCTATGTTTAGTAGGTCCAGAAATCTCCACACAGCTCTCCATAGTGGTTGGACCAGTTTGCACTCCCACCAACAGTGCAGGGGAGTTCCTTTTTCTCCACACCCTCGCCAGCATTTGTTGTTGCTAGTTTTTTTTTTTTTTTTTTTTTAATATGTGCCATTCTCACTGGTGTAAGATGGTATCTCATTATAGTTTCGATTTGCATTTCCCTGATTACAAGTGATGTTGAACATTTTTTCATATGCCCGTTGGCCATTTGCATTTCCTCTTCAGAGAAGTTTCTTTTTAGCTCTTCTGCCCATTTTTTGACTGGATTATTTTCTTTGTTGTTGTTGAGTCTCTTCAGCTCTTTGTAGATTTTTGTGATCAGTCCTTTATCATTAGTGTTGTGTGCAAAAATGTTCTCCCAGTCGGTGGGGTTTCTCTTTGTTTTTGTTATTGTCTCTTTTGCTGTGCAGAAGCTCTTTAATTTGATGTAGTCCCAACTGTTTATCTTTACCTTCACTATCACTGCTTTGGGTGATGTGTCTGTAAAGATGTCTTTGATGTGCACATCATGTAGTGTTTCGCCTATATTTCCTTTTATGTATTTTATGGTTTCAGGTCTTATGTTTAGTTCTTTAATCCATTTTGAGTTGGTTTTTGTGCATGGTGTGAGGTAGTGGTCAAGCTTCATTCTTTTGCATGTAGCGGCCCAGGTTTCCCAGCACGATTTATTGAACAAAGTTTCTTTTCTCCAATGCATATTCTTTGCTCCTTTCTCAAAGATTAGTTGACCATAAATCTGTGGGTTTATTTCTGGATTTTCTATTTTATTCCATTGGTCTGTGTGTCTGTTCTTGTTCCGATACCGTGCAGTTTTGATGATTATGGCTTACTCCTTTTTATTTTTTTAGGAGATCTTTGGCTATTCGGGGTTTTTGGTGATTTCATATGAATTTCATCAATAATTGTTCTATTTCTTTGAAGAATGACATTGAAATTTTTATTGGAATAGCATTGAGTCTGTCTTTTGGTAGGATGGCCATTTTAATAATGTTTATTCTTCCAGTACATGAGCAGGGGATGTCTTTCCATTTCTTTATGTCTTCTTCTATTTCTTTTAACAGTGTTTTATAGTTTTCTTTGTCTAGGTCTTTTACCTCTTTTGTTAGATTTATTCCCAAGTATTTGATTTTTTTGTTTCGATAATAAAAGGGATTTTTTTTTTTTTTGATTTCTTCTTCTTCAGATTTATTGTTTGTGTGTAGGAAGGCTACTGACTTTTGTGTGTTGATTTTGTATCCTGCCACTTTGCTGAACTGACTGATGAGTTGAATTAATTTTTCTGTGGAGTTTTTGGGGTTCTCTATGTATATTATCATATCATCTGCAAATAGTGATAGTTTGACTTCTTCTTTTCCTATTTGGATTCCTTGTATGTCTTTCTCTTGTCTTATTGCTCTGGCTAGGACTTCCAATATTATATTGAAAAGCAGTGGTGAGAGTGGACTTCCTTGTCTTGTTCCAGATCTTAATAGGAATGCTTTCAGCTTTCACCATTGAGAATGATACTGGCTGTTGGCTTATCATATTCGGCCTTTATGATGTTGAGGTATGTTCCTTGTATCCCAAGAATTTCAAGGGCTTTTATCATGAATGGGTGTTGCACTTTGTCAAAAGCTTTCTCAGCATCTATTGATATTATTATATGGTTTTTATATATTTTTTTGTTGATGTGTTGGATAACGTTGATTGATTTTTGGTGTTGAATCATCCTTGTGTCCCTGGAATGAATCCTACTTGGTCATAGTGAATTATCTTATGGATACATTGTTGGATTTTGATAGCTAAAATTTTATTGAGGATTTTTGCATCAGTGTTTATTAGCGAGACTGGCCTGTAGTTTTCTTTTTTTGTGTTGTCCTTGTTCGGTTTTGGTATTAGTATAATGTTGGCTTCATAGAATGTGTTTGGTATTATCCCTTCCTTCTCAATTTTTTGGAAGAGTTTGGGAAGGACAGGCACTAATTCATTTCTGATTGTTTGGTAGAATTCATTTGTAAATCCATCAGGTCCTGGGCTTTTGTTTTTTGAAGGTTTTTGATTACCATTTCAATTTCGCTGCTTGTAATTGGTCTATTTAGGTGTTCTATTTCTTCTTTATCTAGCTTTGGGTGATTGTAGAGTTGTAGGAATTTGTCCATCTCCTCTAAATTGTTGAACTTGTTTCCATATAACTGTTCATAGTAGTTTCTGATTATTCTTTTGATTTCTGCTGTGTCCAATGTGATTTCTCCTCTTTCATTTGTGATCCTGCTTATTTGTGGTTTCTCCCTTTTTTCCTTTGTGAGCCTGGCTAGGGGTTTGTCTATTTTATTTATTTTTTCGAAGAACCACCTCTTGGTTTCATTGATCTTTTGGATTTTTTTTTAGTTTCGATTTCATTTACTTCTGCTTTGGTTTTTATTATTTCTTTTCTTCTACTGGTTTTGGGTATTTTTTGTCGTTCTTTTAGCTTCAAGATTAGGTTGTTTCTTTTTTTTTTTCCTTTTTTTTTTAAGATTTATTTATTTATTTATTTAAATTTATTTATACAAGCACTGGGTACAGTCAGAAGCGCAGGAGGGTGAGAGAATTCACCAGAGCCAGAGTGGGGAGCAGAGCAGGCAGAAGGATTGAAACACACTGCTGAGGGGAGCAGCGGGTGGCAGGAGAGGTCTGCGCACCATGTGGGACCTTCCTCTAGTGGCCAGGGAGAAGCTGGGGATCCAACCAGCACCTCAGAGGCTGCGGGTGGCTTTACAACCCAGCGCTCAACCGCTGCGCCAACGGGGAGGCCCTCTTTCTTGTTTCTTGATGTGAGCTTTTATTGCTATATATTTTCCTCTTATTACTGCTTTTGCTGCATCCCATACATTTAGGAAATTGGTGTCCTCCTTGTCATTCAATTCAAAGAATTTTTAAATTTCTTCTTTGATCTCCTTGTTAGTCCAGTGGTCTTCCAGTAGTGTGGGTTTCAATCTCCATGAGGTAGGAGAGTTCCTTGCCTTCTTTTTATGGTTTATTTCTAGTTTGATGCCTTCATGGTCAGAAAAGATGGTTGGTATGATTTCAATCTTGGTGTATCTGTTGATGTTTGTCTTGTGTCCCAGTATGAGATCGATCCTGGAGAATGATCCATGTGCACTTGAGAAAAGGGTGTACTCAGATTTTTTTGGGTTTAGTGTTCTATAGATGTCTGTTAAGCCCCAAATCTCTAGATCCTTATTTAGAGCATTAGCGTCTTTACTTATTTTTTGTCTCATTGATCTATCCATGGTTGATAGTGGTATGTTGAAGTCTCCTACTACGTATGTGTTTTCTCTGATGTCTGTTTTCAAAGATGACAATAGTTGTCTGATATATTTTGGTGCTCCTTCGTTTGGTGAGTATATGTTAATGAGTGTTATTTCTTCTCGAAATATTGTCCCCTTGATCATAATGTAGTGACCATTGGGGTCTCTTTTTACTTTTTTGAGTTTAAAATCTCTTTTATCTGATATAAGTATAGCTGTTCCTGCTTTCTTTTTTGGTCCATTTGCTTGTAGGATTGTTTTCCATCCTTTAACTTTGAGTCTATTTTTATCTTTTGTAGCTAAATGTGTTTCCTGGAGACAGCAAAGGGTCGGGTTTTGTTTCTTAATCCAGCCTGTGACTCTGTGTCTTTTTATTGAAGAGTTTAGTCCATTTACATTTAGAATTAATATTGATATGTTAGCATCTCTATTTGCCATTGTGTTTGTCTTTCTTTTGATTTTATTTATTTATTCTTTTAATAACTTTTTTTTTTTTTTTTGGCCTTCTGTCATTGTTATTTGTCCCTCTGAGGTTCTGGCTTTAGGACTCCTTGTAGTATTTTTTGGAGTGGGGGTTTAGTTGTAATGAAATTCCAGAGTTTCTCTTTATCTGGGAAGGTCCTTATTCTTTCTTCATAGACAAAGGAAAGCTTTGCAGGATAGAGTATTCTTGGTGGGCATCTGTTGTCTTGAAGTCTATTGACTATGTCCTTCCACTTTCTCCTTGTCCATAGTGTTTCTTCGGAGAAGTCTGATGTCAGTCTGATTGGTTTTCCTTTGTATGTTATCTGTTTCCTCTCTCTTGTCAGCTTCATTATTTTTCCTTGTGTTGGATTCTTGGGAGCTTTACTGTTATGTGTCTTTCTGTATTTTTCCTTTCATCATGGAAGTTTGGTGTTCTTGTTTCTTATATGTTTGTTCTTGTTTCTTGTTTCTTGTATGTCTATGTTCAGACATACAAAATCCTTCACATTTGGGAAGTTCTCTTCAATTATTTCCTTGAATATTTTCTCTGTTCCTAGGTCTCTCTCTTCTCCTTCTGGGATTCCTATAACTCTTATATTTCCTTTCCTCATGGAGTCAGATAGTTCCTGAAGTCTTTCTTCAGTCTTTTTCATTCGTACTTCTCTTTCCTTTTCTGTTTTGGTTCTTTTTATTTCTGTGTCTTTGAGAGTGCTTATTTGTTCTCCATTTCCTCTATTCTGTTATCAATGCTTTTCCTGACATTCTTTAGCTCTTCTGTTAATCCTTTGATCTCCTGCATTTCCTTCATTTCCCTCTTTAGGGACTCAATTTCATTCTTCTGAGCGTTGTTTTCCTTAATGACTTCCATCAATTTTTTCATCACGGCAATTTGATATTTTTTCTGGAAGGCTCAGAAGTTCTTCCAAGTCACTGTAGTTGCAAGCTAGTGGTTTTTTTTTTTTTTTTTTGTGGTTTGTCTTTTTTTCTGAGGTGTTGCTACTTTGCTTGTAGTTTTTCTTTTCCCTGCTGCCTGTCTTCTAATTTGCCTTATGTGCTGGGACACTGTGCCGCTGGTACTGGCTGGCATCTTTTTTGTGTGTGTGTTCTTTCGGGAGTTTCACAAACTGTTAATCCAAACAAGTCAAAAACTGTTATGCCAGAAGTCTAGTGAGGCAGTGGTACTTTGAGTATGTTAATGGTCACTATCTCAGAATCTCTCCTCATTTTCTGTTTAGTTACAAAGGTGCATCTTGAAGTTCCACCGACTTCCCTGGAGGTGGGGCAGCTGGGTTGCACTCTGGGTTCCAAATCTCTGGATCCAACTCTGGGCTCGGACTTCCTGCCAGGTGGGACCAGGCTTGTGGGGGCCTTCAGCTCACCTCTGACTGTGCAGGGAACCTTCTCCCTCTGGCTCCACCGGGAGCCTTCTGCCAGATTCAAGCAGTCTTTATTGAAGTTAGGTCCCTGTTCTAAAATGGCGCTTTGGAGACAGGCACACTATTCCTTCCACATGACCGGTCTGCCCCAGCCCTGGGTGCCCGCTCCCCCTCTGAGTTCGGACTGCTGGCCAGAAGGGGCCTGTCCTGGGCTAACTTCCCAGCTCACCTCTGGCTCCTCCAGGAGCCTTCTGCCGGTTTCAAGCAGTCGTTATTGAAGAACGGTCCCTATTCTAAAATGGCAATTCAGAGACAGGCACACTCTTCAGCGTGCCAGGTCTGCCCTGGCTATGGGTTCCCGCTCCTAGGGTCCAATATTTTAATGTTGCACTTTGCTGCAAACCACGTAGCCCACTATGTGTAGACTTACCATGGGAATTAAATGAAATAGCACAAGCTAAGCACTTGGAAAATACTTGATAAAAGATAAATTTAGTGGAGTCTTTCCAAGAAAATTCCTTTAATCTTTCAGAAACATAAGATTGCTGTGCTATTTAGTTTATAATTTCCTAGATCTTCAAAATATTCACAATTCACATTTTATAAAAATATATTTTCCTCCTAGATTTCATTACTTACAAATTCAAAAAATACCTTCAATTTTTTATTAGATATTCTATGTAAAACACTAATTTGAGCATTAAGTGTATTAATTGAGCAGTAATTTTCCTATGGTTATTACAATAGAGAATGTATAACACCCATTTTGTGAGTGCATTTTGATGATGTTATGTTTCCTGGTATATTGTCCCCTTTATCATAAAATAGTGTCCTTCAGTGTCTCTTTCACCTTTTTTATTAGTCTGAAGTCTGTTTTATCTGTTACAAGTATTGCTACCCCTGCCTTCTTTTGTGGCCATTTGTTTGTAGAATTGTTTTCCATCCCTTTACTTTTTTTTTTTAAGATTTATTTATTTATGCATATAAGAACTCTGGTACAGGCCAAAGGTGTGGAGGGTGAGAGGATTCACCAGAGACAGAACAGGGAACAGAAAAGCAGACTGATGAAATACACTGCTGAGGGGAGCAGCAGGTGAGAAAGGAGAGGTCTGCTGTGCCATGTGGGTTGCTCTGAGGCTGGCGAGGATCAAACCTGCACTACAGAGGCTGCAGACAGCTTCACAATGCAGCACTCAACCTCCTGCACCACCAGGGAGGCCCCTATTCTTATCTTTAAAGTTTAAGTGTTTTTCCTGGAGGCAACAGCAGGTTGGATTCTGTGTTTTTGTTTTTGTTTTTTGTTTTTTTAATCCAGTATGCTACTCTGTGTCTTTAAAAAAAAAAAAAGATTTTATTTATTTTTGAATAAAAGAACTGGGGTGTATGGAGAGCTGTGTGGAGATTTCTGGACCTACTAAACATAGAGCTTCCATATGATCCAGCAATTCCACTCCTAGGTATTTACCCAAAGGACACAGAAACATCAATTCCAAAGAGCACCTGCACTCCTATGTTTATAGCAGCACTGTTTACAATAGCTAAGCTTTGGAAACAACCCAAATGCCCAAAAATAGATGACTGGATCAAGAAGATGTGGTACATATATACCATGGAATATTACTCAGCATTCAAAAAAGATAAACACATGCAATTTGCAGCAACATGGATGGCACTGGAAGGGATCATGCTCAGCGAAATAAGCCAAAAAGAAAAAGAAAAATACCGGATGGTCTCACTCATAGCAGGAATCTAGAAAACTTAAATAAGGGACCAGGAAAATGAATATAAGAAAGTGAAAATCAAAATCAACAAAAAACTATGAACCAGAGACACTTTTGGGGGGTGGGGGGCGGGAGGGGAAGGATTGGGGTCAGAATGGGGCGTTTGCAATTGTATGGGGGAATATAAAAATAAAATTTAATATTTAAAAAAAAAAATAAAAAATAAAATACGATGTACATCATCCTCAAAAAAAAAAAAAAAAAAAAAAAAAAAAAGTGTGGGGGATGAGAGGATTCACAGAGACAGAGTGGGGAGCAGAACAGGCACATATACTTTAATACACTGCTGAGGGGAGCAGCAGGCAAAACAGGAGAGGTCTGCTGTGCCATTATGTGGGTTAGCTCCCTGCCTCTGGATCTAACTCAGGTCCTAGCTATAATAGTGCTGAGACTTAACCCCTAGGTCACCAGGGAGTTCTACTCTGTGTTTTTTACTGGTGAATTTAGTAAGTTTACATTTAGGGTAATTATTGATACATGGAAATCTGTTACTGCTATTTTGGCCATTGTTTTGTGGTTCTATACATATGTTCATTTCTTCCTGTTAATTCCTCTTTGGTTCACATTTTAAGGTTTATTGTAATATTTCTTGGAGTGGGAGTTTAGTAGTAACATTTCTGAAGTGTTTTTTTTTTTTTTTGTCTGAGAAGGTCCTTATTTTTTTCCTCATAAAGGAAGGAGAGCTTTACAGGATAAAGTATTCTTGGCCAGCATTTTTTTGTTGTTGTTGTGGAGTTTTTTGAATGTGTCACTTCATTATCTTCTTGCCTGCAGTGTTTCTTCAGAGAAGTCTGATTCTACCCTGATCAATATTCCTTTATAGGTTATCATTATCTGTTTCTTTCCCCTTGTAGCTTCATTATTTTTTCTTTGTCTTGGACTCCTGGAAGTTTTACTCTTTAGCGCTTTATTTTATTTTATTTTTTATTTTATGTATTTTTTTAAAGATTTATTTTATTTATGCATACACGAACTGGGGTACAGGCCAGAGGTGTGGGGGTGAAAGGATTCACCAGAGACAGAGTGAGGAACAGAACAGGCAAATTGACAAAAAATACACTGCTGAGGGGAGCAGTGGGCAAGTCAGGAGAGGTCTGCTGCACCATGTGTGTTGCTCCCAGGCCGGGGATCGAACTCATGCTGTAGTGGCTGTGAATAGCTTCATAGGTTGCATCCAAACCCCTTGTGCCACCAGAGAGGCCCTAGCTCTTTATTTTAAAATAAAGTAAGAGTCAGAAAAAATTACATATACTCTTCACCCAGCCTTCTCTATTGCTAATATTTTACATACAGTATAATTATCAAAACTAAGAAATTCATATTGTTGCCATACCATGAACTAAGCTACAGATTTCATTGGATTTCATGTTTTACAACCAATATTCTTAATATTTTTTTGTTTGAGGGGCCAGTACATCTGAATTGAATTCTCACTCTCTTTCATTTCCTTATTCTTTCCTCATTTTTCAAGATCTTGACACTTGTGGTATACTTAATAGAATGTTCTCCAGTTTGGGTTTCTCTTAAGTTTTTCATCATTAGATGGACTATATATATATTTTTTTCCAAGATCACAGAAATTACAAGTACTTCTCAGCACACATGTGAAGGGTATATTATGTCAAGATGTTTTATTATCAGTCCTAATAGTCTTGATCACATATTTAAGGTAATGTCTGTGACTTTTTCCAGTATAGAAGTACCAGTTTCCTTTTGTAATTAATGTATATTTTGAGAGACACTTTAAGATTATACAACTGTCTTTTTCTCCTCAAGCATTCACTATTATTTTTTAGTGAATCTTACAACCATTATTTCTATGGTGTTCAATGTTGATTTCATATTTCTATATTACTTCTACATTTATCAATTGGGATTCTGTAAAAAGAGATACATACACCAATATGTTGGATTCATGTATATTTCTTATATTCTGTGTACTGAAATCTACTACTCTGTTATATTGCTCAAGTCACTCTAGTTGTGATAAAGAAATCTTTTAAATTGATTTCTGTGGTCTTATAATGTGTTCCTATCCTGTCTTGAACAGTTTCTTACACTCTAGCTTTGATTTATCTTATATTTTCTGCAAACATCTTGGAATCAATCACTTATTCCAGGAGTCCTGACAGTTATTAAAATAATGATTCAAGTGGAAATCCCAGGTGCTATCTACCTGATTGAAAGTTCTTTGTTATGTGACATATTTTATTACTTTTAAACCTCAAAAGATCAGCAGAAACCCCTGCAAAAACTGTGATTATTTCCATTTTGATGATAACAAAACAGTCTATGAAAAAAAGCAAGTATCAATAGTTGCCAAGTAATTGGAATTGCCACAGAAGTCTTTCAAGTGTAAAACTTTATTCCTCCACCTTCAAGAACCAAAATGATATTGCAAACTCCTGCTATCAATTTGCTGGCCAGTCGATGTTTAGCTAAATTGTATTTAAGAGTAAAATAGCTTTGTTGAAACTGGTATTCAATCGTCTTTTTTAATAAAAAAATTGCAATTTTACAAAAGTATAGTCTATCGTCATCTTTGACCATGAAGATTGAATTGGAGTTTGAAATTGTAAAGCAATCAGATGGAAACATATTTAAGTCAAAAGAGAAATACTTCTGGTGACAGAGTGCACCCAAACACAGATTGTAAATCAGTTATTTTTATACTGAAGTAGGGAGCAGCAAAGCAGGGGAGGTGAGACATGTTCCTTTCCCACTCAGTCCTACCATTTTTGAAAACTCCAAGTTTTGTCAGTCAGCCTACATACTATTAAAGTCGGTAAATGCATGCAAAAAGGAATTTTCCTGGGACTACAATAAGCTATTCTTATCCATTTTCATTTGATTGGGTAACAGATGACAGTTCATAATAGAATAGCAGATTATGGTAACACGGAAAAACCCATAAAATTGAACATTTATATATTTCCAACTCCTGGTCACAAGTCACAGAGATTTAAAAAAAAAAGAGTAAGTCAGGAATTTATAGCTTAGTACAATCACATTTATAGCAATAACATTAAAGCTTTCAAAAAGATGGAAAATGGAAAAGTTTTAATGTTATGGTCTTTCATTACTTAATATGCTTACTGAAGAATCACCTTTAATATGTGGATGCTCACTTATAATCTCTTTCTGAGGAAAGGGACGCTGCGATTATATTAGAGTATATGTTTTCATATCACTGCTTCAGGAAGGAAAGACAACTTTCTACAATATAATAAACTAATGATGGGCCTTTCATGTATATAAAATCACATTCACATTTCATTTCTGAGTTGAATATGTGATTTTTTTTAAAGATCTATCTATCTATCTATCTATCTATCTATCTATCTATCTATCTATCTATCTATCTATCTATCTATCTGTCTATACAAGCACTGCGTAAAGTCAGAAGCGCGGGAGGGTGAGAGAATTCACCAGAGTCAGAGCAGGGAGAAGGACCGAAGTACACTGCTGAGGGGAGCAGCGGGCGGCAGGAGAGGTCTGCACACCATGTGGGACCCTCCTCCCGTGGCCCGGGAGCAGCCGGGGATCGAACTGGCGCTGCAGAGGCCGCGGGCAGCCTCGCAACCCAGCGCTCAACCGCTGCACCACCAGGGAGGCCCTGAATATCCGATTTTGATAAACTTTAGAACTTTCCATCATTTCTGATCATCACTTTGGAACCAGCAATCAAAAACAGTAGTGGACAACTGAGAGTGAGTAGTTGGATACATTTGTTTCATTACAGCATTTATTAAATCATGCATATTTGTGCATATGAATATAATATAAAGTCCCTGCCTTAATATGCCTTACAAAAGAGACAAACTGGAGATAGAAGGTAGATTACATGTATATTTTACTATGTGATGCAACCATAACAATATATATTTTGCACATGTATCTGGGTATACATTTATATAAAGTTTAATACAATATGTAAAATCATGTACGTGTATGTATCTACATATTCTATATGCTTTATATTTTATACATATTGCTATCAATTAATTTTGATAGATGATCATATGTAAAATATATGCCTATCATTTATATATCCTATATAGTAATTATTCTATGTGTAATCTACATAAATATATAAAATTGCATATATAATTATAGTAGAGTTATATGATCACTTAGATATCAAAGCCAATTATAGCTAATTGGTAGGATCACAATTCCATAATAAAACTATGATTAAAAAAAAAAACAATTGGGCTTCCCTGGTGGTGCAAGGGGTTAAGACACAACCTATGAAGCTATTCGCAGCCACTGCAGCACGAGTTTGATCCCTCTCCAGGGAGCTACCCACATTGCACAGCTGACCTCTCCTGACTTACCCGCTGCTCCCCTCAGCAGTGCATTTCAGTCAATTCTCCTGTTCCACTGCCCATTCTGTCTCTGGTGAATCCTCTCACCCCCACTTCTGGCCTGCACCCCAGTTCTTGTATGCATAAATAAATCCTAAAAACAAACAAACAAACAAACAAACAAATAAATAAATAAAACAATTTTTACACAGTCCTTCAAATAATATTAAATTTCTATGCTTTTACCAAAATGGAAAAGAAACAACTGGTAATTCAGGTGGGGACTGAGGAAATCTTAGTATTTCTGGTTTACCTAGCACCTAAGTAGCTTATGTTTCCTGCTTCTGTGTGAGGACAAGAGGTTCACAGGCCCAACCTTGCAAATAAAGAAGTGGCCACATTCACCTGAGTGTGAACTGGGGCTGGAATTGGACGGGGTTGCAGGGGCCGAGGGAAGGGTGGGACAGAGTATTTACTAACAGAATTGATAGAGAAAATTTGGTTTAAAAAAAATCTTGATTTAGAGCCTCCCTGGTGGTGCAAGGGGTTAAGACACAAAATATGAGCTATCCGCAGCCACTGCAGCACGAGTTAGATCCCTAGCCAGGGAGAAACCCAAATGGTGCAGCAGACCTCTGCTGACCCACCCGCTGCTCTCTCAGCAATGAATTTCAGTCAATCTGCCTGTTCTGTTCCCCACTCTGTCTCTGGTGAATCCTCTCACCTCCCACACCTCTGGCCTATACCCCAGTTCTTGTGTGCATAAATAAATAAATCGTGTATGCATAAATAAATAAAAAAATAAAAAATACCTTAATTTAGAAAATACCTGGATGAATCCTACCCCTCATCCAGGTGACAGTGGGGCACAGTGAGGTGTCAAGACCCCTAACACAAGAGCTAGAGATGGCTGTAGGAAAGAGCTTAGAGAGGAGAGGGAATGAGAGAAGAGAGTGGATGAGCATTAGGATTGGAGATGCACTTTGTGTTGCCTGAGGTGATTTAAAAGAGGAACAACTATCATTCAAATTTAAATTATTTCTGGATGTTAAAATTCCTCCTTCTACTTACCCAATTGCAGTGAAGTTTTCTCTACATCAGCTTTATGTCAGCAGTATTAAGAATTCTGAGTCTGAAAGTGGGAGAACTCAAACACAAGAAATTTACAGAAATCTGGGGAGAACATGGAGATAATAACATGTGGTTTTGAGATAATTTCAGATAAATCTCAAGGGTTAGGGTGACTCTAGTTGACATTTGTGGAGCAGTAATAAAAATTTAAAGACAATATTTTCTTTCCTGTTAGATTTAGACCTTTAGGAAACTACAATGTGAATATTTCACAATTCTCTCATATTGCATAAGTCTCTCTCTCCAGATGGTTAATATTCAACTGTTTAGCTTTAAGGGGAGTTGGCATATTGACATGGAAAAGGATGAAGTGAGAGACAAATAAGAAAAGGAAAGGCTGTATTCAAAAGGCTGGAACTTCTTTCTCTGATATTTCAAATGTATGCTTTCAAAGTAGAAAGCATAAATATAAATAGTATTTGTGCTAGGAAATTAAAATAAGAACAGACTACAAGTGCATTTAAATAATTCCTGCATGATAGAAATGAAAGGCAAAAATAAGAAAATGGAATTTGATTTAAGCAAGAGTGTTTCTTAAGACCCTAGTTGAGCACATTCATAATGGTTGGTGGAAATACATTTTGCTTCTTTAGTAAACATTCATGTCATTGAATGACTTTTTTCTGTGGGCCATTATTATGCAACATAAAGTAACAACATAATGTAAGAGAAATGTGTAAATCAGGTTATTCTTCCCCTCCACACAACAGACAGCCCATACCTCGAAATGCTATGTTTTCCATCATCCAGATATCTAGCAAACAATAGATGGGCCTTGCATTTGCAATAAGGTATCCATTGTGTGGCTATGGGCACTTGGTTCCAAGGGGACTAGGGAGTGGAGTTGCTGTTCTTTCTCAGTGTTGGAGTCTCTCTTGCTCTGTTTGCTCGCCTGTATATATCGTCCCCCACCTCAGCATTAAAGGACTGCAAAATCCACTGAAGGCTCCAAATTCTCTTTTCGTCTGTGAGAACTGACAATGAACCTAACTGGCCTGGGATGGTCGCAGGACACAAAACTTAGCATTGAGCAAAATGCTAAGTCTCACAAGAGTAATAGAGAATGTAGTAGTGGTATATGGATATAGACTCCTGGATTTTGGAGATGAAAAGAATCATCATCCTTCAGTTTAACATTCTCCTAACAGAACTATTTTGTATTCCTGATCTGTCCTTCTTTGTGAGTTTGAACTAATTCAATGTTTTAAGGCTAGTTTTCCACATGTATTGAAAAGAGGATACCTTTATCTACTGGATAAAATGAAATTAAAGGTGGGCCAAAGGGGAATATTTTTTGGACTTATTACCAAGTTTGTGGGTAAATATCTCTTTTTTAAAGATTTATTTATTTATACATGCAAAAACTGGGGCACAGGCCAGAGGTGTGGGGGGTGAGAGGATTCACCAGACAGAGTGGGGAACAGATTAGGCAGATCTACTGAAATGCACTGCTGAGGGGAGCAGTGGGTGAGACAGGAGAGTCTGCTGCACCATGTGGGTAGCTCCCTGGCCAGGGATTGAACTCATGCTGCAGAGCCTTTGGATAGTTTCATAGTGCTGTGCTTAACTCCTTGTGCCACCAGGGAGGCCCAAGAGGGTTAATTTCTTAAAAAGGAAATAATTTTGTTTGTTCTTGAATGTTTCAACAAGCTAATACCTGTAAAGCGCTCTCCATCATGTCATGGACACAAACATTTTTTTATGTAATGATGGCAATGGCAGTGATAATGGTGGTGGTGATGATGCTTATGGTGGGGGCTTGGGGTGGGTTTGGGATGGGGTGGGGCTGGGAGGACGTTTAGATGAGATTTAGATAACCAAGGAAGGCTTCTCTAAAGAAGTCTGGAAACATTTCTAGCAATTTTTAATATGATACAAATAACATTTAGAAAGAGACATTAAAATTTATAAGTAACTAACAGTATGGGGGGGTACAGACACAAGAGAATATTTCTTGTATTACTGCCCTCTTAAAAGATGCATCGATCACACAAAATATCCAGTTAATAAGAAGATGAATTAAGAAGAAAAATAATATAAAGTAAAATTAAACTACATGAAATTTCTAAACAGCCTAAATGATGATTTTGGCTTGTTCATTCATTCATTTATTCACTTATACAGTTAAACATATGGTGATTGTCTTTTTGAGTCCATGAGAATTTAGACAGAAATGTTCACACTTTGGGTGTGCTTACTAAATATGTATAATCCAAAACAAGAAAAATCCCCATTCCTAAAATATTTATTGTGGCACTAAAGGAGCTGAAAATTGTAAACATTCCAGTAGTAAGGAAAGAAGTAGCTCAGTAAACTAATGAAAAGTTTTTGCAGACATATTATTATTCAATAATTTTAACCAATTATTTATGGACACTTACTATGTGTCAAACATTGTGTTTAGAACTGATTAAATAATGATTGAGATAGAAATAGTTTCTGCCTCAAAAACTTTAAAGACCATTTTCACAAACAAATAGATATTGAACAAAAGATTAAAACCAGAAATATTTACTTGTGGTCTAGTAAGGCTATTAAGGAAATAAGTAGAATGATACAGAAGAAAATAATGAAAAAGAGAAAATCTGATTTGCATTGGAAATTAATGAAAACATTTCTGAAGAATGAGTAGGAGTTAGTTGAACATAAGAGGGATGTAACAGGATGAGGGCTTTTCAATGTCGGAAGACAAAGTGATTTGGGAATTGGGTTTATGTGGAGAGAAAAGAAAGTATACCAATGCTATAATTTCAACCACTGAATAATAATAAATATTAGAGCCCAACATTTATTTAAACTGAATATGTGTTAGATAGCAAGTATTTTGCATTTGTTCTTACTTTACCTTTAAATAATGATATATGTATTCACTAAATAAGTTAATTAACATCCTTAAAAACACATAATAGAGGCCATTACTGGTATTTAAACCAAGATAAAGTAACTCAAAGTTTTGTCCTGATCACTGTGTTAAAGGTCATTGCAAATTTAGATAGGAAAATGATCATTTTACTTATTGGGGGAAGCAGGATTGCAGAGTATATTTTTAAATTGTGATTGTAACCAAGGTGTTATATTTTACTAAAAAATAATAGTGTTGATTAATTAACATAGCTACTTTTCAAGATTCATGTAAGGGAGAGATTATAGTAGTCTACCCCTTCACACCAACATTTTTGAATAAAAGAACTTAAGCTTTTTTTGAGGTATATGTAATTGACATATAACATTAGTTGCAGGTATACAGCATGATGACTTAATGTTTATATACATTGTGAAATGGTCACTACAGTGTCTGGTAATCGTCTATCCGCATACATAGTCACCAAGGTTTTTTTTTCTTGTGGTGAGGGCTTTTAAGATGTACCATCTCAGCCACTGCACATGTGTGGTACTGTATTTGGACTATGACACAGTGCATGCAGCACCTCCCTTGAAGCTTATGCCTGTTGACTTGCGAGCCCATTTTGTCCAATCTTCAATCCACAACTTTGGCAACTACAGACCCATTATCTGTATCTATAAGCTAAGTCTGTTTGTTTTTTAGATTCCATGTATAAATGAGATCATCTGGTATTTGTCTTTCGCCACCAAACTCATTTCACAGGTAGATGGACCAAAAACACTGCTGAGGGGAGTAGTGGGTGAGACAGGAGAGGTCTGCCTCGCCATGTGGGTATCTCCCTGGCAGGCCTCAAGGACCATCCATATTTTTGCTAATGACAAGTTTTTAGGACTTAAGGACTGAATAATTCTTTAACAATGTTTAATTTCATCAGAAAATAACATACATCTATTTAAATGGTACTATTACAGTGACAATTGGAAGCAAATTTATCCAAGAAAAATGATGATCCCACACATCCTCCCTGTTTTGTTTTACTTGTTTATCTTTCAGCTTTTTCTGGTGAAATTGGCTACCACAGTTTCAAATAAAGTGTTAAACAGTTACTTTGTGATTGTAAATTTTAGGGGTAGCTGTTATTTGGCTTATATTGAGGTTAAAAATTAATTATTTTATGCAATTCTCTCAACTCCTAAACGCAAATAAACTATTCCTTTCTATTCTCACAGTATTATTTTTTTTAAATTATGATTATTCTCAAAGGTGTTTTTATCAGTGTGTATGTTAGAAAATCATTTATCAATGTATATGTTAGACTATGCAATGTATAAAATACGACTAAGAAAAAGTTGCTTTACTTACAATTAAACAGTGTGGTGCTCATGAGTACATCTTATTGCTTGTAAAATTTTAACTATACAGTAGAAAAAATAAAACCATTTCAGATTTTACAAAGAGTATAAAATGCTATGTTTTCAAATAGGTTATAAAAAAATAACCTCCATTTTTGGCCTGCCAGGGAGATACCCACATGGTGAGGCAGACCTCTCCTGTCTCACCCACTGCTCCCCTCAGCAGTGTTTTTGGTCCATCTACCTGTTCTGCTTCCTGCTCTGCCTCTGGTGAATTCTCTCATCCTTCCACTCCTCTGTCCTGTACCCCAGTTCTTGTATAAATAACTCTTAAAAAAGGGAAATAGCTTCAAAGCAAATTTTCAGAATACCCACTGTTACTGTTTTTTTAGAAACAAGTCTTAGATTTTTCATTTAAGAAACCACACAGTTACTATAACCCTTATTTTTGTATTTCTGTTAAAGATACGTCTAAGTAAATATACTCATATTCCCCAGTGTAAATCTATTTTGGATTAAACTTTATCTGAGATTTGTCTAAATTTGAGACTAGTATATTTCCATTAAAATGTGTTAATCTCATGTTTAATAAATATAACCAAGTTATTTATTATTACCTTATTTCAAAATAATGAAGTCACTGGATTTTTTTTTTGATAAAGTAAGTACCAGTATGGTGAGATAAGAAAATATAAGTTTAAAATCATAATCTAATAGCCAAACAGTATGTTCACTATTTCTCCCAATAGTGGCTGAGTGTGAACTGATGGTAGGTGCAGTGAGAAAGGCTGAAGCATTTTTTCAAAGCAACATCTGTAACCAATCACAAAAAGACAGAAATGACAGGGACATTTAGTGAAGGGATTGTTTCTTTGCCAATGTTTTACTTAGGAAAAGCTTTTAGTATTCCACTTAGAAATAAAAGCAGCACAATGGTTATACCATTTCTGTGAGATGTAACACGCGGGTATTCTAAGTTATGTGAAGAATGTATTTAAGTATCTGTTTGAAATCTGGGACCATTATCAAACTATTCAGAGCTACTGACACTGTTGCTTGATCTCTTCTTTCAGCCTTTTCCACCCACGAAAATTCTTTGCATTACTTATGTATTGAATTTGCTAGTATTGAATGTACATCAAGATGGTAATTTATGAAGTGAAAAAGTTTCTGCTCTGGATTTAATTCCTTCTTGTATTTATTCATGCCCTGTCTCCTTTTGCCTCTCTCCCAGTCTCCCACATTTCATCTTTAGTTCATTTTTGGGACTTGTTGGAAAAATCCTGAAAGTTGGATGCTGAATAAAGGTTTTCGACTAAAAGAAACAATTAAAGATAGGATTTTATATTTAAGTTAAAGTCTTTGTTCCCTGTCTACATATGAGCTGATGATGAATTTATTCTTTAATGTTTTACAGTTCATGTGTCTAAACAACATGACAAAAGACAAGGACTATTGTCCTGTTTGTTTTTCATAATAGAAAATTTAGAGTTGAAATAAACATTTCTTGAAAATATAAAAAGCAGCATATTGGATATTATAGGACATTAACAAAACATGATAGAAAGAGACAAAAATATGTTTCAAGAAGAGAATGAAATCAGTAGGTTTGATTACTGAAAGCAGCCTGGATTTGGCAGCTTTCATAATTTAAATTCACATATATTTTAATATTGATTATATTATTTATGACTGAATGTGTGAGTTTAAAAGTACTCTCTGTACTCTATAAAATTCATAAAATTATGGCCCCTTTCCTTTATTGATACTGAAAATTTTATTGAGAATTAGGTTCTGATAAGTATTACGTCCAGGTTATCTTGATGATCATCTGGGTACATTCATTTATTTTTGTAAAGAGTATTTATTCATGCATACAAGAGCTGGGGTACAGGCCAGAGGTGTGTGTGCGGGGGTGAGAGAATTCACCAGAGACAGAGTGGGGAACAGAATAGGAAGATTGACCGAAGTACACTGCTGAGGGGAGCAGCAGGAGAGTCAGGTCTGCTGCGCCATATGGGTTGCTCCCTGGGTGGCTGGGGATCGAACTTGTGCCCCAGAGGCTGTAGACAGCTTCATAGGTTGCGCTTTAACCCCTTGTGCCACTAGGGAGTTCCCATCTGGGCACATTTAGAGGAGACCATTCTTTGTAGTTGTCTTATTTCTGAATACTTGTGCTTCACAAGTCTGTTTGATGAGTTCAGCACTTAAATCAGATGTTCTCAGTGTGTTTCTGGCTCAACATCTAAATCTGCAAGAGAATAGCATCTCAGTTTTTACTGCCACAACCCATAGTAAAAATTCTCATGTTCAAATGTATTTTGATTGCATATAATGGGATCCAAAAATAAAGGTGGGGGGAGAATTTCAGTAAGAATACAGTTATCCTATGGTGCAACAAATATCTTTTACATAATTTTACATAGACTATTATTTGCATATAACATATTATATATAGTTTAATATATATGTGAAACATTTTACCCTATGTATGCAACAATATAATATATATATTGAATGAATAAACTTAAAGATATATATATATAACTGTATAAAGAAAACTGTATTTGAATACAGACTCTCAAGTCTGTTTAGCTATGAAGAGAGTTGTCAAAGAAATTGCTCAAGTGTTCTAGATGAAAATTGACAGATATCTTAAGGTTTGAAACAGCTAAGAAGAAATAGGTATGTCAAGGTTTTGAGAAAAAGGGGTGTCCAATGTTATGTGTAGAGCAGAAGCTTAAGAGAAAAATCAGATAAAGAAAACTCCCTTTAATGTGTCCATTTTCCATGTGTGTATGTGAATGTATATATGATATATTCGTATAGTGAGAGAAATATATGAACACTTAATATCATATCAATATGATTAAAATTGCAAAGAGCTGTTCACTAAAATAATTGCTTTTAATTTTAAAAAAGAATCAATATAGGGCCTCCCCTGGTGGCGAAGTGGTTGAGCACTGGGCTGTGAAGCTACCCGCAGCCTCTGTAGTGCCGGTTCGATCCCCAGCCTCCGGCGAGGGTCCCACATGGTGTGCAGACCTCTCCTGCTGCGCCTGCTGCCCCCCTCAGCAATGTATTTCGTCACTCTGCCTGTTCTGTTCCCTGCTCTGGCTCTGGTGAATTCTCTCACCCTCCCATGCTTCTGACTGTACCCATTGCTTATATAAATAAATAAATAAATCTTAAAAAAAGAATCAAAATACATTTATTAACTTTATAACTTTAAAGTTATAAGCTACACAATATATATAAAAATGACATTATATATATGTATATATAAAATAGGATATATATATATGAACTATGTGTAGCTATTTATAAAGTTTTAAAATTAAATTTTATGTATTATATAAGTTATAAGCTATATAACTATTAGATATTAACTGAATAGTTATCTCAATTGAGTTAACTCAATTAATGGGGAAATTATTTGTCAAGATGAAGTGTTTTATTTTCTACTATTGTACATTTTTCTGCTCTACATTTATCTGCTGACAGTAAAGTTATCTGAGAAACAGGATTTATGATTCCCCCTCATATCATTGCTAACTGGATCTTACCCATGGAATATTTGTTTAATTTTTGTGAATTGATCTTTCAGTTTTGACTTGAAAAAATTCTCTAAGCACAAAATTTTAATTTAGTAATCATATGTTAACCATAGTGTTGATATTTTCCAAGTATACCACATTAAAATAAAATACAGAGGACTTTGATTTCAACTCCAATGCAAAGAATTTGGAAATTGTCCTCACAACAAGAATAGAACAATTTGTAATTAAAAGACTTATATTGAGCCCATCAGAGAGTTGAGACGCAGGGCAAACTGCCACCATGTAATCTGGATATTCAGATAAAATCAGCTCACTCAGAGCAAAAGCAACTCTAGGCATAAACTAGTAGGCACATTTAAGTGCCAACTTGATGACTTAGACTAGAATGATAGTGTGGAACTTCTGGGGGCTACAATCTTAGTGAAGCATACATACTTTCATGAATTCTACCAACATGTTCTACGATAGGAGAACATGTCTTTGGTATGAAGAAGAGAATACTATTTTGACATATTCTCAGTGTTTCCCCTGTAACAAATGCTTGCTCTCCAGGGGAAAAAAAAGTTCACCAGAGCTTATGTCACAAAGGTAGAGGGCAATCACCCAACTCTAGTTGACTCTATTCTAAAAAAGGGGGAGGGAAGACAGGCATTTGTGAGAAATCACAGCTGAGAGACAAAAGAAGACTGAAATTTAATAATAGATATAGAACGTTTCACCTCCTCACTACATCAACAGGGATCCTGAATAATATGGATATATTACAGCTAAAAGAGCTAAAAGTTCTTAAATTTATTTAAGGAGGAATGTCTAGGAAAATCAAAGACAGTATAAGAGACAAAATTATATACACCAGAGGAAACAGTAAACAGAACCTAAGTTTTACCCAAATAAATATAAAATCTCCCTCTGAAAATCTATTTAGTTCTGTTCCTTCAATTCAGTATACCATGTTCAGCTTTCAAGAACAACGAGGATATTGGAAAGCATGTTCAAAGGCAAAAAACACAGTCTTCAGAGAGAAAGATGGCATCCAAACCAGACTAGAAATGGAAGAAAGTTTAGAACTTTTAAATAAGATCTTTAAATGTTTAATACCTTAATATGTTCAAAGAAAAGTGAAAACTATACTAAAATAGATGATAATACAAGCAAAGAGATTAAAACTCTAAGAAAAAAATAAAGAAAATGCATGCTAGAAAAATTTATAAAAATAACAGTTTTACAGAAATGAAAATTCCTTAGATGGGTTCATTAGTATATAGAGCACTGAGGAAAAAAATCCAAGAACTTGAAAAAATATCATTATAAACTTTCCAAACTAAAATACAAATAGAAACAAAGAATGAAAATAGAGAACATGTCTAAGAAAAGTGGAATATTTTCAAAAGTTACAACATACAAATAATTAGAATACTAAGAGGAGAAAAAAAAAAGAAAAGAATGGAAAAAAATACTGGAAGTAATAATTGCCAAGAAGTTTCCAAAGTTGATAACAGATGCAAAAGTGTCTATCCAGGAAACTCAGAAAATATCAAGGGTAGGTACTGAAAAATCTACACATAGGGATATCATATTTAAACTGCAGAAAACCAATGAAAAGGAGAAAATCTTTAAGAATGGTAAAGGAAAAACATATCACCTACAAAGCAAAAAGATAAGCATTACAGCACACTTATCAGAAGCCAAGCCAGCTAGAAATGAATGAAATAAGACATTTAAAGTATTGTAAGGGGGTAAAAAAAAAAAAAAACCCAAAAAAACCAACCTTTAATTCTATGCCCAGAGAAATTAATCATCAAAAATGAAGAAGAATAAATACCTTCTCAGACAAACAAAAAACTGAGAGATGAATCACCAGGAAACTTGCCCTGCAAGGATGTTACAAATAGATGGATATTTAATGTATTAACATTAATAAAATTGCAAAGGGTTTCTCAGTGAAATAATTTTTAATTAGAAAAAAGAATCAAAATACATTTATTAATTTCATAACTTTAAAGTTTAAACTATAAAGTATATAGTAGATCTATATGAACCCAATGTAGAAAGTCAGCCACTCAGTAACAGCCTTCAGCCCAGGATTAACCAGTCTGAAGTTCAACAGAGGAGGTCCACATCCACATGCAGGCACAGGAAACCCTCTTTTCTGAGAATATGCCCTTAAGCCAAGCCATTGTTCATCTAACAAAACAGTTGTCAATAGGAACACTAACAGGGTAGAATGTGAAGACATTTTCCTGGATTCTTCCCTGGAGACATAACAAGGAGATGAAGATAAAGAAATTGGTGTCAACATTTCCTTGATAAGTTGTCAGGTAAATGACAGTATTACTAGTTAAGGCAATGAAATACCTTCCCTACTCATTATCCAAGAAGAGAACTGACCTAGGCCTGAAGAGGAAGGTGTTTCTTTGGATAATCCACTCAGTTGCAGAGTAGATCTCAGCACCTGCAGGTCTCAGTGAGGGTCTCTGAAAGGGCTCCCTTATCAAGATGTCCTTGTGGAGGTGGGGGCCAGAGTTACTCTCACAGTCAGTGCAAGTCACCCTCGGGCTGTTCCTAACCAACCAAGCCTTGAGGGAATGTATACATCTGGTAACACCAAGGAATGTTCCACTGAGCCTTAAAATCATACCACAGTAATATGGAAGTGTCTGAAGATTTCTCGCTATTTCCCTAATTAAAAGCTCATCTGAGAAGATAGAATCTTGAGAGGACATTTATTTGTGCCAATTGTGATGAAGGTTCATTCCAGGTATCACACTTATACTTGCATAAAGAATTCATGAAGGAATGAAGCCTTTCTTGTGCAGCACATTTGAAAAGTCACTTAGGCACAAAACCAACTTTCAGACTCGTGAGGGGGCAGCTCTACAAGCATGCCTCTGCTAGGGAAGCCATCACCAGCTGTCCACCCACGACAGCACCGAGAACTCACCATCAAATTGCCTTCAAAAGTGTTTCCATAATAAAAGTTAACCATGTGGCAACACTTGCTTTGCTTACTGAAATGATGTCATATGTCTAATGATATTCTAATGTTTAGAATCCAGAGAAACCAATGGGGAAAGAGTTTGTAAAATGACTTCAGAAAACAGTATTCTGAAATCAATAGGAACAGACAGACAATAGCACAGTAGATTTGAGAAAATAACACTTTTTAACATGTATTTTGACTGAGCAGAGATGAAAATGGTTAAAAGACACATTTCACTTTCTTGAAAGACAAGATTTTCTCATAGTTCATCATGTAGAACTCTGTGATATATAGTGAACACGTGTTGGCCATTAGCTGTTCAGTCATGAATGTAGTACTTGGGGTCATGATGTATGTCCCTGTTCCTAAGGCCCTCAAATCAATAGGAATAGGGGTAAAAAGTGGGTCCAGGGATTGACAAATAAGACATACATGGCCTAAGTCAGTGGCATTTGTTTTACTGAAAAGTCAACTCATATTTACTGTGGTGAATTTATCTTAGAATCGAAATCAGCATTGTTCCGAGCTGTTTTTCAGATTCTATCTTTTCTTGTCTTTCAGATTCTATCTATCCCCCACACAACAATGTGCTTTTTAACTTATATGGCCAAATATTTATTAAGCCTCCTCTGGCAGAAGCCCTCATAGAGAGTAAGTTTCAAAGCTCACTGTGGCAGGGATGTAAAACATGAATTGTTTAATATCAAATTTTGAAAAATGATTCAAATATTATGTGTATTTCAACACAATTTTTTAAATTAAATTTACATGTGTAAAGGTATGGTATTGATCATATAAACAAGGGACACACGTGCTTTTCTCCCCATTTACTTTGGCTTGTATCCTTTATGTGCCTTATGAAAAACACTATTTGGTGTAATCACTCTACCTATCTGGATCTTTTTCTCGTCATTTTCAAAACAGGTTTTTGGGTGACATAATTTCTGAACTCCCTTACTGACTCTTTGATTTGTAGATAACATTTTCTGTGACAATGTGGAACATGTTTTCATTTGAGAGGTAAAACTTATTTTGGTGATATTCAGTTGTTAACAATTTGATCTTGTTACTATATAGTAATATTCTTAAGGCACTGTCCATGTACAAAATTAGAACATGTGTGTGGATTTTGCATACTCTCTCTACCCTCCCCCTTATAAAAACTCTGCTTGATGTTATTGTTTCGCTGCCAAATAGCTCAGTGCAAGTACAATTATCAAATTTGCATATCAAATGGATCAATTAATCAGAAATTTAATGCATTTTTCTTTAATATAATTATATACAAAAATACAAAGGACAGAACATTAATAGTGACGATGCTAATAGGAAACACAGGTTGCATCAGCAATATAATTTAGGAAAATGTAGAAATCTTAAGGCGTGCGGAAGCAACCAAATTTCATTGATAATTGGGTATTCATTGAAATTAAGGCAATGTATCAATGCTCAATTGAAGAAAAAAGTTAAATACTATCCAAGAATATCTATAAATCTGTCAGTGAATGTCATATCTAAAATACAAGATACAAATATATGGAATTTTCTAATATATTTTAGTTCTCTGGAAACTAAAATTCCTTTTTGGCATAAAGTCTATCTTTTAAATTTCTCATATGTGGTTTTAGATAAACTTTTGGGAATGTATTATTCAGTAAAATACAACTTGACTATGCTGACAAATATGGTAATATATTTCAAATTTAAAAACATGAAATGTGATGGTTTTTGCATATTTTTATCAGTTATAATTTATTTCTAATCAGTTAAAGATACATTATATCACTTAGGTATGCACATAGTAATTATTTACGTGTTAGTTATTAAAAATTCCCTGATGCTCATAAAACTTTCAAGCAGCATTAGGGAAAAGATATATGTACACAGATCTTTTTCTAGGTGATATTGGAGATTCTATAGAACAGAGGATATGCCTTCCTCACAAATTTTTCCACGCAGTTTCATCTGTAGTCAGCTCTACTTTCAACACCTGAAAGCAAAATTTCAAATATTAAGATGATTGTTACTAAAGTTAGTTTATTTTTGTCCTATTTTTAATTTCCCCTGAATTTAGTTTTCAAATATATTAATATGTTGTTATAATTCAACCAACAATTGTACTTTTATTTTCTCTTTGTGATCTTTCTCTATTAGAAAAATAGATTTTTAGAGAATTATGAAGTATCATTATTTATTCCAAATGCAGAGCCTTTCCTGCTCTCATAGTTTTGTTCTACTATTTATTGTTGGTGAGCTTGATTTAAGATCAAAGAGCTAAAAAAAGCATATTGACATATGCTCTAAGACCAATATACAGATTAACCTGTCATTTTAGTTCCTTCAAACACTTTTAGAAGAAATAAATGCACAACATGGTTTGGAAAGAAAAATGATGTAAATGTACATTCCCAAGAAAAATCTTCTGCAATCTTATTTGTCCCTGCTCAAATATTTTCTTGTTTATTTATTGTTCTACAAAATTATGAAACTCTGAGAAACCATATGTCTAATTATACAATCTAGTTTTGGAGTAACATAGAAATTATAGAAAACCAAATTGGGATATTTTGCAGATTCTAAGACTAACCTTAACTTTTTTCAAGTATTTAATTGTCAATACCTTATATAATAGTGATTTTTGCAGATATCTCAATTCATCTATTTGTCTTTAATTGATTTGTTTACTGAACAAATATATAAAGGATTTTTAAAATCTTTTTTTTAATAGCAAACTTAGCATTTAAGTTACTTAGTATCTGAGTTAAGGTGCATGGAAAACAATTTTGGGTTTCGTGAGTGGTTACTTACAAAGCAGCAGTTGATAAGATTGGACCAGAATTAAAATTTGCATAAGTTCTATGTACTCTTTTATCCATCAATAATTCATTTAATTTCCATCGTTCAGATTCCTTTCAAGAGACACTAGAGTGGCAGTGAAAGGAGTGGTGTGGAGAAGATAAAATCTATCTAGGGGGTTTAACAATGCACGCTGATGATCCAGAATTAGAAAGAGAATTTAATTAAAAAAAAAAACTGAAGGGAAAAAGCCTACAGACAATGGAATTGTATCCAAAGCCAAAGCAGGCGGTTAGAGGGCTTATAGCATTTGCTTCTGGTTTTGTGGTGGATTCTTGCTGTTGTTTCTAGTGGGCTTGGCTCCATGTAATACGTGTGGGTCAACTTGGTTTAAGAGTGAAGGTCAGGGTGAGAACTCTTTAGAGACCAGCAGATAAATCTTCTGTGGTATTAATATCTACTTACCATACCAGGTTTTTGGAGGTAATTTTATTCCTTAATTTGGCAGACAGATGCAAGTGAACTCAGTTTTAGAATACTGCGTTTACATGTGAGATTAACTACGAGGTGTATTTACTTGCTCTAAGCACACAAAATACAATGGTAAAATATACAATCAGATGAGAACATAGCATTTTATGGCAGGTCCTACACAGGTTCTTTCCTTTACCACCAGAAATAGACAAAGTTTATTTAAGTTCTATTATATCATGAGGTTGGAAATAATTTTAGACTTTTTCATTAAGACTACATATTTTTCTGTTTAAAAAAGATTTATTTTATTTATTTATACATACAAGAACTGGGGAGTAGGCCAGAGGTGTGTGAGGGGGTGAGAGGATACACCAGAGACAGAGTGGGAAGCAGAGCAGGCAGATCTACTGAAATACACTGCTGAGGGGAGCAGCGGATGAGACAGGAGAGGTCTGCTGTGCCATGTGGGTTATCTTCCTGTCTGGGGATCGAACTCATGCTGCAGTGGCTGGTGATAGCTTGGCAGTGCTGAGACTTTAACCTCTGTGTCACCAGAGGGCCCTTAGACTACATATTTTTCTTATAATTTTTATGGAAATCTCTTCAGGATAACCTTGAATAGAGATGTCTTTACAAACATCTGTTTACTTTTTAACTCCTTTCCCTCTTAAATGTATTAAGAGTATAAGTTGCTATTTGGTACTTTAAATATATATTTTCATATTCTTTGGGTAGTCCCAGAAGTGGATTACTTGATAATATGGTTTTCCTATATTTAGTATTTTGAAGAACCTCCATACTGTTTTCCATAGCTGTTGAACTAGTTTACATGCCCATCAACACAGGATAAGGATTCCTTTCTCTCCACATTTATTATTATTTGATAAATCAACTTTGATACCTTCTCTAATTCATATTTTATTAATGATGTCCCTCTAGTTCCTTGGATATATTGCAATTTTTCAAATTTCTTTGGCTGAAATGATTTTTATTCCTTTTCAACTTCTATCTAAAAATGGTTTTAATCAATGCTATATGGGATGCTAGAACTGAGACCCCTGAATAAAGCCCAAACACAGAAAGGACTTAGTTTATTGAGGTATTTCTTGTATACAACCACCTGAAAGAAAGGTAAAGAAAAGGAACACATATTAGCTTAGGATCTAAATGTGCAAATAAATAGCCCCTTCCTGAAAAACTGTAACAATCAATTGCAATTAGTGGCAGAAATAATAGGGAAAGATATTAGATAAAAAATTATCCTTAAAAAATTATTATTATAAGCCACCGCCCATGCCCTTACACAACCTTCTGTGACACCTGTTGGAGCCTGCTGAGACCATGGACCTGCATTCGAGAAAATGCCAGAGCAACCAGAGACCTTGCAACCTCCCATGAGACCACGCCAGTGCCCACCCTCATCAACGGAGGCCTCACAGCCTTCAGTGGACCCTACAGCACCTTCCCGGACTAGCAGAGGCCTAAACACCTTCTGCAGGAACCCACCAGAACCCCCCGATTGGTGAGACCCCAGACTCATGTCAGGGAAGGTGCCAGAACAGCCAGAGGCCTAGCAAACACCTACAAAACCCTGACATCACCCAGACATCACCCACACAGACCAGCAAAAGCCTCATGAAGAAAACAGGCAAAACATTTTACCACATAAACTTTAGTAATGACTTTAGAGATTCATCCTTAACAGCAAGGAAACAGAAGTGAACATAAACAGCTGGGAACTACATCAAGCTAAAAAGCTCTGTACAGAAAAAGAAACCATAGCAAGAAGGAAAAGGTTATCTTATTGAACAGAAGAAAATATTTGCACACCATACATCTGACAAAGGATTGATATCAAAGATATACAAAGAACTCAAAAACTCTGCAAAAACAAAATAAATAACTCAATCAAAAAATGGGCAGAAAACTAAACAGACACTGTCCAAAGGAAAAGAAAAATGAAGGATACACATTATGCATTAGTTGCTATGATTTTATATTATTTTATAAATATTTTAACTCAACATCATTAAAAAATATAAACAGAGTTAAAAACCTCAAGGCAAAATACCTTTCTTTTTATTATAGAAAAATATTCCATTGTCTGAATTTGTTACCAGCATCTTTTCATATGCTTATTTGCAAACTGTGTATCTTATTTAGATAAGCGTCTAGTAAGGTCTTATGTATTTTTTTTAATTCAGTTATTCTTTTTCTTATTATTGAGTTTTAAGAGGCTGCTGTATATTTTAGATAATTGTATTTCATCCACATTTGACCATACAGCTAGTGATGTCCAGAATGAATCAGTAAATACAACTGTCATTAAAATGAAGAAACACCCTCAATGGGTGAAAATATTTGCATATTATACATCTGAAAAAAATTTCACATCATAAATAGAAGATCTGCAAAGAACTCATACAAATTAACAAAAATCCCTATCAAAAATTGGCAGAAGACCTAAATAGACACTTCTCAAAAAAATAATGTAGCCAACAGGTACATGAAAAATATGCTTTATCATCTCATATTATTAGGGAAATGCAGATCAAAGCTATAATGAAATATCATTTCACACCTTTGAGAATGTCTCTTATCAAAAAGATCAAAAACAAATGTTTATAAAAATAAACACTTGTATGGTGTTTATTGTATGGTGGCGTAGCGATTGGGCGCTGGCCTGCGAAGCTGCCCGCAGCCTCCGCAGTGCCAGTTCGACCTATCGGAGAGGGTCCCACATGGTGCGACAGACCTCTCCTGCCTGCGGTGCCTGCTGCTCCCCCTCAGCAGTGTATTTCTTCGTCAGTCTGTCTGTTCTGTTCCCCGCTCTGGCTCTGGTGAATTCTCTCACCCTCCCACGTATCTGACTCTACCCAGTGCTTGTATAAATAAATAAATAAATAAATCTTAAAAAAAAAATAAACACTTGTACACTGTTAATGGGAATGTATACTGGTTTAGCCCCCATGGAAAACCAATATGGAAGTCTCTCACAATATTAAAAATAGATCTACCATATGATCTTGCAGTACCATTCCTAGAGATCTACCCGAAAAACACAAAACACTAATTTGAAGGGATATATGCACTATATAAAAGATATAAGTGAATACAGCACTATTTAATCAAGTTATGGAAATAACCCATGGGCTCAATGACAGTTGACTAGATTAAAGAAGACATATAAGCAATAGGATACTACTCAACTATAAAAAGATAAAATCTTGCCATTTGTGACAACAAGGATGGAACTGGTAGGTATTATCCTAAGCAAAAAAAGTCAGAAAGAGAGACAATCATCAGATTAATTTGCCCATATTTAGAAGAATATAAGAAACAAAGCAAAGGAACAGCCAAAAGTAAACCTAAACAAAAATCTAGAAACATGGCTGTAGAATCTAGACTGCCAAAGTGGGAGGAAAGGGCTAGAGATCAAAGAGATCAAACAGCAATGGAATATGGTGCTGTTTATAGGTTCTTCAGCAGTGGGTGTGGTGTGGTAGCATACATCTCAAGAGCTGTGAAACTGAACTCTAAATTTAATGTAGAGATATAAATCAATGTTACACCAATAAAAATACAATTAAAGTATTCCATTAAGTTTTCTCTCACACCCCCCCCCCTGTATCCCATACTTATTTTTAAACTAGACAAATAACAAGGATACATTAATGGAATCTGGAAAGTTAAGAGACATTTTTGAGATACTGCATTGTACATGAAAGTAAGATTAAGGCTTCCAGATTGAAGTCACACAGGCCCGAATTAAAGATGAACTTTCCACCTGAACTGCATAGCTTCCTCAAGTTCCAGAAGCTTTTTTCATCTTATGCACTGTTGGTAAAATTCCTAATACCCTGACAAAACTACTATTGAGAGATGAGATAAAATTATTACTGAGGGATCAATTATTGTCCGGAGCCGCCTGGAGCATGTGCCATGTTGCACATGTGCTCGATGAATTAGGTTTTTCGCCTTCGGAGAGACCCCTGCGCTCTCCTGTAAATCACGCGAGAATGAGAGGCATGATGGGAGGAGCTACAGGGATATAAGAGAGGAATCAGGAGGAATCAGGAGGAATCACAAGGGACTGCGAGGAGTCTGTAAGGAGATACGGCAAGGGTTACTGCGAGAGGAGCAGAGAGAAGGCCAGGGAAGTAAGAAAGTCAGGAAAAAGAAAGATATGTAAAAGTAGGAAAAGGATAAAGGAAAAATAAAGAAGCAAACGCTAGCGTCAAGTTGTCAAGCCCCTCATTTCAATCCTCAGCCCTTCTCTTCCCGTGCCTCCGAATCCTGCGGGTCGGGACAAATTATTTTGAAGATTAAATGAAATACAAATACCAAATGATTTCATGTACTTGTAATAAAAAGAAACTAGACAAAGGAAGAGACAAAAGACACAGTGACTTGAGAGGAGAAAGCAAACTATAAAAATGAGTAATGATGTAAATAAATGTATATATATATAACACTAAAAAATGCAGTCAAGATGAGAATTATCTACAAAGTAAAATCAATAAAAGAAATCAAATATGGCTTTAAATTGTCTTTGACTCTTACTGGCTGACCTATAAGTCACTAAACTTCCCAGAAATGCAATTTCCACTTTTATATAATGACTATATTACATATGAGTTTACTTGAGATGAGTGGACTAGAGTTTATGATTATGATTCAAAGTATTCCATTTATCCTGAATTTATTTGTAGTGTTTCGGTGTGCTTCCTAAGGAAGGGGAGAGAGATCTATCGTAGTGTTATCCAATAGATATGTATGAGCCACATCTGTCATTATAATTGCTTCTAACTGCATTAAAAAGTGAAACTGTGACATTTATTTCAATCATATATATCATTAAACTCAACATGTCAAAAATATAACACTTCAAAATGAAATCGCCATGCAGAATTATAAATCATAGGTTTTATATTCTTTTTGTGCTTGTTCTATATCTTTAAAATCTGGCATGTATTCTATACTTATAGTGCATCTCAATTCAAATGCTATGTCTTTGTTGGAAATATGTAATCTGTATTTAGATTTTATAAAAAGTAGGTTGACAAACTCAAGCTGTTTTAAATATACTTCAAATAACTATTCAGTTTGTATTAATTTTTGAATTTGAAAGTAAATTAATTATAATTAAATAAAATTAAAAATTGAATTTCTCAGTTATACTAAACACATCTCAAGTGCTCAATAGCCAGATGTGGCTAGTGCCTACCATTCTGGATAGCACATATTTATAGCTTCTAGCAGACTTAAAATTATATATGTAATCCTTCTCTTCAAAAAAAAAAAAAAACTGCATAATTTTACTGCATAAAAATACTGAATATTTCTCCGGAAAGATTCCTTTTCTAAATTGTAAAACATTCTATAATGGTCCTCAGTCTCCTATCCCTACCTCTGGTCTGCACTTGCAGATACTTCTTTTTTGTTAAGATTTATTTATTGATGCATACAAGAGCTGGGGTATAGGGGGGTGAGAGGAATCACCAGAGACAGAATGGGAAGCAGAATAGGCAGATTAACTGAGGGGAGCAGCAGCCTAGACAGGAAAGGTCTGCTGTGCCATGTGGGTGAGCTTCCTGGCTGGGAATCGAACTCATGCTTCAGTGGCTGCTGATAGCTTCATAGTGCTAAGACTTAACCCCTTGTGCCACCAGGGAGGCCCCCATGCAGCTACTTCTACAGCAGTCAGTCAGTGTGTCTAAAGACTTTTCTTCTATAGCTGACTTGATGACTGTTAATAATTTCTACCCCATCTCCAGTTGCTGGCCCTGTGAAGCCTTCATCCCACATTTTCTACTTTTAGCCTCCATCAAATCCCTCTGACCATATGCGGCCCAAAATTGTTTGGGGAATTGAAGATTGCAGGTCCATTTTCCATAGCTACTGCAGGCTGGGGCAGGATGTAGAGCTGTCCCTATCTAAGGGCCTGGGATATGGTCTCTGTAATGCTAGCCCCTTAACTAACCAGTGCTGGTGGTTCTGGAAGGATACATGATTAGACCAAACACACCCTAAAAGTGATTAATTTAATAATAGGTAACAATTACACAAAGGAATGGACCTCTCCCCAAAAGAAGAACACTAGATAAGAGCAATTTCTGTTGTTTGCTTTGACTGTGAAGGAATTTCTTTTCACAAACTTCCCCTTTACAAAGCAGCAGCAGCAGCACTATGCCCAACTGTGTCTATACAGGTGCCTCTCTTTTCCCCTGATAAATATGGCATTTAAAGTGTTGGCGAGGATGTGGAAAAAAAGGAACTCTCCTGCACTGCTGGTGGGAGTGCAAACTGGTCCAACCACTATGGAAAGCTGTGTGGAGATTCCTCAACCTACTAAAGACAGAGTTTCCATATGATCCAGCAATTCCACTCCTCGGTATTTACCCAAAGGACACAGAAACATTAATTCCAAAGGGCACCTGCACCCTATGTTTATAGCAGCACTATTTACAGTAGCTAAGCTTTGGAAACAACCCAAATGACCAAAAAATAGATGACTGGATCAAGGAGATGAGGCACATATACACAATGGAATATTACTCAGCAATCAAAAAAAAGATAAACACATGCAATTTGCAGCAACATGGATGGAGCTGGAAGGGATCATGCTCAGAGAAATAAGCCAAAAAGAAAAAGAAAAATACCGGATGGTCTCACTCATAGTAGGAATCTAGAAAACCTAAATAAAGAAAAAGAATAACGATAAAAAAGAAAAAAATCAAAAGGACGGATTGGGGTCAAAATAAGTGGGGTGCAATTGTATGGGGAATATAAAAATAAAAAAAATATATAAAAAAGTATAAAAGCAAACAAATATAAATATGTGTTTCTTATTGAAAGAACAACTAAATTCTTTGGGCAAAGTCAGTTTTTCAGAAATATATTTATGTATATAAAGATTCTTGAAGACCCAGAATTGGAAGTAGGGAGAGAAAATGGTCTTTTTCACTTGTTCTCAGACATTTTGATTTCAAATACCTAATAAACAAATCAACAGGCACAAACATTTTGATAGTAGAAACAACTTTCAGCAACAACTAAAATGTAGAAGACTTATTTAAAGTTGACAACTTTGCTGTTGTTTGTTAAATTATTTCCATGTAAAATTATTAAAAACAAAAATAATTATTGAGATAGTATCATCATTGTTATAAAGAGGAAAGGTGGCCAGGGTGAATGGAGGGGTGCTACTTTTTACAAAACAGTAGTCCAAAAAAAAGGTAGTTCCATCCGAGAAAGATATGCTGGAAAAGTTATATTTACAATGTTAAATTTATTGCCTCGAAACTCTCTTTTAGTTTTTTGGGGGGTATATATTTATTGAGTCATATATGAAATGCACTTTTTATTATAGTTACCATAAAAATTATTTAGAAAAAAACAACATTGATCTAGACAAAAGAACACTAATCCCTTATTTTCAAATGAACATGAGGTAGAAACCTATTTTCAAAAAAAAAAGGTTGAACTCAATTTTCATCATAAGTACTATTAACAAATTTAATAAAACCATGTAGGCAAAAAAAATTCTCTATTGTTCCTTTTATTTATTTCACCTATAAAGTGATAATTAAACATGTGTTGTAGCAAATAAATTCTGAAAACTCACAGTATAGAAATAAATATGAGATCTTTTAAGTCTCAAACAGCTTGAATTTTAGCCAGTTGTAACAATGTGCTGGTTGGCATCATGAGCTGCTAAGCATCAAATCAGTTCCAGGGTTTAGAATGAGGTGTTTCTGTTGTGTTAATTTATCATAATATCTGACTTTGAATCTGTCTTATATATAAAACCAAAATTTACAAGTCACATATTTTTCCATATATTTTATACACAGGAATTAACATCTTCAGGCATCTTACTATATACTCATATGAAGTTGGCAATGTAATGGATGAAATGTTGACAAAATACACTTTAATATGTAAAGCAAATTCTGAAAAAAAAGACCCCACAGAGTTAGTTTTTTTTAAATCTGGAGGTCATTTTTTTTAATGTTTAAATGAAATATTTGAAAATAAATTTATGTAACAGACATGCATTAGGCACATTCTGGACATCGGATTTAAAGTAGAGAACAAAAGTAAAAGAATGAACTATTTTAAATATGTGCCACGGTTAAGTAAAAGGCAGGGACTCAAGGTGCACATTGTGAGCAGACAAAGAATATACGTGTTTCCAAAACTGAAAATAAGTTTGTCTATCGTTTATCTAGTCCACCCCTTGCTCTCACTGTTAGAAAACTAAATGTTAGGGGTGAAGATTGTCCAGTTAGTCCCTGAAGCAAAAGTAAGCCCAAATATGCTTCCTGTTGCCTGTTGAGAACATATTCCTTAATCCAAGATGGAGAGAGAAAATTCTTCACTCAGCGCGTCCTACACTGAATGCATATTATGACTAGGCTGACTCTAGACATCAATTAAAATTTCTACACACTCAGTTTTTTACTTTGATGCTCACATGCCTTGAAACAGGAAGTGCTCGCTCCTTGATGCTTCGAAGAAAGTTTCATTTTTAAAAACTGTTGATCTCCTCTTTGCATTGATGCATTTGCTCTGCATTAATTGCAAAACACTGGCAATAATGCACAACATGAAATCAATGTAAAGGGATCAAGGAAAGGCAAATCTTTCTTTTAGCAGTTTTACATTTGTTGTTTAGATAGCTTTGACTACTCTGCAGCCATGAGTGTGGCTATGGCTGCAATTATCCAAACTTTCAGTGGTATCTCTGAAAGTATTTTCACTCTGGCTTGTCAAGAATTTTGGCTCCTATCTCCCGTTATCTTCAAAGGTCTTTGCTCTAAAAATTTTCCCTCCAGATTTTGGAATCCTTGTAAACATCTCATCTATTTCCGCCCTTTGCTTTAGTATCTTGAAGTATATTTACGCCAATAACAATCTCACAAAATATCAAGGAGAGAAATGGAGATTATTTCCAGTCCAAACTGTGTGTGTTGGAGACCAGTTCTTTGATTCTGAAAGTAATCATGACTAACTCAGTGTTCTG
Organism: Talpa occidentalis; assembly: GCF_014898055.3. Lineage (NCBI taxonomy): Eukaryota > Metazoa > Chordata > Mammalia > Eulipotyphla > Talpidae > Talpa > Talpa occidentalis. The sequence continues at coordinate 62,779,253 of NW_023604861.1, forward strand.
ATAAAAGTTGTCATGCTGGATATACTTCATAAAGACCAGGGCCTTTAACAACTATAAAACCCATTTGGTTGAGAGATGTGCAGACGTGTTGTTATTTCTCTCCACACATGACCTGAGCTGTTCTGGCCACTCCTGGTAAATCAGTTCACAGACAGTGTCCAAAACTTAATGTTTTTCAGCTAGATGTCAAAAGTTTACATTCTCTTTTTGTTTCAGAACTGTCAGAGATTCAAGGCAGAAGTTTGAAAAAGATTTGAAGGCAAGACAATAAAACAAAAAACAACATCAATAATAACAAAGGAAAGTTAAGGAAGTATTCACCTTTGGTGCTACTTGGAATAATTTCAGAAGTGGAAAAAGTCTAATTTTTTTCCTGACATTTGATGATAATTCACCTCTTTTATTTAACTCTGTCCAGTTGTTGTAAAAATAACCTCTGTTGACTCATTCCTTTGACTTGTTTTGTTTTTTAATATTCCTGATATTGCTGTAATTAATAAATGAAATACAATTCCAAAGATAATATATCCTTTGCTATCTTTTCTTGAGTCATTTTAAAAGTACTTTTTGAGTTTCTTTTACCAGAATAGCACAGTAAAACTATGCCAAGAATCATTTATGCCCTTCTTTCAAAATGATAGTATGATTTCCAAAATAGAAATAGAAATAGTTGAGTTTCCAAAAAGATATGATCTATATTGCTACCCACCTGAGCTCTGTTTCTTAGGTGTTGGCTTTGATGTTTTGCTTTTTCTCCTCTCCTGCCTTGACTCTGGCTAACATAATTCTTTGTCTAATATAATCTATCAGGGAGAAAGAAAAAGGGAAATTCCTGATTGTAAAACATAACTCCAAAATACTGCTTTATAAAAATGGGAGATCTTCATATCTGGGAAATAAGGGAAATCTTTTCCATAGATAAAAAAATTGAAGATACAATCCTCTGCTCTCCTGATCCTAAGATCTGGCACTAAATCACCCAGTATCTCTGGAAGACTGCTGCTGGAGGAACGATCCCTTACCAGTTCCGTTCTTGCTCACACTGACCCCATGCTGGGGGACAAGTCACTTGAACAGATTGTGCCAGTCTGGTGCCAGGGAGTTGCCTTTCAATTCCTGTTCCTGCAGATCCTCTGTTTCCTGCGTGAAAGCGGGGTGTGCAGAGTGCTGCTCTGAAGCCCCAGTGCAGCCCGCCGGGGCATCGGAACACCTTCCACCTCTTGCTACCGTGTGGTGCAGATCCCAGCAAGCTCAAGCTGTGGGTTTTTCTGGTTAAGGATCACTTAAAGTCTTAAATAGAATGGAATTGACCCTTTCATGATGAAAACATAGTTTTAGCTTAATCCACATGCCGATTCTGGATCATTTGCAAAATTTTACAATTGTTGATGTCTTTCTGACACCGATTTCATGTTCAGTTGGGCTTTTTGATATTTTAAGAGTTGAGCTATTTTGCTTTTTTGTTTTTGTTCCCTTGAAAATGAAGACAGTTTGATGTCTGTGCTATGCACAGAGACCAGGAATAACAAGAGTAGGCACACAGACCTCTCCAGGCTCTTTACTGAGACACCCTAGTTGGCCGTCCTTAAATAAAGAAGGATTAATAGATTGCTGGTCCAGACTCTGGAGTTGTCAAGAGTGCAGTCCAGCTCCACGTAGTTAATGTAGGACACAAGGTAATGAGACCAAGATTAAATGGTTAATTTAACTCAAAAAAAAAAAGAAAAAAAAGAAAAAAAGACTTGCCTCTTTAAGTCTTATATTTACAGCTTCTCTGACACATCCTGAGCAAGCAGGAACAACTTTGAGCTAAGCATCAAGGCACAGTGGAGAGAGAATAAATACAGTGTGTGGGCAGGGCAAGGTATTAGGGAGAGGTAAGGACCGCCAACAAAAATTCAAAATTCCAGTTAGCTGAAGAAAAGCTTCCTTATACTTCATATGTGAAATGCCCATGGACTTCAGCCAAGTTCACATTTCTTTTCCCGAGTCCACTTTTAGTCAATAAAATTGAACTCCTTTATTTTCATGTCTGGTCCTCAAAACCTATACAACCTTATTATTATTATTTTTTTTTAAGATTTATGTACCTACACACAAGCACTGGGTTACAGGCCAGAGGTGCGGGAGGGTGAGAGAATACATCAGAGACAGAGCGGGGAGCAGAACAGGCAGACTGACTGAAATGCACTGTGAGGGGCGCAGCCGGTGAGTCAGGAGAGGTCTGCCGCACCATGTGGGAATCTCCCCGGCCAGCTGGGAATTCAACACGCGCTGCAGAGGCTGTGCCACCGGGGAGGCCTTATTCTTTTTCCTAAGCAGGGAGGCAGACTCAGTTTATCTCTTGTCTCCTTACTAATCAATTTGAAATAAAGTTGATTTCATTTCTCAAAAAACCTGATATCATCATTCGATGTATGTACATCGAGTAGTGACCTCATTGCTTATTAAGCGTAGCACATGCTGATTTAAAGCAAGGAAAAGTGACATCCGTGGGCAGGGACAGCCTTTCTCTCAAGATACATTCGTGGGCCAATTGCAGGGGAGGAACAGAGAGCAATCCTTTCCAAAATTCAGCTTCGTAACTCCCATGATGCTCATTCAGGAAATAAGACTATCGCAAGTTTAGGTTGGAGGTATGTTTCATTTGAGTTAGTTCATGTAGCAGCCTGCGAGGAATGAACATTTTTAGAGTGCATGATTTAATAGAGAAAAAAAAGCATCAGGGTATTCCTTTGAGTAACGCTAGTGGGAAGAGAGCAAGAACAGACCACCAGGGTTGGTGCAAGTCCCCCAACTCTCTTCTGACTTGGGATTGATGTGTCTGAGGCTATGCTGTGATCCTTTTGGAGGCTCCTCCTATACTCCAGAATGAGTGACTCACTGCTTCTAAGCCATGATTTCAGGTCTGTGGGTTCCCGGGTTATCTCTGAGAGAAATGGCAGGTTCAGGACACTGGCTGCATTCTCTTGAATCCCATCCACACTCTTCTTAGGTAAACACAGAAAAGAAAGTACCATCTCTAAGAATCACATTTACACCTACTAAAAACTATAAAATTTTACCTGACGGTGGCTCTGTAGTGTGGCTCAGATCACCCCTTTGTGAATATCCATTATCCATTATTTGTAACCTTCCCTTAAATTTTCCTCTGTCTTCAATACAACTCAAAATTAGCTAGTTATTTGGGACCCACAGAGTCTATTTTGCTACCAAATGCTGAAAGCAGAATCTGTGCTTTGAGATACTTAGAAACAAAGACCATTTACTAAAATGTGATTTTTCCCTTTCCTTCTACTAAAGGGATCATGGATCACAGGAATTAATGTTTCAAAGATGTGATTATTATCAAAGTATAATGTTAAGCACCATACTTTTTCAAAGTATGACTCTTAGTGCACCTATAGGAAGAAGTACAGGTTCCTAGAGAGGATGACAGCTGTGAGCATTTGATTTTCACTAGCAGAATGCAATGAGCAATAAGGATTCCGTTTGTCTCTGTGGCTCTTTCTTGGATTTCTGTTTGACCTTGTTGACCTATGGATTAACTAAAACACTAACAGCATATTTGACCTTTATATATGTGTCAGTTATAAACCAAGCACTTACGTGTATCTTTAGTTTGAATAATCTAAATATTCTCTCTATATATTTTAATTTATATTTTCTTTAACTGCATGGGTAAAACAGTAAAGAAACTTAAAAATTAGAATTCTTAACATATTATGAAAACCACTAGCTTTATAGCTCACTTTTGTAAATTTGTTTGACTTTTCCGCATGATTGATTAAAGAATCTGGTATTTTCCTTGACATTTATTTACTTATGTTACAAAAACTATTTTCAAACTATGGGGATACGTCTCCTTATTAAGATGTTTACTTGGTATTCTTAAATATATATGATTTTTTTGTACTCTTATTCTACTCTGTGTAAGTTTTTAGAGGTGAACTCCTTTTTAGTGATGGTTGTTGATTTAAAAATTAAGATCACATCAATTAGTAATGATTTATTTTCATAGTGATACAATTTAAACAGTTTTAAATTTGTATAAGCACTCAAATTTAAGATTGTGTTATCACCACTTTGAGGGAAAAATGGCAACTTTTAATTTTATAGACATTAGATAACAATTAGAAGGAATCATTCAAAGTAGAGCCACCCTGGTGGCACAAGGAAATAAGTCTCAGCACTAGCAAGCTGTGGGCAGTTACTGCAGCATGAGTTTGATCATCCTGGCCAGGGAGATAACCCACATGGCACCGCAGACCTCTCCTGTCTTGCCTGCTACTCCCCTAAGCGTGTATTTCAATCAGTCTGCCTGTTCTGCTCCCCACTCTGTCTCCGGTGAATCCTCCCCCGCCACACACACCTTTAGCCTATACCCCAGCTTTTGTATGCATAAATAAATAAATCTTTTTTTAAAAAATGAATCATTCAAAGTAGTGTTTTCTCCTAGCTTTGTGATTAAGGTATACTTTATCTCAGCTAGATACAGTAAGAAGGAGTATTTTGGGCCTCCCTGGTGGCGCAGTGGGTTGAGCGCAGTGCTGTGAATATCCATTATTTGTGATATTCTGCAGCACAGTTTCAATCCCCAGCCTGCCAGGGAGACACCCCATGGTGCTGCAGATCTCTTCTGTCATATTCGCTGCTCCCCTCAGCAGTGCTTTCGGTCAGTCTGCCTGCTCTGTCTCCGGTGTATTCTCTCACCTTCCCTTGCCTCTGGCCTATACCCCTGCTCTTGTATAAATAAAATAAAATCTTAAAAAAAAAAATCCACTTTTAAAAAAAAGGAGTATTTCTTAACCTCTAATCATCACACTATGCCACATAGTAATCTGTGAGTAACACATAATTCAGCAAAACTGAATCAACTTTAGGCATTATCTAACTTCAAACTATACCATAAGGCAGCAGTTATTGAAAAAATAGGTCATTGGTGTAACAATAGATAAATGGATCAATGAAACAGAATTAAAAGCCCATAAATAAACTCCCTTATATATAATTCATGATATAGGATTTGTGACCATACGATACAGTGAGTCTCTTTAACAAATGATGCTAGGAAAACTGGACGGCCACATGCAAAATAGTGAATTTGGATCACTAACTCCATGCACAAAAATGGATTCCAAATGGTAAAAAATTTAGATTATATCTATGAGATATAGAAGAATCATTAGTGATTCATTTCATGATATCAATGATGAAGATGTTCCTTTGAGATGCAACTCCTAGGGAAGAAGAATAAAAACAATTAGGATTAGCTCTAATTAAAAAGTTTTTACACACTAAAATATAAGTAGACTAAAAAAGACATCCCATTGAATGGGGAAAAAAAAAAAAACATTTACACATTACAAAACTGACAAAGGGTTAATAGCTATGACCTTTGGGGTGAGCTGCACAGCTACCGAGCTCCACCCTCGTCTCTCAGTCCAGATACCATGCTGACTAGAACCTGCCCCTGAGGAGCTGTGGGGTGAGCTCCTAGAATCATTCCAAACCCCACAAGGCCCCAGCAGTCATGCCCAGCAACTGGTAAATGCCTAAAACAGCAGGAGAGGAGAACCCACTCACAACAGAAGCCCCAATACAACCAAGCAAGCCCAAAGCAAATAATGGGGGAGAAAAAAATAATGGGGAGAAAAAAAATTCCAAAATTCCAAATGACCAAGCAAGTCATCAGGGAAGCAATACACAGAGAGTAAACAAACATCCAGAACCAAACCAAAAAGACATTGAAGAATTCAGATACAGAATTCAAAATTGTCATAATTAAGAAAACCAAAGATTTAGAACAATACAAGAAAACTCAGATAAACAATTTAGAGATATAGAAGAAAAATCAAAAAAAGAAATGAAACAAAATCAATGAGAAAGAATAAAATAGAATGAAGAAACATTGAGAATTGTCTGACTCCATGAGGAAAGTTAATATAAGAATCATAGGCATCCCAGAAGGAGGAATAGAGAGTAGGAGAAAAGAAATAATGGAAGAAAACTTCCTTAATTTGAAGAAGGAAATGAACATTGAACTACAGGAAGCTAAAAGAACACCAAGTTACCTAAGCTAAAGGAGACCTATGGGAAGATATATAGTAGTAATTCTTCCAAGTGTCCAGGACAAAGAAAAAGTAATGAAGCTGAGAAGAGGAAGAAACAGATAACCTATAAAGAAACCACAATTAGGCTAATATCATATTTCTCTGATGCAATACTATGGGCAAGAAGAGAATGAATTGACATATTCAGAATACTCCAAGATCCTGCAAATCTTTCATTCAGATATGAGCGAGAGATAAAGGGCTTCTCAGACAAACAGTCCTAGGGATTTTGCAACCATTAAATCATCACCAAAAAAATATTGAAAGGAGTCTTAGTATGAAAACCAAAGAGAGGAATAAACATGAAGAACTGAAAAGCAATTAAATAACTCCACAAAACTATGGGCAAAATGGAAGTAGCAAACTTTCATATATCAATCATTCTAAATGTCAATGGGCTGAATACACCAATAAAAAGACAGAGTATATAGTTGGATTAGGAAACAAAATCCAGTTGTCTGCTGCATTCAAGAAACACTTAATTCCAAGAATAAACACACTGAAAGTAAAGAAATGGAAATATTCTACAAGCAACTGGCACCCAAAGGAAGATAGGGACAGTGTAGGGTAAATGATTTTCAGACTTTCCTGCCCTCCTGCCATTAGGATTGCCCTGCCTATTGGGGCACCAGCATTCATTACATTGTTATAAGTTATTCTGTTTACTTCTGTGGGCCATAGCTCAGTATTGAGGTAGTTGCCAAGAGATGCAGAAGCAGAAGAGGAGGCAGGACAGAGAAGCCCAGAGTGAAGAACTGCTGCGGGCTCGGAGGCCTACCGGCCTCTTGGCCCCTGGAACCCCTGCCTTCAGTGTACCTGGTTGCTGTACTACATGCAAAAGCTCAATAAAAGCCTGAGAAAGCCACTGAGGGCTCCAGGACTCTCCTGTACCCGGTTTGCTGAATTATAGAAAATCTGCTCTGTGGCCATCCTGCCACTACAGACAGCAATGTGTATATCTGAGATATATATACATATACATATATATATATATGTATATATATAGCTTAGAAAAGTAACAAGAAACAGGGATGGACATTATATAATGATTGTGGGAATAATACAAAAGGATGTCATAACACTGATCTAAATATATACTCACCAAAGACAATGGAGCACCAAAATACATCAACTACTTTTAAAATCTGAAAGCAGGCATTGAATACTTCAACATCCCATCTCACTAATAGACAGAGCAATGAGACAGAAAATAAATGACAGTTGCCCTAAACAATGAAATAGACCTATAGTGGCAGGATAGGCATGGAGCAGGATCTCTATGATCAGGCAGACAGGATAAAGGAGTACTCCTGGAGCTCTTGGTGGCTTTCATTGGGATTTTCCAGGTACATGGCAGGCAAGGGTGCTGGGGGGCTCGGGCACCAGGAAGCTGGCAGGCCTCCAAGCCCCTAGCAAGCCTTCCCTCTCTGGGCTCTCCGACTTTCTCTCGTGGCCTTGTTCACTCCTTCTCCTGCTGGTCTATGCTCTTTTGCTCTCTTCTACTGGTATCCCTGTGATGCTGCCCTTATAAGCTCAGTCTCTCAGCCCAGGTGTACCCACTCTACATATGCCCACTCTCCACTCCCGGTGCCTGCCATCAGGCATGCATTCAGGACTGCAGATCTATCATCAATCCTAATGGAGGGGCGGCAGAAAAGCCTGATACTTTACCTTACCCTACAGACCTGTAGGGTAAGGTAAAAAAGTCTGTAGGGTAAGGTAAAGTATCAGGCTTTTCTGCCCTCCCGCCATTAAGATAGATGAGGGAATCCTGTGGTCCTGAAAGGGCGGCGTCATGGGGACGCCAGCAGAAGCCAAGAACAAATGGAAGCCAAGAGAAGAAGAGAAGCAGAGAGATTGCCAGAGAACACAGATACAGTGAGGATTTGCTGGGGGCTGGGAGGACTGCCAGCCCCACGGCCCCCCAGCACCCCTGCCGGCCAAAGAAAACCTGCACTGTGTCATTCCTGCCCCTACAATTGGCGTAAGTCGGCAAGATGATCCCTCCGAAGACCTGGAGGGACTAAGGAGTAACAGACTGTGTTTGCCTGTGACGACGCTGGAGGCGCCATGGTGGCACAGAAGGCAGACAAGGTCCGGAGCTACAGGATAAGACCATGCCTGGAGGAGGAGACGCCGGAGAGGACCAGCCAATGACACCCAAGGCAGCAAGAATCGTTGGGGAAGAGAAGACCATGATTCGGAGCGCACCAGTGCTGATGCAGGGAGAGGCCTGATGGACTTGGACTAATGGAGTTGGACTGACAATCCCTCCAGAAGGTGGAGGACCTTGCAAGTTAATGTTGTTTGGGGACCCTCGGGGAGGATTGGAGATCTGGAGATGGGGATCTGGGGGTGGCCAGTGGAACTTGGTGGCCAAAAGCAGCTTGTGTATGCCCAGCAGCCAGGCAGAGGAGAAAAGCCAACTGAGAAGGCAAAAGCTGGTGCTGATGCTAAGTTTGGGAAGCCCTGAGAAGCTGTTAAGCAGCCTAAGTATGATGAAGCCCTGTGAGTCTCGTAAAATCACCTGTGGGTGATGCCCTCCTCGTTCTTGAGTGAGGGTGAGGAGCTGAGGAACCCGTCCTTAGGGGACGGGTGGGGAACGTGGCTTGGGGTGGAGCCCTAGCCGAAGAGGGGACCCAAGAGAGGCCGCATGTAGAGTTTGGATCCCTGACCCATGTGCTTGTGCAGTGGGTTGGCCTGAGGGCAGGGGTCTGCGTGTTGCATTGGTGGCTATGAAGGCCGAATGTTGGAGCGACCGCAGACAGAAACCCTGAGGGTTGGCAATTACCCCCAACAGTAGAATAGAATCGCCAGTCCCAGAGTGAGTGCATCCTGGGGGTGGATGCGGTGTGAGGCTTGTGGCCGAGACCATAGCCAGAGAAAGTCAGGAAGCCTGACAGCTCCTGGTGTGTTACAGCAGATGCCGTGAGTGGTTCCCCTCCCTCGTATGAGCAGTGCCTTCAGCAGCAGATTCGGTGGCTCATCTGCTGGTGCCAATAATTGTCTTTTGCCACTAGGTTGGTGCCCTGCCTGGAATTATTTGTGTTCTGTTGTATTTTATGTATTTTGTTGTTCTATTGTGATGTATATTATTTGTTTTTGTGGGCCATGGCTGAAGTGTTCTATTGCCAAGAGAAATGTATGTGACTTGTGTAGATTGTCTGGCAGAAAACCCTGAGGGGGTGGACTGTAGGGTAAGGTAAAAAAGTATCAGGCTTTTCTGCTCTCCCACCACTAGGATAGATGAGGGAACCCTGTGGTCCTGAATGCATGCCTGATGGCGGGCACCTGGAGTGGGTACAACTGGTTTGAGAGACTGAGTTTATAAGGGCGGCGGCACAGGGATGCCAGCAGAAGCCAAGAACGAATGGAAGCCGAGAGAAGAAGAGAAGCAGAGAGAATGCCAGAGAGCCCAGATAGAGTGAGGATTTGCAGGGGGCTGGGAGGACTGCCAGCCTCACGGCCTCCCAGCACCCCAGCCAGCCATACGCCTGGTAAATCTAAATAAAAGACCTGCAAAAGCCACTGAGGGTTGGAGGACTCTGACTCCTCCCTTACCCTGTCTGCTGGATCATAGAAAAGCTGCACTGTGTCCATTCCTGCCACTACAAGACCTCATGGGTTTAATAGATATTTAAAAGCTTTGTATCCCCCAAAAAGCAAAATATACACTTTTTTTCTAGTGCACATGGCTGTTTCTCCAGTGTTGACCACACACTGGGTGTAGGATAAGGCAAAAGTATTGGGCTTTTCTGCCCTCCCACCACTAGGATAGATGAGGGAACCCTGTGGTCCTGAATGCTTGCCTGATGGTGGATACCTGTAGTGGGTACACCTGGGCTGAGAGACTGAGTTTATAAAGGTGGCATCATGGGGACGCCAGCAGAAGCTGAGAAGCAGCAGAAGTAGAGACCACCAGAGAACAACAGAGAGCCCAGACAGTGAAGACTTGCTGGAGGCTGGCAACCTCCCAGCCCCCCAGCACCCCTACATGCCATGTACCCTGTAAATCCCAATAAAAGCCTGAAAAGCCACTGAGGGCTCCAGGATCTCTCCTCCTTTACCCTGTTTGCTGGGGTCATAGGAAATCCGCACTGTGCCCATTCCTGACCCTTACACTGGGTCACAGGATAAGTATCAAAAAATTCCTGAATATCAAAATCATCCCTTCCAATATTGTTAACTCAATGAGCCTTTACACAGTTTTCTCCATTGTATATTAGGGAAGTTCTAGTATTGCAGCTCCATGATCATAAGGCATCTGTGAGTTCAGGCAACCATAACCACGTCAGCCACTCCTAAACACTTATATGAACAAATTAAATCCCAAATCTCAGGTGAGCCTATTTGTATTAATAAATTTAACTAGATCAAATCTTAACATTTTATTCTCTTTGCTCTAACTCCAAAGACTATTTTCACATTTGCTCCATAGACTTCCAGTATTACAATTTGGAAAATCTTGTAATTCTTCCCAAGACAAATCTTCGTGGCATTAAATGCGGGTCATTCTAGGACATGACTCCAGGAAACTGAAGTTAGGGAGGAAGGATGGGGACAAATCCTGAAGATAAGCAACATCTTTGTGAAGCAATTTCCCCTGAAGCATTACTTAAGGATGTTGATCTGGGAGAAACATCTCCCCACAGGAAACATCTTAACCAGCAAGGGAATTTCAGAGGATCAGTGATTTCAAAGTGCTCATATTAGTTGTGTCTGCTCAGAGTTCTTCTTTTTACATCGCAGGGTTCCTCTCTTGCTCCATCAGCTCTCCAGATCTTCACATTAGAAATCTAGTGGGATTAAACAGCACCCATGTACAATACTGCAACTCCACAATGAAGAAGCCTGTTGCAACCGTCCCAGGCCAGGTAGGTTCATTGTCGATGCACGTAGACAATAAGAGAATATTGGAGCCTTCATATCTTTAACACACTTTAATGTTCAATTAGGGGACTGGACACAGGCCGACCAAAGGAAGGGAGGCAGCAACTGAGGCCGCTGCCTCAGAGTGACGATGCTGTGAAATGAGCTGAGGAGCCATTTTGTCGCCCCCCACCCCGCCATTTTGGCCTAGCTGTCTATTTAGAAATGTGTGCTCTTGTACTCTCTGGCCCAGGTGTCTGCAGTCATAGTTGCTTGTGTCCCACGCCCATGCTTCTCACCCTCCTGGTGTCTCCAACCTAGGAGGAATGCAAGATGGCAGGTGGCAACCATAGAGGTTAGTGGCTGGAGGTGAAAAAGAGCCTGATTTAACTCCATTTTCCCTACAGAGCTCTTCATGGATATCACAGAGTCTGATTCTTATGTTTCTGAATCACCCCCTCCCAAAGTTATAAACCAGTAATTCAAACATTCAATGTCTTCTTCCTTACCTGAAATCTCTACAGCCAAAAGAATCTATTCTTTGCTCCATTATAATTAACCTTTATTGCCAAGGCAACTCACTGCCATGGAGCAGAATGCCTTAATTTCTAATAGTGCTTCTTCCCCGGCAGTGCTTCTAATAAATAACTAATGCTTCTGCATGCCATTAGTAAACAGGGTCTGCCCCCACCCACCCAGCTACTTGAACATCTATGTGAAAAATATAATCCCAGAACTCTATTCTGAAAAATATCTGAAAATCCAAAATATTTTGTATGGGTGTAAGGGTAAATGAATTAATTAGGCTTTGTATGCCACTAGACTGTGGCTATCACCTGTGCCCTTGATCAAGTTGATACAGAGGCACTTGGGTGTGTGGGCATGCGTCACGCGTGCCTGATTGAGGGCACCTGGTGTATGGGTTCATGTGCACCCGAGCCTAGAGGCTATGGTAAAAGTAATGGGGGCAATGGCAGTGAACATGTTGTGTGACTACAGAAGAGGCGAGACCACAAGACTACATGAGAGCAACAACAGAGCCCAGTAAAGACTGCTGGGGTGCTGGGAGTCTGGGAGTTTTGGTTGCCTGCCTGCCTCTCAGCCCCCTGCCAGACCCATACCTGCCTCCTTGCACACCAGCCTCCCTGCTTGGTGTACCTGTGTACCTGGTTCTCTGAGAGAGTGTTAGGGCAGGAATGGACACGGTGCAGGTTTTCTAGGATCCCATGCAGACCGGGTAAAGGAGGAGTCAGAGTCCTCAGTGGCTTTTTGTAGGCTTTTATTGGGGTTTACCCAGTACACAGCAGGCAGGGATGCTGGGGGGCCGGGAGGCTGGCAGGCCTCCCAGTCCCCAGCAATTCTTCACTCTATCTGGGCTCTCCGGGGCTCTCCGGCGTTCTCTGCTTCTCTTGCTTCTCTCTCGGCTTCTCTTTTGGTTTCTCCTGGTGTCCCCGTGATGCTGCCCTTAAAAGCACAGTCTCAACCCAGGTGAATCCCATCTACCTATGCCCACACCCTACTCCAGGTGCCTGCCATCAGGCATGCATTCAGGACCGCAAGGATCCATCATCTATCCTGATGGCGGGAGGGCAGAAAAGCCTGACATTTTTCCTTACCCTACAGAGAGCATTAAAGCCTGAAAAATACACTTAAGGCTCTAGAACTCTTAATCCATCTGCCTGAATTGATAGGGAACATACCCTGTGCAAGTTTGTATAACAATGGGTCTCCCTCTTCAGTTTGTTCTTATTAACTTCATTGTCTATTGCTTTAAACACAGCTGCTACAGGGCCTCCCTGGTGGCGCAGCAGTTGAGCGCTGCATGGCGAAGCTGCCCGCAGCCTTTGCAGCGCCGATTCAATCCCCGGGTGCTCCCCGGCCACCGGAGGAGGGTCCCACATGGCGCGCAGACCTCTCCTGCCGCCCGCTGCTCCCCTCAGCAGTGTACTTCGGTCCTTCTGCCTGCTCTGCTCCCCACTCTGGCTCTGGTGAATTCTCTCACCCTCCCGGGCTTCTGACTGTACCCAGTGCTTGTATAAATAAATAAAAATAAATCTTAAAAAAATAAATAAACTCAGTTGCTACATCAGTCATAAAGCCTGAATTCTGGGTGCTGAAGATTTGCCATTATAGCTTAAAACTGTAGCTACTTGTATGTTAGTAGTTAATGACTGGTATTGCTTTTATTGCATTTATTTCTCTTCCTCTAGGCTTAAAATTTGAAAAGTCTGATGATTAAAGCACAGATAAAAATAGTAAAACTATATAAAAACATCCCTTGGGACTGTTGATTATTTAGCTTGTTGACTTATTCCTGGGGGTTCTCCTCCTTTTCTGGCACCTGGATATTATACTTTATTTCTTCCAGGCCAGGTGTAGGGTAAGTGATTATCAGGCTTTCTGCCCTCCTGCAGTAGTATTAATGATGGATCCCTGCAGTGCTGAATGCAAGCCTGATGGTGGGCACCTGGAGTGGGGTGCGGGCATATGTAGATGGGTACACTGGGCTGAGACTGAGCTTATAAGGGTGGCATTGTAGTGGCAGGATGGGCACAGTGTATTTTCTATGACCCAAGCAGATGGGGTAAAGGAGGAGTCCTAGGAGCCCTCGGTAGCTTTTTTGGGCTTTTATTGCCATTTTACCAGATACACAGCAGGCAGGAGTGCTGTGGGGTTGGGGGTGGGAGGCTGGCAAGCCTCCAAGCCCCCAGCGAATCTTCACTCTATCTGGGCTCTCTGGTGTTCTCTTGTGGCCTCTGCTTCTCTGCTGGTTCTCTTCTGGGCTCTTGCTTGTTCTCCTTCTGGTCTGTTCCTCTGGCATTCCATGACGCTGCCCTTATGAGCCCAGTCTCAGCCCAGGTGTACTCACCTACGTATGCCCACATGCTACTCCAGGTGCCTGCCATCAGACATGCATTCAGGACCACAGGGATCTATCATTACTCCTAATGGCAGGAGGGCAGGAAAGCCTGACAATCATTCAATCATTTACCCTGCAGGTGTCATGGGGAAGGGAGCCACCAGAAGAAAATGAGAGCAGAGAGAGAGAGGGCAGCAGAAAAGAACAGTCAAAACACCAAAGAGGCGGCTTGAACCAGTGATGAACCTACCTGGTTTGGGATAGTTGTAATATAACATGTATGCCATTTTTCATGCTTCTATAATATAATGAACAATAATGTCTATTTGTTTTGAAATGAAACATATATTAGCTAAATTTTAAACCAGATATTGGGTGTTGAATGTTATCAACTTATCAGCTATATAAATGTTTAACCGTTTATTCATTTTCTTTTATACCACATCCTCGCCAACATTTATTGTTTCCAGTTTTTTGATAAATGCCATTCTTACTGGTGTAAGGTGGTATCTCCATGTAGTTTTAATTTGCATTTCCCTGATTACAAGGGATGTTGAACATTTTTTCATATGCCTGTTGGCCATTTGCATTTCCTCTTTGGAGAAATGTCTTTTAAGTTCTTTTGCCCATTTCTTGAATGTATTGTTTATTTTGTTTTTGTTGAGTCCTTTGAGTTCTTGTATACCTTTGCGATCAGTCGGAGTCTAAACTGATTCAACCATTATGGAAAGCTGTCTGGAGTTTCCTCAGTCTACTAAAAATGGAGCTTCCATATGACCAGCAATTCCATTCCTAGGAATCTACTCAAAGAACACAAAAACATTGATTCAAAAGAATACCTGTACACCTATGTTTATTGCAGCACTATTTATAGTAGGTAAAACCTGTAAACAACACGAATGCCCAAAAATAAATGACTGGATCAAGAAGATGTGGTACATATACACAATGGAATATTATTCAACAATCAAAAAAGATAAACTAATACCATTTGCAGCAACATGGATGGAGCTAGAAGGAATTATGCTCAATAAAATAGTCAGAAGGAAAAAGAAAAATATCATGGTTTCACTTATAGGAGGAATATAGAGGAACCAAATAAGACATCAAAGGAAAAAAATAACAGTACAAAACAATAAAACAAAAACAGACTATTATAAACCAGAAACATCCTGCAGGGGAGGGGGAGGCAGAGGGATCAGTGGGAGGGAGGAAGGAGCACAAGGGACTGTGGTGATGGTGCTGGGTGAATATTCTTTAAAATGAACAATGATGGGGTGGTGCAAGGGCTTAAGCACCCTACTATGAAGCAATCTGCAGCCTCTGCAGCATGAGTTCCCAGCATGTGACCTTGTTATCCAGCTCTAGAAGTACTATAGCAGTTCAAAATCACACACACACACACAAAAAAAAAATATGTGTGTGTGTGTGTGTGTGTATGTGTGTGTGTTTGTTTTAGCCTGTCTGGGAACTACTAGAACTCCCACAGTAGAAAAGCATAGAACATTCCTCTAAAACATTGTATGGTCAACTTAACAACCCACAGTATTTTGGGGAAGATTTTTATTTTTTAATTATTTTTAGGATTTATTTATTTATGCATACAAGAACTGAGGTACAGGCCAGAGGTGAAGGTGAGGGGGGTCAGAGGGTGAGAGGATTCTCCAGAGACAGAGTAGGGAGCAGAACAGGTGGAATGACTGAAATACATTGCTGAGGGGAGCAGCAGTCAAGCCAGGAGAGGTCTGCTGCATTGGGGAACATTTTTAAATATTTGTACATTAATCAAAAAACACTTTTAAAGATCCAATGATTTTAAAAATATACCAGAAGAGAAATTAGAAATAACTTAGAAACCAATAAAAATTAAAAAAAATAAATCAAACTTATGGGATGAAGTCTAATTGCTACTGAATTGTTCACTTGTCCATCGTACCAAAAGCAATATACAGATTCAATGGTATTCCAAAAAAAAAAACCTCAATGACATTCTCAAAGAAATAGAACAAATACTGATGAAATTCACATGGAACCACGAAAAACCATGAATAGCCAAAGCTCTACTGATGAAAACAAAAGAGAGAGAAGGTATTATACTTCCAAACTTCAAGCTACACTAAAAAGCCATAATAATTAAAACAGTTTGGTATTGGAACAAAAACAGACACACAGACCAATGGAACCCAATAGAGAGCCCAGAAATAAAACCACACTTACATGGACAACTGATCTTTGACAAAGGAGCAAAGAATATGCAATAGAACATGGACAGTTTTTTCAATAAATGGTGCTGGGAAAACTGGACCACCACATGCAAAAAAATGAAATTAGACCACTAAATTTCACTGTGCACAAAAATAAACTCAAAATGGATTAAAGAACTGAACATAAGACCCAAAAACATGCCATATATTGAAAAAAATAAAGTAAAACACTATAAGACATATATCTCAGAAACATCTTTAAAGACTCCTTACCCAAAGCACCCAAAGCAAAGAAAGTCAAGGAAAAGATAAACGCCTGGGATTACATCAAACTGAAAATCTTCTGTGCAGCAAAAGAGACATTAACCAAAACAGAGAGACACCCCATTAATTGGGAAAAAATCTTTGCACTCCAGTCAGCTGATAATGGACTGATCACAAAGATATACAAAGAACTCACAGGACTCAACAAAAACAAAATAAACAATCCATTCAAGAAATGGGCAGAAGAACTTAAAAGACATTTCTCCAAAGAGGAAATGCAAATGGCCAACAGGCGTATGAAAAAATGTTCAACAACCCTTATAATCAGGGAAATGCAAATTAAAACCATACTGAGATACCACCTTACACAAGTAAGAATGGCACATATCAAAAAAAAAAAAAAAAAACACCAAGCAAAAGCAATTGTTGATGAGGATGAGGTGAAGAAGGAACTCTCCTACATTCCTGGTGGGAGTGTGAACCGGTCCAACCACTATGGAAAGCTGTCTGGAGGTTCCTCAGTCTACTAAAAATGGAGCTACCATTTGCATTACTAGGGATCTACTAAAGAACACAAAAAACATTGATTCAATAGAATAACTATACACCTATGTTTATTGCAGCACTATTTACAATAGGTAAAACCTGGAAACAACCCACATGCCCAAAAAGAGATAACTGGATCAAGAAGATGTGGTACATATACACAATGGGATATTACTCAGCAATCAAAAAATATAATGCCATTCGCAGCAACATGGATGGAACTAGAAGGACTTATGTTCAGTGAAATAAGTCAGAAGGAAAAAGAAAAATATTAGATGGTTTCATTTATAGCAGGAATATAGGGGAACCAAATAAGACATCAGTGTAAAAAAATAATAACAGTACAAAACATAGCAAAGCAAAAACGGACAATTATAAATCAGAGACATCCTGCAGGGGAGGAGGAGGGAGAGGGAACAGAATGAGGGAGGGAGGAGCACAGGGGACTGAGGGGATGGTGCAAGGGTGCACTGGTGAAGGAAACTCTATGGGGACTACACCTGAGGGGGTGGGGGGAAGCAAATATTGTTTAAAAATGAACAATGATGTAAAAAGTAAAAAAATATTAATATAAAAGCTAACCAAAAAACTATATAT
The DNA here is from genome assembly GCF_014898055.3 of Talpa occidentalis. NCBI lineage: Eukaryota > Metazoa > Chordata > Mammalia > Eulipotyphla > Talpidae > Talpa > Talpa occidentalis. The sequence goes on from NW_023604861.1 coordinate 62,796,706, forward strand.
CAGAAAAAAAAAAGGTCTAGAGAAAACAATAAAAGTTGAAAAGGCAAAAATAATTAATTTTATGTTTTCAATTTTATTACAATAAAAATGTTCATATAGAGAGATAAATTGTATGTAATATTTCCAGATTAAATACTAACAGATACACATGTGTAATATATTTTGGTTTAATAAGTATATTTGCTTTCTTGTTTCTACATTTTATGTGCCTCTTCCTTAAGGATTATTTTCTTTTTTCAAAAGTACATTCCCCGGTACATATTTTAGAAAGGTCATTAGTTGATAGACCTAGAACATGGAAGATATTACCACATTGATTTCTAGTACTTAGTGTTGCCACTAAGTACTGTTTCTCCATTATTTATAGATAGTCCATTTCTTCCCTTTGGATAACTGGAAGATTTTTCAATTTTTCCCTGATTTCCTGTGTTTGTGTGAGAGGTAGGTTTGTTTGCTTTATTTTATTTATTTATTTTTAAAGATTTTTTTTTTTTTTTGTGCATGCAGGAACTGGGGTAGAGGCCAGAGGTGCAGGGGGTGAGAGGATTCACCAAAGACAAAGTGGGGAACAGAACAAGCTGTTTGACTGAAATGCACTGCTGAGGGGAGAAGGGGGTGAAACAGGAGAGGTCTACTGTACTATTTGGGTCACCTCCCTGTCTGGGGATCAAACTTGTGCTACAGTGGCTGCAGATAGCTACATAGTGGAGCACCTTAACCCCTTGTGCCACCAAGGAGGCCCCTAGGTTTGTTTGCTTTACAAATTCAAGTCAGCACTTAATTGGCCATTACAGTTTGAAAATTCATCTCCCCCATTATTGCAAATACTCTTATATTGCTTCCTTACACATTTATTCTTCAAATTCTCTCCCAGTTGATACTGATTTTAATTTGATGTTGGAAATCCTGGTTTTATTCTACACTTACCTGTTACGATTACTCTATCCGTTTATACACTTTATGAAAATTCTCTCAATTCTTTACCTTATAGATCTCTCTTTTTTTAAATGCCCAATTTTCCTTGATACATTTTTATTGATATTGTGCTTTGGCTCTTAGAAATGTATTATTTTAAAGTTCTATTCTATCATTCTTTAAATTTTGTTTCTTTGGGCGTATGTTCTTCAATATGCTGACTTTGTCTCACTTCATGGAGAATTTTGAAGTTGAGATGTGCTATTCCATTTCCTTGCTCTATCTGTTTACTTGAGTCTACTGTCAAGGAAGGCAGAGTTTGGTGCTATAGTTCATTTTCAGCACTTTCCCTCATTTCTGAATTCTTGATGAGCCATCTAGTAAAGTATGATGGTGACAACTCTTCTGTGTGTGTTCTACCAGCTCCTTCAAGCTATCATCAGACATGTGGGGTGCTGCTAGTATCTTTTTGACCCACTGAATTTCAGGTAAAGGTAGACTTTTGCGTCACTGCAACTTGTCTGAGGCAGAGAGGAGAAAGCTATGTTGAACTGACTACTGAAGCCCTCTGCAAATTATTGCCGCATCTACTTCTACTTCTCTTATCTCTTCTAACTGGTCTCAATGAAATATTTGGTTTTGCTGCAGTTATCTCAAGCATGTTTTCAGTTGTTTCATTTTCCAGACTGATTTGTTTTACAACATGCTATTCCTCCTAGTCTCTTTTCCCTTTTGTGTTATAGTGGGAAAAGTAAATTCAAATGCTTCTATTGCATTATCCAAAGATTTTGCAGCAAGAAAAAAAGCTGTAGCACTTATTTAATCTATAAACTTGGAAAGGAAGTTTGATCTTCCTTTCTAAGATTTCTTAATTAAGACTGCCATTGCCACCACTCTCATAACAGCAGACTATATTTACCTATATTCTTGAAAACTTTTGTGATCTTGTCAACATTACATGCATACCCAACTGTTTACATGTATGTCTCCATAGCTTCAATTACCCAGGGTTAACCAAGATCCAGAAATAATATGTATATTTTGAAAGGGACTACATTGACGTTAACTCAATTACAGTATATTGCTAAAATATTTCTATTTTATCAGTAGTAATTATCGATAATGTCTTACTATACCTAATTTATAAAGTACTTTTAATCATAAGGGTATATATGTGCAGGAAAAAAATATAGGATTTGTTACTATGTGTACTTTCAAGTATCCCTGGGTTTGTGGAATATATCCCCCAGGGATAAGGGAATACTTGTATCTGTTTCCTTAATTTTCACTCTTATATCCTCCTTGTCATATAGGAGTGATTACATCACATTCTCATCTCTCACCTCTGACTTTATTTCCTTTTGTTCTCTTCTTCATTTACTTGGTTTCAACCAGGTTTTCCTCATGCTTTCTCCAACAACTCAAATGGGCACCTGACTCAATATCTTCACTTTCCTTCCTGTCTGATTAAGATTGCAATCCTGTCCAGCCCTCTTTAAAAAAAAAAAAAAAATTATTTATTTATGCATACAGGAGCTGGAGTATAGACCAGAGGTACAGAGAGGTGAGAAACTCACCAGAGACAGAGTGGGAAGCAGAACAGGCAGATCTACTGAAATATACTGCTGAGGGGAGCAGCAGGCACAAAAAGAGAGTTCTGCTGCACCATGTAGGTTAACTTCCTGGCTGGGGATCTAACTCACGCTGCAGTGACTGTGGATAGCTTCATCGTGCTGAGACCGAACCCCTTGCACCACCAGGGAGGCCCCTGTCCAGCCCTCTTGAATTTCTTTCCTTAACTTATTATCAGTGTTCTTATTTTTGTCTATTTCTTGTCTAGTTTGGGGTCAAGGGTCAAAGAGAAACAAAATCTATCCTTAATGCAGCTAGTAAAAAATATTCAGTGAAAGAAAACTTTGAAACTATAGGTTAAAATGGGTTTCAGAATTATCAGTGAAGTGATAAAAGTTGTCAGATCTTTATGCAGCTATGTTTCTCCATAGTAGAGAGAATCAAATGTTGCTCTTTAGAATTTAAAGTCCTGGCAGGTAATTTCAGAATTCATTCAGAGAAAAAACAAAGCAAAACAGACTAAACTACTTATTGTCATGTGGTTGGGAAGTTCCCAAGACAGTCAGCTGCAGTCACGTATTCTCCATGGTCCTCTTTTTGTCATCAGCTCCAGAGGCAGACAAATTGAGTGGAGGCCAACAGGAAAATCCACATCTTAAGACATAAATAGGGTAGTGAGCTAGTGAATTCCCAGGCGCTAGTGAGTACCCAATAAAGAATGGCTCAAAATCAGGATGAAAAATGATTCCCAACTGATTAGACTGCAAAATGATGAAGAGACAATTTGTGAAAAGAAACTGGTGAATATAAGATTTTCATTTAAATAATTATTTTTCCCAAAGTGATTATTGTCAGTTGTTGGGTTTTAATTTTTGTAGATCTGTTGTATCATGGAATTTTCTTATAATCATTTATACACATAAAAAGTATTTGAGACTTGAGGCAAATAAATTCTCAAGATATGTATTTATTCACTTTTCCAAATATCTTATTCTTTTCTTTTAATACCATCTAAACATTTCTAATATCTATCATACTTTGGAGGTTTATAAGACAAATGTTGGAACAAAATAATTAATCAGCAACACTGAATTAGTACAAGATTTTTTTTCTAATTAAAAAAAATATTTATGCATACAAGAACTGGGGTACATGCCAGAGGTGTGGGGGGTGAGCGGATTCACCAGAGACAGAGTGAGGAACAGAACAGGCAGAGTAACTGAAATACACTGCTGAGGGGAGGAGCGGGCAAGTCAGGAGAGGTCAGCTGTGCCATGTGTTGCTCCCTGGCTCGCCAGGGATCAAATTCATGCTCAGAGGGTGTGGATTGCTTCATAGTGAGGTGCTTAACCCCTGCACCACCAGGGAGGCCAAGTACGAGATGTTTGAATGTCATATATGTGGAATTAGTTGGTACAAAATAATGATTTGGTAATAGAGGATTATTGGGAACAAATGACATTTTAATGATATCACATTCATTAGAACATTTTAAGTACACAAAATATAGGCTATTCAGGCATTCTAAATGTCTAGCAAAAGGACTGTAGTTAGACAAGAATGGATTGATGTCACATCGCTGTTTAGAACCCTGGAATGGATTCCCCTTTTACTTAGGAGAAAATCTAAAATATTTATAATTGCCTTGAAGACATTGAATGTTTTGTCCTATGTAACTCTCCACTCAAATATTTGAAATTGCACCTCTCTCTCCATCCTCTGCATAGATTGTTCTTTTAATACCCTGGAATGCCCAATACATGTGCAGCCCTTGGCACAGAATACATTTGCCTGAATATTTGCCTTCATTTCCCCCATTTTAGCTTTTTCATTTATGTTTATGTGTAATAATCTTATAACAATTAGGATTTTCCCTGAGATCATACGTTATGTTAGGATAGTTTTTTTTTTTTTTTTTCACATTGTATTCAAAGTTGAGCATCCCTCAAAGTAATGACTTTAATGATGTCTACTCAGATCTGGAGAATGTGACCATATTTGGTAATATACAATATTTGTCCTTTTGTATCTGACTGATTTAATTTAGCATAATGTAACCAAGGTTTACCTTTGGTGTGGTGGCAAATGTCAGAATTTCTTATTGTTTTTAAAGATTTATTTATTTATTTATACAAGCACTGGGTGCAGTCTGAAGCGCAGGAGGATGAGAGAATTCACCAGAGCCAGAGCGGAGAGCAGAACAGGCAGACTGACGAAGTACACTGCTGAGAGGAGCAGCGGGCAGCAGGAGAGGTTTGCACACCATGTGGGACCCTCGCCTGGCGGCCGGGATCTAACAGGCACTGCAGAGGTTGTGGGCAGCTATGCAACCCAGCACTCAACCGCTGTGCCACTGGGGAGGCCCCAGAATTTCTTACTTTTTAGGCCTGAATGATATTCTAATATATATGTATACAACACTGCTTATCCAAGCATCCATTGATGCTTATTCAATTCATCCATTGATTCATCCATTCATCCATCCATTGCATTCCATGCAAATTTTGGCTTTTATAATGTTGCTACAAGCATTTGTGTAAAAGTTTGTGGGGACATGTTTTCATCTGCCTGGGATGTATATTGAGGAGTGAAATTGTTGAGTCATTTTGTAATCCTATGTTTCAACTGTTAGAAGGTGGTTGTACATTTTACATTCCTACCAGCTATGTGTTAAAGTTCTAATATTTCCATGTCTTCATCAACATTTGTCTGTCTTTTTACTGTAGCCATTTGAGTGGGAATGAAGTGGTATCTTATTACACTTTATTGAATTTCTTTTATAACTAATTATCTGCTATTGGTCATTTGTATATCTTCTTTGGAGAAATGTCGTTTTAAATCCTTTGACTATTTTTAAATTGAAGATTTTAAAAATCTGTGTACTGTTGAGTTGTGAAAATTCTTTATACTGTAATGATATTATATCTTAGTGTTATTTATCTTTTTTTTTTCTCTAGTATCAATTCTGTCCATTTGGGTGTATATTTTGAAAATTCATCTTTTTCCTATAATATTGCACTTCTCATAAATGTCATTGTGGCATCTTATATTCTGTGTCAGAGGGTTGAATTTTTTTTTTTTTTTATTTCCATGGGTGAAAACTGTGTAACCAAAAATTCTTTATGGTATGTAAATGAAACTCATCAACATTGTTTACACTTACTTTGTTTTCTATGTTATTTAAATGGTTCCTAATGTCTCCCTCAATCTGGTTCACATTTTATTGTAAGCACAATTAATATTTTCTGGAGTTTGAGGTATGAATTTGGCTCTTATCTTAATTTTATTTATTTATTTTTCTAAAAGATTTATTTATTTATACAAGAACTGGGGTACAGTCAGTGTTGTGGGAGGGTGAGAGAATTCACCAGAAACAGAGTGGGAGCAGAACAGGCAGATGGACCAAGGACACTGTGAGGGGAGCAGTGGGTAAGACAGGAGAGATCTGCCACGCCATGTGGGTTTCTCCCTGGCTGGCTGGGAATCAAACCCGCATGAAGAGGCTGCGGACAGCTTAACAGCGTGGCACTCAACCCCCTGTGCCACCCAAGAGGCCCCTAATTTTATTTTTTTAAAGATTTATTTATCTATGCATACAAGAACTGAGGTACAGGCCAGAGGTGTGGAGGGTGAGAGGATTCACCAGAGACAGAGTGGGGAACAGAACAGGCAGATCCACTGAAATACACTGTTGAGGAGAGCTGTGGGCGAGTCAGGAGATGTCTGCTGTGCCATGTGGGTAGCTCCCTGGTCGGGGATTGAACTCGTGCTGCAGTGGCTGCAGATTGCTTCATAGATTGTGTCTTGTGCCCTTATGCCACCAGGGAGGCCCTCTTATCTTAATTTTAATTGTGTATGAATTAGTTCCTCTTTTTTCTTTTCAGTGGATTTGCAGGGGTGTAAATATATACTTCTCCCCCTTTTTTTTCTCTGAATACCAAAATATTATTTGGATTGGACAGCAGCCTTAATAGTATACTATTATCTAGAGAACATTGTGGATTTGGTTAAAAAGAAAATAAAGTTGATACTTTCTACCTTATTTAGTAGCTGGATTGTTTTCTAAAATCAAGCAAGTTCTCCAGAGTTCCTTGTGCCTTCAATGACATTTAACAGTGAACCCAGGACAACCAGAGAATGTATTTTTTACATATTTCAGGTCATGATCTCTTAATAGCTGTCTTCCAAATCTACTATTGATTATAAAATCTCAAAATAAAGTATAGTCATCCAAGGCAATTATGTAGTGGTTCTTTTCTAGAAAATACTTGTCTCATCACTCCTGGAGAAGTGTTAGTTTTCCTCTTGAAAACTCTACATTTATAAGAAATAAAGGGTTAACTAAAGACTTGCAGTTAGTTCAAGGAGTGGGAGTAAAGGTTCTTTGATTCTTAGGCCAAGTCGCCAACCACTAAACCACACTGCCATACCCTTTAATTACACCTTTAGGTAGGAGGTGTAAAAATATGTTCTTGAGGTAATAAGATAAAATTAGAAGTTAGGTTATTGGGTTGGCCTTCACATCCATCTTAGCCACTAAGACAGAAATCCACAATGAGTAAATGAAACCCAAGGGTATCTTAGCAAAACAAAGTTAATGGAGACTCTATATAAGTTCATTCCACAAAACTAAATCATTTAGGAATTTACTTGAGACCCACCCAAAGTCTGAAACTTTCTTATAATTACTGGAAAACAATACAATTAAGAAGATTTTTTTTTCATACAAAGGAAATTTTTTTTGCAAAAATTCTTAGGAATTGTGTCTTCAGGAAGTTAGCTATGTTATTTGGTGTTGCTATATTGATTTTTAAAACTCATATAGTGAATTATGAAAGTGATTTTATTTTTCTGTAATGATCTTAGTAATTACTGTCAATATTATAAGCAAAAAGCTTGGGGAAGTTTTTCCTAAATGGGAAATATGGTCATTCTGCAATTTGATTGTCATTAAAAATCTAGGAACACTCTCAATAGCCTTTTCTTGTACAAACTGTACCGTTGTTTTCACGATAAAATAAATATTACTCCTAATACCAGATATGTGAGCTCTATTCATAATATGTGGTTATTAATACTGCTGACAAAGTGGTTCAATTTATATTCAAGCCTTGCCTTAAATATTTGTAAATATTGTTATAAATTCTGATATTATCAACTTTGTGAAGACTGAATTGGAATTGGACTTTTAGTGATGAATGTAGCATATAGCTGCTCATAATAACAAGGCACATTTATATTATAAAAAAGGGCATTTAATAAAAAATTAAAATGTAGAATGTGAAAAGAAAACATTAGCACCTTTAAAATATGTAAAACTTAAAAAGTTCTATTAGTCTCACATTTGTGAAGGAAAAATGTCTCAAACAAAAATGAGGGAGAAAAATACAGAACCTTTTGTTTGCATTCTGAATACCACTTCTTTATAACATTTCTTTGTACCACTAAATGGTGGTCTAGTCACTTTCAAATTAGAAATAACATATATTGCATGGAAAACTACTTTGACCATAAAGCACATGAGCTATACTTCATCTCATGTGATTCTCTTTCTTGGTGAGACTTCTAGTTTTTCAAGTGTCTATTTCCTTCTGTATTTCCTTTGCTTTTAGTTTGTCATGTTTGTCATTATATGAGACTAATATAACTTAGAACTTTTTAAAGTTTTACATATTTTAAAGATACTAGCTTATTATCAACTATTTGTTTTAAAAATTGAAAATTTTTGTACCAAATGATGTGGTACCAAGTCAATATAAGTAACATGGAGATTGTTATGTTGTCCTTAAGAAAGCATAATGTCACTTTTCAAAAACAAGATAAAATTATTTTAGTTGGATTGGTGATGATTCTGACTTATTAAAAACTACAGATTTTAGATTTTTTTATGGTTTTGTCACTTAAAGTAAGTTCTAGTAAAGATGAAATAAATAAACATAGGTTAGCAATCCCACTGTTCCTGTCCCCTTCAACATACACATACTCACAAGTTAAGCAAATATATAATTGCATAAAAATGGAAACAGACAAGGAAAGTCTAAATTTTCTAAATGCTTGAATATAGTTTCAAAGCTACATAAGTGGGAAAGAAATGAAAACTTGCCATTCTCTGAGCTGAGGAGACATAAATAAGAGTTCAAGGAGATAAAGCACATGTTATTTTAAGGGCCAGGATACCATAAAAGAAGCAGCTGTAGGAGAGAGCCACAGAACAATAGCTTTAAGGTTTGTCTGAGTTCTGATTGGTGTATGCATGGCATGAAAAAAAAAAAAAAAAAAAAACAAGAGCATAGATAGAACAACTTGAAAAGAGAAGATAGGAAAATTCCTTGTTTTCATATAAAGGCTGGAGCAGTTTGTGTGTCCACTGGAGTGCTAAGGCATTGTAATTCACAGGGCAGTGAGTAGATATACCTTAGCAGTACAGCTAAATTAGCTGTAGTTTAAATTTTTCTTTGGTCCTGACCAAGCAAAATCTAAAAACATGTCTTACAATAATTAAACAGATTTCAAGTAATATTAATACATGCCAGAAGAAAATTCAACACTGGAAGATAACAGAATCTAGCAGGAAATGGTATAACATTCATACCCTCCAATCAAAATCTACTGAACATGCAAAAAAAAATTAGGAAACTGTGACTGAGAAAATTTAATCATTAGAACTAGTCCCAGATATGACCAAAAAGGAAAAATCATATGAGAGTATTAAACTAACTTTAATGACTGTGCTCTGAGTCTCTGAGTTAGAATAAAAAATAGAACAACTAAGATCTTATTCAAATAAATAGTAGAGAATAATTTCCAAATCTGGGGCATGAACTGAATAAAATCTAAACTGAACGAACACCTGGTTATCAAAATGTAATGTAATGAGACTCACATGAAGACGCATAGTAGTAGTGCAACTGGCAAGAGTGGCAAGAGTTCAAGACCACACACTAAAAAAAAAAAAAAGAATCAGGGGTATTGAGGTTAAAAAAAAAAGTTAGCCTATAAGTTACTCCTAGACTTCTCAGAAGAAACCCCTCACTAAGGTAAAAATGGAATGGCATAGTCAAAATACTAACAGAGAAAAGTTGCCACCAAGACTATTGTATGCTGCAAGACACTTTTGTGATATAAGTGAAAAAATCTTGATTGCTCCAAAAAGATGTTGTTTATTGATTATCAGGAGAAGGAGCTAAAAGATTGTAGGGATTATGTATCTTTAACTCAGAGTATGACAAGTTTTCACTTATTTTCCGTTTATGTAGTTTTGAAACTCTCCTTTAACATTTCCATCCATTGGTATCTTTATTTCCTGTATTCACCACTGACCATAGTTCCAAGTAATAATAAGGATAGAGGAAATGAAGAAGATAGTTGATTTTTCATTTATAAACTGAGATAAGGCCACTAATAGGAAGGATGGGAAAATTTAAAAACACTGCAGTGATTATATTTTTCATGGCATTGGTTTCCATCATATTCACTGTTCTACCCATACTCAAGGAAGTGTACAAGGTGAACACATGGGGAGTGTGGGGGCAGGAATTCTGTGATCTGGATGTCTCTTTCATCAGTTTTGGAATATACTTGATTTAGTTTTTGAAAAAGTATTTCTACCAAATTCTCTCTTATCTTATTCCTAGAACTCAACATGTTAAACTTATTTCCCACCTCTATGAAGATCCTACAGTTGATATTCTTTGTTTGTATTATGATTGGCATCTATACATGTGTTTTTATCTCTAAGTTAAATTTTTAAAATTATTTAGAAAGAGGTTGTCATTATTTCTTTGAATAATTTTTCTGCCTCTGTTTTTATCTCTTCTTTTGAAATCACATAATGTGTATCATACAACTAATATTAAGTCTTAATGTTGTTCGTATTTCTAAATTTAAAAAAAAAAATTCTTCATTTTGAGCAATTTCTGTCTTCAAGAAAGTCTGTCTCTCTTTTGACACCCCAACCTGCCATTGCTCTCATTAGCAAACATTTGCATTCAGGATTTTATTATTTCAACTCTAAAATTTTATATTTTTGTAGGTTTTACTGCTCTGTGGAGATTTAACTTTGACTGCTTTATGGATCGCAACTGCTATATTTCCAATCAATTATTTATATTTATGTTTTTGACACATGTACATGAATACATATACATGTATATGTGTCTAATAGTTGCTTTTACTTTTTTAAATCAAAACCCACTTGTAATCTCTATTGATTGAATTTTCCTCTTAGGTATAGGTAACACATGTTTTTAGCTTGTTTTGTATGTCTTTTAATTTTAAGTTGAACATGACATTAGAGTATATATTGTAGTTACATTTTATTCTGTTTTGTTGATTATTGTTTTAGTTATTATAGGTTTGCAATTAAAAATTGCAATCTTTTCTCTCTCCCTAACTCCAGAGGGCATCTGTTGCTATCTCTGACTTTTTTTTTTTTTTTAAAGCTCAATCCATTGGAGTTCTTCCCATTTTAACATAATGGTCAGCAACAGCTTGGGATAAAAATTATGCTCACATTTGGGGATTTAGTCTCTGTAATTTTCTTGTTAATGTCCAGCTGCCATGCTACCATCCTTTGACTTATCAAGCATTTAAGTTTTCAGATGTCTGCTTTATGTGCTACATACAGTAGTAGGATGTATTCCATTGAAAGGTTGTGAACTCCCAGCACTGTCTTTCAAAGACAGATTCCTTTAGTTGCCTGCTTGATTTTCCTCTGAGTCCTCTGGTATTATTTTTGTGCATCTCTGATTTTTGACAGTTATGTATTTAGGCACATTTATACTCAGGTACCCTCAGATTTTAAGTCTTACCCGCAGCTTTCTTGCTGTTAGAATTATTCCTATCAAAATCTACTTACATTTTCTGTCCTGAATCTTATCTCCCACCCATGGGTCTTCAGTATTTCTTGTTGCAGTGACTGTGAGGTTGTTGTGCACCTTAAGATAAGAAACTTACAAATACATGATCCTTACCATTTCCAGTTGTATTTTTACTGACTCCTTATGGAAGCTTTCAAGTACGTTTAAATAATTGCGATTTTACACTATTATCATATACTTAACATGTTTTATTATTATCATCTATGCTATCACTTTGCTACTCTGCTAATACTAGTGTTTCTGTGTTTTACCTAGGAGATTGTTAGTGGTCAATTTTCTTTCTCATCATACACTGCTTAAGAATTCAAGAATTTTAAGAATTAATGAAGAAATAAGTTATTCAGATTTCTCTGAGTTGATAGACCCAATCTGCCATTTTTTCCCTCTCTTGTCTCTTACACAGTTGCCAAAATATCTTCTCAGCTCCTCTTGAAGTATCTATTTTATCGTTAAGTTCTTATTCTCTCTCACCACAAATTAATAAATTTGCAAATGTTTCAAGGGAAAAAGTAGCATAGTATGTCAGAGTTACCTCAATAAATCTTTCTCCATTCTCATATATTGACCCTTGAGTGTTTACACTTTCTCTCAATGGGAGGATTATCTGTTGAATGTGGAATTTCTATCATATTGTGAATTACTTTATCAGATCCGATTTTTTTCATTTGCATACTTGGTTCTCTAAATTATTAAAGGAGAATTTGTCTCTTTTCTCCAGTCCTTAGACCATTTTAGATGTGCAGTTGAATGAGATTAATAAATGTATATACCCATGTAAGTACTAACATATTCAACATATAAAAAACTTCCATCATCTCAGAAAGTTCCTTCATGCTTGTTAGCAATCAAATCAATCTCATCCAGTCGTGCTAATGAGCTTGCTAGTGAGTGAATGATATGTCAGTGCAGAATTTTCACAAGTAAGTTTATAAAATAATATATATAGCATGCATTCACATATTTTTTAATGTTAATCTTTGTTGTACTACATATCATTAGTTCCCTAATTTATTCTGAGCAATATTTTGTGATTTTCAGTGATAGGGCTCATATATATTTTATGAATTCATCCTCAAATGTATCATGATTTTTCTTTTAATTAAATTTACTTTTTTTGTTTGTTTTTTTTTATATCTATTTTTTTCCATTTTTATTTTATTTATTTTTTTAAATAAATTTCATTTTTATATTCCCCATACAATTGCAACCCCCTTATTTTGACCCCAATCCCTCCCCTCCCCGCCCCCCACCCCCCATAGAGTGTCTCTGGTTCATAGTTTCATAGTTTTTTGTTGATTTTGTTTTTTTCTTTCTTATAGTTATTCATTTTCCTGGTCCCTTATTTAAGTTTTCTTGATTCCTGCTATGAGTGAGACCATCCAGTATTTTTCTTTTTCTTTCTGGTTTATTTCGCTGAGCATGATCCCTTCCAGCGCCATCCATGTTGCTGCAAATTGCATGTGTTTATCTTTTTTGAATGCTGAGTAATATTCCATGGTGTATATGTATCACATCTTCTTGATCAACTCAATTGATTTTATATATTGTCCTCGTAATACCTTCTTGCAGAATCTGCAGTACATAATTAGTTCCAGTAGTTTCTTTGTAAATATTTTTTTATATATTCTACTTATTTCATCATGGTTTCTGTGAATAAAGACAATGTTACTTCCTTCTTTTCTGTTTCATGCCTTTTGTTGTTTTCTCTTGCCTCATTATGCTAAATAAGAAGACATCTAATAAAATGTTAGTAGAAATGATGAAAGACTGCATCTTTGACTTATTCTAACTCTTTGGGAGGGTGTTCAATGTTTGACCATTAAATATAATTTAGCTCTAGCTTTTTTGGTAGATGCCTTTCATCAGTATGAGATAGATATTTTCTCCATTATTAGGTTGGTGAGACTTTTCCTGTAATCATAAGTCTATGTTGAAATTTGTTAAATCTTTGTGCTTTTTTGCATTTGTCTTCTAAGTAGAAGATAGGTAGATGATGGATAAATAATGCTAATATAGATATTTTGTGAATCCACTATATATAGTGAATTTATTTTGAAATGTTAATAATCTGTGTAATCACAAGATATATAACTATCTGGTAGTTATGTATCATGTTTACTGAACATTTATTTGCCCAGAGTTATTTATAAGTACATGTACAACATTATTTATCTTTAAAATGTATCTTAAATATATGCATTTCTTGGGGCCTCCCTGGTGGCGCAAGGGGTTAACACGTAACCTATGAAGTTGTGTGCAGTCACTGAACCATGAGTTCTATTCCCCTGCCAGCCAGGGAGGTGACACACATGGCGCTGCAGACCTTTCCTGACTTGCCCACTGCTGCCCTCAGCAGTGTATTTCAGTTATTCTGCCTGTTCTGCTACCCACTCTGTCCCTGGTGAATCCTCTCACCCCCTGCATCTCTGGCTTGTACCCCAGTTTTTATATGCATAAATAAATCTTTAAAAAATATGCATTTCTTCCAGTTGGTAGTAGTTCTAAGTAGATTGTTAGTTACAATCAGAATTGTAAGCAAACCCAATCTTTCATGTGTAGAAAGAAATGGCAGTAGAGATGTATTATATGTTGAATTGTTTATTTACTTTAAGGTATTTACTTAAGAGATAATGTCTGATCTATTTTATTGGCATCGAATGGTTTTGACAGCAAAAGTCTTTAACATTAAGTCATTAAGGAGTCAATTATTAAAGTTGCAGAATCAAAAGGATGTCCACTGAGAAATTATGACTGCAGTGGATAATAAACTATTGTGAATTTCACTCTGACAAGTATAGTTACAATCAAGATACTAGTTACAATCAAGATAAAGTTACAATCAAGATACTAGTATAGTTAGAATCAAGATACTAATTTTATAATTTATCTGAATTATATAAGTATTTTTCCATTTTGTTTACTTTTCACAAACTTTGTTACCTCTTAACATTGATCAAAATAATGAGACCCAGTCATATATGCTACTCAAGGTAGACTTTTTCTTTCTCTGGACTGAGGCGAGAACACAGTGTGAGCACTCGTAAGTGGTCAAGCATTATGCCTAACTATTAGAATAAGCTGGTAGAACTGCCATTCATAATTTGTTCAAACATCTGGCTACCACTGTTAAATAGACTAGGGAAGAACATGTGGTTCTCATTTAAAACATTGCAAATATCATCATGGGGAGACTGTGAAGTTTTAAGAAAGGCCAATACTGTTTTGATTATAATCTCAGACAGGAAAAAAAAAAAAAAACCTGCATACTAAGCTAAGAATTCCAGTGTCTTATTTATAGAAATTTATTTTCTTTATTATGTTATTTGGATTTAGATTTTAAAAAACATACAATTAACATAAAACAGTAACTTGCCATTTCTGTTTTTCAAATTAAATGTAACTAAAATTAAAAAGAAAGAAAATCTGTATCGAAACAGCTGTAAAGTTATGAGGCTTTACTCTTAATACCATATTTTATTTGGAATTTCAAAGTTATAGTTTTGTAGCATAACACTATTGATTAGAAATAAACATGTATGCATTTTCCACTTAAAGTGTAATTAAATAACAGCCTACTATCTCTCTAAAACAGATGAAAGGGTTCTAGTTAAAGCTGTTAGATTGATTGATCCAGCTGCTTAAAATGTGTGTTGTATTTGACCATTTGCCAAAAGTCTGAGGATACATGAGCCAGCTGGCATGAGGTTGGAGGGTGGGAATCTCTCAGCTGATTAGGACTATGGCTATGACGTTTTTACAAACTCTACTTTCAAAATAAGAAACAATGGAAAACCCTACTTTGGGTTCCTTATAATTTTGTCTTTCAATGTCAGAAATTTTCTCCTTAAAATATCTCTTCTGATCCATATTACTTGAACCCTAAAGAAGTAATTTACTTGTATTTAAAAAATAAAACCATCATAAGAGAAAAAATATATTAAAGCTATATTTCTAGCAACTAATAAGCTTCAGATTATAATTTTGTCATTCCACCTATCTAAAGAAAAAGGGAAAATTACTTTGAAAGAAGAGAACAAAACTTGTCAGAATTATTTTTTTTCATTTTGTATCATTTGAATTATTTTACATTTACTGTATTAGAATACAAGAAATCTAATTCTTAACCATCGAGAAGATCTTGAATTGCTTTCATATCACGGTTCATTTGTGCATGTATTTGTGGCTACATGTGTATGTGTCCTCTAGGAATCTATATGTGACTTGCACAAAAACAAGCCCATGTCACACTCTTCCTTTTATTTTTTTTCCCACCTGGTGCTTGCTACAGCAACATATCTGCCTGGCCATTTGAGTTATCTGAGAAGCTGTCAAAAAACTGGGAAGGTTTGGGAAGATTTCAAAAATCTGGCTGAGTCTGCCTTCTCAAGAATAATACTTTATGACACTTTTATCCTCTATCCCAAACCTCAGATGCTTGATTTTTTCCACTACTGAAACGGGGTTAACAAGAAGCTTAGGGGGAGTTAGATACTTTGAAAATATAAAAAAATCACAGAATATTTCAACTTTCACTGCATTGCAGACATTTATATTTTCAAGTTATAAGGTGATAAATGGGGCTTTGTTTCACTGTAAACAAAATCAGTAAGAAAAATCTGAATGACACATGGTTTTTAATAGTTCACTTACTTGAATAGTTAGGTTTATATACTTGTATTGATTTTATTTATATTTCTTTAATATATAATGTAGTTGCCTGGTTTAAAAATCAAAAAAGATAACATATAAAAAATAAGTTCTTCTCCCTTTGCAGACTCCCTACCTGCTAGCTAAACGTTGTTATGTATCCTCTCTAGTACTGCCAGAAGTAGCAAATAAAAACAGATTCCCTGATGAAGTTTAAATTTCTACATTTTTAGTATAGGCATCTCCCAAGTATTGCATAGAATAAAAAAAAAAAAAAGTTTTTCTCACATTCAAATTCAACTGAGTATCCTGTATTTTATTTGGCAACCCTAATCCTTCTTGAAATTTTTATACAAATGCAAAGTATATGCTTATATCTTTTATTGCCCTCTGTATCCTTTTACATAAATGCTCTGTTCTGTTCCAGATTTTTATTTTAACTGAACATCACTTTTTTTTTTTTTTTAAGATTTATTTATTTATTTATTTATACAAGCACTGGTTGCAGTCAGAAGTGCAGGAGGGTGAGAGAATTCACCAGAGACAGAATGGGGAACAGAACAGGCAGACTGACAAAGTACACTGCTGAGGGGAGCAGCGGGCATGGCAGGAGAGGTCTGTCGAGCCATGTGGGACCCTCGCTGGTGGCCAGGGATCGAACCGGTGCTGCAGAAGCTGCGGGCAGCTTGGCAGCCTGGCAGCCCAGCATTCAACCGCTGTGCCCACTAGGGGAGGCTCTGAACATCACTTTTGAAGATCATCGTACATTATAATCGCAAAATATTTCTCTTTGTTTACCATAATTTATTTAAGCAGACCCCACTTGGTAAATGTACCAATGAGTTCTTCTATTTTGCTCTTATAATCAATGTTGCACTGAATAATTTTAATACACAGAATCTGTATTAATGTGCATGTGAGTATATTGGCAATAAATTCCTAGTAGTGTCACTATTGTCTTTAAAAAGACATGTGGATATAATTTTGATAGATACTGCCAATTAGCTTGTCATAATTATAACAATTTCTAATCCAGTCAGCAATGCGTGAGGAAATATTCCCATTACATCCTCACCAACACTATATGTGATTAAATCCTTAGACTTTGTTACCAATCTGATGAGTGAAAACTGGAATCTTTCTGTGATTTTACTTTTCTTTTCCCTTTCAATGAGTTAGGCTGAGAATTACATGTTTATAAGCCATGTATATATCTCATTCTTGTATTGTCTAATCATACTCTTACCCATGGTCCAACTGTGGGTAGTTAATTCCTTCTAATTGTCTTTCAGCTCTTTGTATATTAAGGATGTTTATCATTTATGATATGATACACATATTCATCTTAATTTTTCATCTGTAATTTCATTGTGTGAATTTTTTGATTCAGTTTTATCACTTGAATTTTATGGCTTTTGCATTTTGAATCATGGTGGAAAATCCCTTTCCTACTCAAAGACTATAAGGAAATTCACTCTTTTTGGGTTTTTGTACTTTGATAATTCTATTTTATTTTTGCTTTACATTTAATTTTTTTTAAAGATTTATTTATTTATGAACAGAGTGAAGGACAGAAATACCCTGCTGAGGGGAGCAGCGGACAAGTCAGTAGAGGTCTGCTGCGCCATGTGGGTGGCTCCCTGGCCAGGGATTGCGCTTCACAGTGCTGCACTTGACCCCTTGCACCACCATGGAGGCCCTACATTTAAATTTTGATCCATCTGCATTCATGTTAGTATTTGCTATGATCTGTAGATTTAGCTTTACCTCTAGCAGTTGTCTCTCTAATTGTTCCCATACCACATATCAAAAAGGCCATTATTGTTTGTACAAATTTCAAGCCTTGCCTTTATTGTATTTAAAATTACCTCATATATTTTGAAGACTCTAAACTATTCTTTTAGTATGTGTTGGTCTATGAAAAATTAATAGCCTATTGAATTAATTATGAAAACTTTAGCATCTAAGAAAACTAGAAAAAAAAATTTTCCTTTCATAGTCCTTTTCAGACTTTATCTGGTTATTCTTTTTGTTGATTTTTGTATGAATTTTATCAAATTAAACAAATATGATTAGTCATATTTCAGAAAGATTGCATTAAACTTATACATTTACTTGGAGAGAACTGATGTTAGTATTTCTTATTTAAAACTGTAATGTATTTCTTCATTTCTTCATTGTAATTTTTTTTTTATTCCAAGTGCATTTTAGAAATTCATTCATCTATGTTTTGCACATATTGCAGTAAGCAAATTGCTAGGTGTTTTATGGTATTGCCACCAATATAAATGGGAATTTTTTCTTTTTTCTTTTTTTTCTTTTATATATATTTTACATAATTTTTCATTTTTTGCACAATGTATGCAATTTCATCTTGGTTATAGTTCCTATACAATTCCCATCCCCTACCAATATCATTTACATAGGTATTATAAATACATGAAATTTTTGGATCTCTGCACTCCTTTTTTTCTTGTTTATCATAATTTTTTTAAGTTTACTCTTGATATTTAAATTTAGATATTTTAGCATCTGCAATTAACCCTTTCCTTCAAATCCTTAAACCTCTAATTATTTTCTCCCATTGCATTGAGAAATATGTGTCATACCATATAAAATGCTAGTGGAAAAATTCAGTACTCTTGCTTTTTCCTTGACTTTAGAAGAAATAAGTCCACCAATAAATAAACAGGCTACTTTTTTTTCTTTTGGCTAGTGTACACATATTTCATTATGTTAAGGACGTATTCAAAGGTACTTATTTTATTGAAATTTTAAAAAATAAGTAATGAGTACTAAATTTTGTCAAAAGCCCTTTTGGCATTTATGGAGAGGACCATCTTTTTTCTTAGTTTTATTGTTATGCTGAATTATACTAATAGATTTCCTAATACTAAGCCATATTTGTATTCTTGGAGTAAATTCCACTTGTAATCTTTTAAAAATGTAATTATCCTGAGTTTCTGCTTTGACTAAACTTTTTTTTTTTTTAAAGATTTATTTATTTATTTATACAAGCACTGGGTACAGTCAGAAGGGCAGGAGGGTGAGAGAATTCACCAGAGCCAGAGCAGAGAGCAGAACAGGCAGACTGACAAAGTACACTGCTGAGGGCAGCAGAGGGCAGCAGGAGAGGTCTGCTGCACCATGTCGGGGACCCTTGCAGGCCAGCTGGGATTGAACCTGCGCTGCAGAGGCTGCGGGCAGCTATGCAACCCAGCGCTCAACCGCTGTGCCACCGGGGAGGCCCTTGACTAAACTTTTTAAATAAGATATACAGCTTTTCATTTTCTGATTTTGTTATTTCTTATTGTATTGTGACCAGGTAGTATTTTCAATATAATTTCTATTTTTAAATTGATTTTGTTTTATTGTAGCCTACTGTTTTATTTTTGTTATGTGTATCATCAGTATGTAAGATTAAGTTGCATTCTCTCTTTTTTGAATGTATAAAATTTGAATACTATCTGAATTTTCTATTGCTGCATAATAAATTCCTACAAATTAAGTGGCTTAAAACAACACACATTTATTACCTCATGGATTCCCTGGATGAGATATCCAGACCAGAAGACTAGCTCTTAAACTCAGAATTTCACAAAGCTGTATTCAAGATATCTGTGAAACTGTGTTCTTATTTGGAGACTTTTCTTGGGGAAGAATCCAGACTGATGCTTGTGGTTGGAGAGTGCCCCCTTACACATGGGTATAATTCTTGACTCTCTATTCTATTATATTGATCTATATGTTTATTATTTGTCATTGCCTTCAAAAATAGGGATAGTTGGTCCACTGACTTTGTTCTGTCCTTCAAAATTAGTTGGCTATTTTGGCTCTTTTGTCTTTTCCAATAAACTTGAGAATAATTTTTCAATATCAACAAAATATTTTTTTGAATTTTGATTTAGGTTGCATTGAATATATATATGCATCAATTTGGAAAGAATGACATGTTGACAATATTGAGTCTTCCTATTCATGAACATGGAATATATTTCTATATAGTTAGTTCTTTATGTCTTTTATCAGTTTTAGAGTTCTCTTCATGTAGATCTTGCATTTATCCTGTTAGATTTATATCTTGATATTTTGTTGGGATGCTAATGTAAATGGCAATGTGCTTTTAGTTTTTTTAATGTTATTCATTTCATGAGGACTATAACTAAGATGTAAATGCATACATTGTACAAAAATGAAAAATGATGGAAATATATAAATTGATAATAATAATAATAATGTTATTTATTTTTGACAAATAGAAATTGCACATATTTAAAGAACATAATGTGAAGTTTTAGGTATGTATACATT
The DNA here is from genome assembly GCF_014898055.3 of Talpa occidentalis. NCBI lineage: Eukaryota > Metazoa > Chordata > Mammalia > Eulipotyphla > Talpidae > Talpa > Talpa occidentalis. The sequence continues at coordinate 62,817,030 of NW_023604861.1, forward strand.
GCGGAATGACTACTACAATCAAGGTGATTAACATTCACAACTTCCCATAGTTCCTATTTTTGTGTCTGTAGTACAAACATTAAAAATTTATTCTCTTTGTAACTTTCAAGAAAATACATTAAATACAGTCACCATATTGTATATTAGATGTCCAGAAATTATTTATTTATTAACTGAAAACTTGTAATATTTAATCATTATGTCCCTTTTTCTCCCATCCCTGTTCCATTAATCTGTGGTAGCCACCATTGTTTCTATTCTTATTCTATTCTATTATTATGACTTCAAGTTCTTTTTAAGATTCCATGTAATAGTGAAATCAACTAATATTTGTCATTTTCTGTGTCTGAGTTAATTTATTTAGCATATATCATCTAGGTTTATCAATTTTGTCTCAAAGTCAGGATTTCTTTCTTTTTTAAAAAAATTCCTTCTTTCTTTTAGAGCCTAATTAAAGATATGCCATAATTATTATCTTTCAAAATAATCCCAGCAATTAACTTCTCTGATCTTTTATATTGTCTCTTTGTCTCAGACAGCTAAGATTCACAACAGACAAAATCCTGGTCCTCGATGATGAGTTATGGGTGGGGAGGAAGTTCATGGTGGCTCCAAGGATTTGGGGACCTCAGTGATGCCTCAAGGTTCACTCATAGGAGACTTGTTCAGGCAACTCTGGTGACCGGGGCTGGTGATAGTACACGCACTTGACTACAGGTGTCTGGTGAACTGCCTGTATTGTGGTAGAGGCTGACTGTAATTTCCCATGCAGTGATGAGGGTTTAATAAGCAGCAGGGATTGAGGCACATGTGCAGTTGTTGGATCCAGAGTTTGTAGCATGCAATCATACTACATAGTCACAGGCCCTTACACATGAAGCATGCCCTGTGTCTGCAGGGGCCTAAGTTGTTGGTGTGCTCTCATGTGGCTATAGGGATTAGATGCAGGCATTCCTAAGTAGCTACAGGCTTTTTGTAGATCTTCTTGTTCTAGTTAAGTAAGTTATCCTCTATCCTTAGTTTGCTGAGAGTTTTTAACATGAATGGGTTTCAAATTTTATCTTTTCTTTCAGGATTATTGCTAAGATAATGTGATTCTTCTTCTTCAGAACTCTTGATGTGATGAATTTCATTAACTAAATGTTAAATATTGCACAAACCTGGCAAACTTAGGTCTTAACAAATCTTAATTAAATTTCAACTAGGTTTTACACTTTATGTATATGGCTGAATTTAATTTATTAATATTTGTTAAGGATTTTTGGAATCATTTTTATGAAATATATTGGTCTGCATTTTTATTTTCTTATAATGTATTTGTTTAATTTTAGTATTAAGGTAGTGTTGGATTAACATCTGTTGGATTAACACCCTCTATAACATTGGTATTATTTTTTTCCTTCAGAATATTTTTTCCTTCAATGTTTGTTAGAATTCACTAGTGAACCTATGTGGGTCAGATGCTTTCTGTTTTGGAAGGTTAATTATTGACTCAACTTATTAATTAACCTGATTAGAGATAATACTTTTACAAGGTCTTTCAAAGACCTGAATTTTGGTTTGTTGATGTTACCTATTGATTTCTTGTTTTGATTTAATTTATTCTGCTCTAATTTTATTTCCTCTCTGTCTGCTTTCAATTTAATTTGCTTTTCTTTTATTTGTTCCTAAATTAGAAAATTCTAATATTTCTTTTGGATGCTTCTTCTTTTCTAGTACATTATGTAATACTTTTAAATTATCTCTAAGCATTGATTATACTACCTCTCACAAATGTTGATGTTATGCATTCATTCTCATTTAGTACAAAATGTATTTTTTATTTTTTAAATATTGTTTAAATTTTTTCTTGAGATTTCTTCTTTGAGTCTATCTCATTTAGAAGTGTGTGATTTCATGTTCACATATTATGGAATAGTCTAGCTATCTTCTTGTTATTGATTTCCAGTCTAACTCCACTGTGGTCTGAAATAAGACATTGTATGATTTCTGTCAAATTTGTTATTGTATGCTTTATAACCCAAAATGTTGTTTATCATGTTCATGCTCTATGTTTGATTAAAAAGAATGAGTATTATCCTGATGTTGTATAGTTATTCTAACTACAGATGTCAATTGTATCCAGTTGGTTGATGGTGTTATTAAGTTCAGCTATATTCATACTGATTTTCTGCCTACTGAATTTGTCCATTTCTGATAGAGGAGTGTTGGAGTCTTCAACTCTAGTAGTGAATTTATATTTTTCTCCTGGCAGTTCTATTAATTTTTGCCTCATTTATGCATAAGCATATATACAACTTAAAGACATAAATGCACTGTTACTATTTTGGTAAACAAACTGTTATGTTAGATCCATTAAGAGAAGCTTATGTTTTTAACTTTACTTTCACATTTTCATTCTTCAATATTATTTTTTAAAGATGTATTTAGGGAGGCCTTCTAGTATTTCTTTTTGATTTTTTCTTAAAATTTCCATCTCGCTGATTATATATTTATCTGTTTTATTTTTTTAAATTTATTTATTTTTTCTTACACAGCTGGGGTACAGGCCAGAGGTGCAGAGGGTGAGAGGATTCACCAGAGACAGAGTGGGGAGCAGAGCAAGCAGACTAACTGAAATACACTGCTGAGGGGAGCAGTGGGCAAGTTAGGAAAGGTCTGCTTTGTCATGTGGGTTTCTCTCTGGCTGGTCGGGGATTTAACTTGTGTTGCAGAGGCTGTGGATTGCTTCACAGTATGGTGCTTAACCCCTTGCACCACCAGGGAGGCCCATATTTATCTGTTTTTTCATATAACCTACTTTTTTCACTCATGTCTTTGGCTTATCAATTGTAGCTTTTAAAATCCTACCATGTCTTATTCTGACTCTGATTTTTACACAGTGTCTTCAAATTACTCTTAGTATGTTGGTAGTAGTAGTAGTAGTAGTAGTAGTATTTTACTGAAAGTTATATATAATATACTGGGTAACAGGAAATGCAGTGAACATACATTTAGTAATGTAACGGTAAGGTGTATCAAAAGGTGAAACATTCTATTGTCTTTTGTTTAATTCTGGTTTTTGGTCAGTTTGTGCACCTAGAAGGATAACCTCATTGGTGCTTCTCAGACCTTTATATGAGACAGGATGGTCATAAGGTGCTGGAATTTATTTCATTTCCCTACTTGGAAGACTAGATTCAGCCCAGTGTGAACTGGGCTCTGATAAAACCCCAGATGATTAGGCTAGTTTCTCCTGAAAGCAGGTCTTGTTAAGAAGAATAAGGGCTTTTAGGGGCCTCCCCGGTGGTGCAGCTGACTGAACCTCCACTTGGAGGGTTCGATTCCTGACCAGCCAAGGGGATTCCCACAGGGCGAAGCAGACTTCTCCTGCTGGGCCTGCTACTTCTCTCAGCAGTGCTTTTGGTCTGTCTGCCTGTTCTGCTCCCTGATCTGTCTCTGGTGAATCTTCCCACCCTCCCATGCATCTGGCCTGCACCCCAGCTATTGTATTAAAAAGAAGAAATGTTTTAGTATATTTAAAAATAAACTCTTTTCCTCATTTTTTGTCATAAGCTCAAGGGAAATTTTGTCTGATATTTACTATGAGAAGATGGTTAAGCTCCTGGAGGTAAACTTACTGCCCTCCGGCAATTGTCCATTATATTTCAGGGTTTCCCATCTTGGCATTGATTCCCTAAAAAATTTCTACTCTTGAGTTTCCAGTCCTATAAATTATGATTCTCTACATTTACCTGACTGTCTGTCCTATTTTGGGGGCCATAATTTGCTTGTGTTCTCACTGTTCTGACAGATTTAAAATGAGACTTTGATTTTTCAGATTATTTGTCATTTTACTAGGGTAGAGTGACAACTTCTAAACTCCTTACTGCTGCACCCAAAACTAGAAGTCTACTGTTTATTATTATTATTATTATTATTATTGGCATCGTCCTAGTATATCTTTGTCTATCCTTTTATTTGCAATCTTTCTGATCACTTTCATATATATTTTTTAAAGATTTATTTATTTATTTATACAAGAACTGGGGTACAGGCCAGATTTGCGGGAGGGTTGAGAGGATTCACCAGGGACAGAGCAGGGAACAGAACAGGCAGACCGACGAAATACACTGCTGAGGGGAGCAGCTGGCGCGACAGGAGAGATCTGCCGTGCCATGTTGGACCCTGACCAGCCAGCTGGGATGGAACCAACGCTGCAGAGGCTGCTGACAGCTTTACAGAGCTGCACTCAACTGCCTACGTCACCAGGGGAGGCCATGTAGGTATGCTTTATGGACAAGCATGAGATATTCCAATTAGAAATTATTGTACTTTTTTAAAAAATAAGTTAATGTGGCTAATTTAATTTTTTAAATTAATTGACTTATTTAAGGTAACATTGATTTCCATCACTGTATGAGTCAGAGGAACCAGTTCACATCTCTCAGATGTGAATCTTGCAGGTCACACTCCACCCAACCAATGGGTGCACTCCCTAATTGGTTCCCACACCTTACCCTGTTTTGTCTTCAATTCTGCAGTCAATTCTAGACTGTTTTGGTATAGCTCTGTCTCTTCCTTAGTTTTGTTTCTCTATATTCCACATATGACTGAAATCATCAAATGTTTGTCTTTATCTATCTGGCTCATTTCACTTCTGTCCATTCTGTCACAAATGGAAAGCGTTTATTTTTCATAGCTTAATACTGTTCCATCATGTGTATGTGTAGTGGAAAAAGGCACAGGACAGATTGTCTATATTGATTCAGGCAGATAGATAAAGGAGAGTCCTGAAGACCTAAGTGACTTTTTCAGGCTTTAATGCTCTTTCTATGCCACTTGTGTGTCAAGCCTGCAGGCTTGCAAGGCAGTTTGGCCAGGGTGCCAGGATGCTGGCATGGTCCTCCCATCCCCCAGCAAATCTTTAGTCTTTTTATTTGGGCTCTCTCTGGTCTTCTCTCACAATCTCTCCCTTTCTAAGCCACTACTCATTGTAGCCATTTCATCACAGCTGTCCTCTGAGTAATGGTGCCCTTCTAGTGTCAGCCTCCAGGCTCGGGTGTGCACATTTATGCATGCCCACACCATATTCCAGGTGTCTACCACCAGACATGTGTGCCTCCTACCTGTGCTCCCAAGTGCCTCCTACAATAGCACACTCAAGGCTGCAGGTGATAGCCACAGAGGCTAGCAGTGTAAAAGTTTGACCAACTTCATTTACCCTACAGTATGTTCTACATCTTAATCCAGTCATCGGTTGTTAGGCATTGTCTTGTAACCCTGCCAGGGTGGGTAGGTTCTTCTGTTCTTACAGATAAAAAGGTAATTTTTACAGGTCTTTTATGCTGAATTAAGGGATAGACTAGCTGTCTCTCTCAGTATTTCTCTGCCTGTCTCCTCCATTCTGTAGTAGTAATCCCATCTCAGAGTGACACTGCCCTGTTAGCCCTTCACCCCTTGGCACAGGGTTCCCATTTACACATGCACATGCCTGTGTTCTCTGTGCCCAGGTGTCCACAATCACAGGAGGCATGAAAAACTGAAGGCACTAGTCATAGAGGCTAATTGCAGGTGGGTGTAAAAAAGCCTGATTTTATTTTTGATTTTTGATTTTTAACTAATTTACCCTACAGGAATTTATTTTGTTTCCATGACTTGGCTATTGTAAATAGTAAATAGTGCTGCAATGAACATGGGAATGCATATATCCCATTAGAAGTTTTTTTGGATAAGTGCCAGTGAGTGGAATAACTGGTTCATATGGTGTATATATTTTTAATATTTTTTGAGAAGACTCCATACTTTTTTCTATGGGGAATGGACCAGTCTGCATTTCCAATACAACTGTTTTATGCTTTTAACATGAGTGATATAGTTTGGTTTCTGCTTTATGTTTATAGCTTTTAAATACAGTGTTTCTGTTTGATTTGTTTTATGGAATTCTGATTATTGCAAACAGCTATATTATTGCTTCATTATGATTAGAACTATATAGAATAACTTTAGTTCATGTTTTATTTCCTTTTATTTATAGAATTATATTCAATTATAAAATTATCACATTTTTTATTCCTCCCCTCCTCTTCATTTTCTCTAAAACCTAATTTCAGACAATATTATCTCTCTTAGTATTTATCCTGTACAGGTGATCCTTGAACACACAGGTTTGAAGTGCATGAATTCAATTATATTCAGGTTTTATTATAAACAGACATTATAAATCCTTGGTATAGGTAAATACAGTGCAGTACTCTTTATGTATTTTTTTCTTCCTTCTGATTTTATTAGTAATATTTCTCTATTTTTCTAAAAGTATAAAGTATGTAGAACATACAATATACAAGAAATGTGTGTTGTTTATGTTATCAATAAGAAATCTCATCAACGATAGCTATTAATTAAATTTAGTGAGTCAGAAATATACCTGGATTTTTCATAGATCAACTGTACTTTACTTCAATATTCAGCATTATATGATCTATAATTTTTTTCTCACAGCTATTTGTGATGATACTAGCAATACATTCCCTCAATTATCCTACTAATTTGTGTTTGTTTTACATTGTCTACATCCTAAATACAATATTTACAATATTTTCCTTGATTGCCATATTTCTGTTAGTTGTATAGATACATATATTTGTTGTGAATCTTCAATCTTTTATTACAGGCAATTTTATCTAATTATTTTCCTTGTTGCATGAAACCTATTGTAGTTGCAGATAACATCCTCCATTACACTAACAAGGACTCACAGAAACAATATTATCTGAAATCTTTTGTGCTCCACCCAGTTTGTTTGTTGCTTTCATGATTTAAGTGTAACCTTTTGTTTTCCTTGAGGTTACTCATACCTCTTCTACAGTGTCTTTGAACAAATTAGAAATAGGGTCTTGTTCCCAGCAGATGTCATTGTGTCCACTTGACTAGAAAGAGAATGAAACTACGTCATATTTAATAGAGCCAGTTCTTTGTGGAACTTCACATTTCTCCATTTCTGAGATTATTTTTTCTGCTTCTTCCTTAATTTGTACAACTTTGTCATGCTGTATTTTATATAAAATGGGAGGGGGTACAATGGACTATGGCAGAGGAATATGGGTGTCTTGGTGGTAGGTATGGTGTGGTGACATATCTGACAAAAGAGTAATGTTTATACTTTATTTCAGATTTTCTATGTAACTTAATTCCACTGTACCAGAGTTATACTCTATATGATTTAAATTATTTGAAATATGATGGGACTTGCCTTATTATGTTAAAAATGGCCAATTTCCATATCACAAGTGCACTTGAAAAGTTTAGTGCAGTGTCCAAAGGTCAGATTTGTTAGGGATGTTATTTCAATCATATTATGTCTTATATATGTGTTTGTTTCATCAAATATTGAGAGTGGGACAGTCAAGAATTATGATTGTGGACTTTTTTCCCCCCTTTTTCCTTCTGCTTTTTTCTTTACAGTTATTATTTAATTAACTGAAAAAAATCAGAATTAAATCTGTCTAGCTTTCTGGCCATTTTATCATTATGAACTATCTGTTTCCAGTAATTTATCTTGTCATAATATCCACTTTAGTTGAAATTAATAGAACTGCAATAGCTTATTGAGGTTAGTATTTACATGTTCTATCACTTACATCCTTTTATTATTGACAGCTCTGTATACTTATAATTAAGTTATATCTCTTATAAACAACATATACTTAGGGTTCTTGAAAATCTCAGATGCTTGACAATTCATGTATTTCCTGACATATTTGACATCACATCTATAAACTATTTACCATCTATCCTCTCTGATTCATTTGATCTCTTATTGAATTATTTAAGTTAATTAATTATTTATGATTATATTCCTCATTTCATTTTCATCCCTCTAGATTTATTAGTATTACCTGTCATATTTTAACATAAATCCTAGACTGTTTAGAGCTACTCTAAGTAATAAGTATATTTTATCACTTTTTCATCAATACAAGGGTTGAATTTCATTAACCCTCCTACTTTTATTATTATTAATGCCATGGTCTTAATTCGGCATATGCTTTCAAGCACATGAAATTACTGTATTATAATGTTTCATAGGAAAAATTATTATTTAGATTTCTCTACACATTTTTTCATTGTTCCTCATTCAACTGTACCTTCATGATCCCACTTTTCCTACTTATCCAATAACACTCCAATTATTTCTTTCATTGCACATTTGCTGCCAATAAATCCTGCAATTTTCTGAATATCTAAAGGTTTTTATGTTTAAACAATTAATTTCAATAAATGAAGAATTCTAATTGGCAATCATTTTCTTTCAACATATTGAAATTGTCATTTATTTACTTCATCTTTAAATTCTGTTTGTAACACAGCTCTCAGTACACTTGTTGATCCTTTTAAGAAAATGTATCTATTTTCCCATGAATGCCTTAAATTTTTCTTCTTGAGACTCACTGGTAAGAACACTGCCCAGCGTGTGGGGCGGAGCCAGCCCCGATGAAAGCCCTGTGAGACACCAGCAACCCACAGAATTATAGGTAAGATCATCGAACTGCACATGGAGTGAAATCAATTCCAACAAAGATAAAGAAGTCACAAGTGGTCTTGAGACCCTGTAACTCCATAACCCAGCATGGAGCCAGACCATGCAAAAACCCTACAAGATATCAGAGGACACCAGGACAGTTGCTAAAACACCAGACCAGCATGAGGGTGGAACCATGCCCAAAAGAAGTCCTACCTGCAACAGAAAACAAGGCCTGAAAACATATAATTGGAGATGGAAAAATACAACAGCCACATGAGTCTGCAACAGAATACTACACCGCACAAAGAAAACAAATCTCCAGTACTCAACCACAAATACATGGAAGTTCTTTTCTATCTTTCAAATAAGAAGCAAAAATTTCCATAATATGGAAATTTGAAACACACAGTGAAAGCACAGAAAAGTTGACCAAATATAGTCAAGAAGATTCAGAAAAGCAAACAAATGACATGTAAAACAGAATAAATAAATGGAAGGTGGAAATTGAAACTTTCAATGTGAAAAATAATGAAGTTGCATGTTGCAAAATATAATTAGAGGCTATAAAATTTCTGGAGAAAGTTATTGAAATAGAATAGATTAAAAGGAAGAGTACATCAGTGAACTTGAAGATGCAAGTACACAAATAGTCAAGAAAAGAGAAATGAAGGGGAAAAGAAGAAATTCCTTGAGAATTATCTCAGTTCTTGAGAAAACTCAATATATGAATAATAAGGATTATTATTCCCAGAGGGAGCACAGAATGAGAGAAAAGGGAACAGAGAACTTATTTGTAGAAATAATAAAGGAATATTTCTCAAACCTGTAGAAGGAACTACTGCTTTTAATATATATTATATTATATTATATCATATTTATTATATTATATATCAATCTTAAAGAGCAACTGAATACCTAAACAAAATGAGATCTATACAACTATACCAAGGCATACAGCAGTCAAACTTCAAAAAAGTTCAAGACAAGGGAAGAATATTGAAGTTGGCTAGGGAGAAGAAGCAGAAAACTTATAAAGGAACCCAATCAGGCTATTGGAAGACTTCTCTGAAGAAAGGAGAGAACAAATGATGTGATTGAAATACTGACAGATAAAACCTGCAAGCCACAAATACTCTATCCTGCAAGGTTCTCCTACAGATATGAGGGATAAATAAAGGCTTTCTCAGACAAAGAGAAATTAAAGATATTAATATTAATATGAGTCCTCATGTCTAAACTGAAGGGTAGAATATGCACAAAGATCTGAAACAGGAAACAGAAAGCATAATAAAGGACAAAATGGAAGCAAAAGAATTTTAATATATCAATAAATACAAATAGACTGAACTCACAGATTGTAAGACCTAGGGTAATTGATTGGATTAGGAAACAAAATCAATTTTTTATTGTTTCCAGGAGATGCACCTGAGCTGCAGGAATACATATAGACTCAGTAAAGGATTGGAAAACAATCCTAAATGCAATTGGAACCCAAAGTTAGGCAGGGACAACCATACTTATAACAGACAAAATAGATTTCCAGTTAAAAAAGGTAAATGATAGTAATGGACACTATATAAGGATTCAGAGAACAATGTATCAGAAAGACATAATACTCATCAATGTATACTCATTAAAGGAGCACCGAAATATATTAGGCAAATATTACCACCTCAAAAAACACATTAGGTAAAAAAAGAACATGTTTGTAGCAGGGGACATCCATATTCCACCCCTATCAATAGAAATATCAATCAACCAAAAGTAAATAGATACACAATAGTCTTAAACAAAGAATTAGATCACATGGGCCTAATAGATATGTATAGGGCATGATACTCCACCAAAATAGAAAACACATGTTTTACTTATGGTCGTGGGTTATTCTTTTCATTTGATCACATGGAGGATTACAAGACAAGTATCAACAAATTTATGGAGTTTGAAATCATACCAAGCATGTTCTCTGATCATAAATGTATCAAACTAGAAATCAATGATAAAAAATGAAAGGAAATCCTCTAATGCTTGGAGACTAAACATACTTCTGAAAAACTACTGGATTAATGAGGAAATCAAAGAAGGAAAAAAAATACCTCAAGACAAATGACAATAAGTACACAACCAGAACTTATGGGACATAGGGAGAAATAAACAGTAGTTTAAGTATATGATCAATGCAGACCCACGTAAAGACACAAGAAAGAGCTCAAATAAATAATTTAAGTCTTACCTCAAGAAACTAGAGAAAAGAGAAAGAAAATCCAGTAGAAGAAACAAAATATTGAAAATTAGAATAGGAATAAAATAGAAATAAAAAGATGGTCTAAAATATTAATGAAACCAAAAGCTGGTTCTTTGAATAAGGAAGCAAAATTGACAAACTTCTTTCTAGGCTCATTAAAGAAATGGGAGAAAATTCAAATAAATAATTCAATAATGGAAGAGGAGCAGTTACAACAGGAACTGCAGAAACTCAGAGGATTATAAGAGACTACTATAAACAATTTTATGCCAACAAGTTCAATATCCTAGAAGAGATGGATGATTTCTTAGAAATATTCAATCATTTAAGATTCAATAGGGAAGAAATAGAATAGACCAATCACATGCAAATAAATTGAAATAGCACTAAAAACTGTCCCACAAAACAAAGTTCATGAACAGACAGATGGCTTCACAAGTAAGTTGTAGCAAGCCTTCAAAGGTGACCTAATATTTACCCTGTTTAAACTCTTCCCAAAAATCAAGGGAAGGAAAAATTCCAAGTACATTTTATGAAGCCAAAATTAATCTAACACCAAAATCAAACAAACACAACACATGAACACAAAAGTACAGAGCTATTTCCCTAATAAATACAGGTGCAACAATCTGCAATAAAATCTGTGCAAAATGATTTAAAAATGTATTAAAAGATTATATATATAATAACCAAGTATACCAGGTATACAAAGATTGTTCAACTTCTGAAAATCAATCAATGTGATTCACTACATCAACAAAAAGAAAGGTAAAAAACATACAGTCATATATGTAGAGGTCAAGAAAATATTTGATAAAATTCAACATTCATTTATTTTGAAAACCCTCAAAAAACCTGAGATAAAATGAATATAAATTAGCATAATAAAATTCATATATGACAAAACCAAAAGCTGAAATGAAAGTTGATCACTATCTCATACCATACACAGAAAATCAGCTCATAAAGGATAAAAGACTTGGGTGTAAGACTTAACACCATAAAATAGGTAAAACAAAACATAGGCAAAACAAGCTTCAACATAAGCTTTGCTAATGTCTTAGCAGATTCAACTCCTGTAACAAAGAAACAAAAATAATAAAAACAATTGTAACTAAATCAAACTAAAACGTTTTGTATAGCAAAAGAAACTGTAACTAAAACAAGAAGACATCCTTGGAAGAAAATGTTTAAACAAAATAAATTTGAAAATAAATAAATAAATTAATAGATAAATAAATGAATAAATAAATTTGACATGGGATTGATATCAAAAATCTAAAAAGAGCTCAAAAAGAATACAAATAAACCAATCAACAAATGGGCAGATTATGTATAAAGGCACTTTGCAAAGAGGACACTCATGGCCAACTGGCACAAGAGAAAAATATTCATCATCATTTAACTTCAGGGAAATGTAAATAAAATTCATAATGAGATACAACCTCACAACCATGAGAATGGCTTATATCAAAAAGTTCTGGTGAGGATTTGGAGTTAATGAAAGCTTCTTATGCTGTTGGTGGAAATGTAGACTGATCCAGCCCCTGTGGAAACCAGTACTGAGGTTTCTCAAAAGACTAAAAATGATGCTGGGCCTCCCTGGTGGCGCAGCTGTTGAGCGCTGGGTTGTGAAGCTGCCCGCAGCCTCTGCAGCGCCGGTTCAATCCCCGGCTGCTCCCCGGCCACCAGAGGAGGGTCCCACATGGCGCGCAGACCTCTCCTGCCGCCCGCTGCTCCCCTCAGCAGTGTACTTCGGTCCTCCTGCCTGTTCTGCTCCCCGCTCTGGCTCTGGTGAATTCTTTCACCCTCCTGCGTTTCTGACTGTACCCAGTGCTTGTATAAATAAATAAATAAATAAATAAAAGACTAAAAATGATTCTGCCATACAACCCCCAGTAATTCTGCTCCTGAATATATACCCGAAGAGTGTAAAAACACTAAAAGCAAACTTGCACTGTTTTTTTTTTTGTAGCACTATTAAATTATCCAAGATATGAAATAACCTAAATGCCCCAAAACAGAAGAGTGAATCTAGATGTGATATATATATACACAAAGGGATACTCTCAGCAAGCAAAAAAGATAAACTCATGCTATTTGTGGCAGTTTGTATAGTGCTAGAAGGGATTATGTTAAGCAAAATAAGCCAGAAGGAGACAGACATACTGATGGGGTCACTTACATGTGAAATATAGAGCAATCAAACAAATGATCATATAAAGTCAGACTTAAAAACTAAACCGAAAGCTAACCATAGAGATGAGGCATCCTGAGAGAGTGGGGGGAACGTAGTGGGGTGGCAGCACAATGGACTATGCTGCTTTGTTGGTGGGCTCGCTGTGATACCTGCATCTGAAGGCAGGGGCCTTGTACTTCCAAAATACTAACAATAATGTAAACAATACTACTCAGTAAAAATATTCAACAACAGGAAGTACAGAAGCATGTAAAGGTGAAATAAATGCCCTCTTTGTGTTTTAGCAGTTTCATTGTGCTTATAATGTACATATGATTCATTCATTTTTAAGTTTATTTATTTCCAACTTTTTTTGTTGTTGTTGTTTGACATACATCTTTTCTCATTTTTGAAAATTCTCAGCTATGGTATATTCCAATACTGTTACTATACCTGGTCTTTCTCCTATATCTGAAACTACAGCTATAAACATTTTAAATCCCCCATGTCTTTTTTCTATATTCCATACTATTTTCCTTTCATTTTTTTTGAAGTTTCTTCCTGTAATACAGAAAAGGGGTATATTCTACATATCTATTCTCTAATTTACTTATCCACTTTTCAGTGTATGACTTGCTTTGAAACTGTTTAGCTGCTAATTTCAGTTATTTCATAGTTTTATCATTTCCATTTCATTCTGTCCCAATAACTCCCCATGATCTTGATAAAAAGCTTCCATCTGTTTATTTATTTGAACATACTAGCATAATGAATCTTTATTACATGTGGCATTTCTATTTTTTTTTGTGGATTTTGATCACCTTTTTCTATATTAGAAGAGCTTAATCATAGATTATCGGATGAATAATATTGTGTGCCATTTGTTGTAGAGATACGGAAGGTATAATCTTTGCCTAAGGGCTATTTCTTTTTATCTGGAAGATAATTAGAATAGGAAGATATCCATTCTAGGATAGAGATATTTCAAACTGAATTTCTGCCATAGTAAAGAATAATCTGCATCCAATTTGCCCTTTCTCCTTCCTACAAAATAGGGGATCTTTCCTCAGAGCTCACAGTGTTTGCAAGGCCAAGACCACTCCTCTTTGTCTTATCTTGAACTCCAATGCTTGCATTAACAGTCTAATGCATAATTACCACTCTAATTGTCTAGAATTGTCACCATAGTTTTGCTTGACATTTTAGCCTCTCACCTATTTACCTCCCCTCATCTCATACAGCTTAAGAATCAGCACATGCCTTCATCTGAAATACAGGCTCCCCTCTCTATTTTTACTTTTTTTTTCTAGGCTTCTCTCCTCTCAACTCGAGACTGTCTTGGTACATTTGAATTTCAGAAGTGGACCTCTCTGGTGTTGCAAGGGGTTAAGCACCGCACTATGAAGCAATCTGCAGCCTCTATAGCACGAGTTCTATTCCCGGGCAGCCAGGGAGCAACCCACATGGGGCAGCAGACCTCTGCTGACTCGCCCTCTGCTCCCCTCAGCAGTGTACTTCAGTCAGTCTGCCTGTTCCGTTCCCCACTCTTTCGCTCATGAATCCTCTCACTCCCCGCATCTCTGGACTGTGCCTCAGCTCTTGTATTTATAAATAAATAAGTCTTTATAAATAAATAAATAAACAAACAAATAAACAAATAAATAAATTTCAAAAGTGCCTCTCTTTATCCATGAAACTAATTCACTGTTATTGCTTGCATCTTGTTCTTTCAGCTCATGCCCTTTGAAACCCACAAATAACTAGAGGAGAGAAGGTGAGCATTGTTAGGCTCACCTCAATGCCATTTCCTTCCCTGACCCTCTAGGTCACTGAAATTATACCCGGTTTCATAGTTATTCAGGACCTTCAGAAGGCTGCTGCTATTGCTTTAACTTTATAAACCTGTTAGAGGGTTCCAGATAGCAAGGTTTGTCTGATAAAAGCTACACCATTATAGTGAAGGGAAAAGACACTGACCAATTCCTACCAGCTTCACTGCTGCCACTAGGATGTGAGTCCCATCCCTCACCTGGAAGGCTGCTGTCACCTCAAGACTGGCCATCTGCTTTATCCTTTGCCCTTTCACAATCTGTTCTCTCAGAGCATCTGTGAGTGTTGCCTCAGGGGGAGGTTTCTGCAGGATTTGAGAGAAAACATAAATAAGTGTACAGATGCTACACGGAACCCCTCAGGGTTCCACTCTCTCCCACCCATCCTGTTTTGACCACACTGGTCTCCTGACTGTTCCTGACACACAGATACCCTCCATGTGAGAGTCTTTGCGTGAGCTGGTTCTCTTCCTAAATGCCCTTACCCCACATGCATTCATGTCTAATATCATTTACTTAAAGTCTTTGTTTAAATGTCATCTTTCAAAGAAACCCATACTAATCATATTATTAAATTGCCACTTTCCATATCCCTTAATCTGTCACTTTTTCTGCTCACCCAACTCATTTTTTTCATGAATGATGCTATTTTCATAATAGTATAAAATGCTATTCATCTTATTTTTTCTTTCCATCTAAGCTATCTCTTTAAAAAATATTTGTTTATGCATACTAGACTGGGGTACAGGCCAGAGGTGTGGAGGGTGAAAGGATTCACCAGAGACAGAGTGGGGAACAGAACAGGCAGGCAGACTGAAATACACTGCTGAGGGGAGCAGCAGGCAAGTCAGGAGAGGTCTGCTGAGCCATGTGTGTAGCTCCCTGGCTGGGGATTGAACTTGTGCTTCATTGGCTGAGGATAGCTTCATAGTGCTGCATCTTAACCCCTTGCACCACCAGGGAGGGCACCATCTAAACTCTCTCATCTCCCAAGTCAGAAACTCCAGGAGGAGTTTGTGCGATAGGTTACAAAACAATAATTAAATAATTATAAAACAGTTATTTGAAGCTTATAATCATTTCTGTAAAGAAACATGTATCTACACATACACAATACACACATGTTCAAATCATCACTTTACACACTTTAAGTACCTTACAATTGTGTCAATTATATCTTAATAAAGCTGAAAAATGTTAGTATTTTCTCAGTATTCCTTTCAAGTTTTTAAACATCCTTGTTTATATTTTTGTATTATAGGATTTCTCCTTTCAGGTGAGGTTGCCTTAGTTTTCCCATAACCAAAGTGTCCACAGTCCTCCACCTCACTCCATCATATTCTCCTCCCACTCCTCCTCACCCCATTCTCTTCTCTCCCTCTCCTTGCTCTTCTTCCTCCGCCTGAGAGTTTCAGATCTACAATCTGCTTTCACGTGTCAGTGTTACAGTTTGTCTTTGTCTGATCCTCTAGTTTCTCTAGACTCCACAAATAAGTGAAACCATTGGGTATTTATCTTCCTCTTTCTGGCTCACTTTTCTTAAAATAATCCTTTCCAGTTTCATACATATTGCCACAAATGGCATGTGTTTCTCTTCATTGATCACTTAGTATTCTGTTGTATATATACACTGCATCTTTTTGATCCATTCGTCTATTCTAGGTCATTTAGGTTGTTTCCATGTCTTGACTATTGTAATTAGTGCTGCTATAAATATAGGAGTACAGGTTTCCTTTCAAATTATTATTTTTGTTCTCTTCGAATAGATACATGGGAGCAGAATTGCTGGGTAATATGGGAGATCCATTTTTACTCTTTTGAGTAATCTCCATACTTCTTTCCCTAGGGGCTGAACCAGTCTCCATTCCTACCAACAGTGTAAGAGGGCTCCCATTTCACCAGACCCTCTCCAGCAATTGTTGTCTGTGGTTGTTTTTTTATTTTATTTTATTTTATTTTATTTTATTTTGATTAGGGCCATTCTCATTGGTATGAGATGAACTCAATGTGATTTGTATTTTCCTGATAAGTGATGATGAACACTTTCTCATGTCTGTTGGCCATCTGCATTTCCTCTTTGGAGAAGTGCCTACATAGCTCTTCTGCTTAATTTTTGTTTCAATTATTTGTTTTCTTTTTGTTGGGAAGTGTAATAACTTTGCAGATCTTTGATATCAATTCCTTGTCATTATGGTGTGCAAATATTTTTCTCCTACAGAGGAAGGTGTCCTTTGTTTTGGTCACTGTCTCTTTCACTGCACAAAAACTTTAAAGTTTGATATAGCCCAGTTGTGTTCTTCCTTTGTTTTTCTTGCTCCTACCGATGAGTCCAAAAGACATTTCTGAGGTTTATATCATGGAGTATTTTGCCTATGTTTTCTTCTATGTATTTTGTGATTTTAGGTCTTACAGTCAAGATTTTAATCCACTTTGAGTAGATTTTGTGTATTGTGTGAGATTGTGTTTTATTTTCATTCTTTTGCATGTGGCTGTCCAATTTTCCGAGGACCATTTATTGAAGAGACTTTCCTTATTCCCGTGTATATACTTTCCTCCTTTGTCATATGTTAGTTGTCTATAAAAGCATGGTTTTATTTCTGGGCTCTTAATTCTATCCCATTGCTCTGTGTCCCCAGCATTCTTGAAATGATTATAAATGTTCTCTCATTGCTCTAGGAATTCTTTCTTCTCCCACTGAGGAAAAGATGCTGAGGATCATGTTTCTAAGAGTCACAATCATGAACATTTTCTTCCAGAACTCTATTTTGATTTGTTGTCCATCATGATCTCAAGGAGGCTGTAGGTACAAATCAATTTTCAAGATTAACAAAATATTCAAATATTAACAAAAACTACAGAATAGATCAAATAAAGCATCCTACTCAGAAAAACAGTGATTATTTTTACTTTCAGGTTATTTACAATATTCATATTATAACTTTCATGCTTCTTTAGTTCAGGCACAACCAAAGATATGAACAATATATTCTCTTTTAACATCCATTTAAATTTATTCATTTGTGTATTCTCACTTCAATAAAACTAATTTCCATTATTGAACAACTATATTTCTAGAACCAAGATATTTTAGATGTACTCTTTATGACATAGGAGAATAGAACAATCTAATATAGTAGGATGTCACTTCATTTTGGTATAGATGGTTTATTGTACAGAAGCTTTTTAGTTTGATGATGGTGGGAGAGGCGCGAAACCCCTGCAAATTTTAAGATTTTATTAAAACATATATAATGGCATGCAATCCTCCAAAACCAATGTGTACCTCCTCATGTGATTCCAACTTTATGTTTCTGATACCTATGTCCTTTATAACTCCCCATCAGTAACAAACAAGAAAAGCAGATATATAAATAAAGTTTGCAAATAAAGTTTGCAAAGTTTTTCTGTCCCCACAAAAGACTTGTACAAGGACATAGCTAAATTACAGCAGGAAATCTTAAGCAATTATGTAATACTTGGCTCCAACACTCACTCCCCTGAATAAAAGTCCAAGTTAAATCTGAATACCTCCCTGGTAAACAGCTTCTGAAATGTTTTCAAAATAACTGGTTATTTTCCATGAAAGGCAGCTGTACCAGCACAAAGGAAACTCCTGAATGTTCTGTGGAAGCAATAACTGCAAGAGAATTTGAAATCTACAAATATTACAGGCAGGGAGGCAGTACCCTCACACAGCTGTGGCTTTAGATGTATGTATACTTAATCTTATGAACAGTTGTAATGTTCAAAAGTAAGCAGAGAAAACACAAACATTCCCAACACTCATGACAAAAATGATGGATAGTTTCTCTCAATGTGATCTATGACAAACTCACCTCATCATTATTTTATGATTATGTTAAAAATGAGATTCCTATATTTTATTCCTATTATTGAATCAGGTAATCTGCGAGTCACAGAGATCTTCATTTTAGTAAGCTCACCAGGTGACACTTACGCACAATGAGGTTTTTAGAAAGAGAAAAAAAAATCTGACAGAGATCAAAAAAAAAACAAAAAACAAAAACAAAACCACAATGACCTCTAACAACATCTGTTCATGGTGAGCACTGTTGACTCATTCTTCCTATGTTCAATCTTAAGCTAAATTTTTGTAAATAAGGTAGCTTTTGTTTATGCTACCTCTTTTAGTTTTTACTTGGTGTTCTGGGAATCTGTCTGTAAGAAAACTTTTGCTTGGGCTGTAGATGTATTTTGGAAGAAAATACTTAGCTATGTTTATCCTAGTGAAATTAGAAAGAGTTGAAGATTGAAATGCTAGGGGGTATAAGAGAATTAACATTAACATTTATATTGAGGATCAAAACATAGAATACACAACTAAAAATATTTGGTAGTTGAAGTAGTTAAGGTAATTTGTTCCAAAGTCTTTGTACATTTAAAATTTCATAACTTCTAGTCTTCATGTCGTCATTATCCTCATCATTATCATCATCATCATCATCAACAACATCTGTATTGTTCACTAACTTTTATTAGGTACCCTTGCTTGCATTATCTAATAAAAATCTAATAACAGTCTATGTGGCTTCTGGGTAGATTTTTTAAAATCTGATTTTAATTTTCCTTGTCATCTTCACTGTTCCAATTCCAGTACATGTCAAATTCACCCATGTAGTTGCCTATGCCAACAACTTAGAATTTATCCATGAGAACACTCCCCCTTTCTCATAATCCCTTTTCTCCTGTATACTCTAATATACACTTTAGTCTGTGGGTTAGATTTATTTATTTGAGAACCATTTAATTACTCATTTTAGATACTCATAAAAGTACCTGGCACATGAAGAAAAGAAATTTGATGAATTGTCTCGTGTTTACACAACTGTTTGGATCTAGATTATCAAGTTTGAATAGCTGATATTCTTTCACATAAAGCAACAAAAGATGACAAAAAGTAATCTTTCATATTGATCTAAAAATGATGTGAAGTTACTTAATAATTATATTGTATTGTTGGTCTTGCTGTTCCTAATCCAGTAGCTGTTGATATTTCCATTCCTACTCACCTTCACAAATATTGTCTGATAGTCCACATTTCACTGATTCTTCCAGATCCATCCCACTGTATATAAATAACTTTAATGTACACCTTTGCCCACTCATCTCCACTGTCATCAACATATACATACTGCATTTATATACATTCAGCTATTTACACAAAGTTTATCATTTCTCAAATATCACTGTATCCCAAGTTTTTCATTTCTCAAATTTTAATTTGTATTTTAGTTAACCCTCTCTGCTTTTTCTATCCTGATTCTTGATTATGTTTTTGCCTTTAGATATGAGGGTAATTCCCCCTTAATGGCTATGTTTCACATGGCAGTTTCAGTAGTTCTGAGTTTATCTAAACCTATTGGTACTTGACAACTTGACAGTGCTCTCTCCAGATACACAGAAATTGAAAGAACTTCCTGGAAGCAGATCACCTTATAAGAAGTATTTAAGGCAGCTCCTTAGGTTGAAAGCAAGTGGCCCCATAGGATAATTTGAATCTGTAAATAGGTCACTAATAATGGAAGTTGTTAAGATAATTATAAAAGTCAGTATAATTGCTTATTTGTCATCATTTTATCTGTTAACTTTATTTTAATATCAATTATGTAAAACAATATGAATGTAGTTGAATTTCTAAAATATAGATAGGAAATAGCTATGACAATAGCATTACAAAAGAAGTGGGTAGAGGCAGAGTTTTATTAGAAGGAAAATTACACAAAATGGGATATGAAAGTCACAGGGACAACTATTAAATAGCAATATCACTGTAATGAATTCTATAAATATATATTTGCCCTCCTTCCTTAGAAGGAGTAAAAATATGTGGATTAATAAATATTTAATATAAACAGATGTCATATATATATGTCTGTATATAAATCAGAATACAAAAAAATGGAAGAAGAAAAAGGATAACATAGAAGTCATGTTTTTATAACTCGTGGCAATAAAGTGACTACATCTGAAGTTAATTCTAGTTAGTTAGGATGTAGATTGTGAGTCACAGCATGACTACTCATAAAATAACAATAAAATATATAGAAAAGTAATTAAGGAAATTAATCTTACATTAGAAAATACCCATTACTGTAAAGAACAGGAAAAGAAATCAGAAATAAGAGACATGACACATATAAAAACAAAAAGTTACATTGTCAGAAATAAATCCAGCCATATTAATAATAACATTAAATGTGAATGAAATGAAAAAATAATAACTAATGTCAAATTACATGCAAAAATAAGTTCCAATGATGTGCTATATACTGAGACAAATTTCAGATTGAAAGATACAAAGAGATTGAAAATAGATATAAATTTTATATCATTCTAATGGCAATCAAGTGAAAACTGGAATTGTTTCCCAATATCACACAAAACTTTTAAAATGAGAAGGTTACTAGAGATAAAATGTACATTTTATAATATAAAAACATCAATCTATCAGCAAGAAATAGCAATTATAATGTATGCATATATCTCCAGATTCTCAAATTATCTGGATAAAAACAGCATAATTGAAGGGAGAAACTGATAATGTGACATAATAATTGCAGACATATAATGGATAAGATATCAAAACAGAAGATCAACAAGGCAACAAAAAATTTACAGAAACCTGTGGAACACTCCATCCAATACAGCCACAACATACAATGTTCTAAATGTATAAGAAACATCCTCAAAGATAGACTTGTTCTCTGACCACAATGCATGAAACTTATAACAGAAGGAAAGTTGTGAATTTTGTAAATATATGTAAATTAGACAGCAACTCTCAAAATTACAAAAGTATCAAAAAAAAAATCATAAGGGAATTTGGAAAATAGTTCAAGATACATGAAAATAAGGATACAGTGTATCAAACATTACAACATGCAGATAAACAGAGGTTACAAGACCATTTATCACTATAAATGGTGATATTTATATACAAAAAAGATCTCAAATAATAGCTATAATTTCAACCTTAAGATATTGGAAAAATAGCAAAATTCAAATAGGGGAAAGAAAAAAATAATAGAGATTAGAGAATTAATAGAAAAAATCAATGAAACCAGATGTTGGTGCTTTGAAAAAGATTAACAAAAGTAGTAAATCTTTAGCTTAGACTGACCAAGGAAAAAGAAAAAGATGTCAATTGCTAAAACCAGATGAAATGAGATCAACATAGAACTAAATGATAAATGATTACAGGGAATGCTATGAAGAGTTGTTGCTCAACAAACTAGATAATTTAGGCAAAATTAATATATTCTTATGAGAAACATTACAAAAACTGACTCAAGAAGAAATAGAGATTCTGAATAACACATGAAATATTGTAAAGCAATTAAAGATATAAAGGAATTCAAGTACAATAAAGAGATTGAATTAGTAATCAAAAAACTCCCCATGAAAAAGTCCAGGAAAAATGGTTTAACTAGTGAATTCTGCTAAACATTTAAAGAATTTATAATGAGTATTCACAAGTTCTACCAAAAAAGTGTAAGTTTGGAACACTTCCTAACTCATATTACCTTGATATATAAATTTGATAGCTATCACAAAGAAGGAAAATATAGACACCTGTCTTATTTATTTATTTATTTATTTATTTACTTATTTATTTCAGCAGAGAGGGTCAGTGTTCAATTATGGACCTTTTGCCCTTCAAGAGGAGCTGGAATGTAGAAAAGCTCAAAGAAGGACTCATTTTTTTCTCTGAATGACAAAGACTTCTGTTTTGACACTCTCAGAATGAGGGGGAAAGCAAGGAAGTATTTCAATTGAGAAAACCAAATTGTTCTTGAAACTACCCTGTACCAGAACTACCTATTGAGGTGTACAAAGAATTTAAAATATTTCTCTGGCAGTTTTATGGTAAATAGTTATAGAGTAGCAAGAGGGAAATTTGAGAATCCAATTAGAATGCCATTACATTCAGGAGAGACATGATGCTGTTTGATTTAGGGTCTTGCAAAGTAGGTAGTGAAAATAATGTTGATAAAATTTATTATGTATCATTGCTTTGGAATGAATATTTATATACCTCCAAATTTCATATTTTGAAGATCTAATCTGCAATATCATGATATTTGGAGATAGGGCCTTTGGGAGATAAATGGAGTTGGATGAGTGAGATATTCATTGTGAGTCTAATGCCATTCATTATATGAGATACCATAAGGCTTCCTCTCTCTTTTACATGTACACATATTGAAGTGATCAGGTCAGCACACAGAGGGGTAACAACTGTCTATAATTCGAGAGAAGATGCCTCAAAGTGAAACCGACCTGCTGACACTTCAATAATGTTTTTTTTCCAGTCTCCTGTATTTGAGAAAATCAAGTTCTGTTGTTTAAGCCATAAATCTGATAGTTTTTATGGCATACTAAGCCAATAAAAGCAACTTTAAATTGGTATGATCTAAGTAAACATGTTAGAACTTTGAATATTTGAGAGTATATCTCAGGTTGAAGGTTTAGGATAAATACATAACCTCAGAATCATCAATGAATATATAATATTTAAAGATTAGGATTGTAGTAGACAATCTGCAAAATAATATGGTGAGATAAAGTAATAGGTCTGAGGTTGTTCCCTGAAATACCACAGCATCTAGAAGTCAACATGGCAAGAAGCAAAGAAGAATGCAAAGTAGTCTCCAGAAAATTAAGGAAAAAACAAGATAATGGTGTCCTTTAAACTGAGTCATCACATTTATTTTTATTTTTATTTTTGTTAAGATTTTTAAATTTATTTTTATACAAGAACTGGGGTACAGGCCAGAGGTGCGGGGGGATGAGAGGATTCACCAGAGACAGAGTGGGGAACAGAACAGGCAGACGGACCATAGTACACTGCTGAGGGGAGCAGCAGGCAAGATAGGAGAAGTCTGCTACACCATGTGGGTATCTCCCTGACCAGCTGGGAATTTAACCAGCACTGCAGATGCTGCAGACAGCTTCACGGCACTGCACTCAACCCACTATCCCAGGGAGGCCCAGTCATCAAATTGTAAAAGGAAAGTGTGATCATTTTGGTCAAGTGGTGCTGAGATAACAAGTAGTAAGGATTCATAAGGATTATTATATTTCCCATAGGAAGATATTGGGTGGGAATGAAACCTTAATTGGAATAGATTCAAAGAAGTATAGGCCCACACCTATAGTATGATACAGGAGCCATCTCTTTCCCTTTCTTCCTTCTCAAGAATTTCCTACCAGTAATACCTATCAGTGGCACCCACAGCCATTATCTATCATATCTGTTGAACTGAACTATGTAGAAGGGATCATAGGCAAAAGACAAACCAAAGAAAATACAGATTATCATTCATAGACAAAAAATATATATGAAAATGTCACTTAGCCGCAATAGCAGTTTTTGAAATATCGACATGATGCTATTTAAAGAAAGTTAATGTTTAAAAAAGTAAGCACATTTAAAAAATGTATTTTGCATAACCCTATATTAGATATTATTTTAAAATGGAGTGGAAAACAAGATTTTCAGGACCTCCCTGGTGATGCGGTGGGTTGAGCACAGTGCTGTTGAAGCTGTCCCCAGCCTCTGCAGTGTGGCTTCAATTCCCCGCTGGCCAGGGAGATACCCACATGGTGTGGCAGATTTCTCCTGACTTGCCTGCTCCTCCCCTCAGCAGTGTTTTCTATCCATCTGCCTGTTCTGCTTCCCACTCTATCTCTGGTGAATCTTCTCCCTCCAGCACCTCTGGTCTGTACACACCCAGTTCTTGTATAAATAAAAAATCTTTTTCTCAAAAAAAGAAAAGGATTTTCAGAAAGCCATTCAGATCTATTAGCAATAAATTTGTAAAGGTGTTTACTTAATCATTAATTATTGATAGGACCATGAATTGATAAAAAAGTTGTCAT
The DNA here is from genome assembly GCF_014898055.3 of Talpa occidentalis. Lineage (NCBI taxonomy): Eukaryota > Metazoa > Chordata > Mammalia > Eulipotyphla > Talpidae > Talpa > Talpa occidentalis. Next base: position 62,841,689 of record NW_023604861.1, read on the forward strand.
TTACTGTTGTCCAGAATTTAAGGAAAAAACTTATCACAGCTCTCAATTCAGAAAAATACAAACCATGGTCATATTTGTATTTAGGATCAACAAATGGTGGTGGAAGATATACACTTCCACTGGCTTTATATCTATTAACATACAGTCCCTAAATAGCAATCAAAATAGAACTTTTTAAAGATTTATTTATTTATGCATACAAGAACTGGGGAACAGGTTAGAGGTGTGGGGGGTGAGAGGATTCACCAGAGACAGAGTGGGCAACAGAAGAGGTGGATTGACTTAAATATACTTCTGAGGGGAGCAGCGGATGAGCAGGAGAGGTCTGCTGCTCCATGTGTGTAGCTCCCTGGCCGGGGATTGAATTCAGACTGCAGTGGCTGGGGATAGTTTCATAGGTTGCCTCTTAACCCCTTGCGCCACCAGGGAGGCCCAAAATAGAAATTTGTCTTAGGAAGGACAGAGATTTATTGATGACAAAGAACATTGGATTAGAATTTATTTTCAGTATGAGTCAGATTTTATAGACCTATAGATTCAGGGAATCATGTTAAGAGGAAGGTGTTTTTACTTATATGCATCTTAATGCTTCCTCTGATAACAATGATGTGGTACTCAGGGTCAATGGCCCAGTCTTGGGACCTGTGGCAATCTTATTGTCTGTGTAATGTGGTCTGTACCAATAGGAAGCTTGGGTTTAAACACTTATATTGCCTTAAGATAAGTGCCACATGAATCAGCTCTGTTTATGTTTCCAGGAATAACAGGACTAGCAATTGAAATCAAATGCCACTTCAAAGAAACTAGCTGACTGCAAGACATGCCTGGCAAGAGTTTCAGCCAAAGACCTTCATAGTAAAGCAGTAGGGAGAAGTGTATGACCAGACTCCTGCATTAATTAATTAATTAATTAAAGATTTATTTATGCATGCAAGAACTGGGGTACAGGCCAGAGGTGCGGATGGTGAGAAGATTCACCAGAGACGGAGTGGGAAGCAGAACAGGCAGATAGGCTGAAATACACTGCTGAGGGGATCAGTGGGCGAGACAGGAGAGGTTGCTGCATATATGGGTTGCTCCCCGGCCAACTAGGGATCGAATTCATGCTGCAGAGGCTGCAGATTGCTTCAAAGTGCTGTGCTTACTCCCTTGCACCACCAGGGAGGCCTAACTCCTGGATTTAAATTTCACTTTTACCACTTCCTACTGTGTAATGTTTGGTGCTTTCCCCAGCCTCTCTCTGGACCATGGTCACCACATCTGTAAAAGACAAGATAATAATACCTACTGGAAGAGTGTGTTGGGAAAATGAAATGGACAAGAACTGAGAGCATTCATAGATCAGTGTGACTGTTCAATATTTTTTATTGTACTGGAGTACTATTTGGGTTAATGACATGTTGTAGCCCTGTATTTTTGTAGTGGTTGAACCCTAATGTGAGTTTGCAAGGAGTTATAATTAGAAAAAGTGAATGAAAAGACATGAGGGATACACTGCATAACATAGGGTACACTGCAAAGAAATGACTCCATGTTATAGGGAAAACTTCTGTTGACAATGTGAGTCTGAATGTCACTGGAATTGTCTTTAGCAGAAAGGATGTCTGTGGCTCAACTTGTCCTATATCAGGTTTTATAGCCTGAAACAAACTCAGAGTTTGGCAATAAAACTGGAAAGATCCAACCTAATAATTATTAGGACATTTTTGTATCTTTAAAAGAAATTATTACAGTCTGTTAATTCAAAAGCTTGTAATTTATTTTCAAAATGAGAATAAAATTTAAAAAATGCAATTGTCAATATGAGATAGATTTTGAAGACTTTACTTTTGTTTTCTGTGGCTAATACAATAAAAATTAAAAAAAAAAAAACTAAACAGTGTTGTTTTCTGGGAGGGAGTTAAGTCTGAAACCTTTTATTTTTCTCATTTTTTCCCTCATAAAATACACAGTATAGGGATGTTTGCCAAGCTCCACTTTTACTACCTCAGTTTCAAAGCATCAGTTTCATTAGTACAAAGATAATAGAACTGAGCTATCTAATATGGTAGTGACTAGTAGGATGGAGAAACTGTAAATTTATCTTACTAATTTTTATAAACTTAAAATACTGATATTTGATTAAATTACCAAATACTTTAAGACCATTTGGAACAATTGAATCTACATTTTCAACTTTAAATTTTATGAAATGTGAATACATATAAGTATTTCATGTGAAAAATCACATTCAGATTGGGATGTTCTAGAAATACACATATTAGATTATGAAGCTTCCATATGAAAAACTATAAGTAAATTAACTCATCAAAATATTTTATATTGATTTTGGACTGAAATTATATTTTGAATATATTGAATTAATTATATTATTAAAATGAATTTCATTTAACCTCCTTTTAAATATGTTTATTAGAAAATTAAAGCATAAATTTGTAGCTTGAGTTATATTTGTATTGAACATTGCCCTTATCACCAAGAAGGTACAAATTCCTCTGAGGATAAGTAATTTCAAATCTAAAACATAGCTTGTCTTTTAATATGAATCCTTTGAGTGAAAAATAATTTGATATCCATACCCCAGAAACCATTTTCACATTTGTGATTATTACTGGAAATTTAATTGACTCCCTCATTTTTTCTTTCCTGATATACAGATCTTACCTATTCATAGACATGAGTTTCATAAGAGAACCAGGTTGCAAACTTTTGCTTAATCTTTTTTTTTAAATATTTATTTATGCATACAAGAACTGGGGATTGACAGCACCCACCAGAGACAGAGTGGGAAACAGAACAGGCAGACTGACTGAAATACACTGCTGAATGGAGCAGCGGGCAAGTCAGGAGAGGTCTGTTGTGCCATGTGGGAAGCTCCCTGGCTGGCTCGGAGATCGAACTCATGCTGCAGTGGCTGCAGATAGCTTCATAGTTTGCATCTTAACCTCTTGAGCCACCAGAGAGGCCCAACTTTTGCTTAATCTTATTATTGTATGGGGCCATCCCATTGGCACAAAGGGTTAAGTCTCAGCACTATGAAACTATACACAGCCACTGCGGCAGGTGTTCGATCAGCCAGGGAGCTAACCCACAGGGCACAGCAGACCTCTTCTGTCTCACCATGTGCCCTCCTCAGTGGTGTATTTCAGTCAGTCTGCCTGTTCTGTTTCCCACTCTGTCTCTGGTGAATCCTCTCACCCCTGCACCTCTGGCCTATACCCCAGCTCTTGTTTGCATAAAAATATAGAATGAATCTTTTAAAAATATCTTATTGTATCAATAGTTTATATACTACTAAGACATAATTTGATCTTAGAGAACATTAAAGCATAGTTTTCTTGGATCTTTTGAAAAATTATATGTAGTTGCTGTTAACTGAGAGTTCTATTTTATGTAGTCTTTTATACATACATATATAAAGCATTATGCTATTATTTAAAACATATTTTGTTTAATATATTAAATTTATCGTATAACAAAATCTAATGCCAAAACTCACTTCAGGAAAAACTGCATCATACTGAGCATTTCATCTTCCTGGTCCCCTTTTTAGTGTGCATATACGATACTGAATAATGTATGGCCATCATGAATTACTTATATAACTAGGCATTTTGTATTCCTTTTAGTACTAATAGCTGAGTAGGAACTTAACTATTCATTTTTAAGTGCAATGTGAACATTTATTTATATTGAATATATGGAGAAAAATAACTAATGCATTTGTTTTGTTTAAGGTTTTATTATGCAGATTTTCAAAGATATAGCAAAGTAGATTTTAGTGAATTCTCATTTCCACTACCAAGTTTCATCAAATGTGAATATTTTTCTAATCTTTTTACACCTATACCTGTAAACATTCTTTCTAAGTATTATAAAGCATCATGAAATGTCCTGATAAGGGATTTAATTTTTGTACATAATCGCCATACCATTATAAAACCTAACATTATTATTTAATATGGACTCTATATGCAAATATCATTTTGAATTTTTTAAATTAGGGATACAAGCAAGATATGTGTTTTTATGACATGGAAATTTATCCATAGAACTGGTCATCTCCCGTCACCACATCATAGAGGTCTAGGTCAAAAAATACACATGCACCTCTTCATGTAGCTTTGCATGGGCTACACCTAGTTCTTCTCAATAACTGGAGATGTATATAAACACTGTTATCTGTAAATTTTTGCAGAATAAATATTTAGCTTTCAAAATGGTTAAAATTAAGTTTCTATTACTTAACAGTAAAGGAAGGAGAAATAATGAGAGATAAGAAATAGGAGATAAAAAAGTAAAGATGCTGAGCTTGGTTTAAAGATAAAAAAAATTCTTTATATTTATTTATGCATGGAGGTATTCCTTATTTATTTATTTTATGATAAAGGAGAAAAGCCAAAGTAGTTTTAACTAGAAGACAAAAGAGGTTTAAGGAAAGTTTTAAAAAATATGTGCTAAAGAAAAAGAGCTAATAGACAGCCATGGACTGAGAGTGAGGAGAGGGCCTCAGGTGAAGGCTGAGTTATCTTGTCATTCCTGATATGTCCTGTCCATTTACTACAGAGACCCCTTCTCATCCAGCCTGTAGATGATGGAGATACTCATTCCATTATATTGATCTAGACTGAATTATCAGAAGAGTTTGTAATGCTGAAAGTTCTTAATGTGACCTACATATATCTTTCTAGAAAATAACTAGTAGTTCTTTAGCTCAAGGAGGAAGTGGCATCTTCTCAGAGATTGCCAGCCATCCTGCTCTTTGTCATAGCTTGATTTGCATAAGGAACCCAAAAGTTACTTGAGTGCAGAGGCACTGTATTTTGAATCCCTGTGTTTCTCTATGGAAACCCTTTTTATTTTTTTTTGTAAACTAAATTGTGTCTACTTTTGTGGGCATATGCTCTGGTACTCTCCAGTTTTAACATTAGTGATGTCAGTATTTGGTAGCATTAAGATATTGGAAGTTTTATAATGCCTAGCCCCCAGTAATATAAAATATAAATTTAGGAATATATTTTATATAACATATATATATATGTAATTTCATATAACATCTAATATAGTATTATGCCATAGCTTATTTCCAAGGGCAAGAAATGTGGTAGGGTCTACTCATTCTTTTTTTTTTTAAGATTTATTTATTTATTTTACACAAGAACTGGGGTACAGAACAGGCAGACTGATGAAATACACTGCTGAGGGGAGCAGGAGAGGTCTAACATGCCATTTGGGACCTTCGCTGGCCGGCTGGCTGGGATCAAGCAGGCACTGCAGAGGCTGTGGACAGCTTCACAACGCGGCGCTCAACCACCTGTGCCACCAGAGGAGGCCCAGTTCTACTCAATTCTTAAGATTGAGGAATTAATTAAAGGAATTTAGAAAGCAAAAGAAACCCACACACTCTTTCATGGGAATTCATGGAAAACACAGTAGAATGTATTTGACTTTAATATATAGTCTCTCAAAATTCATTCTAGAGAAAATGCATGAGCTACGGAAAGTCCCAATAAAATAAGTTATGCAGTGATCTCTTCGAGAACGATACTATTTCTCAGAAAATCTTCCTTATCTCTCTTGACACCATACTCAACTTTTCTCTTTCTTTCCAAATTCAGGAATTTAGTTTTACATTTTCTGTCTTAAAAATCTTTTCACAATTTTCTTTCCCACCTCCCATTTTCTCTGCCCTCCTAGGTTTTTAAAAAACCACAAATTGAAGATATTACCCTATTTAATATATTACTTCTTCTTATAATCCATAGAAAAAGGATCATTGCAGAAAATAGAATTCCGGATTCCCCTGTCTCTGAAAGATTGCTAATCCTCATTAATCCTACATATGATGAAAGATGTCTGTCTGCACATTGAAAGGAAATTTACTAAAGCCTAATCTATGGATCAAAAGGTCTTAAGAATCAGAGTTACAATGAAAGACAATGACAGAATTAATAAAAATGACTACATTTCATCATAAAAGATTAATTATTTACTGTAGAATTAAGGGACTAAAATGAAATTAAAATCCATCAACCATTTTCATTTAACCAAGGCAAAAATTAAACCCAAGAGCATCATAGTGACAAAGAACAATTTGATCCTTTCTTCAGGCTGTTTTTTTTTGTCTTTTTATTATAATTATTGATAATTGCTTTCTTGCTGCAGAGAGACTAGACTAAATAATAAATATTTGTCACAGAAAAGCATTGTTATTGGATGATATGCTTGAGTTCAAACATTATCAAAATATGGATTAGGTAGCATTTTATACTTATATAATAAAATATAATATTAATGTACTTACAACTGTAAGAAGTTTGAATTGCATGTATGGACTGCTGTACATGCACCACTATGTACATTATATAATAATAATATATATAATATATATATATATAATAATACTGAAAAATGTTTTATCAAATATATTCTATTGCTGGAACACATTTTATTTCTAATTATGCCTTAAATATTTCAAGGTATTTTGATTATTGGGACTTTAAACAATAATTTACTTCTACAGCCTCCCCTATATTTATTATTTTTAGTACCACACTCTGTCTAACACATTTTTCCCCAAAGATTTATTCGTTTATGCATACAAGAGCTGGGGTACAGGCCAGAGATGTTGGGGGTGGGAGGATCTACCAGAGACAGAGTGGGGAACAGAACAGGCAGACTGACCAAAGCACACTGCTGCGGGGAGCTACAGGCAAGACAGGAGAGGTCTGCTTCACCATGTGGGTTTCTCTCTGCCTGGCCGTGGATTGAACTCATGCTGCAGAGGCTGTGGATTGCTTCATAGTGTGGTGCTCAACACCTTGTACCACCAGGAATGCCCTCTTTCTAACACTTTTGTATTTCCATCTGGCACAGTTTCCTTCAATCTCAAGATTTCCTTTAGTATTCTTATAACACTATAACTGCTTTTAAAGGTTTTTGTATGATGCATCATTCTAAATTGGCAGATTTTATTTTGTCTTTTAGCACTGTAAAAATGTTGCCCCAAAGGAGCTGGACAAGATGGCAGCATAGTGGAAATGCTGGGCTCCCTTTTTCCATACTCACAGCTTGACTTAGCAGAGCAAAGCTAAATAACACCAAAATGATGGTTTTCACCAAATGTGATGTTTGTAGTAAATTTATTTAAAATGCAGTCATTTAAGTCCTAGAAGTATCACAAAGCAAAAGATAGCCATCTTCCAGGAACTCATTTAGTAACTGAAGTACAATGATAAACCTATGTATAATATAGTAATATAATGTAATTTAAAATTTAGCATAATGTATATAAAAGGTATACAAAAAAAATGAACATAGAGTGCATTTTGACAGACTGAATAAAAAATGAGTGTCACTGATGGAGCCCCAGTCAACTGTGAAATTTGTACAAAGGTCTTCCCCGGTGGTGCAGCGGTTGAGCGCTGGGATGCGAAGCTGCCCGCAGCCTCTGCAGCGCCTGTTTGATCCCTGGCTGCTCCCCGGCCACCGGAGGAGGGTCCCGCATGGCGCGCAGACCTCTCCTGCTGCCTGCTGCTCCCCTCAGCAGTGTACTTAGGTCCCTCTGCCTGCTCTGCTCCCCGCTCTGGCTCTGGTGAATTCTCTCACCCTCCCGTGCTTCTGACTGTACCCAGTGCTTGTATAAATAAATAAATAAATAAATCAATCAATCAATCTTTAAAAGAATAAAAAAGAAATTTGTACAAAAATACAAACGTTATCCTAAAACCTTTTGTGGAGAGCTGAGTGTCAGGTTATTAGCAATAGGTAGTGCTGAATGAAGCTGTTAGGGAATATGTAAGTATGAGTCTATATGTTCTTGATCCACAATTTCCAGACAAGTGTCTGGAGTGTTGGATTGCAAACTGGGGAATCACAAGTGGTTCAGTACATCTAGAAACTGCTTTTTCCAACCCTGTCACACTGATAGGCCTTGCTGAAATAATTCAGAGAGAAAATAGGATTTATTCATGTAACTACAATAGCTTATACCTACTTTGGTATAATTTTATTGTTAAAATGGGGCCTCCCCTGGTGGTGCAGCCGTTGAGCGCTGGGCTGTGAAGCTGCCCGCAGCCTCTGCAGTGCCAGTTTGATCCCTGGTTGGGTGAGGGTCCCACATGGTGAGCAGACCTCTCCTGCTGCGCCCACTTCTTCCCTCAGCAGTGTACTTTGGTCCCTCTGCCTATTCTGCTTCCTGCTCTGGCTCTGGTGAATTCTCTCACCCTCCTGCGCTTCTGACTGTACCCAGTGCTTGTATAAATAAATAAATAAATAAATAAATAAATAAATAAATAAATAAATAAAATCTTTAAAAAAAAGAATTCACAATCAAAATCAGAATTCACTGATGACATATACTTATTTCATATACAATTTCCAATAGAGGAAGGAGGTATATGAATCACAATGCCATGACTTTTCTTTCCCATGATACATTCCATTGATCACTGAGATAGATACATCAACACATACTGGATTAGAAACATGCTTTGTTTCTGGACTCCACATTTATAGGATGGTGATCTGCAGGTGTTGTCACTGGATGGTGCTGAGAAGGATCTGATATGTCTTGGTCAACAGCCAGCATTTTTAAATCTCTTCATTCTAGCATATTCTGTTGCATCTCTCCACTCCTACTCTTCATGCTGGCCAAGAGACACTTTGTCATTAAAGAATTTCAGTTAAATTATTGCTCTTTTAGGTCAGCTACAGCTCTTATTTTCAGGAAACACAAAATCAGGTAACATTATCTAATGCACATGGAAATTATGTTTATTCAAACTATTGCTTTATTCATCAAACACTGACTACAATTTCTTCATGATGCTCGGTTCTGGGCCTATAGCAGAAATCAAGTCCCTAAACTTTTAAGGGCAGTTCAGGATATAAACAGTATATTTTCAGGAAGAGATAGATAACTTTCAAGAAGAAAAATAAAGCAGAATAAGCAGTTTTTTAAATTGCTTTGGTGGTCAAAACATAATTTCCTCATACATTGAAAAGTATCTCTAGCGTTCCACAGAATAGAATGACAAGGAGGCATTCAAGTCTGACAAGTGAATTGGACCTTGTACCTCTACATAATTAAGACTTATTGCTTTGTCCGGGTTTTTGTCTGTGTATCTGCTTCATCTTGTCTCTGTCTTTCTACAAACTATCTTAGGTTCTCTAGGCTGCACTGTTAAAAATTGGGGCATAGAATGTAAGTTTCCACATTTTATGGAACTTTATAATTTCAGCCACTGGGAAAGCTTTCTTTGACATCATTGTCTGACCTGATTATAGAGTCTGACATGACCAATTCCAGGTTGAAACTTGAAGCCATTGTGCCCTCCAGAGCTGATGCCTAAATGGTCTGTTTGCTCATCTGTGATCATATTGGTCAGTTTCCTAGCACACCATCCCCCACCCCCGGGGCACACACACAATAACATAGAAAGCAATTCTATAACCCTTTTGACCCATGGTCCATGTTATTAACATGAATTTTAGCTCATATTTATCAATCCTATTCTAAATGTTTTTCAGGAATGATCTCACTGTAATGTTTGTAATACTTGTGTGAAGTATATGACAGTTCTTTTTTTTTTTTTTTTTAAGATTTTATTTACTTATTTATACAAGCACTGGGTACAGTCAGAAGCGAGGAAGGGTGAGAGAATTCACCAGAGCCAGAGCGGGCGGGGAACAGAACACGCAGACTGATGAAATACTCTGCCTAGGGGAGCAGTGGGCATGGCAGGAGAGGTCTGTCACGCCAATTGGGACCCTCGCCAGCGGCCGGGGATCGAACCAGCGCTGCAGAGGCTGCGGGCAGCTTTGCAGCCCAGCGCTCAACCACTGCTCCAGGGGGGTGGCCCATATGACAGTTCTTTAGTAATTTGTCCATTGTGGTTGAATTTTGTTTTAGATGGCTACAGCTTCTCTGAGTTTGACTTAAAATAATGACATTATATTTTTTCAATTGAAACAAAAATTCATATGGAATTACCTGTCTTGGATATAATGCAGGTTTTACATAAACAAATGCTAGAACTGGGTCAAATTCCTTGTGCCAGTTTTTGATAAAACTTAGTTACTTTCCCTCTCTGTTCCTCTCTCATTATGAATGGAGAGGACAGTGGTGCCTGTCCCATAATACTCTCTGATTGAGGATGTGCATAGTGCATAAACTCAGTGCCCAGCAGGTGTTAGGAAATTATCAGATTTCTCATGCATGAATTGACATCAGATTTCTCTCTGTCAATGCTGCCAAGTTCAAGTTTGTAACTTCTCCACTCACCATTCATTGGCAATTCATTGATAAAACTATATTCAAAATTATAATTTGGGGAGAAAAATTTCACCTGTTTTACCAGAGACTTACAAGACAAAATGGACAGCATCAAGCACAGCACATGTGGCAACCTCCCAGGTGCCTATGTCAAAGGGGTTAGGGCTCTTTAGGCATTACCACCATCTCCCTGTTCTTCCTATACCCTCTTATATATGTTCTATTCTAAGTAGAGTTCCCAGTTGCCCTGGCCGATTTTGCTTTTTGATATGAAGTGCATCTGAAAAGCAAACTAAATTGTGTTTCTTCTGCCTTCTGCTTTTCTCTGCACAAATAGATACAAGGGGGTAGCCAAAACATGTGTTAGATGATATCAGATAAGGAACCAAGAAAAGCAAAGAAACAAAAATATGCTACTGAATTATTTTCCTAGAGGAGGGTGTTATTTTTGTAAATGCATCTGTGCTTGAAGAACAAAAAGTATCAAGACAAAAAAAAATTGGTCACATGTTTTGAATAAGCTAAGATCAAACAGGGTTAGCTACATCTGAGCACCTACCACTTAACTCCATGAGCTTTACTTTAGCTCCTAAACTTTTAGGAAATATAATATTTATAAGTGAGGATTCATAAGATAGACATGCTTAAATACAAACATGTTTTCTTAAAATCATAAAAAAGAAAAAATATCAAATTTTTATAAAAATAAATTTACATTTCATTTTGTACTCTAATAAGTTAACTAATGATGAGTTATGAACAGAACCAAAACAGTGTCTAGAAGTAGGTTCTTGGGACTTCAATTCTAATGTTCAACTTTGGAACAGGTGCTTAATGAATAAAAAAAAATATTTGCCCATTATTTGTACACACAAAAAAATAACTTTATTGAAAAAAATATTTTCAGTAAAATACAACCATTTTCAAAGTGCAATGAAATACATTTTGGAAGTTGCTGAAATTTCACAATTACAGTATGACATAGGTTTAAAAGAATTACTTTGCTTCAAACTTCTTGTGTCAACTTCTTTGTATTCAACTCTTTCAACTTTGGCAATCACTGATCTAGTTGTAAATTAATTATGCAGATGGGAAAGCTTCATGTAAATGGAGTCATACAGAATGTGTCTTGTGTTCTTTGCCTATTTCACTAAGTGTAGTATTCTTGAGATCTATCCACATTGCTACATATAGCATTATTATATTACTGTTTTGTACTAAATGATACTCTATGAGCATAAAACAAATAAATTCAAATTTATCTGTTCAAGTTTTTATTTTTTATTTTTTTATAGAGGCATGCTTTATTTATTTGTTTTGCTGGTTTGTTTGTTTGTTTTGTCTACACATGCACTGGGTACAGTCAGAAGCGCGGGAGGGTGAGAGAATTCACCAGAGCCAGAGCGGGGAGCAGAGCAGGCAGAAGGACCGAAGTACACTGCTGAGGGGAGCAGCGGGCGGCAGGAGAGGTCTGCGCGCCATGTGGGACCCTCCTCCGGTGGCCGGGGAGCAGCCGGGGATCGAACCGGCGCCGCAGAGGCCGCGGGCAGCTTCGCAACCCAGCGCTCAACCGCTGCGCCACCGGGGAGACCCTTTTTTTTTTTTTTTTTTTTTTTTTTTTTAAGCTCTTACGTCCACAGGAAACTACATGACAAAACTACCTCTCTTTTATTTTATCACCACGATCCTTTATGCCCCTTTCACCCTTTTTCGCACTTCCTCCCTTTTTACCTTGAAACCTCACTTTAAAAAAGTGTCTGCTAGCTTTATATGTATTTATTTTGCAAAGTGTTCCACTGTGCAAATGTCCAATATTTATCTTTTTATAATGAATTGCTTTACTATATATTATTATCCCAAATTACTTCCATTTAGCTGTAAATGACAAAATTTCATTTTTTTCTTATAGTTAAATTGTATTCCATTGTATGAATAGAAGACATCTTCTTGGTCTAATACACTATCAGTGGGACTGAGGTTGTTTCCATGTCCCAACTAGTATGAATAATGCTGCAAAAAATTTTGTAAGGCATATAACATGAGGGGTTGATGTTTTTAATTTTTGGAGAGTGGAATTGCTGGATCATATTTCCATTTGTAGTTTTTGAAGATAAATCCAGTTTACATTACAAAATGGCTGTAGTTGTTTATATTCCCAGCAACAGTGTAATAGTGTTCCTCTTTCTCCACCTCCTCCTCAGCAAATTGTTGTAGGGGTCTTTTTTTTTTTTTTTAATTAATAAATTTTATTTTTATATTCCTCATACATTTGCAATCCCCCCATTCTGACCCCAATCCCTCCCCTCCCGCCCCCCACCCCCAAAAAGTGTCTCTGGTTCAGTTTTTGTTGATTTTGATTTTCACTTTCTTATAGTTATTCATTTTCCTGGTCCCTTATTTAAGTATTCTAGATTCCTGCTATGAGTGAGACCATCCGGTATTTTTCTTTTTCTTTTTGGCTTATTTCACTGAGCATGATCCCTTCCAGCGCCATCCATGTTGCTGCAAATTGCTGGACCTACTAAACATCGAGCTTCCATATGATCCAGCAATTCCACTCCTAGGTATTTACCCAAAGGACACAGAAACATCAATTCCAAAGAACACCTGCACCCCTATGTTTATAGCAGCACTATTTACAATAGCTAAGCTTTGGAAACAGCCCAAATGCCCAAAAATAGATGACTGGATCAAGAAGATGTGGTACATATATACCATGGAATAAAATCAGCATTCAAAAAAGATAAACACATGCAATTTGCAGCAACGTAGGGGTCTTTTTAATGTGTGCCGTTCTCGCAGGTGTAAGATGACAGCTCATTGTGGTTTTCACTTGTATCTCCCTTATTAAAAATGATGATGAATATTTTTCCATGTGCCTAGTGGCCTTCTGAATAGTCTCTGCAGTGAATTATCTGTTGAGGTCTACTGCCCATTATTAATTAGGTTGTAGGAGTTTTTAATTATTAAAATGTATAATATTTTTATATATCTTAGATATTTTCATTCCATGACAGTTATGTAATGTGTAAAAATATTTTCTTCCACTAAGTGGGATGTCTTTTTAACCTACTTATATTCTTCTTTGCTATTTAATTTGAAGCAATCCTAATTGTTCATTTTGCTTTGATTTCCCTCACCATTGGTGTTCCACTTCCAAAAATATCTTTATCATTGATATCATAAAATAGTGACCTCCCTGGTGGTGCAAGGGGTTAAGCACAGCGCTATGAAGCTATCCACAACTACTGCAGCATGAGTTCAATCCCCAGTCAGGGAGCTAACTCACATGGTACAGCAGACCTCTCCTGTCTCACCCACTGCTCCCCTCAGCAGTGTATTTCAGTAGATCCGCCTGTCCTGCTCCCCACTCTGTCTCTGGTGAATCCTCTCACCTTCCCGCACCTCTGGGCTACACCCCAGCTCTTGTATGCATAAATAAATATATATGATATTGCTTTGTCAATATATTTTATTGTTGTAGGTCTTATAACTCAAATCCATATAGAATTTATGTTTGTGTCTGCATTAAAGAATCTAGTTTTCCTTTATTATGAATTAACAACTACTGTTATAGATTTATCTCTATGTAAATGTAGATTTATGGAGTTTTGATTCTGTTCCATTGATCCACATGTCTATTTTTTTTCAATATCATGTTTTTTAAGTTACTGTTGCTTTATAGTATAAAGTCAGGTAAAATGTTGCTCCATTCCTTTCCTTTTTTTCCTCAGGATTGATTTTGCTATTCGAAGACTTTAGTGGTTCCATATAAATTTTAATAATTTTGTTCAATTTCTTTAAAGAATATTGTTGGTATTACTGGGGGTGTTACTAAATGTATCTACCACTTTTGGTAGAATAGTCCTTTTGACTATACTGATTTTTCCCATCCATCAGCATGGATGTCTTTCCATTTCCTTAGTTCATTATTTAAATAGTTTAATTATATCTTATAACTTTAATAGAAAAGTTCTTCCTGGGTATTTTTTTAATCTTTTATCTTTTAGTCATTCTTGTTTAGTTTTCCAAAATATAGTATCTCTCCCCTCAGGTGCAGTCACCATAGTTTTCCAACCACCAAAGTGCCCGAGTTCTCCAGCACACTCCACCGTGCTCTCCTCTCCCCTTATTCTCTCCTCTTCCCTCTCCCTACCCCTGCCCATGCCCTCCTGAGCATCTCAGGTCTATGCTCTGTTTTCATTGGCTCAATGTTACAGTTTGTTTTTGTCTGATCCTTTGTTTGATTTCTCTATATTCCACATATAAGTGAAGCCATCTGGTATTTACCTTTTTCTGTCTGACTCACTTAGAATAATCCCCTTCAGTTCCATCAATATTGCCAAAAATGGGTTAAGTTTAACTTTTTTGATCACTGAATAGCAATCTATTGTGTACCTATACTACATCTTTTTGAGCCCACTCATCTGTTCTGGGACATTGAGGTCATTTCCCTATCTCGACTATTGTAAATAGCGCTGCGATAAACACAGGAGTGCAGGTTTCCTGCCAAAATAGTTTTTTTTTTTTTTGTGCCCTTTGGATAGATACCTAGGAGTGGAATTGATGGATCATATGGTAAGTCCCTTTTTAGTCTTTTCAGGACTCTCCATCTCCTTTCCATATGGGCTGGACAAGTCTACATTCCCATCAGTAGTGCAATAGGGTTCCTTTTAAACACAACCTTGCTAGCACTTATTTTTTTTTAAATATGAGTCATTCTCACCTTGTGAAATGGTATCTCATTGTAGTTTTGATTTGCATTTCTCTGATGAAAAGTGAAGAGAATTTTTTCATATGTCTATTAGCCATTTGCATTTCTTCTTTGGAGAAGTACATATTTAGCTCTTCTGCCCATTTTTTGATCGATTTTTTTTTTCTTTTTGATGAGTTGTATAAGCACTGTGTAGATCTTCAATATCAATCTCATATCAGATGTATGGTTCACAAATATTTTCTCTCATTCAGTAGGGAGTCTCTTTGTTTTGACATCTGTCTCTTTCACTGTGCAGAAGAATTATAGTTTGACATAGTTTCAATTGTTAAGTTTCTCCTTTATTTTCCTGGAGCGACTGGGGATGAGTTCACATAGATGTTTCTCAGATTTATATCATGGTGTGTTTCTCCTATGTTTTCTTCAACAAATTTCATGGTTTCAGCTCTTACATCCAAGTCTTTTTTCAGGTTGAGTTGATTTTCCCATTTGGTGTGATATAATGGTCTTTTGCATGTGACAGTCCAATTTTCCTACCACAATTCATTTATTTTTGCTTATTTATTTTTAAAGATTTATTTATTTATTTATACAAGCAGTGGGTACAGTCAGAAGCACGGGAGGGTGATAGAATTCACCAGAGCCAGAGCAGGGAACAGAACAGGCAGACTGATGAAATACACTGCTGAGGGGAGCAGCGGGCGCGGCAGGAGAGGTCTGTGCGCCATGTGGGACCCTCGCCGGTGGCTGGGGATCAAACCGGTGCTGCAGAGGCTGCGGGCAGCTTCGCAGCCCAGCGCGCAACCGCTGCACCACCAGGGGAGGCCCCCTACCACAATTTATTGAAGAAGATTTTGTCATGCAGTGTAAAAACTTTCTCCTTCGTCATATATTATTTTCTCATTAGTATGTAGATTCATTTCTGATTCTTCATTCTAATCCATTAGTCTGTGTGTCTGTTTATTTATTTATTTTTTTGTTCCAGTGTTATCCATGATGTTTTAATTATTATGGCTTTATAGTACAGTTTGAAGTTCACAAGTGTGATACCTCCATTTTTACCTTTTAGTCAGGAGAGCTTTGGCTATTTTTACCTTTTAGTCAGGAGAGCTTCAGCTATTTTTTTTTTTTTTTTTTGGTGTGGTTCTATATGAAATCCAGTAATCATTTTATATCTTGAAGAACACCACTGGGTTTTTACTGGTATTGTATTGAAACTATAAATTCATTTGGGGAAGATGTTCATTTGACAATGTTGAGTCTTCCAACCTTTGAGAAATTATATCTTCCCATTTCTTTGTGTCTTCTATTTCTTTTAATAATGTTTTACTGTTATCCTTATAAAGCTCTTTCACTTCATTTTTAAGGTTTATTCCAGGTATTTAATTTTTTGTGTGTGAGATTGTAAATGCAATGGCTTTCTTCCATTTCATTCTTTGTATACAGGATGGTAACTGATTTTTGTCTGTTGATTTTGTATCCTTCTACTTTGCTGAACTGGTTATTATTTGTTTTTAAGATTTTATTTATTTATACAAGAACCGGGGTAGGGCCAGATTTGCAGGAGGGTGAGAGGATTCACCAGAGACAAAGCGGGGCACAGAACAGGCAGAATAACCAAAATACAATGCTGAAGGGAGCAGCGGGCAAGACAGAAGAGGTCTGCCTCACCATGTGGGTTGTTCTGCAGCCAGCGGGGATCAAACTGGCACTGCAGAGTCTATGGACAGCTTCACAGTGCTGCCATCAACCGCCGGTGCCATCAGGGAGGCCCCTGAACTGGTTATTATTTCAACTAATTTTTCTGTGTAGTCCTTTGCATATCATCTGCAAATAATGATAGCTCTATTTTTTCTTTTCCAACTTGGATTTCTTTCATTGCTTTCTCTTGCCTGATTGCTCTAACTAATATTTATAATTCTATATTGAATAACAGTGTTGAGAGGATTTGTGTTGAACCAGATCTTAGTGGAAAGATTTTCAGGTTTTTACAATTGAGAATGATACAAGCTGTGGGTTTATCATATGTGGCTTTTATTATATTAATAAATGTTCCTTTTATCCCCAGTTTTTCAAAGATTTTCATCATAAATGGATGCTGAATCTTATTAAATGCTTCTTAGCATCTATAAATATGATCATGTACTTTAATCTTTCCTTGTTGTTAATGCGGTACATTATATTGGTTGTTTTTCAGTTGTTGAGCAATCCTTAAGTTTCTGATATAAATCCTACTTGGTCATGGTATATACTCTTTTTCATGTAATATTGGATAGGTTTGCTTGGATTTTATTCATCTGTGTTCATTAGAGAGTTGTTCTGTAATTTTCTTTCTTATTGTTGACTGTGTTTGGTTTTGGTATTAGTGTAATGTTGACCTCATAAAATGCCTTTGGAGGATTCCTTCTTTTCCTGTTTTTTGAAGTAGTCTGAGCAGGAATGGTATTTGTTCATCATTGAGGATTTGAAAGAACTCACTTTTGAAGCCATTGGATCCAGGACTTTGTTGTTTGGGGGAGTTTGATTACTGTTTCAATTTCCTTGCTTGTGATTGTTCTACCCTATTCTATCCTGGAAGTTTCTATAATTCTAAGAATCTGTCCATTCCATGTAGGTTGTTGAATTTGTTTGCATATAAATGTTTATAGTAAGCTCTTATTATTCTCTGATTTTCTGCAGGGTCTGTTGTAACTTCTCTTTCACTCTTTATCTTCCCTCTTTTTTCTCCCTCTTTTTCTCCCTCTTTTTCTTCATGAGCCTGATTAAAGGTCTATCTATATTCTTTCCTTCTTCCTTTCCTTTTCCTTCCCTTTCCTTTCCTTTCCGTGCCTCTCCTCTCCTCTCCTCTCCTCTCCTCTCCTCTCCTCTCCTCTCCTCTCCTCTCCTCTCCTCCTCTCCTCTCCTCCATCTCCTCCTCTCCTCTCCTCTCCTCTCCTACATCTCCTCCTCTTCTCTCCTCTCCTACATTTCCTCCTCTCCTCTCTCTCCTCTCCTCTCCTCTCCTCTCCTCTCCTCTCCTCTCCTCTCCTCTCCTCTCCTCTCCTCTCCTCTCCTCTCCTCTCCTCTCCTCTCCTCTCTCCTCTCCTCTCCTCTCCTCTCCTCCTCTCCTCCCTCTCCTCTCCTCTCCTATATTTCCTCCTCTCCTCTCCTCTCCTCTCCTCTCCTCTCCTCTCCTCTCCTCTCCTTCCTTCCTTCCTTCCTTCCTTCCTTCCTTCCTTCCTTCCTTCCTTCCTTCCAGCTTTTGGTTTTATTGATCATTTTTACTGTCTTTTTGATTTCTACTCCATTAATTTATGCTATTTTATTATTTTATTCATTTCATGAACTTTTGTTGTTGTTGTTCTGCTTTTTCTAACTACTGAGATGAGAGCCAAAGCTGTTTATTTCAATATTTTTCTGGTTTATCAATGTGTGCCTATAACTGCTCTATACTTCCCTTTTAGAACTGCTTTTGATGTGTCCCATACATTCTGAAAGATTGTTTCCGCATTGTCATTTGCTTCAAGTTATTTTTTTTATTTCATCTTTGATTTGCTTATTAATCCAGTGTCATTCAGTAAGGTGTTATTCAGTCTCCTCATACTAAAATATTTCTTTTTGTGACAATTGATTTGCAATTGAGTATTTTTATGGTCAGAGAAGATACATGGTATAATTTCATTCTTCATAAATATGTTTATGTTTGAAACCATATATGGTATATCCTGGAGAATGACCCATGTACACTTAAGAAAGACATGTATTTGATTTTTTTGCATGTAGTACCCCATAAATGCCTATTAGGCCCATGTGATCCAGCTCTTTGTTTAGGGCAACTATATTATTTATTTTCTCTCTTGTTTTCTTGTATATTGGTGAGAGTGGGTAATGAAATTCCAACCGCATATGTATTTTCTCCAATGTTTGTTTTCAAGTTTTATAGTAATGCCTGATGTGTATTTTGGTGTTCTACAATTTGGTGAGTATAAATTGACGAGTGCAATGTTTTCCTGTTGTATTTTGTTGCATCATGATTATACCTCGTCCATTCCTTTATCTTATTACTTTTTTTTTAAGCTGTAAATCCATTTTGTCTGATAGAAGTATAACTGTTTCTGCCTTCCTTTGTGTGAATTTTTTTTGCAGGATTGTTTCCATCCCTTTAGTTTTACTCTATGTTTACCTTTGGATATAGGTATATTGCCTGGAGGCAGTAGAAAGTTGGATTCTATTTCCAAATCCAATTATATCCTCTGTATCTTTTTATTGAGTTCAAATCATTAACATGTAGAATGATAATTGACATATTAATGTCTGTCACTGCCATTGTGATCCTAGTTTTGAGGTTCTATTTAATTCCTTATTCAGTTCTTTGTGTTCATACCAATCTCTAGTTTAGAACCTAAGACTTCTTTTAATATTTCTTAGAGGGGTGGTTAAGTGGTTGCAAAATTCCTAAGATATTCTTTGTTTCAGAATTTCTTTATCATTCTATCATACAGGAAGGAGAGTCATGCAGGATAGAGTTTTCTCATGGCTTATTTTAAGTATGTAATTCCATCTTCTTGCCTATATGTTTCTTTAGAGAGATTCAGTGTTAGTCTAATTTCTCTTCATATATAGGTTATCTGTTTTTCCACCTGGTCAGCTATATAGTTTTTTCTTGGTCTTGGACTCTTGGGAGTTTCACTATTATGCATCTTGTAATTTTCCTTTCATCCTGATAGCTAGGTGTTCTTTTCGCTTCTTGTATTTTTATGTTCATGTATTTCGTCAAGTTTGGGTATTTCTCCTTCACTATTTCCATGAATAGAGTCTCAGTTCCCTTCTCTCTTCTTGGATTCCTATGATTCTAATATTTCCTTTTTTCATGGTATCAGATGATTCTCAAAGAGCTTCTTCATTCTCTTTGTTCCTCCTTTGCTTTTTCTATATTTTTTCTTATCCCATTTTTTTTTAACTTCAAGATTACTGATTTGTTCTTTGATTTGATTTATTCTACTGCCGTGGTGTTCTTGTAAAGTGTTGGTTTTCTCCTGCAATTATGTTATTTTCTCGTTTAACTTTTAATTTCAATCATCTGTAAGTTGATTGTGTTTCTCATAGTATTCATCTCCTTTTCTGAGTTTTCTTTATATTGTTCTTTATAATTTCTGAGTTTTCTTTAATTTTGTTAATCATGACTATTTTGATTTCTATGACTGATAAGTGAAAAAGCTCTTCTATATTTTGTCATTTGGCTCTCAGATTTTGTTTTTTCTTTGTTGTGTATTACTCACCTGAGGGATTACATGGCCATTTATTTTTTTCTTTCTCCCTATCATTTGCTTTGGGTCTGTTCTGCCATAGTTGGGGATTTTGCTGTGTTTGAGTCCTACTCTACTATTCTTCTGGAATTTACTTGATGGTGGGCAGATCTACTTGGGTGTTGTAGGATCTAGGGTGCTTCCCCAAATCACTTCTGGGCCTTATTTTGGTTGCTGGGATAACTGTAGGGGACAACTAGAGTCTCAGTGGCTAGGATTTCACCCCATCCCAGAGCAATGTCTTAGAGCCAGTTTCAGTGGCCAGGAAGGCAGAGAGTTGTTGAAATGGCTTGATATAGAAGGAGACCCTATGTGTTCCAGATTGGGGCTTGAATCTACTCCAGAGGTGCTGCTTGCTGATCACTGAATGAGATGCATTTCGTGGTTTGGTGGCTTATCGTGAAAAGCTAGGCCATGCAAGACATGGACTTGGGCTTGTGTCTGCTTCTTAGGAGCTGGTGGCTTGACCTGGAGTCAGTGGTACTTATGGGGGTTGCTGAGGATCACAAATGTAGAGCTAAGATCTGCTAGGTCTTTTTGTTACTTACATAGTTTCTTGTAACTTGTATATTCATTTTCATTATTTGATTTTTTTTTATTTTTTTTTCTTCTCTAATTCATTAGCTATTTATTCACCATGTAGATATGTTTTTCCTTTTCTTAAAATAGTTGATTTCTATTTTTTGTAATTATAAAAATACGTGTTTTGATCTCAATCATCATAATTTGACTATTGACTTGTGTCCCAAAATGTGGTCTATTATTGAAAATTGTCCATGTGCACTTGAAAAAAATATATATGCAAAGGTGTTTAGGTGAAGTGTTCTCTAGATGTTTATTACACCTATTTGGTCCTGCTCCTCATGTAAAGCCTGAATACAGATAGCTGCATGCAACACCAATCTGTTTAGCCTCTTGATCTTAGAATTTCAGTCTCCAAAGCTGTGAGGGAATAAATATCTATTGTTTAAACCACTCAGTCTAGAGCAGCCCAGAGAGACAGATATAATTACTTATCAACTTCTTTGCTCACTGTTTTATAAAGAGAAAGTAAGAAAAAGTTGAAGTTATAGAAATGTTCTCATGGAATATACTAGTGTAAATGATATAAATTCTTTGGAAATTATGACAGGTATCAACATAAGTCATTTCAAGCAGTGACAAGGCTTTACTGAATGGAGTTTTAGTATTTATCACTGTCCAGTTAAGGAGGAGAACACTGGTATTTCAAAAGATGGAGTTTAATATGTAGAAGTAGCTATACAATTATTGGAAAAGATGAAAGGACAGCAGGGGCAATAGGACATCACTAGTAGTGAAGGAACTGAAACAACAATGTTGGATAGAGTGGTTATCAATATCCTATGTCTCATGGGTTTCTGGGTAGGTGTGATTGTGGAGGAAATACAATCACTGCTGGAAAATAAGCAGAATAGCAAAAAAAAAAAAATTCTCTTACAATTCCATTATACTCCCCAGCTTTCATAGTTTCACTAGTGCCTTCCATTTCACCAGTTTTGAAAGGAGCAGAGAACAGAACCTTTCAGAGTTAAGAACATTTTAATCAGAGAAAAGTAAAATATGAGGGTGAATCTGAGATCAGTAGGTGAATTAATAACCAGCATAGTCTAACAGTCAGAATTACCTTTAATTTATGAATATATATGCTCACAAGTGTAAAGTAATATCCTGGATTATACTACATATATCCTAGAAGAATGTGGTAAAGTCTTGGGGGGTTGAGGAAGCTGTTAAGAAAATAGGTCCTGTTTAAGTTTGGAGAAATGTATTGGGAGTGATAAACTACTGTGACACCAAATAAAAGATGAAAACCTGCCCAGAGGCTGTTAGCGTAGCTTAATTCAGTCTAAATTCTAAAATTGAAGAGCAGTAATGAATTAAGATTAATTCAATTAACATACTCTTAGTTAAGACAAGAATGTATGAATGATTAATCTAATGTTAATGCTATTTTAATATTAAAATTGCCATGCTTATAAAATATGCATGAATTTTAATGACAAACCAAGAAGAAGAAATTTCCTTCTTCTCAGGAAGTAATTCTTACTTCATTCTCACCCTCAGAACTCACTCTTAATGTCTACCACAAGACATTGTGTCTGGCATCAGTGAACTTACTCATTGTAGGAGAAAAAGAAAACATTTTTAAAACACACATACAAAAAATATAAAGTAATATTTGAACTATTTATGAATATTGCATTTATTAGTAAAGACCTCACTCTGCTAGACAATGCGTTCATCCAGTAGTCAAACATTTCCTGGTTATCTACTAGTTGCAATGTCTTGGTAGTAAATGGTATATGTTCATTGCATTTAAGAGAACAACCTGCTTATTTGTAACTGTCTTCTTTTGACTTTACATTCATTCAAAATAGGAGCGATCACCTTTTTTTTTTTTTTTTTTTTTAAGATGTATTTATTTATTTATACAAGCACTGGGTACAGGAAGAAGTGCGGGAGGGTGAGAGAATTCACCAGAGCCAGAGGGGAGAGCAGAGCAGGCAGACTGATGAAGCACACTGCTGAGGGGGGCAGCGGGCGGCAGGAGTCTGTCGCGCCATGTGGGACCCTCACCCTCACCGGCAGCCTGGGATCAAACCGGCGCTGCAGAGGCTGCGGGCAGCTTCGCAGCCCAGCGCTCAACAGCTGCGCCACCAGGGGAGGCCCCGGAGCTCTCACCTATTTATCTCTTGAATTCCCAGCATTTATCTCAGTGTATGAGCAATGCAAAATATTCAATAAATATAATTGACCCAATTGCTGTTTACCTTGAGCATGAGCAAATATACCACTCTCAAAGTTAGATAAATTGTTAAGATGCTGTGCCTGAAATTGCAAAAACAGAATAAATTTAGATCAGAGGTTTAGTTGTGACACTAACAGCACTATGCAACTGGGTGATTTCAAACACATTTCACATTTTTTGTCAGAGTATTTTTTGGTGATATTTAAGAATTTAATTTTGTTTGTATGCATGATTATGCTGGTGGTAATAAATGATTTTTCCCCATCCCTCCATCATATAAACTTGGTACAGAATTTGTTTCACCATCCCTAGTACTTGAGCATGCAGGCAACAAGTGTGCACACACGTGTTTTCTTAGGAGTCCACCATTTGTGATTGAATATTTCATGGAGACTACTTTCTTGACAGCTCTTTCAGAAAAGAAAACAGATCCTCTTCTCTAGAAATAGGGCAAGTGAAGTGGGAGGAAGGTCAGAGAACACTGCTAACTCATTCTTTAGGGTCATTCCCAGCTTGACTTTGCTTTTTTTTTTTTTTTTTTTTTTAAATAATCAGCAGCTTCTGTATCTTTTAAGTCTCAAAAGAACAGAATGAAGTAGAAAATACTTCAGAACTCGGTGGAGACATTGTCTGAAATTTTTCCTCACTGCTTTGCTGGGTGTGTAAAAGAAGGTCACTAGATGCTCGATGAGCTCTGTCCTGGGTGGTCTCTACCTATTGCCTCCCAGCAGATGATTCCATAGAAGTGACAAGTAAGGAAAATTCAAAAGAACTGGCAATCTGTTCTTTGGATAGAGTGACCTTTCTAAATAAGCAATCAGCCACTGGAACTGCAACCTAGAGCATTTTTCCCTTTGTTGTGGATCTTTTTAAAAAGCCACACACAAAAGTAAGACCAGAGTAAAAATTTGAAAATACATTCATTTTTGTTAATTTTGAGTGAAGGCTAATAGGCAACTTGAATAAGGCATGTTTATATATTAATTATTGGTATAAATAAATATAGATGAGGGAGGGAGGCTAATGGGGTATGTGCATGGGTGATTTGGTAAAGGGTGAGTAGATTGTGTACAGATATGGAAGAGAAAAATATAACCCTAATTTTTTTTAAATAAACAAACATATATTTTTTAAAAAGCTTAAGCAAAAAGTAATGTTTTTATTTATTTAAAATATTTGTGTCCATAGTCTAACTCTTCAGAAACATAGAGGGAGGAGTAATTAATATACACAAATGTACGTGACTGTACATATCTTTGCATTCTTGGGTTGACATGTACATAGATATTTGTGTTTTCATTTTTCAGTTAAAACAACAAGTTCATTCCTGGCAGTCTTCATATCTGCATAGGCACTATCAGACAGGCACCCAGTACTATGTGGGATGTTCTATATGCAATTTAAAAGAGAAAAACTCAACTTCTGCTTGAACAGCCAAAAGTGTTCCATGCAGTCTCCACGATTGTAAACTTACTACAATAAATCACCCATACACTGCTGCATTGTTATTGTGGTATTGGGTAAAAATATTTGGCAGGCATTTCAAAGTAAATGCTTCAATTGAATGACGGCAGCTAAAGAGGAAAATGCCAAGAATAAAGCAAGTGCGTACTTTGCTATGAAAGAGTTTTTCAAATGGAGTATTTAATTAAATGAATTGCAATCATACTGTAATTAGGATGGTGGTAGCTTTCTTTGGGTATAAGAGAGAAGTTCAATGTTAACATGAAGTATTTTTCATTAAGATATTAACTTTAAAGACAACTAATGTAAACATGTAGAAAATATCCAAAATAGAATGAAAAGAGGTTTTTCAGCTCAGTTCAGTTATGATAAATATCCAATTCTATTTTGGAATTCCTCCCTGGAAATATAAATTGATTTTCCTCACAGCAAGAATGTGGTATGAGTTTGAGTATTAGAAAAACCAAATTTATTATTATTATTTTTACTATTATTGAAGTATGTTGCCTTACCAGAGCTTAGGTAGGTCAAAATTTCTGTTATAAGTTGTTGCTTGCATAAGAACTTTGTAACTTGGACATGACGATTGACTTTGGCTTTTCACTTGGTAAATAACATCTTAGCTTAGGACAGAGTTTTTCCCCTCATCTTAATTATACCAAAGGCAAAAATTAGTATCAGGCAAGACAGCTGCTTTTATTTTTTCCTTCACTTTGAAGTAAGTTAGGAAGTTATATATCAATGCCAAATATCTTTTAAAGTTTTAATTAAAAAGAGGTATTAATTAAACAATAGGAAATTTTTGAGTTCAGGAAAAACCTAGAATTAATGATTGGTTTCTATGTGACATAGTTTACCTTCAACATATTTGGATTTTTATTCTGATCCATGTGATAATTATTCCACGTAATATACCTTTCCTGTTTGTACCATAACTTTTGGAAATGAAAAACTAAATAAAATAAAAGATATAATAAAAAAGCCTAAAATATAATTCCTTAATTTGACTACCCAATTCAATTATTCTCAATACAACTTTATCTCCTGAAAATAGAAAATTTGTTTCAGTTTTGAACCTAAATTATTTGTTTCTTATTTATTTATTTTTTATTTATACAAGAGCCAGGGCACAGGCCAGATGTGCGGGAGGGTGAGAGGATTCATCAGAGATAGAGCAGAGAGGGCCTCCCCGGGGTGCAGCGGTTGAGCGCTGGGTTGCGAAGCTGCCCGCAGCCTCTGCAGCACCGGTTCGATTCCCGGCCACCGGACTAGGGTCCCTCATGATGTGCAGACCTCTCCTGACGCCCACTGCTCCCCTCAGCAGTGTATTTCGTCATTCTGCCTGTTCTGCTCTCCCCTCTGGCTCTGGTGAATTCTCTCACCCTCCCACGCTTCTGACTGTACCCAGTGCTTGTATAAATAAATAAATAAATCTTAAAAAAAAAAAAAGAGAGATAGAGTGGGGAACAGAACGGGCAGACCAATGAAATACACTGCTGAGGGGAGCAGTGGGCGAAACAGGAGAGGTCTGCTCGCCTTGTGGGTTGCTCAGAGGCCGGCGGGCATGTAATAGGCATAGCAGAGGCTGCGGACAGCTTCACAGCGCGGCGCTCAACCGCCTGTGCCAGCAGGGAGGCCCGAAACCAGATTTTTTATATCATTATATAACTTCAAGTGTACAAAATAATAATTCAATAGGAAACCAATTGTTTTTTTTTTTTTTTTTTTAAGATTAGCTTAATTATGCATACAAACTGGTCAGAGGTGTGGGGAGTGAGAGGATTTACCAGAGACAGAGTGGGTAGCAGTACAGGCAGATCTACTGAAATACCCTGCTGAGGAGAGCAGTGGGCAAATCAGGAGAGGTCTGCTGCGCCATGTGGGTTAGCTCCCTGGCTGGGGATCTAACTCACGCTGCCATGCCTGTGGATAGTTTCATAGCGCTGTGTCTTTAACCCCTGTGCCACCAGGGAGGCCCCCAAAACAAATTGTTTTGAATGGTATTGTTAGCCTGCAACCAAGGGGTACCCAGCAACCCACAAACTTACACATTCCAAAAGGATCCATGCATTTCTGCACACACACAAAAAAGCATATTCTTAATGTGAAAGATGTTTAATAGAATTGGTGAGCACAGAGAGGGAAGAGAAATATTTCCAATGAGAGTTTCCTAATAAAACCTCCAAATTTACCCATCCCCTCATGGGTAAATTCCCAAACAGGTTCTGCCCAAAGTACGGCCAGTGAGGTCCAAAACTTGCCTTTTAGCAGGGAAACACAAGAAAGGGGAAAAAGGAACCAGGCAAATCTGGGACAAAAGGATAAAAATAAATGTACAAATCTAGACAATGGTGGTCAGGGGCCTCCCTGGTGGCACAAGGGGTTAAGGTGCAACCTAGGAAGCTGTCCACAGCCACTGCAGCATGAGTTGGATCCCCGGCCACGGAGGTGACCCACATGGCACAGCTCCCCTCAGCAGTGTGTTTCGGTCGATCTGCCTGTTCTGTTCCCCACTCTTGTCTCTGTTGAATCCTCTCACCCCTGACAACTCTGGCCTGTACCCCAGTTTTTGTATGCATAAATAAATAAATCTTTAAAAAAAATGATAATGGTGGTCAGTCATGGTCATTGACTGGGACAGCCTCCCCACATCTCTCACCAACATGTCTCTTCCTAGTGTTTCTACATGTCTCTCCATATCTTCCACATGTCACCTTCCATATGTCCTTCCCAGCAGTACCAGCGTGCAAATTGGGCAGCATGTGTTCAGTGTTATATCAGGTATGGCTGCTTGACTCCACCCTGCTCCCACATGCTGCCTCTCGGTAAGACCAGTAAGACTACACACTCTCTTAGTCCAAGTGAGAGTGTGTAGAGTTTGGGGTGACTGCTCAGGGTTTTCCCATGCACTCACAATTGCAAGACACTGGCTCAATCTCAGGATGCAACAGCGATACAGCTTATTTACAAAGGGGACAACGGGATAAGGAATGCACTCTTAAGGCCACAGAGGGCCAGCTGTCCTACTCCAGATAGTGGCCACAGTATCCAGTAGCCCAAACCAAAAGCTGTTCATGCAAGACGGTCCCTCCGATGAGAGTCTGGTACTGGTGGCACAGCAGTAAGTGGTGGTCCAGGATCCAGCCAACCTCTGGCATTTGGGGTCGTCACCGGTGGTGGCCAGCTACACCACAGCTGCATCTCTCGTGAAGCTGAGTTTAAGTCTCCTGAAGGTGAAATCAAGTCTCTTCCTGGAGCTTCTTCCAAGCCCAGACAGACCTTCTCAACTGACTCAAGCCTTCCCACACAGCCTTTCTTTAGCTCACTGAAGCCTTCCCAAATAGAATCAAACCTTTGCTCTCAAGCTTGCTCCTTCCAGCTTTCCCAAGAAGATCCTCTCCCAAGCAGCTTCTCGAACCCAAGCAATCTCTCTCCATCAACCCTCAAGCTGAGTCAAGCTCCTGCTTATATCCCCCATCAGGGCACTTGATTGGTCCAAACCAGCTGTTTCCAAAACTTAATTGGTGCTGGTGCACTCTTGAACCTAATCAATGCCAGTGAGAGCTTGGACCTATTTGACCCATTTTCAAAATCTCTCTGACTGGTTGGGGGTGAAACCACTAATATCACCCCATCCAGGACCTAATCTCTAGAGACAGGAGTTGAATTTTACAAATGAGTCAACTGAAGAGACTCAGGGAACAACCTTCAGAGGCCAAAGTTGGCTCCTCTGCATGTTTTTTATTTGTTTGTTTTGTTTTGTTTTTATGGCCCAACAAATAAAAATTTACATTTTCAACTGGGCAAAAAAAAGTAATAATACTTCACGACATACATTTATCTATCTATCTATCTATCTATCTATCTATCTATCTATCTATCTATCTATCTATCTATCTATTTATTTATACAAGCACTGGGTACAGTCAGAAATGCAGGAGGTTGAGAGGATTCACCAGAGCCAGAGTGGTGAACAGAACAGGAAGATTGATAAAATACACTGCTGAGGGGTACTTCATGACATATTAAACACAATACAAAGGTCAGTGTCCCTCAGTCAAGTTGATTGTCATATGGCATATTCCTTTGTTTATGCATCTTCCTATGTCTGCCTTTAAATTACTATAGCAAATTGGGTCACGAAACCTGAACAGGCTACTAGTGGCCCTTTCCAGAAGTGTGGTAGCCCCAGATTTACTTATCCACAGTCATTCAGTTAACAAATAGAAGGATGAGGAATCTGAGTTGGAACAAATTTACTTTGTTTTTGTTTTCTCATGCTCCATGATTTTTAACATCTTTTCTAACATTGCAAAAAGTTTAATATGGTTTATTGAAATGAAATTTGTTTCATCTTTTCAAAATCAGTATCTTGTAAAATGAAATGGATAAAGAGAGAATACCTCAGTTACACAAATGCTGATCATGCCAGCTTTATGATCAAGCAAAGCTACTTAAGAGCAGGGTGGGTAGTAGCAATGCAGGACAAATTTTCAGAATGTTAATTCTGTAATTAGATCTCCTAATTTAATTTAAAAGCACTTTATTGTATATATTAGCATGTGTAGAACAACATTGCACTTGAATTACTCCATGTGAAAAGTGTTAGTGTATGTACATGTTGTCCTAGAAAGCTGAGTAGTAATATATCTTAAACTAATGGTCCTCAAACTCTTCCAATATAGATCCCTTATTCAAAATAGATTCTGACTTGGATCCTGATATGGAAAATAAGCAAAGGAATGGTATTCTGGTTTCTCTGAGTGCACATGAGTTCCTGAACCTGCTCTGTGCTCCTCCCACTATCCTCGGTGGCTTCTTAGAAACATCATGAAACCCCTGGAGCTTGCGGCACTCAAAGCAGAGCACATGTCAGGCATAGAGCTAGATCAGAGCAGGAGTTATTGCTTAGGAAGGCACTTTTCAAACAATGGATCACCTACATTTATTATTTTATTCTTACTCTAAGAAAATGAATTGCTGGACTGTTGAGTAGGACAATACCACACTGACAAATGGGAGTTGTGGAGCAGGCTACATAATGCAGGATGCTGCTGAAGAGCAAGATCCTGGCCCTTTTATTGACAAATGTAATTGGTTGTAAGGAGATTAAGGAATTTAAAGAAAGGGGAAGGGTGTAGAAGATTAGGGATAGTGACTCTGCCCTCCAGGCACTTCTTATCTACCTGATGATACACCTTAACCCCCCCCCATGGTTCTAATCTTATCAACAAGGCACTCCATTGATCAGCTTCTGGGGTCCCTTGTCATACATCAGTCCTCAGCCCCCGGGTGTTCCCAGTCATACCTCGGTGATGTATAAGTCTGGAGTATGTGCTATGCATTGGTCCTCAGCCCCCTGGGCATTCCAGACATACCTCATGAGGTACATGTTATGCATGGGTCCTCAGCACCCCAGGCGTTTTGGACATACCTTGTGATGCATAACCTTCCCAATGTGATCCAGCTTTGCACTCTAGTTTGAGTTGAAGGGCTAAAGGGTTGGGCTCCTGTTCCTAACTGGCTGGGCTATTTTGACCTTGTTTAGGTGACAAAATGGTGGCCGAATAGGCTGCCTAGGAGTAGCAGACCCACACTGGACAAAATTCACAGAAAGTGAACACAATGGTAGCAAGAAGAGAAACTGATAGTATTAAATGTATGATCCTTGCAAAAAAGAAGAAAAGATAGTTTTCCCAAGGGCAATAGAAATCTATCTACTTACCAGTGGGACAGTCTTTTTTTTTTTTTAACTTTTGAAGCTAAGAAAGAGCAAGAGAACAGCTGTCCTTATTTCATCCCCTCCTAAGAAGATGGTGAAAGTATAGACTGTTAGGCTTGTGCTAGAATAGTTACTCTGTGACTAATCACCTACAAGACCTTGGGAAACATTTGATATCTCTTTATTTTAGTTATAACACCCACTTAGCATATCTTAGCCTCATTTAACTTCTTCATAAAATGATAAATTTGTTATGATTAGATAGCTTTAAACTTCCTAATTACCTGATGCATAATGATTTGTAATCATAATTTTTACTTAATCTTTTTTATCATTAGAGAGAAGAAACTTTTCAGAATATTTCTTGACTTATTTGTGAAGCTACTATGAAACTGATAAAGGGAAAACTATAGTCCAGTAAATGGTGCTGGAAAAATTGATTATTCATATGGAAAAAAATTAAAATGGATTTCCTACTTCTTAACATACACACCAAAAAAATCAACTCCAGATGGATTAGGAACTTAGATGTCAAAAGCAAAACTTTAAAACTTAAAAAAAAAAAAAAAAATACAGGCAAACAGCTTTACTACCTCAGGGCAGGGAAACATTTTTTAAACATGATGCAAAACTTGCCAAAGGTAACAAAAAAAGAATTATATATTTTGATTACATTAAAGTTAAAAAAATATGTTACTCATGGGCCTCCCTGGTGGTGCAAGGGATTAAGTCTCAGTCCAATGAAGCTAATGGCAGCCACTGCAGCTCAAGTTCAATGCCTGGTCAGGGAGATAACCCACAAGGCATAGCATGTCTGCTATTTCACCCACTGCTTTCCTCAGTAGTTTATTTCAGTAGATCTGCCAGTTCTGCTCCCCACTCTGTCTCTGGGGAATCCTCTCACCATCCCCCCCACACCTCTGGTCTATACCCCAGTTCTTGGATTCATAAATAAAATAATTCTTAAAATAAAATCTGTTACTCAAAAGACATCTTAAATAAGACATCTCAAACTACAAAATGGGAGGTAGAAATGAGATATTTGTAATATCTAAAAACTAACAAAGGGTTAGTACAAGAATGTGCAAAAAGGGCTTCCATGGTGGCTCAAGTGGTTAAGCACCACATTACGAAGCAATCTGCAACCTCTGCAGCACGAGTTTGATCCCTGGCCGGCCAGGGAGCAACACACATGGCACAGCAGACCTCTCCTGACTCGCCTGCTGCTCCCCTCAGCAGCGTACTTTGGTCAATCTGCCTGTTCTGTTCCCCACTCTGTCTCTGGTGAATCCTCTCACCCCCTGCATCTCTTGCTCATACCCCAGCTCTTGAATGCATAAATAAATAAATCTTTAAAACAAAGAATGTGCAAACACACTTTTTCAAAGGAATAAAAAAGAACTGTAAGAGAAAATTAAAACAGAGGAATGAGCATTTAACAGAAGAGGGAATACTTAGGGGTAATAAATCTGAAAGTTAGATTCATTCATAGTCTCTAATTAAGGAAATACAAATCAAGATAAAATAAAATGCCTTCTTAAAGTCCTTTCATTTATGAAAATTAAGAAGTCTGACAATATCAAATACTGGGAAGGATGTGGTTCAATGGGGATTTTTATATATCATCAGTGGGAGTGTAAATTATACAACTATGCATAAAGTAATTTTTATTACTTTGTGAAATTGAACCTCTGCATACCCTGTGAGACTGCAGTCCCAGCCCCAGTAGTGGCCAAAATATGTCTCTATTGAGCACTATACCATTAATGCTCACAGAATCCATTTTCTTAATTCTCCATAATCATAAATAACCCAATGCCTATTCACAGAAAAAATATAATGAATTAAGACATATACAGAGTAATATTATTCAGTATTGAAAATAAAAGAGTGACAACTCATACAGCAATATAGATTTAAATCAGTGCTAAAGCTCTGCTCTGATTTGTCCTTTGACCTCAAAGGACAGTGCCCAGCAGAGGACAAGTCACTGTGTGTGGGTTCTCACCCATGTGAAAAATTGTAAGACACCTCAGGTTCAGGGAACAACAATGTTGTTTATTTATCAAACAGGTGAAACAGAATTTTTTTTGTTTAAAGATTTATCCATTTACCCATACAAGAACTAGGGTACAGGCCAGATGTGCAGGAGGGTGAGAGAATTCACCAGAGCCAGAGCGAGGAACTGAACAGGCAGACTGACTGAAATGCACTGCTGAGGGGAGCAGCGGGTGAGACAGGAGAGGTCTGCCGTGCCATCTGGGACCCTTGCCGTCGGCCGGGATCAAACCGGCCCTGCAGAGGCTGCAGACAGCTCCACGGGGCTGCGTTCAACCTCCTGTGCCACCAGGGGAGGCCCTAAAACAGAATTTTTAAGGTCACACGTGGCCAGCTATCTTATCCCAGATAGTGTCCATGATGGGCAGACGGTTCACTCAAGACGTTGCTGTTCCATCAGTGAGGGCCTGGAGCTCATGGCATACCAGCAAGCAGTAGGCCTGAATCCAATTCACGGTGGCAGCTGGTGGTGCTCACAGGTGGGACCACTGAGATGATACTGGGGTTCACCACCTGTCACCAGGAGGTTTTCTCCCCTTTCTGTGGGTTGCCTTTTCACTTTCTTATATATCATTTACAACACAAAAGCTTTTCAATTTTTTAAAGATTATTTTTTTATGCACACAAGAACTGGGGTGTAGGCCAGAGGTGTGGAGGTGAGGGGTGAAAGGATTCACCAGAGACAGACAGTGTTAACAGTTCTTTGTGAGTTCTTTGTCTATCGACAGCTCTTTGAGATACTAGGCCAAAGTCGATGGTGCCACTTTCAGGCCATATAAGAGGCAGGACTAGAGGTGGGTGTGGAGGCCCACTCTCTGCAAAGGTCTTCATGCTTTTTTCTTTGGAAGTCAGCGGCTGGCCCTTCTTTCTTTTTCAGAGGCTAGCAACAGTCTTCAAGCTGGCTTCTGCCCTGCCTTATATCCTTTTACATGGCCTATTGCTCGACTTGCTTGATTTGACTATTTTTAATTCTACATGACCAATTAGAATATTTCAGGACTGACCAGCCAATTCTTAATCCAAATAATTAATTAATGAGCTGATTGAATATGATTGGTTCCTTTAGCTAACACCTGGTCCATTCCATGATCCAAGCTACAAATACTAAAAGGAACACTGAGTGTTTACACGGACATGACCTGTCCTGACCTCAGGGCAGAATCATAGTTGGTAGGCTCTGAAGAGCCACAGCCAGAGCTGGCCTCAATACCTGGTATTCTATCAGTGGATCTGGGTTTAACAATGTAGAGGGCTGAGGCCAGAAGCAGCACTGGAGCTTGCCCCGGTGTTGCTGCAGGGTGGACTCCACTGGGATCCTGCCAGGCTGGCCCAGGACCCCATCACTACCTGCTCCTTCAGGGAGTTGAACTGTTGGAGCTGGCCCACTGGGACCCCATGTTCCTCCCTGCACCCCTGAACAAGGGTCTACAGGGTTAGCTGTTGCTCTGGCACAGGGAAACCTTACCCTTATAGCCCCAGTGGGACTGTATGTTCCGGGGCAACATGGCAGGAAAACATCTGCCACCTGCCATCACTGCTGGCCTCTGTGGGCAGCCTGAGTGTTGGTGGCCCCACTGGTGACAGCTGGTAACATTGGATAAAATATCTACCACTCACTGCACTTGCGCTGGCCCCAAACAGTGTGTTTCTGGGGCCAGCCCTCAGAGTCCCAGTGCGAAGGAAGGACTGGGGCACCCCAACCCGGTTAGTGTTGAGGATGGCCATCAAGCTTAGCCCACTAAGGTGCTAAGATGCGTCTCCATATAGCCCTCCCACAAGCTCCCACTGCAGGGTGACCTGGGTGCTGCCCAGAGAAAGCCTCTGGTCTGCTAGGGGAAATGCCCCTGCTGCCTCATGAACCTTAGGGGTTCTGTACTCAAATAGGTTTGCATCAGGGAGGGGTGTCCCACAGGCAGCAGCTGTGGTTGGAAGCAGAGCACACAACTGCTCCTTGAACATGCTGGGGTGGCAGCCAGGGAAGTCATCACTGGGGCAATTGGTGCTCAGCCTCCAGGTGCCACCACCCAGTGCGGCTGGGGTGGTCAGGAAGGGGGTCCATTCCCCGTGCCTGTAAAGTCACTTTCTTAGTCCTATAATTCCTGCTCTGATAACAAAAATCTGGTTATGTGACTGAAGCAAAATTTCTCAAATTCTGAAGGTTGGAAAGAGCAAGTTGGTAACCAATGCAGATCCTGGCGACGGCTGACTTCTTGATGTGTGCTCTCTTTGTCTTTCCTCAGTGTTCTTGGAGAGGAAGTTCTGTTCTTGGAGAGGTGTCTTTTTCTGGTCAGAGGAGAGCGCTAATCCTATCATGAGGGAATGATGCCCCTAAAAGTGAGTCTAAATGATTTTGTCGAGACTTTATTACCTCCCAAATGCCCTGCCTTCCAATACTATCACTTTGGGGCTAAGGGCTTCAAAATATGAAATTTGGAAATACTAATATTCCATCCAGAACAGTCACATTGAGTGCAAAAGCAAATACCAGAAGGATCATGTAAGTTATGCTCTAAAGCAAATAAATATAAGTAATGTGTTGTTTAGGTTGTTACCTAACAGGAGGGGAAAGCATATTAGTGATTAAAAATGTTAAATGTTTTTAATTAGAGAGTGGGTCAAAGACATCAAATATATATATATATATATATATTTAAAGATTTATTTATTTATTTATATAAGCACTGAGTACAGTCAGAAGCATGAGAGGGTGAGAGAATTCTCCAGAGCCAGAGAGGAGAGCAGAACAGGCAGACTGACAAAATACACTGCTGACGGAGCAGCGGGTGCCACAGGAGAGGTCTGCGCACCATGTGGGACCCTCCCCTGGGGTCCGGGATTGAACCGGCGCTGCAGAGCTTCACAGCCCAGTGCTCAATCGCTGCACCACCAGGGAGGCCCTATATATATATATTTTAAGATTTATTTATTTATTTATACAAGCACTGGGTACAGTCAGAAGCGCAGGAGGGTGAGAGAATTCACCAGAGCAAGAGCGGGGAACAGGACAGGCAGATCGACGGAATACACTGCTGAGGGTAGTAGTGGGAGAGGCAGGAGAGGTCTGCACACCATGTGGGATCTTCTTCCAGGGGCCGGGGATTGAACCAGCTCTGCAGAGGCTGCAGACAGCCTCGCAGCCCAGTGCTCAACAGCTGCGCCACCAGGGGACACCCCGACATCTAATATATTCTTAAATGAATGAATGAGTGAATGAGTGAGTGAAAAAGTGGAAGAGGGCTATGCAGGGACACAAAATTATAGTGATAGTATGTCAATAATCACTGATTATGATTAATTGGATAATTAAGACTCAAAGAAACAGAGAAAATGAACAGGGATTTGTGAAGTTCAGGTGATTAACACCAGGCAATGAAGATGAAATTTAAGTACAAGTTCCCTGAAGACTGTCAGGTAGGCCTGGAGTGAACTATTAGCATATACACAGGTGTGTGCTATGTAGTTCTGTAAGCACCCAGAGAACCACTTAGCAAAGTTACTTGCTTTCATAAATCTTTCCTTCCAGAGAAGGAAGACAATCATGGAACAAGGAAATAACAAGATAATTGTAAATATAAATCTGTAAGTGAAATTAAATTCTATTTCTAACTTAAGCAAACAGTGATGTAGAAGAGACTATGGATAGGTTAGTATTTCTCCCTTACCTCATTCCAAATTTCATTTTTATTAGAGTTCGAAAGATCTAAAAATCACAAGCTTTCTGTTACCTTCCTATCCTAACTATAAACTAGTCAGTCTCTAGGAAAATATTTGCCCCCAAGTTTGAACCTTCTAACTCAATTTTCAAGTCATTTCAAGTCAGAACAAATTTTTGCTCCTGAGTTGTAAACTCCTAGGAACCGGAATTCATAACAAAAGCACAATAACCTTAGGATTTTTGTGGTTCATTACCTTTTGGTTGATCCACAAAAAATTTAAAGTGGTGATGAAAGTAAAAGATGAGCTAATAGACTGAATCCACTCTGCGGCATTGAATAATGACCTTTCTAGTGCAAGCAATGCAATCCATCCATTTCTCAGTGTATACACATTAACATTATTCATTCCTCTATCTCCTCAAGAAGGCTGTTTGGGATTAAGTGAGGGTGAGCCCCCCCCCATACACACCCCACATCCCTTTCCCACTATCCACAACTGAATAGAGCAAAGTTGACTAAATGGGTCTTTTGCTGTAGGGAAAGGCAATTATAAGTGACAATCCAGCAAGGGACCACCAACAAAACGTTGTATGAGAAAGATTTTTCCCTGGATAAGCAAATTCAATACCCAGGTGAACAGTTAATTTTCCACACAAAGTGTGTGGACACATTAAAAGCAGGCTGCCTTTTATACTGGGTGACCATATAATTTATCCTCTCAATTGGAACACCTTTAAGTCTGAGACAAGGGCACTATTAATAATTAAGCAGAGACAAGGGACATTGACCCGATCTGTGCAGGCTGACCAGTACTTATGCCATTATAACCAATGCAAATAAACCTCTTAGATCAATTCATTCACCCCAGTTTTCACTTTGGGTATATTCACTTAAGACAACAAAAAGTCAATACTAAAAATGCAACTGAGAATGTTACTGAAATTTGTTACTGAAATCTGTTAGTTTATTTAGACTTGGTATTTGTCCATCCTTCTGATGTCAGCTCATCTCAAAAGTAACTTTTTTTTTTTAAAAAAGGTTTTTCTGTGGATCCAAAAATGTGCTATATGTACATGTTATTTTTCAGACTGGAAATAAACACACCTAAATGTAAATAGTTTTCAGCTCCTAGATATGTAATTATAGGTCATTTTAAGTTTCTTTTTATGCATTTCTTTCAACTTATCTTAAAAACACATCATATTTATATATTACATTTCAAGTATTTTATCTTGATCTTACATTTTGTCTATAAATGTTTTCAAATATCAAAATGCTTGACATTAGTAGCTAGTGAAGACATGTCAGGGACATCTACATTCTGATAATGTCTTCAAAAATGGCGAAGCTTGTGATTCCTCTCTGATAGGAGCTTTGCTTCTCAATTTGTAGAAGTTGTGAATTCCTCCTCTCTCATGAAACTCCAGTTCAGAACTATAGAGGACAAGATACTTTTTACAAGCATGTGCCACATAACAGCTGTGCTGCCATCATTTCTTCTAGTGTAAATCTGAATAGCAATAAATGTATTCAGATGCAAAAGTTTGGACAGGCCCTTAAAATGGTATTTCCTCGAAGAGCTCAAACAGGACTATGTCTGAAACGATACCAATAGAATATACCCTGTTAACTTTTACCAACAGGTCGTACTGAGTGTATGTGAGAAGTCCCCGAGAGCAGCATTCTTAGGAGGCCCCTTGAACAACTGAGTATAAACACTCCAAGAACCCTCTTACAAAGCAATTAAAAATCATTTGTAGCAGCATCCAAAGTAGAGAATAACAAACAGCAGACTTTCAGGTAAGATGGGACACTCTGAAATCTAAAGGACAATATTTTATCTGACCTTGAAATGAAAACTTTCATTGAGATGATTTGAAAATACTACTTTCCTTTTAGTGAAAAGCTAAAATGGGACAATGGATGGTGTGGTTTTCCTGTGTGTATTTTTAAGGTGAACATCTGGAGCGATGCATCATTATAAACTTGTCACTGAGGATTCATGATGGGCAGTGAAGGACTGGGCTGCCCATGCCACAGCTCAGACTGGCCAGTACTATTTTCATAACCCAATATAGGTGCAGAGAGGAAATTTACCCCCCCACCCCTCAAGATTTTTCTCCGGCCTGGTGAGTAATAAAAATAATATAACAGATTAGCAGTAGAAAAGGATAAATTGAGGGCCTCCCTGGTGGTGCAAGGGGTTAAGATGCAACCTATGAAGCAATCTGCAGCCACTGCAGCACGAGTTCCATCCCCGGCCAGGGAGCTACCCACATGGTGCAGCAGACCTCTCCTGGCTTACATGTATTTCCCTCAGCAGTGTATTTCAGTAGATCGGCCTGTTCTGCTCCCCACTCTGTCTCTAGTGAATCTTCTCAACCCCACACCTCTGGCCTACAGGCCCAGTTCTTGTATGAATAAATAAATCTTAAAAAAAAAAGGATAAACTGAGTTACACACGTATGGAAAATCTACATGGTTATAAATTCCAGAGCAAATAGGACAAACCAATTTTATCCTGCGTGATAGATTGGGGTAGGTGTCTGGGCTTTAAGAAAAAAAGAAGGATGAATCTAGAAAACTTAAATAAGGGACCAGGAAAATGAATAACTATAAGAAAGTGAAAATCAAAATCAACAAAAAACTATGGACCAGAGACACTTTTTAGGGGGTGGGGGGCGGGAGGGGAGGGATTGGGGTCAGAATGGGGGGGGTTGCAATTGTATGGGGAATATAAAAATAAAATTTATTATTTAAAAATAAAATAAAATAAAATTAGTCAGAAAAAAAAAAGAAAAAAGAAGGATGACTCATATAACAAATGCTCTGTAGTGAGATGTTTACCCTGCTATAGAAATAGGTTTCTTTGATAGAAAGATGGTTACTGAAGGTAACCCTAAATGTGGGCAATATACCCAGTCGTCATTCTTCTAGGTAGTTAAGGGAGTGGTAACAGTTTTCCCTGGAGACTGTAGGGGTTTGAGCTTACCTGGAAATAACTCACATTACAAGGTGACATAGGGAAGGACTTGGAAAGGAATATCCTTAATGAAAATGGTTGAAGAAGATCATGTGGAATCACCAAAATGATTGCAAAGTCTCACGCAAGATTTATTTTACTGAAAACAAAAGCTACACTGCTGTAGAAATCAGTTTTTCGAACATAATGCAGAGTTTTGAAAACAATGTCAAACCATAAAATGCTGATCATTAAATCAAGGTTCCACTGGATATTCCTAAATGACTATTTGCTTGTGCTGCTTCTATAGGATTTTTCAAAAATTTAAGTAAGTTATAAGAATAAGTCTCTTTCCACCATAATAATTTAGCTTAAACACAATTGATAAATCACAGTTAAAACAAAAAATCAGCTAGAAAAATGTAATAGAGGTAGAAGTAGGAGGCTAAATGCCCCAAGCATGACTATCTATAGGTAATAATTTCATTTCCAAATACAAAATCCCCTTCAGAAATGTGGATATAAATAGTAAAATATAAAATACTCTTGATGGACTCCCCATCTCTACTTGTTTCTTACCCCATGTGTTTTTAAAGGGAGCTGACTTTGCTTTAACAGGCCAAAATATCATTCACTGAAAAAAAAGTTGGGGGGCTTCCCTGGTGGTGCAAGGGGCTAAGTACAACACTATGAAGCTATCCACAGCCTCTGCAGCACAAGTTGGAATCCTGGCTGGCCAGGGAGCAACCCACATGTTGCAGCAGACCTCTCCTGTCTCGCTCGCTGCTCTCCTCAGCAGTGTATTTTAGTTAGTCTACCTATTCTGACCCACATTCTGTCTCTGGTGAATCCTCTCACCATCACCTCGCCACATACACCTCTGGCCTGTGCCCCAGTTCTTATATGTATAAATAAATATTAAAAAAAAAAAAACAGAAAAATAAAGTTGGGGGCCTCTCCTGTCTTGCCTGCTGCTCCCCTCAGCAGTGTATTTCAGTAGATCTGACTATTCTGCTCCCCACTCTGTCTCTAGTGAATCTTCTCACCCCCTGCACCTCTGGCCTGCACCCCAGTTCTTCTATGCAAAACAATAAAATGAAGTTGGGCTTTATTTAGTTTTAAATGTCAGTTTCAGGCAATCCCAAATGTCAGGATGAAAAATTTAAGAGCAACTTTCTTTGTTTAACTTTCTTTTCACTTCACAATTATTAACCAATCACCAAGTGCTCTTTTAGACTCTTTTACACCATTTGGACTATAATATGCATAACTTGGAGAGCCTGTTAAAAAGAAGATTTTGCTTAAAAAGAGAGTGTTGAGGGCCACCCCTGGTGGCGCAGCGGTTGAGCGCTGGGGCAGCCTCTGTAGCACCGGTGTGAGTCCCACCCAAAAAAAAAAAAAAAGTGTTGACACCTGGAATTCTGCATGTCTAATAAATTCTGGGTGATGATGATGATTATCCAGGACTGCAAACTTTGATGTGGGTAGTAATGCTTTAGATTACCCTCTCCAGGAAATAGTTATATTTCTACAGTTTATTCTCAGTCAATTACATTGGGACATTATAAGGCTTTGTGTGATTTTTCAGAGGATAAAAAGTAGTGTTCCTGTCCTTTTTCTTCACTGCCAACTGTTGTAGGTGCTGAGATCAGGTGAGGACAGTATAAAGGCGCACTCTTACCTCAGTGGTGTCTCCAGGATACCTTGATTTCAGCTCTAGCAGGACTAAAGCTCACTGATTGATGGGCCCAACTTCCACAGTGACAGCAGGAGCGCGGCGATTGTCAGAGCTCCATCTGTGTCTGTTGAACCTAGCAATGTTTCCTTTGAAACAGAAAAAGTTGGGCATGCCTGATGCTGGGAGCTTTCGGTAAGTATTGTTGGTGGTCTGTCTGATGAACTAGAACAGATGATCGTTTTGTTTCCACCCTAATTGTATCAGGCCCACTTGGTGGAAGAGTTAACATTTTTGGAGGAACAGTGTCACATCTCTTTTCTTTTCTTCCCTTTTTAAAAAAAAAAATCTTAGCTCACAAATGTTTCACATTCAAAGTCTGGTTTACAAATGGGAAATTTCTAGATGTGCTTCTTCTCCTCCCCTTTGGAGCCAGAATTCAATGCATTCTTAACTTTTGCACCAGCCTTTTTGCTTTGCCTATTGTTCTTCCATTATAAAAACATTGCATCTCCTCATTGCAAGAGTAAGCTTTGTAGAAAGCAAAAGTGAGAGTACACAAGTCATACAATAGTGCTTTCTTTTCAGCAATGAATTAAGAAGACCTAAAATGTTTTTTTTCTTTTTTTTCCCATTAAATCAGATTTGATTTATCATAAACAAATATCTTTCTAATATTAGCAGGGACACTAAATTGTACATAGTAAGGCTGTGATGAGTTTTGGTCAGGCTTGTATCATGCTAGTAGGAGAACTGGAAACAATAGAATATAAAATTGTATTTCTAAATGCACAATAAAAATTAAATATGAACAAGAAAACAAGATCACCATCAATGAGATCTTTTATTATTCTGCTTTCAAGATGGTTAAAGACGAACCAAAGTAAAGCAAAATCACAAGATATATTAATCTTTACATTTCAATCAAAGTTTTTAATTTTTGTCTCTAAAACTCCTTTTATCTATTGCTCCTCTCAAAAACCCCATCCTGTTATCATGTACTCTGATGCATAAACTTCTTGTTTTATCCTGATAAACATACACTCATTCCACATTCTGAGATTGTTTTCGTCTCCTGGGAATTTTTCATCTACTGGTTCAGCCTTGTCCTGCAGATTTTACCCTGCTTTCCCCTAGTAAATATACACCCACTGACTGTAAATGTCAATTCAAAGCATCACTCCCCAAAACCCAGGCTTTTATAAGTGACCTTTCTTTGATCAGCTTGTTTACTGTTATCTGGTTCATTGCCAGTCAGGCATTGTTGCAGGATCATACTCCTTGTCTCACTCTCACATATTATACTCCTTGAATATAATAGATCATCTTTTGGGGCAGATAGATTATATATTTTCTTTTTTTATTAATAAATTTTGTTTTTATATTCCCCATACAATTGCAACCCCTTATTTTGACTCCAATCTCTCCCCTCCCTGCC
This sequence comes from Talpa occidentalis, assembly GCF_014898055.3. Classification (NCBI taxonomy): domain Eukaryota; kingdom Metazoa; phylum Chordata; class Mammalia; order Eulipotyphla; family Talpidae; genus Talpa; species Talpa occidentalis. The sequence goes on from NW_023604861.1 coordinate 62,883,709, forward strand.
CTCCACCTCCCATAGAGTGTGTCTGGTTCATAGTTGTTTGTTGATTTTGATTTTCACTTTCTTATATTTTCTTCAAGGGAAGGGTTTCTCTTTTACCCCTTATTCTTGCAAAGCATTAACTGCAGGCAATACCAGAACTAAAGTTCTCCCAAAATCATTGTAGGTTTTAGGTTTTTTCAAAAACATTATATTTCAACAAATGTATTATGTTTTTTGGTGACTAATTACCATTCCTGATTGTTTTGAAATACCCCCCAAAAAATCACTTAGTCTTTATTTGAAGGCTATACGTATAAACATTCAGGCTATCTCTATCTGTATGTCATCTATCTGTCCAGCCATAATACTACCTAGCTGTCAATTATCTATCTATCTATCTATCTATCTATCTATCTATCTATCTATCTATCTATCCACCTATCTATGTATCATGTGAAAATGATGTTAGATCATTTTCAGCTATTTTATTTAGGTTTCTTTCTAAAATGTTGGGTTTTTATGTTGCATCTGATATTTTAAACTTGCTTTTTAAATTTGATATCATGTGAAAAATGCACAATTCCATTCTTCTAATCTTATTGTTATTATGATTATTGTCACAACATAATTTTAAAATGCATAGTATTCCATCATAGAGAAATATCATAATGCATTAAAATAATCTTCTGCTATTGTGCATTTAAATCCTCTATGTGGTAAATTCTTACATTAATGGGATTCAGTGAATCACATCTCTGGACATACCTTCCAACACTGATTTGGGCTGAGATGCAGGATTGTGTATTATTTTCCTTTTGCTACTATAACAGGTGAGCACACATTTAGAGGCTTGAAAGAACACAAATATATTACTTTACAGTCCCTAAGGTCAAAAGTCCAAAAGTTGTCTTACAGGGCTAAAATCAAGATTTTGGAGGCCTCCCAGGTGGCACAAGGGGTTAATACACAATGTATGAAGCTGTTTACAGCCACTGCAGCACGAGTTCGAGCCCCTGCCAGGGAGAAACCCACATGGCGCAGCAGACCTCTCCTGACTCACGTGCTGCTACCCTCAGCAGTATATTTCAGTCGATCTGCCTGTTCTGTTCCCCACTCTGTCTCTGGTGAATCCTCTCACTCCCCACCCCGCACACCTCTGGTATATCCCCAAGTTCTTATATGCATAAATAAATAAATCTTTAAAAAAATAAAATTAAATTAACCCAGATGACAAGAAATTGTTTATTGGAGATTTATATAATATACATAGATATATTTTACTTCTCACAATTTAAAAGGCAAAAAAGAGCTGAGATCAGGTTTTTGTTTTTTTTTAAATATAATCTTAGACAACTTGCATTCAAATAAGCTGGGATACTCATTTTAAATATCAGATTCCTGACTAGAGCTGATCAAATCTGTGGAAGTGTGGAAAATAATCTATATAAAAAAATCTTCTCAAAGAATTAGATCTTAATATTTGAAAAACATTACTTAATTTTATTTTTTAAAGATTTATTTATTTATTTATTTATTTATTTATTTTTTAATTTTCTAGAGGCATGTCTTATTTATCTATTTGCTTGTTTGGTTTATACATGCACTGGGTACAGTCAGAAGCGCGGGAGGGTGAGAGAATTCACCAGAGCCAGAGCGAGGAGCAGAGCAGGCAGAAGGACCGAAGTACACTGCTGAGGGGAGCAGCGGGCGGCAGGAGAGGTCTGCACGCCATGTGGGACCCTCCTCTGGTGGCCGGGGAGCAGCCGGGGATCGAACCGGCGCCGCAGAGGCCGCGGGCAGCTTCGCAACCCAGCGCTCAACCGCTGTGCCACCTAGGAGGCCCAGATTTATTTATTTATGCATACAAGAACTGTAATACAGGCAAGAAGTGCAGTGGGTGAGAGGATTCACCAGAGACAGAGTGGCGAACAGAACAGGGAGACTGAATGAAATACACTGCTGAGGGGAACAGTGGGCGAGTCAGGAGAGGTCTGCTGCACCATGTGGGTTGCTCCCTGGCTGGGGATCGAATTCATGCTGCAGTGGCTGCTGATAGCTTCATAGATTGTGTCTCAACGCCTTGTGCCACTACGGAGGCCCTCATTACTTAATTTTAAATCATAACTTGATTTCATAGCTTGTGCATTTAATTTTCCCCCTTTCTCCTCTTGGTCCATAATCATCTTCAATCTATTTACTAAAGCTTGCTTTTCATTTTGCTTTGTTTTGTTGTTAATACATGCTTTTCTGGGGTTTTTTCCCCAAAGATTTAATTGTTTATGCATACAAGAACTGGGGTATAGGCCAGAGGTGAGGAGGGTGAGAGGATTCACCAGAGAGAGAGTAGGGAGCAGAACAGGCAGACTGACTGAAATACACTGCTGAGGGGAGCAGGGGGCAAGAGAGGAGAGGTCTGCAGCCCATGTGGGTTAGCTCTTCGGCTGGCCAGAGATCAAACACATGCTGCAGAGGCTGCTGATAGCTTCACAGTGCTGTGCTTAACCCTTTGCATCACCAAGGAGACCCCCATGATTCTCTATTTAGATTGCATACCTCAGGCTAGGAGTTCACTCCCAGAACCACTGAGTTGCACTCAAGAGTTCTGAGGCTGGAGTATACATTTGCCTTGATATCTGAACAGATGATCCAGCAGTGGAAGTGGAGAAACAACCCCTTTTTTATAAATAAAGTAACATCATTTTACAAGGTTATATAAATTTCAGGTGTACACCAACACCTATGTATACTACCTTATGTTCTAGTTTCTATCTAGCACCATACAGTTGAATTGACCTTATTACCCAAAATTTACTGACCCTCTTTCCCCTCTGCCTTCCAGCAACCATTAATTTGGTCTTACAGTCTAAAATTTTATTTTCATTTTCATTCATTCATTTTTGTTTGTTTCTTTATCTATTATACATGAGGAAATCATACGCTATTTGTCTTTGTCTGATTTTTTTCACTAAGCATAATACCTTTTAGGTTCATCCCTGTTGTTATAAATGGCAAGATTTCATCTATTTTTTTAATGACTGAATAGTATTTCTTTGTGTATATATACCACACCTCCATTATCATCTCGCTCATCAGGTTATATAGGTTGTTTCCAGCTCTTGTTGTGAATAATCCTGATGAACATGGAGCTACATCTATCTCTTTAATTAGTGTTTACGTATTTTTCAGATAAATACTGTTTGCCATGGAAGGAACCCTGCCCTTCATTTGGGAGACTGTTAATGTCTGTCCATCACTTGTGTCCTGGGTATCAGTGACCAGTTGATCCTGTTTGTTGGCAAACCCACCTGGTCCAGGGTGTCCCAGGAAGACCAGCTGTAGGAACACATGTGCTTGAGTTCTGGACCTGGACATACCGTTTCCCCTGGGGATAAATTATTGTTTCTGAAGTAGTTTTTTTTCCCTACACTTCTAAGACAAAGGTCATTCCTCTTGAAGTCTCAGTGGCCAGTGACTGGTGGTGCTTCTACTACAACTTCCAGAGGAAATTACAATTTTTTAGCTGGCCAGGAGATCATTCTTTCTAAGAATTTTTACTGAACTCTCTAGATTTAGCACATAACCTCACATTCCCAGCTCTCTTCCTCTGCTGAGAGGTAGGATAGGGGAAAAGCCCATAAGTGACCCTTGACCTAAAAACCTTTGTATTACAGGGCCTCCCTGGTGGCACAGCTGTTGAGCACTGGGCTGCGAAACTGCCTGCAGCCTCTGCAGCACCGGTTTGATCCCTGGCCACCAGACGAGGGTCCCACATGGTGCGACAGACCTCTCCTACTGCCCGCTGCTCCCCTCAGTCATGTATTCCATTGGTTTGCCTGTCCTGTTCCCCGCTCTGGGTCTTCTGAATTCTCTCACCCTCCCATGCTTCTGACTGTACCCAGTGCTTGTATAAATAAATAAATTAATTTAAAAAAACCCCAACGTTTTGTATTACAAATTGATCTTCTTGGATAGAGTAGAACAAGCCTCAACACTCCCTGATATTGTCCAAATTAAGACATCAAAGGAACTTGCCATATTCAGTAAATCTCTAGCAGATAACCCTTAATATTCCAGAAGGGCACTTGTAAACCCAGCTTTAGGAATAGACACACAACTCTGATAGCATTCTTTGAAAAATATTAAAAACAAATGTCAGAAATAAACCTGAGTTGCAATAATGAAGTTCTAGCATAGACATTTCCTATCCAGAATAGCCAAGGACATACAAAGATAATTTAGGTCTCCGAAAGATTTACAGCCCCTTTGGAAAGTTTAACACCAGTGCTCTCTATTTTGACTTTCAAGGCTGATGCATAATTTAGCTAAATATTTTAGGGAGAACAAAAGGAATGGCCCCTATTTAGGGACTTCTGTATTTTGAATTTTTACTAGCTTAGGTCATTTCATGAACTATAGTGCTGTTTTAAAATATAATCATAGCTACAAAGGTACATTCTGGAATTCTCGCATTGTTTGGCATTTAGAGATTAAAACTGACATTCATTGGGCTGAACTAGAGTTTTAGAAATGATAGATGTCAACTAATCCCAGCAATAAATATGGTCACAAGTGAATACCGTGACAGGTTCTGAAACAAGAAAAATCATCGCCAAACTCACTGGAAAAGATTAAGAGGCTGGCAAGTTAAAAAAAAAAATATACACACACACATATGTATATAGGCTGCATTTACACTGTGGTAGTGAGTGCTGTTTTGTCCATTTGTGCTTGTTCAGTATGCTTTTTCATGTGTATTGTTATAATAACTTCCAAAGTCATAAACAAAGAAACTAAGATATCATCTCAGATGAAATGGCACAAGATTTAACACAAAACATTAGTTATGGCACTAGCTGGCCTCAGAGAACAAAGGAGTTTAAAATTCATCTTATCCTACAGTGATAGAATGCTTTAAATTAAATATAGATTTTTCTCATGATTATATTGTTACATGAATGTTCTCATGCCATCAGCCTAGAGTACTTTATTATTTATGCAATTTCAAAATCTGATGCAGAGTAAGTGCATCTGATATCAATGAGTGGCATAGGATAAAAAAAAATATTAGTATATTTCAGAGGAGAGAAAAAGACCATTTTAATTCTCTTGCAAGACTATTGATTAATAACAGATGCTGCTTTTCTGACTGAATTTTGTTTGATTCATTTTTAAATAAAAATACAGACCTGTCAAAGTACTTTAAATCATCTAGAGATAGAGGTTATTTAAACAATATTCTATTATTTCTCTTTCTAGGGAGAGTTTTCTACCTTCAAGTGCTACAGGTTACCAGGGGATATAATTCAGAGTGACGTATGTTTGAATAAAGTAATACCAGCTTCATTTTGGATGCTTCTAGTCTGAAGATTCCATTCTGGTGTCAAGGGCCTTTGAGCAGCAAGATTAACTATGGGATGAAACTTGTGCTAAGTAGTCTTTGATAGGCCTGATGTCCCCTAACTTGATTTAATCAAGAATTCAGGAGTTTAACCAACATGGCTTCCAGAAATCAAAATCCTTCCATTCACAGCAAACGTTTTATGATAAAAATTCTCCTTGTGCTTAGTTCATCCCTAACTTACTTAATGCTCTAGTCTACTTAAATGGGAGAACCAGTCTCAACAGAGGGAGAGAGGAGTCTAATTTTGAAATGTGAGTAAGATACCCATGCCTGTGTACAATTTTCCAAGTTGATATGTTTCTTATCTTCAAAAGAATTAGCAAGTAGCTTTCCTCCCATATTTAGAATTTAAGAAATGTAGTATTTATATGTTAAAATATTTCAATATGTAGGGAAAGTGAGTAGAGGAAGAAATCCTAGAAGAAAAGCATTAAGTTCCAGAGAAGAAATTTGAAAATAATAAAACAAAGCAAAGAGAAATAAAAACTAATATGTCTTTATAACAAAGATGAATATGGCAACCCATAGGAGAGATGGGAACATTACAGAATTTAAAAAAGTAACTAATAAAAATTTCAACATATAAAATCTGGATCGTTGGCTTCTTTTAAAGAATAAAATATTACAACTCAATTCTGGGTTTATTTTCCACCTAGAATCACCTGTGAGTGTCCAGTAGATTCAATTTTCTTATAGGAGTATGTCTTCTACATCATTGCCATTCCTTCTCCATATTGTATCGCTTATAAACAGTTTTTCTTTGGTAAGTAACATCCATATGTCTTCTAGCTATTGGAGTTTTTAGTCACTGCTTTGTACCTTCCATGAAGGTAAATTCAATCTAACTGCTTAAAGGCATTTTTTTCTCCTTTGTTTTGAGATAGATCTCTATTGTGTTTATTAAAAACTAAACAACTCTGGCTTCAAACTTTGAATTTCACATTCAGGACCCAAACATATTATTTAGTTTTTTTCCAAAATCTGAATTTTCTTAATAGCAGTTCTGCAAAGGGTAAAATGACAGTGTTATCTGCAGTCCCTGTATTCAATATTAGCTACTTGACTTAGAAAAAAGTGACACAGTCCGTGAAAAGATAATAAAATTTAAGAAAAAGTGAACTTTTTCAATGTAATACTGTTTGAACTCCTATTGTGTATCAGTGTGAACAATAGTAAAAAAGATGGGGGGGGGTGGAAATTAATGAATTAACAGGTAGAGATTTCCTGGCTCCTGGTATGCATTTTCCATTAACGAGTCATTGACTCACTTACAATTTTTTAATGAAACTGATGAACTGCATCAAGTGAAAATCAGCATTCAAATTAAAAAGAGAGACAACCAAACTCTTCTGACCAGCAATGCCTAAATGAGACTCTCCTCTTGTGGGACTTCTGTGGTCATCTCTGGAACTGAATCATAATTCTTTCTTGAAATGTGTGTAGTAGTTCTCTCTAGGATTATTGGAGAACACTTCTTCTCAAAAGCAATTGTTTAGCCAGTATGATAAAATGACTCATTTCTTAAAGACTACACTGTGGGATTGAGTGGAAGATGGGAGAAAATAAAATACTACATGTGAAATATATTAGTCTACATATAGTGCCTGATCTGGAGCATGAGTTAGGTAAGCAAATAAGTATCTTCAATATGACTCATATGAGCCCAAAGCTGTCACTGTAATTAGAACATGTATGGCAGATAATTGTCTTTGGCATTATTGAGAAATGTAGTGATAGAGACAATATATAAAATCTAACACAGGTAAGGTACACTGATTGCATGTCTTATGTATGGGTGAGCTCAAACAGTCCCAGAGAACAAAAAGTTTATCCTGTGCAGAAAAATGTAAGGTGAATTGCCAACTTGGACAGGTTTTTGTGGATCCATGGAGGCTTGGCATTGATTCTCTGTTGACTATAATCAGACTCTGATGCATTTCAGACATTTGTGTTTCTCCCCAGTCATACTGATCCAAGTCTGGCTGAAGATAATTGGACATTTGCCTTCAATACAGTGCACATAGTGCAGACTGACAGGCTGGAAATGATCCTTATGGCCACCCTTTTGTAGTTAAATAGTGCTGACAAATGTAACTTTTCTCCCCTTCTCAAGCACATTCATACAATATTATCTCAAGGTATTAAATTCCTTACTTGGATTCTTTCCTGAAACATGAATATTTTTGGTTTGATTGTCTGGGACTTTAAGAATGTTAAAATGATCAGCACGATAGGTTGAATGAATATCAACATTAGAGAATATATATTAAGAAAGGTGAGATAAAGCTTACATTTGATTGCCTTCAATTTAGTGAAAGGGAAGAAAATTCTTCCCAAGTGTGAGCCATAAGCCAAGATAGCAGACAATTATTTTCAAAAATTGAAAATATTCACAAGGAAAAGGATGGTAACATAGAGGGGAAAAGACATGCATGGATTATGAACAGAAACAAATCTTAAGGGACATGAAATTAAAGCCTATGTCAATTCAAACTCACATTAACAGAAACCAGGTTAGGATGAGATCTAGGACTATGGTGACATCTGATACTGGGCATATTTTGTAAACATTTTCCTCAAAAACAAGATTACTTTGAAATGTTATTTCAGCAGCATGATTCAGAGATTTGACAACTGGTTGTGACATTATCAGATGCTGATGACACTTAGATTTTTGTTTCTGTGTTTTGGAAGAAATGAGTTATAGAGAAAGAGTAGGATCATGGTATAGTTGAAACCAAGCATTATAGAATTACTTCTAAAAGAGAGTTAGGAAAGACCCCAACCTTCCTAGAATAACTAATTCCTGAAAAGAGTAGGGAGGAAAGAAAAGTTCTATATTGTCTGGCACTGGATGGAATATACCGAACCCAGTGATAACATTCTTAACCTTACAAACAGTGAAAAAGTTTATATCAAAATGTGAAATTATTTAGAACAAATTATGCTACAGTGGAAAGAGACCTAATTTGGATTAATGAGATTAGAGCCCTTGCCTTGCCTTTACATGATATGTGGGCTTTGCACATGCTACTTTACCCAATCACTTCAGTTTCCTCTGATACTGAATGACTGTATCTATTTTAAAAGACTTTTGAGAGGATAAAATAATGGAAATCAATAAACTCAAAACTGCTAAGCCATTGGAAAATATTTTTGCAATAATTTTTAATCTTAAAACAATAATTTAGGGGCCTCCCCGTTGGCGCAGCGGTTGAGCTCTGGGTTGCGAAGCTGCCCGCAGCCTCTGAAGTGCTGGTTCGATCCTCGGCTGCCAGCGAGGGTCCCACGTGGTGCGCAGACCTCTCCTGCTGCCCTCTGCTCCCCTCAGCAGTGAACTTCATCAATCTGCTTGTTCTGTTCACTACTCTGGCTCTGGTGAATTCTCTCACCCTCCCATGCCTCTGACTGTACCCAGTGCTTGTATAAATAAATAAATAAATCTTAAAAAAAAAACCAAACAATAATTTAGAGAGTGCTCACTTTCTTTGACGTCACTTACACTCAAGTGAGAGCATAAATATCTTTTCCTATTGGAGAACAAATGGCAAAATTAATTAATTAGCAAATGGGGGTTGTTTCCTTGTTAAATAAAATTATCTCTTTCCGTTGGTCACTAGTCATTAAATTAGGTACTCTGGACCATATTCTTTTGTCAAAAAAAAAAAAAAAAAAAGGAGTCAATACCATGAAAGGAAGAGGTTGGAATAACCAGAATTAAGTTAACACATGCTATTTAAAGCAAGTCAAGGACACAATTCTAGACAGACCTTATTAGGAACTAGTGAGGAAAATCTAAAATATCAGAAAGATTTTTCTAAGATGGCAAATAATATGGATTATACATTCTAAACTTTATTATCTACAGTTCCAGAGTGTCCCATTAAAAGTTCCAAATTAAAGGTCCTCCCCGGTGGTGCAGAGGTTGAGTGCTGGATTGTGAAGCTGCCCACAGCCTCTGCAGCGCCAGTTCGATCCCCGGCCATGGGGCGAGGGTCCCACATGGTGTGCAGACCTCTCCTGCTGCCCGCTGCTCCCCTCAGTAGTGTACTTCATTAGTCTGCCTGCTCTGCTCTCCCCTCTGGCTCTGGCAAAATCTCTCACCCTCCCGCACTTCTGACTGTACCCAGTGCTTATATAAATAAATAAATAAATCTTTAAAAAAAAAAGTTCCAAATTAAAATATAATTTCTCACTATCTGTAAACATTACACATTATATCATCTTATTTTTCAGTTAAAAATTCAAGTTCATTATTCAAAGAACAACTATACATCTGTTATTTTACTGCTTTATTTAATTGTCAGGTTTAATAAATCATTTTGTTAATTAAAATTTATGTACTAGTTCAACATCTGAAAATCAATGTAATTGATTTTATTTTCCTTCAGCAAAGAAGGAAAATAAAAACCATATGATTATATGAATAGATGCTAAAAAATCACTTGATAAGATTCAGCGTTCATTGGTGATGAAATCCTTGAAAAACTGGATATAAATATCACATAGCTTAACATAATAAAAACCATATATGTCAAACCCAGAGATAGTACATGCTCAATGGTAAAAAAAACTGAAAGACTTCCCACTAAGATCTAGTACAAGACAATATTGTCCATTTTCACCACTTCTATTCAACACAGTATTGCAAGTCCTAGCTAGAGCAAGTAGGCAAGAGAAAGTAATAAAAGGGATCCCAGTTGGGAAATAAGTAAACCTATCATTTTGCAGATGGGAACTAGGGAAAGAAGTAAAACTATCACTATTTACAGACGATATGATAATATACATAGAGAACTCTTAATACTCCATGGAAAAACTAATTGACGGCCTCCCTGGTGGTGCAAGGGGTTAAGCACCACACTGTGAAGCAATCTGCAGCCTCTGCAGCACGAGTTTGATCCCCAGCCTACCAGAGAGTAACCCGCAAGGTGCAGCAGACCTCTCCTGCCTCTCCTGCTGCTCCCCTCAGCAGTGTATTTCAATGGATCTGCCTGCTCTGTTCCTCACTCTGTCTCTGGTGAATCCTCTCACTCTTTGCATCTCTGGCCTGTACCCCAGCTCTTGTATGCATAAATAAATAAATCTTTAAAAAAAAAACTTTTAAAAAAAGGAAAAACTAATTGAAACAAAAATCAGTTCAGCAAAGTGGCAGGATACAAAATTGAGACAAAAAATCAGTTTTCCTCATATATGCAAATAATGAACTAAAACAAGAAATTAAGAAAGCCATCCCATTTGTAATTTCACCCTCTTAAAAATATTAAATGTCTGGGAATAAACCTAAGAGGAGGTGAAGGACCTATGCAAGGAAAACTTTAAGACAATTTTAAAAGATCTAGAAGACACAAAGTAATGGAAAACCATTCCCTGTTAATGGATTGGTAGAATCAACATTATAAAAGGTCCAAATTACCCAATGCAAATCCAATAAAATTCTCAATGACATTCTTCAAAGAAATGGAACAAATTATACTGAGATTCAGATGAAACCACAATAGACCATGAATAGCCAAATCTCTCCAGACTAGCAAGGGGTAAAATAGTAAATTACAATTCTAAACTTCAAACTATACTACAAAGCCATACTAATTAAAACAGTATGGTACTGGAGTAATAAAATAGCACACACACACAAATGAAATAGAATTGAGATCCCAGAAATAAAACTACACTTTTATAGACAAATAATCTATATAATGAAAGAAGAATCTACACTGAAGCAAGGACAGCTTTTTCAATAAGTGGTGTTGGGATAATTGGACTGCCACAGGCAAAAGAACGAAACTAGATCACTATCTCACAACATAAAGGAAAATCATCTCAAAATGGATAAAAGATGTGGATGTAAGACCTGAAGCCATAAAAGACATAGAAGAAAACATAAAAAAAAACATACACTCCATTAAATAAACTTTAGAAACATCTTTGTGGGTCCACCCCAGCAGCAAGAAAATAAAGATAAGTATAATCAGCTGGGATTACTCAAACTAAAATGTTTCTGTACACAAGAAGAGATAGTAACTAAAATGAAGAGCAACCCTACTGAATGGGAAAAATTATTTGCACATCCTACAGCTGAGAAGAGACTGATATACAAACACATCATAAAGCTCAACAAAAGAAAACAAGCCAATCCAAAGAATGGCAGAGATTTTAAGTGGCATTTTCCCAAAGAAGACACACAGATGGCCAAGAAGCACAGGAAAAACAATGTCCATCATCAATATCATCAGGGAAATTAAAGTCAAAACCACAGTGAGATACCACCTTACACCAGTAAAAATTGCCCATATTGAAAAAAATAATAAAACAACACAAATAACAAATACCAGTGAGGGTGTGAAGTAAAAGAACACTGTCACAGTCTTGGTGGGAATATAGACTGGTTAAACCCATATAGAACAAAGTATGGAAGGTACTGAAATAATACTAAAAATTAATCTTCCAGAGCCTCCCTGGTGGCCTAGGGTTTAAGTCTCTGTGCTTACACCACAACTGCCTGAGTTCTATCCTAGGCCAAGGAGGTGACCCACATGGTGCAGCAGACCTCTCCTGTTTTGCCTGCTGCTCCCCTTAGCAGTGCATTTCAGTAGATCTGCCTGTCCTTCTTTCTACTCTGTCTCTGGGGAATCCTCTCATCCCCCTAACACCTCTGGCCTACACCCCAGTTCTTCTACGTAAAAATAAATAAATACATAAATAAATAAACGAATAAATAAATAAATCTTAAAAAAAATTAATCTGCCATGTATTTCCACATTCCTAGGTATCTTCCCAGAGAACACAAAAACACTAATTCAAAAGGAACCTGCACTCCTATATTTATAGCAGTATTATTTGCAATTACCAAGATGTGGAAAAAACTTAAATGTCCAAGAATAGATGAGTGGCTCAAGAAGATGTGGTACATATATAAAGTAGAGTGCTACTAGTCAGCTTCAAAAAGGATAAAACAATTCCACTTTCAGCAACATGGATGGAGCTGGAAGGGATTGTGCTAAGTGAAATAAGTCAGAAAGAGAAAGATAAATATCAGATGGTTTCGCTTATATGTGAAATATAGAGATACAAAACAAAGGGTCAGACAAAGCCAAACTTTAAAACCAACCCTTGAAAGCTGACCATACCTCTGAAGTAGACAAGTGAGGTGAGGTGGGGAAAGTTTAAGGAGGGCAGACAGGGAATCACGGTGGACTACTGTGGAGCACTGTGGGTGTTATGATGGTGGGAGAAGCATGGCTCCTACATCTGAGGGGAGAAATCCTATACTGTTAAGAAGCTAACAAGGATCTAAAAAATGGTACTTCATTAAGAAAATAATAAATAATAATTAAACTTCTATTCATAAAAATCAAAATTATCCACCTCCACTAAATCATGCACTTTGATCAATTAATATCATTATACTTCAATCTCCACAAATATTAATTGAAGTGTTGGATTCCTTTATAAGTTTCAGTTAATATTTCCATATATTTGCTTTCATTGATGTCTTTCATTCTCACTTGGGAGGACTGAATGAAAAAATATACACATCGTGTTTCACTTTATCATGGGAATATATTCTGAGATATATGTCATGATACATTTTATTCATTGTCTGAACATCATTGAATGTGTTTTTCTCCTAAGAGTACTTCTCTATTTCACAGAAATGCAAAGTTGTGAGGATATCTTCGAAGAGGAGCTGGGTTGTTTATACCTTCTTTTTACCACTGCAGTCCTGGCAGTGTGTACTACTGCCTTACTGGGCAAGAATGGTCTGCTGTTGACAAAATGTTAGTATGTGACATGTGATTGTAACTTTATTCTTGTATTTCTAAAACCTAAGATGGTAACTAGTATATTGTAGATACTTAATGAATATTTGAAAATGAATAAGTGACTCACTGAATAAATATCACCATGTACAATCAAACTTAATATCTTAGCAATGAATAGTAAGGTGACTCAATGAGTAATCAAAATTCTAACAAGGAAGGAAAACTCAGAATCAAATGATTTCACTGGTATATTTTACTAAAATTTTAGGTAATTAACACTGATCCTTATCAAACACTTCCAAAAAATTGAAAAGGAAGACATACTCATCTTACAATACCAACATTATGAAAAACAAAAAATGATATTATCAGTAAAGAAAATTATATATAGTTCAATATCCATAAATATATCTGACAACATTCTCAATAAAATACTAAAAAACAAAATTCAGCAGCACATTAACAGTATCATTAATCACATAATAGACCTGGATTTATACTGGAATGCAGGATGTTTCAACATATGCAAATCAAGCAATGTGATATATCACATTAATAACATGAAAACAAATAAGCATCTTAATAGACACTTGGGAAACTGAAAAAAGTCAATATCCATTCAATGTAAACATTTTTAATGTATTGTATAGCACAAGTTTACTCAATTTAATAGAGGTTATTTATAGTAAGCCCACCGTTAGCATCAAATTTAACTGTGAAAGACTCAATGCTTTTTATCTAAGATGAGAAAAAAGACATGGATGCCTACTGTTACTTATTGAACATGTAACTGGAAGTACTAGCTGAGGCAATCAGGCAAGGAAAAAAGCATCAGAATTAAAAAGGAAGAAGTATAATTGTCTCTATTTGAAGATGACATATTTGCATATATAGAAAATCCTAATGATTCTATAAAAACCTTTAGAGCTAATAAACGAATTTAGTAAACTCAGAGGATACAAAATTAACATCAAAAATTGGCAACACTTAATACACTAGCAGCAAATTATCTGGAAAAAATAAATAAACAAAATTATCTGACTTACAATAGAATCAAAGACAATAAAATACTTATGAACAAATATAACCAAAGAGTTGAAAGCTCTGTATCCTGAAAGTTAGAAAATATTAATGAAAGAAGTCAAGCAATACACAAAATAAATTGGGAGGTATCTGGTTTTCATTAATTGCAGAAATTCATATTGTTAAATATTAATGCTATCAAAACCCATCTATAAATTCAATATAATACCTAACATATTTCAATTTAATTTCATACAGAAGTAGAAAAAACAATTCTGAAATTTATGTGAAACTATAAAATATTCCAAAGACCCAAAGCAATCCTGAGAAAGAAGAACAAAAGCAAGAGACATCACATTTTCTGGTTTCAAACTATGCTTTGAAACTATAGAAATCAATCGTATTGGCAGCTAGAACAGTGGAATATATCTCCATTCATAGAACAATGGAATCTTTTCTAGGAAAAGGTATCCTAGAAATAAACCTAAAGATATAAAATCAGCTAAAATTTTCCATAAGAGCTGAGAATTCTCTTGGGGGAAAAAAAGTCTCTTCAATAGATGATACATTAGGTGAAAATTGTACATTCACTTTTAAATAATGATCTAGCTACTGATATTATAACACATACGCGCCGGTTCAAACCCCAGCTGCTCCCCGGCCACCGGAGGAGGGTCCCGCATGGCGCGCAGACCTCTCCTGCCGCCCGCTGTTCCCCTCAGCAGTGTACTTCGGTCCTTCTGCCTGCTCTGCTCCCCGCTCTGGCAATGGTGAATTCTCTCACCCTCCCGCGCTTCTGACTGTACCCAGTGCTTGTATAAATAAATAAATAAATAAATAAATAAATAAATAAATAAATAAATAAACAAATCTTTAAAAAAAAAATTTGCAACTGATTGACTTCATTATATTACTGGATTCCACGAATTTCTTGGAAAAAAACCCTGGAAAAACTGTCTTTGAAATGGGCTCAGTAATGATGTTTTTATTTGTTTTATTTAATTGGCTTGGTTTCTATTAAGGTAATGTTAGTTTACAGCACTGTATATAATTTAGGGGATTAGATTCACAACTCCTTCAGACAGTACCACACCATATCCACATAAAACGTAGTAATAGTCCTCCACTGTGATCCATTTAAGATCATAGCCCTTTCACTCACTTCCCGCCACCCTTTCCTTATTGTAAACACTATCTAGTCAGATTTCTAGGGTTTGTTTTGGTTTTTATTTGTAAGTTGATTTGTTTTGTTTCTTTATATTCCACATGAGTGAAATAACTTGGTGTTTGTTTTTCTCCTTTTGACTTGTTTTCCTTATCATATTCCTCATATTCCTTTCAAGATTTATCCATGTTTCTGAAAATAGCAAGATTGATCTCTTTTTTTTTTTTTTTTTTTTTTTTTTTTTTTATAGCTGAGTAGTACTTTGTGTGTGCTTGTGTGTGCATCATATCTTCTTAATCTGTTCTGGACACTTAGGTTGTTTCCATAACTTGGCAATTGTAAATAGTGCTACTGTGACTGTAAGAGTGCCTATATTCCTTTGAATTAGTGTTTTTGCATCCTTTAGGAAAACACCTACAAGTAGAATTGATGGATCATATCATATGCTTGTGTTAGATGAGAGATAGCAACTAGTGAGTCTCAGGAAACTTCCTGATGCTGGATATTAACTTAGGTTGGGGACAAGTAAGTCATTATAAAGGAGAAATAAGTGACACAGAGATGACAAGTATCATATGATCTCACTTATATGTGGATCTGAATCCAAAAAAATCCCTAATTCATAGAAAAAAGAGGTTAGATTCATTTTTGCCATAGGCAGATGAGGGCTGGGGAGACTAATGTAAATAATTTACTAGGTAAATAATTCATAACATGGGAACTATAGTTAATAACTGTTGATTAATCTATCTAAAGTTTTTAAGGGAGAAGGGCCTAACAGTTCTCATCAGAGGGATAAATGATTTTTCTTTTATTTCCTTTTATTGTATTTATATGAGATGATAGATGATAACTAAACTTACTGTATTAATCATTTTATAACATATGGAAGTCAAACCATCATATTCTGACTTTTAAATTTATACAGTTTATGTCAATTATACCTCAATAAAATTGAGAAAAAGGTAACACTATGCTTATCCATCTGAAAAAAAATGTTTATTCTCTAAATAGGAAACTTCTTATAGTTTAATATCTTTAAAAATCATGTTAATGTCAGCATTGAGTTTTTAATATTCTTATATTCTTTTAGTTATAATTCAGTTTTCTCAACTGCAAAGTTGATTTGAGAAGTGATGGACATTTTTCCAAGGGCATTCTCTGCATGCTAGAATCTTTGCAGGAGCGAGTGTCTATTTCTATTCAGTGTTTTAAAGTAGAATAAAGATTGATAAGTGCTTTAATAGAAATCGGTCCATAAAAGGAGTATGATCTCTATCTTTACTGCCTTTATTATTTTTTTTTTTAGATTTATTTATTTATTTATACCGGCACTGGGTACAGTCAGAAGCACGGGAGGGTGAGAGAATTCACCAGAGCCAGGGCGGGGAGCAGAGCAGGCAGAAGGACCGAGGCACACTGCTGAGGGGAGCAGCGGGCGGTAGGAGGGGTCTGCGCGCCATGCGGGACCCTCCTCCGGTGGCCGGGGAGCAGCCGGGGATGGAACCAGCGCCGCAGAGGCTGCGGGCAGCTTCGCAACCCAGCGCTCAACCGCTGCGCCACCGGGGAGGCCCTATCTTTACTGTCTTAATGCAAAACCTACACACAAATTCCTGTCACTCCCTCATGGGTGGGTAATGTTTATTCTTAATGGGAAGGAGACATTATTTTTAACATTTTAATTGAAAATAAAATTCAAATGAAGTTGAGAAAAAGAGTTCTGATACCAAAACTATCAAATTGGTGTTGATACAATCTGCAAACCTTCTTTAGATGTGAGCATTAACATATACCCTCATTTGTGTGAGAAATCATCATTTCTCATTCAGTATAATTCCTTTGTGATCTCTGCATGTTTTTGCAAGCATTGATAGTTCACTTTTAATGATGAGCAGTTATTCCATGGAACGAATGTACCCCGACTGTTTGATCATTTACACAACAAATGAAGGGCATTGGTTTTGTTTTGTTTTGTTTTGTTTTTCTAGATTGGTCTATTTGGAATAAAGTTGCTATGCATACTGTGGACTGATTTCCATTACTTTGATTTCAATTCTCTGGAATAAATGTTCAAGAATGTAGGTCCTGGGTCTCATTGTAAGAAAATGTTTAGTATTATAAGAAGTGCTAACCTATTTTCTCAGGTCGCCATTTTGCTTTCCCACAAGCAAAGTGTGAGAGATTGAGTTCTCCACATCATTCTCAACATTTGGAGCTATCACTCCAAATTGGCCATTTTGATGACTCACTGATACATACAGTGGTATCTAATTGTGGTTTTAGTTTACATTTTTTAATGGCTGGTGATGTTGAACATCTTTTCATGTGGCTGTTTGCCATCTATATAGTGTCATTGGTAAAATGTTTCTTTACATGCGTTGCACATGTTCTCATTGGATCATTTCTTTTATAATGTTGAGCATATTTTTTTTTCAGGTTAAAAACAAGCTTGTTTTAATTATGATTGCTTTGTTATATAGTTTGACATCTGGGAGTGTGATACCTCTATCTCCCTTCTTTTTAGTCAGGAGAGCTTTGGCTATTTGAGGTTTTTTTGTGTTTCCTTATGAATTTCATCAATATTTATTCTATTTATTTGAAGAGTCATTGGAATTTTTATTGAAATAGCATCAAATCTATAAATTTTTTAAATTGCTTTTGATAGGATGGCCATTATGATAATGTTAATTCTTCCAATCCATGAGCAGGGGAGGTCTTTCCATTTCTTTTTGTCTTCTTCTATTTCTTTTAACAATGTTTTATAACTTTCTTTGTATAGGTCATTTACCTCTTTTGTTAGGTTTATTCCCAAGTATTTTATCCTTTTATTTCAATTACAAAAGTGATGTTTTTCTTGATTTCTTCTTCTTCAGATTTATTGTTTACATATAGGAAGGCAATTGATTTTTTGTGTTGATTTTGTATCCTGCCATTTTACTAAACTGGTTGATTATTTTGATTCCCTATGTTTATTGCAGTATTATTTACAATAGGTAAGCTATAGAAGCAACTCAAATGCCCAAAAATAGATGACTGGATCAAGAAGATGTGGTATGTATACACAATGGAATATTACTCAGCCATCAAAAAGATACACTCATGCCATTCACAGCAACATGGATGGAGCTGGAAGGGATTATTTCAGTGAAATAAGCCAAAAGAAAAAGAAAAATATGGGATGGTTTCACTTATAGGAGGAATGCAGAGGAACCAATAAGGGATCAGGAAAAAAAGTAATTATAATGAATTGAAGATCAAAATTAACAGGCAACTATAAATCAGAGACATTCTACAGGAGAAGATTAGGGAATAGGATCAAAACAAAGAAGGGAAGAGCACAAGGAACTATGGTGATGGTGCACGGGTGAATTGGTGGTGGGATGAATTGGTGGCTGGGATTTTATGGGAACTACACCTGAGAGGAGAAAGCATACATTGTAAAAATATGAAGAATGATGTTAAATATATATAAAAGAGGGATCAAGATGGTGGTGGGGAAACACTGAGAGTAAATCCTCCATAAAAAAAAAAAAAAAAAAAAAAAAGAAAAGAAAAGTTAATAGGGAGGAAAAGTGGCAGGTCCCTGTGAAAACCAGGACACAGAAGATAAACGGACAACTCTGGAAAACTGCCCAAAGAGGAAAGTTGCCATAAAAGAAGATGAAAAGAGAGGAAAGCTCAGAACCCTGCTGATCTCCCCCACCTACAAAGTCGGTACACTCTGACCAACAGAAAGAAAAACAACAACAAGGAGTACAAACTACAGATCATTTGGAACAGTGAGAGGAAATGAACTATTGCAGGCACCACACCCCACAAACAGGAACTGTGGAGAACTGTGCGGGAATTGCCATGGAGGTGAGGGAATGGCTTCAGGCTCCTTAGAGGAAGATAAAGACTCCACAGAGAGACCTGCAAATAGCCCAAGGCCAGCCTGTAAGCTTGTGTGGAAAAATGCCCTCATGCTTGAAAAGCATATGCAGATTGCAGCTGCCCAGGTCCCCTCTCCTGCTACCTAGGTTCTTGGGGTGACAACGTGGGAACCATCACTGAGGTGAAGGACCCTCACCGAGTAGTCAAAAACCAGGCGCTTGGGCACGGGAGCGGAGTGCTAAAGGTGCCATTTCTATGGATGCTGAACTGGGCTACCTCCCTTGTCCCAGATCTGACGGCTTCAGAACTGAGAACTGGGGCAGGAAATTTGGGGTATGAGATCCACACGAAGCACAGCAGAGGACAGACACAGCAACCCCACACCATTGAGCCATTCCACGCCACCCCCACTCAGTTCCCCAGAGACCCACAGGAAAAAAAGCACAGCTCTGGAAGGATACTAGGAAAGATCTCTGGTGCCACCTAGTGACCAGAACAAAATCACCAACTTCCTAATAGTGGGAAGTCAGGCTTTCCAAAACTACCCTCAGGCTCTGAGAGGGGCTGGGCCATGCAAACAAGTATAAGAAGGGAAAAAAGGAGAGGAGCAAGACCCCATTCTGGAACTGAGAGCCAGGCACAGGATCCGGGGTGTGGACGTGCCATAACAGTGGGCACTGCACAGGGTGACAGCTGTCATTTTGGATCCGAGACCCTGAGATTGAGAACTAGAGTGCAGAATTCAGGGCACGGGATCCACACAGCCATGGACACAGCACCCAGTGAACGTAGGGCAGACATAGTACCCACCTTGAAAAATAGCCCCTGCATTTGTCTAGGTGCTCCCTTCCCCCACTCCATTTCTCAGAAAAGTACAGGGGAAAAGCACAGGTCAGCAAGTACAGGTCTCTTGCGCCACCTAGTGACCAGAGCAAAATCACCAACTAACTGATTCCCTGCTGGAACTGAGTAAATAAAAGAGGGAGGGAACTGTAAGAGACAGTGCCTAGCAACATAGTCACAGCATCAACACCCTGGTGGAGTTTTGGCCTACCAGTGCTGGTCTCAGTCTGGAAAACAGTTTTTGACACCCCTGAAGGAGCAATCCAAAGAGATGCCCCCCAGCACTAGTAGCACAATGTCCCAATGCATAGAAAAAATTAGAAAGCAAACAGCAGGGAGAAGGAAAAATACAAATAACCAAGTAAGCCCACAGGAGAATGACACACCACAAAAAGAAAATCAGTCACCAGAGCTCAACAATGAAATGGAAGAACTTCTCTGCTCATCAGATAGAGAATTAATAATCATCATGATGAAAAAGTATAATGAGATAAGACAAATAATCAATGAACTGAAGAACAAAAATGAGACCTTAAGAAAGGAAATAAAAGAAAAGGAGGACACTAAAAGATTGCTGGAGGAGACAAAGAGTTGTTGGAAAAGCATTGAAAACAGAACTGAGGAAATGGAAGAACGGATCAGTACTCTTGAAGATACAGAAATAGAAAGAACCAAAAGAGAAAAAGAAAGAGGAGCACAAAGGAAGAAGAATGAGAATACCCTTAGACAATTATCAGACTCCATGAAGAGAGTAAATATATGAGTTATAGGCATTCCAGAAGGTGAGGAGAGAGACAAAGGGTCTGAGAAATTATTCAAGGAGAAAATTGAAGAAAACTTCCCAAGTATGAAAAAAGGAGACAAATATAGACATACAAGAAGCAAGAAGAACTCCCAATTACTACAATGAAAAGAAAACTACAGCAAGACACATAATAGTAAAGCTGCAAGAGTCCAAGACAAAGAAAAAAAAAATAATGAAGCAGGCAAGGGGGAAGAAACAGATAACTTATAAGGAAAAATCAATCAGGTTAACCTCAGACTTCTCTGAAGAAACACTACAGGCAAGAAGAGAATGGAGTAACATATTCAACAAACTTCAAGACAGCAAATGCTAACCAAGAATACTTTACCCTGCAAAGCTCTCCTTCCTCTATGAAGAAAAAATATGGACCTTCTCAGACAAACAGAAATTCCAGAAATTCATTACAACTAAACCCTCATTCAAAAAAATTCTACAAGAAGTCCAAAAGCCAAAACCAGCTGAGGAATGATCAAGAAGAACAGAATAAAGTAAGGAATAAAAACACAAAAAAGACGAACAAAATGGCAAATACAGATGCCAACACATCAATATTAATTCTAAATATAAATGGATTAAACTTATCAATAAACGGGCCTCCCCGGTGGCGCAGCGGTTGAGCGCTGGGTTGCGAAGCTGCCCGCAGCCTCTGCAGCGCCAGTTCGATCCCCGGCTGCTCCCTGGCCACCGGAGGAGGGTCCCGCATGGCGCGCAGACCTCTCCTGCCGCCCGCTGCTCCCCTCAGCAGTGTGCCTCGGTCCTTCTGCCTGCTCTGCTCCCCGCTCTGGCTCTGGTGAATTCTCTCACCCTCCCGTGCTTCTGACTGTACCCAGTGCATGTATAAACAAAACAAACAAACAAACCAGCAAACAAATAAATAAAAGCATGCCTCTATTAAAAAAAATAAAATAAAATAAACTTATCAATAAAAAGACACAGAGTAGCACTCTGTATTAAAAAACAAAAATCTATCTTTCTGCTGTCTCCAGGAAACACAGTTAACCACAAAAGATAAACACAGACTGAAAGTAAAAGGTTGGAAAACAACCGTACAAGCAAATGGACCAAAAAAGAAGGCAGGAAGAGCTATACCTATATCAGATGAAATAGACTTCAAATTAAAAAAACATACAAAGAGACCCCAACGATCACTATATTATGATCAAGGGGACAATACTTCAAGAAGAAATAACACTCATCAACATATATTCACCAAATGAAGGAGCACCAAAATATATTAGACAGTTATTATCAGTTCTGAAAACAGACATTAAAGAAAATACATATATAGTGGGAGACTTCAACTCTCCACTCTCACAAATGGACAGATCAACAAGACAAAAAATAAGTAAAGACACTAGAGACCCGAATAAAGACATAGAGAGCATCCCTGGTGGCATAGCGGGTTGAGCACAGCACTGTGAAGCAGTCCGCAGCCTCTGCAGCACCGGTTCGATTTCTGGCCGGCCAGGGAGATTCCCACATGGCTAGGCAAACCTCTCCTATCACGCCCCCTGCTCCCCTCAGCAGTGTATTTCGGTCCCTCTGCCTTTTCTGCTCCCTTCTCTGTCTCTGGTGAATCCCCTCAACCTCCTGAGCCTCTGGCCTGTATACCAGCTATTGTATAAATAAAAAATAAATCTTAAAAAAAATACACACATTTATAGGACACTACACCCAAAAAGATCCTCAAGCGCGCACAGATTGTTCTCCAGAATCGATCACATACTGGGCCACAAAACAAACATCAACAGATACAAAATCATTCCAAATATCTTCTCTGATCATAAAGGCATCAAACTAGAAATAAATCATGAAAAGAAAACAAGGAACCCTCTCACCTCATGGAGATTGAAATCCACACTACTGAAAGACCACTGGACTAATGAAGAGATCAAAGAAGAAATTAAAAAGTGCTTTGAGTTGAATAAAAAGGAGAACATCACTTTACAGAATGTATGGGATGCAGCAAAAGCAGTAAGATGAGAAAAAATATAGCAATACAGGCTCACATGAAGAAACAAGAAAGAACTCAAAGAAACAACCTAATCTCTCATTTCCAAGAACGAGGAAAAAAACAAACAAACAAACAAACAAACAAACAAACAAAAAAAACCTAAAGCCAGTAGAAGAAAGGAAATAATAAAAATCAAAGCAGAAATAAACCAAATAGAAATTTTAAAAAAATCCAAAAGATCAATGAAACCAAATATTGGTTCTTTGAAAAAATAAACAAAATGATAAACCTGTAGCCAGGCTCACAAAGAAAAAATGGGCGAAAACACATATAAATAGGATTATAAATGAAAGAGGAGAAATCACAACAAACTCAGTAGAAATAAAGAAAATAATTAGAGATTACTATGAAAACTTACATGCAAACAAATTAAACAACCTAGACAAGATGGACAAATTCCTAGAACGACATAATCATCCAAAGCTGGACAAAGAAGAAATAGAACACTTTAAACTGACCAATTAGAAGCAGTGAAATTCAGTCAGTAATCAAAGCACTCCCCCAAAACAAAAGCCCAGGTCCAGATGGCTTCACAAATGAATTCTACCAAACATTCAGCAGTGAATTAGTGCCTGTCCTACACAAACTCTTTCCAAAAATTGAAAAGGAGGGACTACTACCAAATATGTTCTACAAAGCCAACATTACATTAATACCAAAACCAAACAAAGATAGCACAAAAAAGAAAATTACAGGCCAATCTCCCTAATGAACACTGATGCAAAAATACTCAACAAAATCCTTGACAACAGAATCCAACAATGCATCAAAGGGATAATACACCACAATCAAGTGGGATTCATCCCAGGAGCACAAGGATGGTTCAACATATGAAAATCGATCAGTGTAATCCAACACATCAACAAAAAGCAAAATAAAAACCATATGATCATATCAATAGATGCTGAGAAAGCATTCCACAAAGTCCAACATCCATTTATGATGAAGGCTCTTGAAATTCTCGGGATTAAAGGAACATACCTTAACATGATAAAAGCCATGTATGACAAACCCACCACCAGTATTATTCTCAATGGTGAAAAGCAGAAGGCCTGTCCTTTAAGATCAGGAACAAGACAAGGATATCCTCTCTCACCACTCTTGTTCAATATAATACTGGAGGTCCTAGCCAGGGCATTAAGACAAGAGAAAGACATAAAAGGAATCCAGATAGGGAAAAAATAAGTAAAACTATCACTATTTGCAGATGATATGCTCATATGTATAGAGAACCCTGAAAACTCCACAGAAAAACTGCTCAAAATAATCAACCATTTCAATAAAGTAGCAGGATACAAAATCAGCATACAAAAATTAGTAGCTTTCCTATACATAAACAATCAATCTAGAGAAGAAGAAATTAAGAAAACCATCCCTTTTATAACTGAAACAAAAACCAAACCCTTGGGAATAAAGCTAACAAAAGAGGTGAAAGACCTATACAAAGAAAATTATACAACACTGTTAAAAGAAATAGAAGACAAAAAGAAATGGAAAAACAGCCCCTGATCATGTATTGGAAGAATTAACATTATTAAAATGGCCATCCTACCAAAAGTACATACATTCAATGCTATTCCAATAAAAATCTCAATGGCATTCTTCAAAGAAATAGACCAAATACTAATGAAATTCATATAAAACCACAAAAAAACCATGAATATCCAAAGCTATTAAAAAAACAATGAAAACAAAAGAGAAAGGAGGTATCACACTTCCAAACTTCAAGCTATACTACAAAGCCACAATAATTAAAACAGTTTGGTATTGGAACAAAAACAGACATAC
The DNA here is from genome assembly GCF_014898055.3 of Talpa occidentalis. NCBI lineage: Eukaryota > Metazoa > Chordata > Mammalia > Eulipotyphla > Talpidae > Talpa > Talpa occidentalis. Next base: position 62,908,366 of record NW_023604861.1, read on the forward strand.
GGGGAAATGGAACTGAATACAGAGCCCAGAAATAAAGCCACACTTATATGGACAACTGATCTTTGACAAAGGAGCAAAGAAAATGCAATGGAACACCAACAGTTTGTTCAACAAATGGTGCTGGAAAACTGGACCACCACATGCAAAAATAAAAAGAAACTAGACCACTACCTTTCACCGTGCACAAAAAATCAACTCAAAATGGATAAAAGAACTGGACATAAGACCTGAAACCATAAAATATATAGAAGAAACTATAGGTAAAACACTACAAGACATACATCACAATAATATCTTTGAAGACTCATCACCCAAAGCAAAGAAAGTCAAGGAAAAGATAAAAACCTGGGATTACATCAAACTGAAAATCTTCTGCACAGCAAAAGAAACATTAACCAAAACAGAACATACCCCACTGATTGGGAAATAATCTTTGTACTCTAGTCAACTGATAAGGGACTGATCACAAAGACATACAAAGAACTCACATGACTCAACAAAAAACAAAATAAACAATCCAGTCAAGAAATAGGCAGAAGAACTTAAAAGACATTTCTCTGAAAAGGAAATGCAAATAGCCAACAGGCATATGAAAAAATGTTCAACATCCCTTTTAATCAGGGGAATGCAAATCAAAACCACATTGAGATACCACCTTACACCAGTAAGAATGGTGCATATCAAAAACAAACAAACAAAAAAAAGCAACAACAAATGTTGGGGAGGATGTGGTGAAAAAGGAATGATCCTACCTTGCTGGTGGGAGGCAAAACTGGTCCAACCACTATGGAAAGCTGTCTGGAGTTTCCTCAGTCTACTAAAAATGGAGCTACCATATTACCCAGCAATTTCACCCTTAGAGATCTACCCAAAGTACACAAAGGCATTGATTCCAAAGAACACCTGCACACCTATGTATATTGCAGTACTATGTACAATAGGCAAAACCTGGAAACAACCTCAATTCCCACAAATAGATGACTAGATCAAGAAGATGTGATGCATGTACATGATGGAATATTACTCAGCAATCAAAAAAGGCAAACCCATGACATTTGCAGAAATATGGATGGAACTAGAAGGATTTATGCTCAGGGAAATAAGCCAGAAGTTAAAAGAAAAATATCGGATGGTTTCACTTATAGCAGGAATATAGGGGAACCAAGTAAGACATCAGTGTAAAAAAAATAATAGCAATACAAAACACAACAAAGCAAAAACGGACAATTATAAATCAGAGACATACTGCAGGGGAGGTGGAGGAAGAGGGATCAGAGGGAAGGAGGGAGGAGCTCAGAGGGCTGTGTTGATGGTGTACAGATGCATTGGTGAAGGAAACTCTATGGAGTCTACACCTGAGGGGGTGGGGGGAAGCAAATATTGTTTAAAAGTGAACAATGATGTAAAAAAATAATAACATAACAATAAAAAAATAGGGCTTCCCCTGGTGGCACAGCGGTTAAGCACTGGGCTGAGAAGCTGCCCCAGCCTCTGTAGCCCTGGTTTGATCCACGGCCGCAGGGGAGGGTCCCACATTGCCTGCAGTCCTCTCCTGGCACGCCTGCTGCTCCCCTCAGCAGTGTGTTTCGTTGGTCTGCCCGTTCTGTTCCCTGCTCTGGGTCTTATGAATTCTCTCACCCTCCCGTGCTTCTGACTGTACCCAGAGCTTGTATAAATAAATAAATAAATCTTTACAAGAAATAAAAATAAAAAATACCAAAAATATATATACAAAAGAAAAAAAGTTAAAACGAGCTTGTAAATATTTTCTTTACGTTTTAAGATTGTATATTTTTTTATTGAGGTATAATGGTTTATACCACTGTATTTGATTGAGGAGTATAGGTTCACAATCCTTCAGATTTTTGTTAACACACCATGCCTACCGCTAAGGCACCAATAATCTTCCACTACAGTCTGTTGGATCCACATCCCTCTTTATTCCCCTGTCCTCTCCTTCAGGTAACCTCAATTACACAGTCATATTTTTAGGAATTGCTTTGGTTTAGTGTTTTTTTTTTTAAAGATTTATTTTTATTTATTTATACAAGTGCTGGGTACAGTCAGAAGCGTGGGAGGGTGAGAGAATTCACCAGAGCCAGAGCGGGGAGCAGAGCAGGCAGAGGGACCGAAGTACTCTGCTGAGGGGAGCAGCGGGCGGCAGGAGAGGTCTGCGTGCCATGTGGGACCCTCCTCCTGTGGCCAGGGAGCAGCTGGGGATCGAACCGGCGCTACAGAGGCTGCAGGCGGCTTCTCAGCCCAGTGCTCAACCGCTGCGCCACCGGGGAGGCCCTGCTTTGGTTTAGTTTTGTCTGTTCCTTTGTTTTTCTTCTTTATATTCCAAATATGAGTGCAATATCTGGTATTTATTTTTCTCCTTCTGACTTATTTTACTTAGCACAACCCCCTCCAGTTTCACCCATGTAGTCCCAAGTGGCACAATTTCCTTTTTTAATTGCTTATTTTTGTGTATAGTTTCATTCCATTATGCATATATACCAAATCTTCTTAATCCATATATCTTTTTTTTGTGCACTTAGGCTGTTTCCATAACTTGCCTTTTGTAAATAGTGCTGCAAAGAAGATAGGACTGCATACACTCTTTCAAATTAGTTTTTTTAAATCTTCTTTGAATAGATACCTAGTAGTGGAATTACTGGATCACATGGGAGATCTATTTTTAATATTTTGGGAAACTTTCATACTGTTTTGAGAGGTTTTTATATATCCTGTATGCAAGTCCTTTGTTGGTTATGCAGTTTACACGTTTTTTTTTTTCTTATCCTACAATATATTTTAATACTCTCAACAAAATCTTTCATAGAGAAAAAAATTTTTGAAGTTCAATTTATCATATTTTATGGTCATGCTTTGGTGTCATTAGAAACAATTGGTTTTTGACACAGCCAAAACTCAAGAAGTTGCAGACCTTCATCTTCATTTTTTCCTTCTTCCAATTAAATGGAATAATCAGGACTTGTGATTGTGTAAACCATTTTGTATGACTTGTTATTTGTTAAATGGGAAGTGGTCTGGCTTATGATTTGAGAGAGGAGGTGTTGCATATAAGAGTTTATATGACGTTTGGAATGAAACACTATCTCTGCACTCATTCTCTAAAGATTTTTATTCTATATAAAAAGGTTATAGAACTTTAATTTTATTCGAAGCAAAAATATAATTAGTGTGAATAATAATTCTTAAGAAACTTAAATTATCTTCTTGTATCATTATATTATCCTTTGAGTCTTGCTCTAGAATTTTTCACAAATCCAAATATATTAATAAAGTTTCTTTATATCTTCTTTATTATATACTGTATGCATATAAATGGAATAGTGCTTAAAATATGATCCAAAGGAAAATAACTGTGCATTGTTGGTTAATCACTTGTGGCTGATCACACATGTGAAGATCACACAGGTGAAGTTATCAGTGACCACACTGAGAATTGATCTCAGCTCAGGTAAGTAAGCTTTTCTGAGAAAACAGCTTCCTAAAATTCTTCTGAAACCCAAAAGAAGCATCATTTTTATTTAATTTATTTATTTTGTTAAAGATATATTTATTTATGCACACAAGGACTACGTTACAGGCCAGAGGTGTGGGGGGTAGGAAGATTCACCAAATACAGAGTGGGGAAGAGAACAGGCAGATTGACTGAAATACACTGCTGAGGGGAGCAGTAGGCTAGTCAGGAGAGGTCTGGGGTGCCATGTGGGCCGCTCCCTGGTCAGGATCAAACTCATGCTGCAGTGGCTGCGGACAGCTTCAGAGGTTGCATCTTAACCCCTTCCACCACCAGGGAGGCCCAATAAGCATCACTTTTAAATTCAGGAGTTTTCTAACTATTTCTGTCTACATAAACATTAGTCTCCATTAGTCATATATCTTCACAGTAAAATAAAGAGAAAACATTTAGCTTTAGCAGTCCTCTGTTTTGCACATGAAGAAAATTTCATTTAGTGTAAAGATTAACTTAGGCATAATTCATGGTCTACAATTACTAGAAATCACTAGCAAGCCTAAAAATCAGTTCTTATCTTGACTGAACTCCATATCATAGACAGATATTCATTTAGCATAAAGTGGAAATCTGATGATCAAATTGTAATCTGATTTCTTTATAACTGCTCTATGAACGATAGCTTTATTTTTCAACTTCCTATTTCCCATTCCCATATATAAATTTAGTAACATTTTGTCAATTTATGCCATTTTCTGTTGGGCAATTACTCTATATTCTTATAAATTAAAACCTTTTGACAGTAGATTCCTAAACATCATAGTTCAGTTTCAAAATTCTATTTTAAAACAAAATGTTTCCCTTATGGTTATTTGTGTTTTCCTCTGGTTTCTTTCTTTTCTTTCTTTTTTTTTTTTTTTTTTTGTTGTTGTTGTTATCTTGACCAGTATCTGTTATAGTCTTGACTATTAGTGCTATAGTTATTATAGTTATAGTTATTATAGTGCTATAGTGTTATAGTTATTGACTCTTAGTGCTTATTCTACTCATTTTTCAATGAAGAAAGATTATTCTCCCCATGACCAGATCACCACCACTTTTAACAAAGAAAGATTATGAACAGTAAAAATGCACTTGACACTCATTTACTCTTATGGCTACCACTAAACTTTATCCTAAAAATACAATTGCATTTCATCTTCATTGTCTTGTTAAAGCTAAATACTGGCCACATTTTACCAACACCATTGTCAAACCTGAAAGTTGTAGCAACAAGTTGTAGAAAAAATAAAGGTCACTGTTGAGATAAATGAGACATATGTGAATGTTTCAAAGACCTCTCACACTGAGTGGAAAAGTATCCCTCATTTATAAAGGAAAGAACAAGATGTAAAAAAGACATTGATTCCAGTTCTCCCAGGTAGCTTTTTTTTTTTTTTTTTTGAGATTACAAGTTATACTTTTTCTGTCACCATAAGATTGTAGATGGATTTGGGGTTGATGAGATTCAAGCCAGTGTTCTTATTTATCCCTTGCTTTTACGTAATAATTTTTTAAAAAGACTCTTTTATTTAAGATTTATTTTTTATTTATATAATAGCTGGGGTACAAGCCAGAGGTGCAGCCAATGCAGCACGAGTTCGATCCCCAACCAGGGAGTTACCCACATGGTGCTCAGACCTCTTCTGACTCACCCGCTACTCCCCTCAGCAGTGTATTTCAGCACATCTGCCTATTCTGCTCCCCACTCTGACTCCTTTCACTTCTTCCACCCCCACACCTCTGGCCTGTACCCCACTTCTTGTTTGCACAAATAAATAAATCTTTAAAAAAGTGACTTCTTAATAAGACTCAGGGTTTATCTGGAAGACAGGACTATAACTAAAGCAAGATTTCACAGTCCCACTCAAAAAGAACTCTCTAAAATGCAATGACCAACAGACAGTGCCTTGACGGATGCCATGTCCAAATGTGAACCTCTAGTTACATGTTTGTATTAAACACTTGAATTGTGGCTAGTGTGACTGAATAACTGAATGCTTGATATAATTTAATTTTGATTAATTGTAAGTGGTCACATAGGGCTCTTGGTAACTATATGGAACAGAACAGCTCTAAAATATATTAACATTTGTCTAATGAAAGTCATTGAAAGCTTTGCTCCTTATTCCTGCACCCCTGAACTTTACATGCATTTTCCCACCTAGTTGCTTCTTGTATAAACTGCTCTCTGAATAGTGGGCTTGTGGGCCTGAACTCTACCCAATAGGGGCTCAGGTCTCATTTCTCAACACTGAAGCCCAAGAGACACTAGGTCAAAAAAAAAAACAAAAAACAAACAATAGAACACATAGAAGCAGTAAGTGAGGCCTATCATAACTACCTCCAGAATATAATGAAGGCTGTGCATTAAACCTTGTGACTTCTGGAGTGCCACCAGACAATTGGAATTGGACATTGTGTTTACAGTCCCATCATATCCAGGAACACACTGAAAGACAAATATATCTAAAATAGAGAAAAGAAGTGGCCAGCATATCTGGATGCTTCATCTGTGGACATATGCAAGACAGTCTAGGAAGGCAGGAAATGCAAGTGTGATATTGCTTTTGCTTACTCACTACCAAGGATGCTCTGATACAGAGGCTGAGAATATGACAGGTGGGAGCTTGTAGTGACATAGAGGATACAACAGTCAAAATTATGATTGCTTTTTCTTGGCTCACAAATAAACCCAAATCAGAGACTACAAGGAACACAGGAGAGTCTTAGCATTCTGCCCAACCTCCAGCATCATTATCCATCCTTCCTGTTTCACTTTCCTATTTGTCCTGCCATTTACACACAAATTGGTGTATAACTGTACTGTAGCTTCATTTCCACACTGGCTATGCATAAACAATACCTTGTGACCAACTGCTATTTCCTTTACCGCACTACAACCCTAGTGAAAACTATTCTGAAGCTGCCCCCAAGCATCCATCTTTCATCACCATAAAAATGGTGATAATAATTGAATGTAGGGAGATTACAAGAGGAACAGCCTCCCAGCCAATGGGTCATGCTCCTAGCCAACTTGATGGTAGAAAATGGAGCTTTCTGGACTCTGGCTCCTGAGTAGGGATTCAGGGGAAATTTGGGCAGAGAGGATGCTTTGGCAATTAAAAATGCTGGTGCTTTGGCACTTGAATGACTGGGGATATGGCACTTAAATTGCTCTTCAGAATGGGTGTCTGTGGAGCTGCCAGTTTGCCATGTGTGGCTTCAGCTTAGACCTTGATCTCTGCTCTGGGAGTAGGGAAGATAACATGAGGCCACATGCCAGCCTATACATTGTCTCTCTCAGTGTCTCTCTGCACCTATGTGTCTGTCTCTGTCTGTCCTCTCTTTCTCTCCTCATCCTTTCTCATTCCTTATGTAAATAAACCCTGCTGTTTTCTCTGTGTGTCTACCTTTGGGTGATGTCCTGTGTTCTGAAGTGTATAGGTGAAGGCTCAGTCCTGGTCTCCCCCAGCATTGCCCTGTGACATCAAGGCATGCAGCCTGTGGTTATGGCAGAATTATAAAAGATAGCCTACTCCTCTTTCCAAATTTTGACACCTTAGATAAGGCATACGCACCCAGGAATAAAATGGTAAAAAACTTTTTGGGGCTTTAGTCCATTCGATGGCTCTCACTTTTCTTATTATCTAGAAGATACTTAGGTCATTTTAATGTCTTCAGCACCAAATGATTACCTCCTGTTGCTTTTCTGATAATTTCTTATGAGTTTCAGCATTGTCTTTCCTTCATACACAACCATAATTGTGTTCTCTCAATCAAGTGGAGTAGAAGAAGTAAAATTCAGTATCTCCAAATAAAATGTAGAATAAGGTGGATGGTGAGAAAAGTGGGTCAAAGGGTTGAAAGCTGTTGGAGGATGTCATGGGGAGGATGTGACAGATGGTTAATGTGTCAACTGGATTCAAGCATTCAGAGGCTCTGCTTATCCACCCCGTCCTTGGAACATACTTTCTGCTTATTGTTCCCGCACTGGTGGCTATTTCAATGATGTAACTTAGAGAGAGTAGTGCATTGTTGAGAGCATCTATACTGTGAGTGACTCAACCCTGTCAAGTTTTCCTTATAAACTTTCAACATTTTGGCAGGTGCGAGCAGGTGTTACTTGTCTTGCAATCACTCAAGACAAGCCCTGTATGCGAATTCTCTCAATCACTAAAATTTCCACCTACTGATGTACAGTGGCATTTCTCTTTCATCAGTCTTGCCTTGCCCTCCCTGTCTAAGGACCAGTTTTGAATTTCACCAAGGGAGCTTACTAAGGTGTGAGCCAAGGACAGTCTGTTGCAGTAGTCATGCCGCCTCATGATGGGCCAGTGGGAGCAGAAAGGAGAAATGCATATAAGGTTGTAGATAATATTTCCTCCACAGCAACTTCTTGGCCTTCTCCTACTGCACAAGAGAACTCTCATCTCTGCTCACTGCCATTAAAACCCCACATGTGACCCATTCCATCACCTGTGGGGGCATTCCACACACCCATACCTCCTGACTGCAAGCCTTGGGAGCAGCCCTGGTGCCAGACACATCTGAGTGGGAATAATGAACTAGACATCTAAATATATTCAAATTGTCATACACTTCATTATCCTATTTATCCCCATTCATTTCTTTACATTGATCTCAGTTTCTCACCAGCAAACTAGAAGAACATAAGCAGGAAATACAGGCTGAAAATCTAGAGGATGAAACGTCATACTGAAATTATATTGTTCTGAGAATTTTACTGTCATTGGAATAAATTCATTCTATGTCCAAGCATGGAAGGAGAAAAGAACAAAGTGACATCTTAAAATGAAGAAGATATCATTTTTTTTCTTGACTTTGCCTTTAGTTTTTAATTTACCTCGCAGTTTTTTCCCCAAGGAATTAACTTAAAATTCTGTCCATGCATGCATGCATCCATTCATCCATCCTACTATCTAGCTATCAATCACATATATATCTATTGTCTCTCTCTCTCTCTCTCTCTCTCTCTCTCTCTCTCTCTCTATCATCTAGCAGTTATCTATCTATATCATCTATCTGTCCATCTATATATGTAAATGTAAAGCACAGTTAATTTTAATTCTTTGAGGTAAACTGTATTCTTTGAGTAAGTAATAAACTAAAATCATTTCCAGAGGTAAAGACTTGAAATGTTCTAATTTGCCATTGTGACTGAAAAGATGAGAAGCAGTTTTCTACCACAGAGGTCAGTGGATTTTAATTTTGTGACCCAGAGTTGGCACTGCACACCATGAGTCTGAACTCCAGAGGACCCTGGACACAGAGCTGTGCAGCTCAGCAAAGGGCGGCAGCCACAAATTAAAAAAAAAAAAAAGAAAAAAGTCTTTAAAGCACAATGAAAAGAAGAAGAAAAAGGAAAATCCTTAAACACAGAAACCATCTGTGCCTTTGCTTCATGCAGGCTTATTTTTCCAATACCTCACATACTTCAGATACTTTCATACAACTCCTAAATTTGAGAAGAAGAAATGAAAAAATAGGAAAATTCAGTATTTTATTAAGCTGATTTTCTATACTGACATAAAAAAATTGTATATTTTTTTGAAAAAAAAAAAAAAGTTTAGTTTTGGAAGCTCCTTGTGCCTCCTTCTTTGTCCAGGCAGATTTTTCCCACTTTTCTCTCCTGGCTTGAGAATGGGTGTGCTCCAACCTCAGGTCACTTATTGAAGATACGTCCATGTTGTCAATGTTACAGCCTAAGAGGTTAAAGAATTAAAAGAAGCAAAATTGTTGGTAAACTCTTAAAAAATTACAATATGCATAAATTATAGTGCTGACAAATTTTAAATATTTGCAAGTATAATTTTTCCTCTTTAAAAATAATTCCTGCCTCTCTGAGCACCTAATTTGTGATTTTATTTTTATTAATCTGAGAAAAAATTGAATATTTTCCTTTATGGCAGTTTGGAAAGAAGGGATTGAGTAGGTCTATGTATGTGGAAGGATATTACTGTCTCCTTATACAAACTTTAATCATGAACATCCTGAAAACAGAATGTGATTGCAAAGACCTTGAATATATAATGTAATTGAGTTTATTTCATGGGATGTGAGGGGTTTTTTGAAATTTTTATAAAACTCTTTCATACACTTACCCTAAATAAAAGTTAATTTTTCAAGGAAATTTATTCAAATTTTATTTGAAAACATGTGGTTCTAAGTAAATTCTTGTGTTGTGCAAGCAATCATGACACTCATTCAAAAACCATCTTTGACCTTCTACAATTACAGACAAATAAAATAAAATAATAAAATAAAATAAACATTGCCAAAGCACTAGGAAATTTGTGTTTATCTCAAAACAAATGGGACTAAAAAATTACATATATCAATTTTAGTTCTACAATTTTAGAAGGTCTGATCTTCAAAGTTGTACTGTAATGCTTTTCTTACAAACATCATCAATGCAGTGAACATACTATTTCTCTTGCTAAGCAAAAAACTTTCCCAAAGGCCCTGGTAAAAAATACATTACTGGATGTCCTCAAATAGATTTCTTTCTCCTTATCCAAGGGGAATTTACAATGTAATGTAAGCCTATACTAGGTAGCCTTTGCCATGGGAAAGTGATGTTGGTGATTTGAGATGCCCACCTCTCTGTAGTGTGCCAGCAGGAGTTGCCTTCTGGAGTTTGAAGATGGGAGCCATTGCTTTGCTCAGCTTCCACTGCTGGGTTTTCTGATCATCTTATAAGTGCCTTGAAACCTTTGAACCAAATGAACAATTTTATCTCTATCTCCAAGGGAATAGTTAATATTTGATTCTTCAAATTCCATGCTGATATACTATGGTTCTAAACTGGCTTCCATGTATATTAATGACTTTTGTTGCTTTCTCAGAAGAGTTTTCATGATTCAACTCATTAAGACAAACAAAAAGTTAACAGACTAAAGCATCACACACATTTCAGAGAACAATTATTTCAACTGCTGTTTTTGTTATAATTGTCAGATCTGATGCAAAAGTATAAGCACAAATCTCAAAAAATCTATAGCTACTTCAGCTAAACCTGTCTTATGTTAATAGAATGTAACCACTGGTGTTGTTCAGCAAACCTGTGTTCTCTGCATACACATGTTCCCCTTCAGCTCTGAAGAATTCTGAAAATTTTGAATTTGAAACGTTTAGTGTACTTTAAATTATATTTCACTTTCTTTCTTCAACCACTGTATATGGTTGCCCAGGGTTAACCTAAACTATCTATATATTCTGAACATTAACAGTAAGAAAAGAGTAGATATTTGTTTGTCAACATGTTAATTTTTATTTAGTTGTTTTCCTCCAGAGAGTGTTGATAACTTGAATTTATGTTTTCTTGTGGATGCTACTGCTCTTTAGCAGCAATAGCTATTTTGCATGCAGTGGTCATTGTCACATGTAAAAGAACCCATCCGATATTATCAGGCATTTGCAGAGGTAGCAAGTGGCAGACACTTGCAAGTATCCTAGTCATCAGTTAGGACACGATACTGAACTTTTTGCTGCATTTAGGATCCCCTTAAGCACATAGAGGTTCAAGTACCATTAGCTCTTGGCAAAATTCTCCTTCCTAATTTGAAGAACAAAGGATTACTAAAACTCATAAAAAGGCTTCTCAACTTTCAAATAGCTTTAAAAAAAATTTAATGAGTTAAGAGTAATTGAATCAGAAACATATGGATTAAATTTTCCTTGAAATTCACAGGGGAGTTTAATATTAGGGTGAAGTCACTCAGCAGAGTTCTAAAAGACTAACAAATTCTAAATTTTAACCAAGTGTTAATACATAGTAACCCTTTATCTTCACTTATTTTTCTTTGTCTAAGGAGTTCTGTGGTTTGGGGAGCATTGCGTTGATTATAATCACACTAATAGATTATGTATCTGTCAATGGAAGAATTCAATGCTCTGCTCCCGATATCTTCATGGATTTGGTCTCCTTATGTATATGTCATTTAACTTTGTAACAATCTCATTCATCTAGGGCTGTGGTTTTTAACCTGTTTAACCAACAACTTTTTTTGTGAACCCAATCACAAGCAGCTACACAGTCTAGCTGGATTAGAGAAAGGAGGCAAACTTGGCCTTTGGTTTCCATCTGGGATGGCTGTTCAACTCCTCTGTGAAATCCTGCAGTGCAACTAGCAAACTTTCATCTAGCATCTATCCAGGAATGGGAAAATGCACAAATAAGAAGGAAGGACATTTCTGAGAGGACAAAATAAATATTACAGAATCCATGAAACTGTTAGAAAATCCCTCAGTCTTACTTTACAAATAAGTTCTAGTATCTTTGATAGGTTTTACAACCACAAAAAAGAGTAACAAACGGGAAAAATAGATGGGAAGGAAAAATACAAAATCTAGACAAATTTCAAAGATTTAAGAAATCTATTCTTTTATATTTGGAAGAAGCTTGGGCCTCCCCAGTGGTGCAGCAGGTTGAGCACTGCACTGTGAAGCTGTCCGCATCCTCTGCAGTGCGGGTTCGATTCCCATCTGGCCAGGGAAAAACCCACATGGCACAGCAGCCCTCTCCTGCCTCGCCTGTTGCTCCCCTTACCAGTATCTTCAGTCCGTCCGTCTGCCTGACCTGCAACTCACTCTGTCTCTGGTGAATCCTCTCACCCTCCCGCACTGCTGGCCTGTACCCCAGTTCTTGTATAAATAAATAAATCTTTAAAAACATATATATTTGGAAGAAGCAGCCTATAGATTTTCAAAGTATCAGTGCAGTAAATGTGATGTAATAACTGATATGCTTAGTTAAGACCTCAAGTTATATAGAAATACTCTCGAGAAATAGAAAATATGTTGTTACTGTTGCACCATTATCTTTTTTTCCATTATCATTTATTCAAAGTGCATAGAATATACCAAAAACTTTATTATGGATTGATAGGGAAGAGTAAATATGCAATGAAATGGTTTGTACTCAATGTGAGTCCACTCCCCACCTTCTATGATAATTTCTTCTATGGCTTAATTAATATAAATGAGCTAGTAGGTGAGTTCAGTAGGGGCAAAAATATTTGAGTCTCCATGGTTTGATGAGGTTGTAATGGCCAGCACTGTTGTGGAGCATTCACCCCAATGACCGGGTAGTATTAGAACTCAATGACATCTATGTTTTCAGACATAGTGAATTATATTTGGAAATGTGGCAGCAATATGTTAGGCGTAGTCCTAGCTGGAGGCAGATGTAAGAGTCAGTGTAACATAGAAAATGTGGAACCAGAAAGAAATTCCCTCAGGAAAAAATGGGCGTATTATCTTGGCACAGAATTAGGTCTAGGTGGAGCCTTCAAAGACCTATGGAAATTACTAACAGTATTTTGATTTGAACTTCTACAGATTAAAACTCAAAATATAACAATATAGCCCATGTCTTCTTTCACAAATCAATAAGGAAAGGTTTCTTTTAGTAAAAACACAATACAGTAATATTTACAATTTCTTTATTTAGGTATATGGAAATGAGCTTCCAGGGCTTTGGTGAATATAATATCTCTTTGGAATACTAGAGTATTACTTATGAATATTAACAAGAATGATGCTTTATATTAGAAAGAAGTTCCAAGGTACTAAACATTTTGAAAATTACTCACATAGAGTTTTTACAACAACCTGAAATTGAACCAAGTGAAAACTAGAAAGCAGCTGAGAAAAATGGAAAAATAAATACAAAGCCACAATAAATATAAAGTAATACAAAGGACGGGACCTCCCCTCCTGGTGCAGTGGTTGAGCGCTGGGTTGCGAAGTTGCCCACAGCCTCTGTAGCATTAGTTTGATCCCCGGCCACCGGGCAAGGGCCCCACATGGCGCGCAGACCTCTCCTGCCGCCCGCTGCTGCCCTCAGCAGTGTACTTCATCTATCTGCCTGTTCTGTGCCCCGCTCTGGCTCTGGTGAATTCTCTCACCCTCCAGCGCTTCTGACTGTACCCAGTGCTTGTATAAATAAATAAATAAATCTTAAAAAAAAAGTAATACAAAGGTACTATATTACTATTAATCAAACCTCATTTTGTAGGCATAAAGAAGCTATTTTTATGGATTTGAAGATTTTACAAATTATTACAAATTTACTGTCACTATCTCATTCACTTAAAACCCTAACACCTATCAAAGAACCCTGCTTGTTTCCATCCAAGCACAACAAAAACCTCATTCTCCTTGAACTTAAGCCAAGACCTGGTCTTCTGACTTGAATATCTGCATTTACAAAACTGCCAAATGTCTGAGTCCTGGAAGCTCCCATGGATAAGCTCTGATTTCTCTTGGATTATTCTCTTTAGTCTACTTCCATGGAAGGAAGCGTTTCTTCTGGATTTTGACATACCATGACCCTGTACCCTGGAGTGCTTGATGTAAAAACAAGTTACTTTACTACACTGTACCTTGATTTTGGCAATAAAAAAAAAACAAACCAAAAAAAACCCCAAAAACTATGATTATGTTATTGGAAAGAAAAAGGTGGATTTGTGACTCATGAAATACCAAAGAAAGAATGTTTTAGGAAAGTGATTTTGAAGATGCAATGTATTGGCATAATTTACAAAAAAATGGTAACAAAAGGAGGTCTTGTGGAGTTAAAAGGGAAATTATTTCTTTTTTATGCTTTTAATTTTTAGAAATCTGGAGAAAAACACCCGGTACTCATAGTAGGTTTTTACATGAGCTTTTAGCAGTCCACCTCCTAAGGTATAGTACTATTATTGACTAAGGTTTAAAAAAAAAATCCAATATACCACTTCTTTAGGAGTAAAATGTGAGTCATAGTGCAAGAACACTTTCAAATAAAAAAATGCATATCATTTTTTTAAAAGCTGTGCCCAGCTTGATCTTTATATAACAGAAAAATCCATGTTCTAATATTATGAAACTTACAATAACTTTTTATGAGGAAACCCAAGAATAGTATGTTGAAGTAAAGCACTTTGGTAAAATTCAGGATAATAGCTCAGTGAAAGAGAAATATTCTTTCCCTTGTGACAAGAAGAAAAAGAACAAGCCAAAGGCAGCATAATATTCTGATAATAACAAACACGCATCTAAGAGTAGAACTATGTCCATTATGTATTGGAGTCCAATCTACAGATTGTTTTGTAGACTCTACCCAGGTTGGAAAATCATTTAGCATAATTCAGAAACAAAGCCAGAGCCATTCATGCATGAATATGTGTGCATTTTTACTAAAATGATGTATGTTCCTATTTTAGAATAAAATAATGTTGAGTGCTTAAAATTGGAAGCAAGAATGTTGGGCCTCTGGTACACATTGCCCAGTTCACACCTAAAGAGGCAAACTCTATTAACTTTGAAGGATGTATTCTCCAGTTTTCCAAATATATGATTTTTTAATCCCCATTGTCACTTAATTAATTCTGCCCTTTGTCTATTGGATTTCTGTCAATATAATGGCAAATTATTTAATTTACCTAAAGTTCCAACAAAATGCTAGTTCTGTACTAAAAACTTCACCAATTACCTTTGTGGTATTAGATAATATGTGGTTGCCTCTATTATTTCAGAGATCTTTTTATAATTGAGATAATATTGGTTTATGGACTTGTTTTTTTTTTTTTAAGATTTATTTATATATGCATACAAGAACTGAGGTACAGGCCAGAGGTGTGGGGGAGAAAGGATTCACCAGAGACAGAGTGAGAAACAGAACAGGCAGATCTACTGAAATACACTGCTGAGGGGAGCAGTGGGCAAGACAGGAGAGGTCTGCTGTGCTATGTGGGTAGCTCCCTGTCCAGGGATCGAACTCTTGTTGCAGTGGCTGTGGATAGCTTCATAGATTGCATCTTAACCCCTTGTGCCACCAGGGAGGGTTTGGTTTATGGAATCATATATGATTTAAGAGGTATAGGATTATCCCCTTCAGGTATATGTTACCACACTGCAAACACTACCAAGTCACTGAATGCCCTCCACATCTATTGTGCCTCCTCCACACTTTGCTTTCCCTCCTTGACCTCCTCTAAGAGGTTCAATTCTACCCTCTTTTCTTGAATTTGTCAATTTGTTTTGTTTCTTTTTATTCCACCTAAAAGTGACACCACATGTGGTATTTTTCTTTTTTCTTCTGAATTATTTTACATGGCATAATCCTCTCCAGTTCTATCCATGTTGTTAAAATGGCAAGAGTTTATCTCTTTTAATATCTGAGTAGTATTCCACTGTATGTATATACCACATCTTCTTAATTCATTTATCTGTCTTTGGCACTTTGGTAGATTGCATAGCATAGCTATCATGAATAGTACTACAAGGAATTTAAGAGTGAATAAATCTTTTCAAATTAGTGTTTAAAAATTCTTCTGGTAGAGATGTAGGAGCGGAAATTCTGGATCATGTAGTTGATATACTTTTAATATTTTTAGAAACTTTCATACAGTTTTCCATAGGGGTGGGCCAATTTATATTCCCAGTACCAATGCACAAGGGTTCCTTTTTCTCCACATCCTGTGCCTTTCACAGAAGTGTGACTTGGTATCTCATTGCAGTTTTGATTTGCATTTCCCTGATAATAAGTGATGATAAAATATTTATCATAAAATATCATAAAATATTTTTTCATGTGCCTGATGGCCATGTGCATGTCTTCTTTGGAGAAGTGTCTACTTAGTTCTCCTGCCCATTTTTTTAATATTTTATTTTATATAAGTCTTACATCATTTTTCATTTTTGCACAATGTATGCATTTTCATTTTGGTTATAGTCCCCATGCAATTTCATCCCCCTTATTTTGACCATAATCCTTCCTCTCCCTGCCACTCCCCCACCCTGCAGTGTGTCTCTAGTTTATAGTTGCTTGTTGATTTTGATTTTTTCTTTATTATAGTTAGTCTTTTACCTGTTCCCTTATTTAGGTCTTCTAAATTCCTGCTATGAGTGAAACTATCCGGTATTTTTCTTTTTCTTTCTGGCTTATTTCACTGAGCATGATCCCTTCCAGCTCCACCCAGGTTGCTGCAAATGACATGAGTTTATCTTTTTTTTTTATTGCTGAGTAATATTCCATTGTGTATATATACCACATCTTCTTGATCCAGATCCAGTCATCTATTTTTGGGCATTTGTGTTGTTTCTAAAGCTTAGCTATTGTAAATAGTGCCCTTTTTTTATTGGCTTATTTGTTTTCTTTTTGTTGAGGTATATATGTTCTTTATAAATCTTGGATATTGGTCCCTTGTCAAATTTATGATATGCGAATGTTTTCTGTTCAGTAAGTTTTTATTTTGGTCTTACTGATAGCTTATTTCACTGAGTAAACCTTTTTTAGATTGATTTGAGCCAAATTGTTTATGTTATTTTTTTGTGTGTGTGCTGTTAGAGATGGATCCACAAAGCTATCATTGAAGCCTATATCATGGAATGTTTTATCTGTTTGCTATTACTTTGTGAATCATGGGTCTTACATCCAAGTGTTTTACCATTTTGATCGAATATTTGCATATGGTGTGAAAGAGTGTTCTAAAATAATTTATTTGCATGTGGCTGACCAATTTTTTCAATGCCGTTTATTTCAGAGGCTTTCTGTTCTCCAAAATATAATCTTGACTCCTTTGTCTTAGATTAACTGTCCATATAGGTGTGGGTTTATTTCTAAGTTATTAATTCTATTCCATTCTTCTTTGTGTTTATTCTGTTCTGTTTTGATTATTATAACTTAGTACTATAGTTTGAAGTCTGGTAGTGTGAACATTCCTCTCTCTTGTCATGATTGTTTTAGACATGCATGGTCCTTTGTGGTGCCATATAAATTTGAGCCATTTTTTTCTATTTCTTTAAAGAATGCCATTGAAAATTTGAGAAGGAGTACATTGAATTCATATGAAACTTTGTGCAAGATGGACATTTTAACAGCACCATCCTTCTAATTCATGAACAGAGAATATATTTTCCTTTCTTTGTGTCTTCTTCTATGTCTTTTAATAATGTCTTAGAATTTTCATTGTATAGGTGCTTCACCTTCTTTATTTTTTTAGATTTTATTTATTTATTTATTTACTTACTTATTTATTTATTTATTTATACAAGCACGGGGTACAGTCAGAAGCACAGGAGGGTGAGAGAATTCACCAGAGCCATAGTGAGGAGCCGAACAGACAGACTGACGAAATACACTGCTGAGGGGAGCAGTGGGTGAGACAGGAGAGGTCCATTGCACCATATGGGACACGCGCCTGGTGGCTGGGGATGGAACTGGCACTGCAGAGTGCAGCTTTGCAGCCCAGCACTCAACTGCTGTGCCACCATGGGAGGCCCACTTCACCTTCTTTTTTTTTTTTTTTTAAGATTTATTTATTTATTTATTTATTTATACAAGCACTGGGTACAGTCAGAAGCGCAGGAGGGTGAGAGAATTAACCAGAGGCAGAGCAGGGAGCAGGGCAAGCAGAAGGACCGAGGTACACTGCTGAGGGGAGCAGCGGGTGCCAGGAGAGGTCTGTGCACCATGTGGGACCCTCCTCTGGTGGCCGGGGAGCAGCCAGGGATCAAACCAGCGCTGCAGAGGCTGCGGGCAGCTTCACAACCCAGTATTCAACAGCTGTGCCACAGGGGAGGCCCCCATTTCACCTTCTTTATTAAGTTTACTCATTTGTATTTGATTCTTTTTGATATGAACATGAATGGGATTATTTTCTTGATTTTTCCTCTTATAGATTATTTTTTCCATATGAAAACACAACTGATTTTTATATATTGATTTACTGAACTGATTATTTCAGGTAATTTTTAGTGGAGGGCCTCCCAGGTGGTGCAGGGGTTTAGGACACAGTCTATGAAGATGTCTGCAGCCTCTGCACCACACGTTTGATCCTCAGG
The DNA here is from genome assembly GCF_014898055.3 of Talpa occidentalis. Taxonomy (NCBI): domain Eukaryota; kingdom Metazoa; phylum Chordata; class Mammalia; order Eulipotyphla; family Talpidae; genus Talpa; species Talpa occidentalis. The sequence goes on from NW_023604861.1 coordinate 62,926,724, forward strand.
CCGACCAGAAAGCAACCCACATGGTTTAGCAGACCTCTCCTGACTCACCCGCTGCTCCCCTCAGCAGTGTACATCAGTCAATCTGCCTGTTCTCTTCCCTACTCTGTCTCTGGTGAATCCTCTCACACCCCAACACCTGTGGCCTGTACCCCAGCTCTGTATGCATAAATAATTCTTAAAAAATAATTTTTAGTGGAATCTTTAGAGTTTTCTGTGTATATTATCATGTCATCTACAAATAATGATAGTTTTACTTCTTTTCCAATTTGGATACCTTTTATGTCCTTTTCTTGCCTAATTACTCTTACTACAACTTCCAATTCTATGTTCAAAATTAGTGGTGAAGGTGGACATTGTCATCATGTAATAGCTTAAGGGAAAAGCTGTCAGTTTCTCACCATTGAGTATGATATTAGCTTTTGGTTTGTAATAAATTATTTTTATTATGATGTATAGCCCTTGTATCCCATATGTTTTATGTTTTTTAATCATAAATGGAGGTTCTGTCTTATCAAGTGCTTTCTCTACATCTATTAATATTTTCATGTGATTTTTATCTTTCCTTTTGTTAATGTTGTTATGTTGACTGATGAACAAATGATGGATCATCCTTGTGTCTCTGGAACAAATTCTAGTTGAACACCAAAAATGATGAAATTTAAAAATACCTTGGTAAAAATTAAAATTAAAAAATCTTCAAAATCCTATAAAGCACAGCAAAAATCTACACTAACATGGAAATATATAGCAATATAGGTTACCTCAAGAAATAAGAAGGAATTCAAATAAGTAATCTCATCTCTTACCTTGAGGAACTAGAAAAAAATGAACAAATAAAACCAAAAGACAATAGAAGGAAGGAAGTAATAAAATAAGATCAGAAATAAATGAAATAGAAATTTAAAAAAGAGGAAAAAATAATGAAAACAAAAATTGTTAAAAAATAGGCAAATGGAGGCCTCCTTAGTGGCCTAGAGGTTAAGTCTCAGTGCTATCACAGCAATGGCCTGAGTTCAATCCCTGGACAGCAGACCTTGCATATGGCACAGCAGACCTCTCCTGTCTCACCTGCTACTCCCCTCAGCAGTGTATTTCAAACCATCTGTTCTGCTCCCCACTCTGTCTCTGGTGAATCCTCTCACCTCCCCCCATGTCTGGTCTACACCCCAGTTCTACACAAAAATAAATAAGTCTGTTAAAATAATAGTCAAACTTCTAAGTTCACAAAGAAAACAGGGAGAAAACGTACATAAAGAGAATCAGAAATGAAAGAGGGGAAATTATAACAGACATCTTAGAAATCCAGAAGAGCGTAAAAGATTGTTTTGGACATTTGCATTCTAGTAAGTTGAAAAAGCTAGACTAAATGGAAAAATTGTTAGACGTATACAACTTTTGGAGTATGAATCGGGAAGAAACAAAAAAAAAACTTGAACAAACCAATTTAAAGCAAGGAAATTTAAATAGTAATCAAAAGTTTCCCAGAAAACCGTAGTCCAACACCAGACACATTCACTAGTGAGTTCATCCTTAAAAAAAAATTAAGGTAGAAGGTGAGTGTCAAGAGAAGCACTGCTACAGGTAGTCTCTCTTCTGAGTAGATGCAGGATGCTAGACAGATTCCTGGAAGGCAACTGTCCATCCTTAAGGGACAATTATTTGGGAAATCAGTGATCTATTCTTAACTCTGGAGGGTGGGGTTTGGTGGAGAGAAATGAAAATCATCTAGAGTGCCTTCTCATACCTCCTACTTTACTCGTGTAAATAATGCTATACCCGCTCCATATCAGGAGTTGTCCAAACCTCATTAACCAAGGAAATCACCATCAAATTGAGTATTTGTTACTAATGAGAGTGTTGCCCACTGAGTGCTGAGTACAGGTAATTAATAGGTATAATATTAGTAGATGCCTTATAGGGCTGTTGGGATGAATAAATGGATTTTATTTACAATTAGACTTAAATTTGTTATCTAGAACATCTAGCTAGATGTTCTAAGTGGTAAGGAGATAAGTTAAAAGGTCAGTCTGTCTTTTCAAAGTTGGAATGTATTTCAGGTTTTAATCTCTACCCTCAAGAATTGAGAAGAACAATAGGTGTGAGGTTCAGTCTGTACTCTGAGGTACAGAAAGATTACTACTGATTTTTTCCCACTTGAGTGAGGTGTGCTAGTTCATTTGGATTGCTATACCAAAAGTAATTTCTCACCGTTGTGGAGACTGAAAATGTAAGGTGAAGTTGCCAGTAGATTCATTGTCTGCTGAGGGCCTGCTCCCTGACTTAGAGGTAGCCCTCACCTGGCAGGAGAGCTAATGGAGCAACCTGAGGTCCCCTTTACAAGTGGTCTCCCACTGCCCTACCTCTTAATACTACCATGCTGGGCATTCACATTTTAACATATGCATTTGGAGGTGGAAAGCAAGCATTCACCCTGTATAGCCCAAGGCAGGCACTACTGAGAGATATTTATCAGGTATGATATTACTTCCTACTGGAAAAATTTAACAGTAACCTTTCCATTGTCCTTCAATTTTATCTGATGTCTTTCTTTTCTGTTCCAAGAAACATCAGGACACTTAGTTGTCACTTTTCCTGAGGCTTTTCTAGGCTGTTGGGCTGTGACACTTTCTCAAATTGGCTTTGTTTTTAATGGCTTTGATGGCTTTTTTGGGGGGAGTACTGGTCAAATGTTTTGTAGAATGCCTCTCAATTTGCAATTGTCTGGTGGTTTTCTTGTGATGAGACTGACATGGGTTTCCGGAGGAAGTCCTCCATGGGACAGCACTCTTCTCACCCAGAGCAAGGATGGCAGTGGCCACGTGGCATCACTGGTGGTTGAGAGCACATCTGCCAAGTTTCTTCATTGTGGGCTTAGTTCCTCTGGCCTTTCCTCATTGTGCTTGAAATGGTGTCCTTATGGAAAGCCCCAACTTAAGGTGTGAGGAAATATGCTTTGCCTCATGTTATAAAATGAAATAGCTTTTAATTTATTGCATTAAATAAAATGCAAAATGGGTGTATTAATAATTTAATTATTGTTAAGTATCAGTTAATATTAATTATTAAATATTATGCATTATTAACATTAGTTTTATTTATTAATATTTATTATTGGTATCGGTGTACCTATTTAATATTTTATTTAAGAACAAAAATTATTTTGCAAGATGATCTCTTTTTAATATGACATGGGATCAAATTATTCTTAGCAGATTCATCTGTAGGTTTTCATTTAGTCATTTATTCAGACAACTGTTTATATAGTGTGGACATATGTATATTCTCAAATTTGTGTTAGAATGCAATATGGTATTAGGTTGGGGTTGTATTTTTTTAAAGATTTATTTATTTATACAAGAGCTGGGGTACAGGCCAGAGGCATGGGAGGGTGAGAGGATTCACCAGAGACAGAGTGGGGAGCAGAGCAGGCAGACAGACTGAAAGCACTGCTGAGGAGAGCAGCGGGCGAGACAGGAGAGATCTGCCGTGCCATATAGATATCTCCCTGGCTAGCTAGTAATTGAACCCATACTGCAGAGCCTATGGACAGCTTCGCAGTGCTGCACTCAACCTGCTGCACCACAGGAGAGAACCATTGTTGTTTTTATTATTCCATATTTGACCATTGGAGCTCTTTCAATTGACTCCTTGTCCCTTGGGACATAGGATGGGCTATAACCCCATAAATGTCAGGTGGGATTTTTTAAAGCCTTCCCTTAATACTGGCACTGCAGGATGCTCTATATTTCCTTCCTTAGTCCTATAATCATTATTTCCACAAAGACTTGGTTACCTTTTTATTCACAATGGTATTGAAACTGAAATCTTGGCAGTGGGTGTTCTCATTGCTTCTGAAGTGTCATTGTTTTAGGCCTTCTTAACTGACAGATCAAGAAAATAAATACTCAGTATGCACATTGTCAGGGCTACTCTTTATTACCTTCTCAATTGTATTTTATTAATATCCAATTTCCTCCACCCAAAAGGGAATAACGTGGGGAAGAGTGGAAGGCATATGTGTCAGTGAATGGTGACTGTGAAATCATTCTAATAATCAGGACACACACCTAGCTTTACAAGGCAAGAGGTTTATGAATTTGCCTCAGCAGTTTCATGAACTAAAATATTTGAGATTAAAGACTTTCTTCAACTAACACATTCACAAGAAAGATTTATCTTAAGAACTGTTTGTTCCAACTTTATACTAGGCTGATGATGACTTCTATAGTTCCCTATGTAGAGGACAGCTGCATTTCTTTTTCTTTTTTTTTTTAAGATTTATTTATTTATTTATATAAGCACTGGGTACAGTCAGAAGCACAGGAGGGTGAGAGAATTCACCAGAGACAGAGCGGGGAACGGAACAGGCAGACTGATGAATAAATACACTGCTGAGGGGAGCAGCAGGCACGGCAGGAGAGGTCTGCCCCACCATGTGGGACTCTTGCCCAGTGGCTGGGGATCGAACCGGTGCTGCAGAGGCTGAGGGAAGCTTCACAGCCCAGTGCTCAACCACTACGCCACCACGGGAGGCCCTGTATTTCTTTTCTGATGAGACTCAGTAACAACAAAGAAAATAATCCAGTCAAAAAATGGGCAGAAGAGCTAAAAAGAAACTTCTCTGAAGAGGAAATGCAAATGGCCAACAGGCATATGAAAAAATGTTCAACATCACATGTAATCAGGGGAATGCAAATCAAAACTACCATGAGATACCATCTTACACCAGTGAGAATGGCACATATTAAAAAAAAAAAAAACAAAAAAAACTAGCAACAACAAATGTTGGCGAGGGTGTGGAGAAAAAGGAACTCTTCTGCACTGCTGGTGGGAGTGCAAACTGGTCCAACCACTATGGAGAGCTGTGTGGAGATTTCTGGACCTACTAAACATAGAGCTTCCATATGATCCAGCAATTCCACTCCTAGGTATTTACCCAAAGGACACAGAAACATCAATTCCAAAGAGCACCTGCACCCCTATGTTTATAGCAGCACTATTTACAATAGCTAAGCTTTGGAAACAACGCAAATGCCCAAAAATAGATGATTGGATCAAGAAGATGTGGTGCATATACACCATGGAATATTACTCAGCATTCAAAAAAGATAAACACATGCAATTTGCAGCAACATGGATGGAGCTAGAAGGGATCATGCTCAGTGAAATAAGCCAGAAAGAAAAAGAAAAATACCGGATGGTCTCACTCATAGCAGGAATCTAGAAAACTTAAAAAAGGGACCAGGAAAATGAATAACTATAAGAAAGTGAAAATCAAAATCAACAAACAACTATGAACCAGAGACACTCTATGGGGATGGGGGGAAGGGAGGGGAGGGGTTGGGGTCAAAATAAGGGGGTTGCAATTGTATGGGGAATATAAAAATAAAATTTATAAAAAAAATTATTTATTTATGCATACAAGAACTAGGGTATAAGCCAGAGGTGCAGGTGGTGAGAGGATTCACCAGAGACAGTGGGAAGCAGATCAGGTGGATTGACTGAAATACACTGCTGAGGGGAGCAGGAGAGTTCTGCTGCACCATGTTGGTATCTCCCTGCCCAGGGATCGAACTCGTGCTGCAGTGGCTGGCAATAGCTTTATAACGCTGTCTTTATTTTTTTTTTAAGTTAGATTTTTTTATTTTTTTTGTTTTTTTAATATATATTTTACATCATTGTTCATTTTTAAACAATATTTGCTCCCCCCACCCCCTCAGCTCCCACCTCCTCCTCTGCATTATGTCTCTGATTTATAATTGTCCATTTTTGCTTTGTTGTGTTTTACATTGTTATACTTTTTTTTTTTTACACTGATGTCTTATTTGGTTCTCCTATTCATACTGTAATTGAAACCATCCAATATTTTTCTTTTTCCTTCTGGCTTATTTCACTGAGCATAATCCCTCCTAGTTCCATCCACATTGCTGCGAATGGCATGCTAAGGAACTGATCACAAAGATATACAAAGAACTCACATGATTCAACAAAAACAAAATAAACAATCCAGTCAAGAAATGAACAGAAGTGGGGCCTCCCCTGTTGGTGCAGGTGGTTGAACACAGTGCTGTGAAGCTGTCCACAGCCTCTGTAGTGCAGGTTTGATTCCCAGCCTGCCAGGGAGATACCCACATGGCACAGCAGACCTCTCCTGTCTCACCCGCTGCTACCCTCAGCAGTGTGTTTCAGTCAGTCTGCCTGTTCTGTTCCCCACTCTGTCTCTGGTGAATCCTCTCACACAACCCCCTGCACATCTGGCTTGTACTCCGGTTCTTGTATGCATGAATAAATAAATCTTAAAAAAAATGAAATGCGCAGAAGAACTTAAAAGACATTTCTCCAAAGAGGAAATGCAAATGGCCAACAGGCCTATGAAAAAATGTTCAACATTTTTTCCCTTTTAATCAGGGAAATGCAAATTAAAACCACATGGAGCCACCACACACCAGAAAGAATGGCGCATATCAAAAAACAAGCAACAACAAATGTTGGTGAGGATGAGGTGAAAAAGGAACTCTCCTACATTGCTGGTGGGTGTGCAAACTGGTCCAGCCCCTATGAAAAGGTGTCTGGAGGTTCCTCAGTCTACTAAAAATGGAGCTACCATATGACCCGGCAATTCCACTGCCAGGGATCTACCCAAAGGACACAAAAAAAAATTGATTCCAAAGAATACCTGTATCCCTATGTTTATTGAGCATTATTTACAATAGGCAAAACCTGGAAACAACCCAAATGCCCCAAAATAGATGACTGGATGAAGTAGATGTGGCGTATATACACAACAGAATATTGTTTGATTAACACTGTCTTTAACCCTTTTCCCCCCAGAAAGAACCAAGGACAGCTATATTTTAATGATCTCTTTTTATGTTTGCTTTATCATGTACATGGAAGGCAGACAGCAGGTGTATGTCCTATTGTCTATAAAACTTAATCTAAAGTCTGGCACATTGTGAATAACCAAGAGACATTAGTTGAATCAATAAATGGATAAATGAGCAAGTGAATAAATGACTAAACTGTTACATTGAAGCAATGATTGGTCATTAATAGAGTACTCTGGTAAATGGTACTTAGAAGTACATCTGTAACTTATAAATGCCCTTAGTATCTATTCAGTTTTAGAAGACTGGGGGAGAAGTTCAAAATAAGTTTTTTCAAGCCTCCGAGCTCACTGAAGGATAGATGGAAACAGAGGTCCATGATATCTCTTGGTATTATTTTGTGATGATCAGCATCATGCTTCCAGAACACTAAGCTTTTTCTCCTTCCGTGTGTCTTCCTCCAAAACTGTTCAGTCACCTGACTGAGGTTGCACACACCCACATCACTTTTTGATATCAAATTTCTTGTCTCAAACTGCAAATATCAATACCCATTTTTACATTTACATTTACCTAAGAAACAATGTGGTTTTGTAAGATTATTATTTCATTTTAACATGAGATTAAATTGTTTTCCCAGTTTTTAAATTATCTGAAGTGATAAAGAGATGAATTCAAGCAGAACATTTCATCACATGCCAGAACAGGGCATGTTGACTGCCTTTCCAGGTCCTGCAGCTAGACTCCCAGCCCAGGTCTGACATGGTGCAAAAACCTTCCTCATTTTCTCTCGATTAACTCACATGTTCACTTCTGCACAACTTGGCCCCTCCTACAGTAGGCACATAGTTTTCTCAAGCAGATGAGGAGAGATGGAGCTTTGTGGAGACTCACAATTTCAGCAGGAAGTTTGTGGCTTATGCTTTGAGACCCTTGGATGGATTATTTTCATCTTTACCAAACTCACTAGTTACCATTTCTCTATTCTGTCAAAAGTGGGTCTTTGCAGAAAGATCAACTGTGTTTGCTCTTATAACACGGAATCCAGTTGCACAACACTGTGTCTTGGGACGCCCTGGACAACTGTACTACCTAAAAGCAGGGCGATCTGTCTTCCTCTATATCTAGAGAGTTAGGCTGCTGGGTTTGTTTTCTTCAAGTCACCCTGTCTCCAACCCAGTTTGCAAAAGTAAAGTTACAGCTGTAAACAGAGATTTTGTGTGCAGTGCCCTCCCTGAAAATAGTTGACTTTGTTGTGACTAAGATATTTAGATCTTTTTTTAGTAGTGCCTTTATTTTGATTGACTGATGGGTGTGCAAGTTATTTTTGAATCTGGGGTATTTCTATTTCTAATGTAAGCTGTTTGAAGCTCCATAATTTCTCAATCCATTCTTTATATTTGATAATCTGCACTAAGAAAGTAAATTATTTCTTATAAAGTCTGTATTTTTTCAAAAAATATTTACGATTAGGACCAACACTGGGTGTTTCCCCATGTCTTAAGTTGCATTGCTTGGGGGCATAACATGTCATGTATTGGGGTCTAGGGCTCAGGATAATCTTTTTTTAGATTCTTTTTCTACAGGACAAAAAGCTAGAAAGGATCATGCTCAGTGAAATAAGTCAGAAAGAAAAAGAAAAATACCGGATGGTCTCACTCATAGCAGGAATTTAGAAAACCTAAATAAGGGGCCAGGAAAAAGACTAATTAATACAAAGTAAAAATCAAAATCAACAAGCAGTTATAAACCAGAGACACACTATGGGGGCGAAGGGAGAGAAGGGGAGAGGAAGGACTAGGTCAAAATAAGTGGGAGGGGGTGCAATTGTATGGGGAATATAACCAAAATGATAATGCATACATTGTGCAAAAATGAAAAATGATGTAAGAATTATATAAAATAAAATATTAATTAAAAAAAAGAAATATCACCTCGTAAGTACTTCCTGTAGTAAGTCATCTAGTGAGCAGCCCACAGAAGGTAAGGGGAATGCTGTGTGTGGAGTAAGATAACATCTGGAGGAATTCCAATTAACATTTACATTGAAGGTGGTGAGTTGGTTTTCTCAGAGATCAGAGTTCAATGAATTGACTTATTCATACAGCACAGAAATTTAATCTTAGGGCCTCCCCGGTGGCGTAGCTGTTGAGCGCTGGGTTGCGAAGCTGCCCGCAGCCTCTGCAGCACTGGTTCGATCCCCGGCCGCTCCCCTCGGCAGTGTACTTCAGTCCTTCTGCCTGTTTTGCTCCCCGTTCTGGCTCTGGTGAATTCTCTCACCCTCCCGTGCTTCTGACTGTACCCAGTGCTTGTATAAATAAATAAAAATAAAAATTAAAAAAAAAAAGAAATTTAATCTTAAACTTAAATTATAAGGAGACAGAATGAAATGAGACTCAGGAGAGAAGTGGCTGCAGATGAAGCAAAGGAAATCCTCTGTGTATCTGACTCCACCCATATGGTTTGCCCATGCATCGAAAATTATAAATATCTTGCTTGGTTTAATGTGAAATGTTTGCATGATAATTCCTCTTTCGTATTTTGATTTGTCATTTGTTTACATAACTTTGTATCTGGGGAGCACATTTTCACACATTCATACATGCATAAGCCTAGCTCAACCTCCACCAAGTCTCCACTGCTACACGCCTTTCAGCTTCCCTCCCCATCTCCTCTCTTCTCTCTCAAGCCTCTCTAATAACCACTATATGTTTCACAGTGCCTAAGAAGTTACTGTTTTCCTAAATGTCTCCTTTGTAGAAGTGTCTACCTCAATTTTTTTTTAAAGATTTATTTTTATATATTTATACAAGCACTGGGTACAGTCAGAAGCGCGGGAGGGTGAGAGAATTCACCAGAGCCAGAGCGGGGAGCAGAGCAGGCAGAAGGACCGAAGTACACTGCTGAGGGGAGCAGCGGGCGGCAGGAGAGGTCTGCGCGCCATGTGGGACCCTCCTCTGGTGGCCGGGGAGCAGACGGGGATCTAACCGGCGCTGCAGAGGCTGCGGGCAGCTTCGCAACCCAGCGCTCAACTGCTACGCCACCGGGGAGGCCCTCAATTTTTTTTTAAAGATTATTTATGCATACAAGAACTGGGGGAGAGGCCTGAAGTGCTAGGGGTGAGAGGATTCACCAAAGACAAGAGTGGGGAACAGAACAGGTAGACTGACTGAAATACATTGCTGAGGGGAGCAATGGGTGAGACAGGAGAGATCTGCTGTGCCATGTGCAAATCTCCCTGGCCCAGCATCGAACTCATGCTGCAGTGGCTTCAGACAGATTATAGGTTGTGTCTTAACCCCCTGCACCACCAGGGAGGCCCCCATTAATTTCTTTAAAGTATAATCTATTGGGACTGGTGAATCTGTCTCTGGTGAATCATCTCACCCCCACACCTCTGGCACAGCTGTACCCCTCTTCTTGTATGCATGAATGGATAGATCTTTAAAAAAATAAAAAAATAAAGTATAATCTATTGAAACCATGGCTGAGTTTATACCAAAAGAGTAAACGTGCCTACACAGTGACTAGTGAATCAATGTAATTCACCATTTTATGAGAGAACAAGGGAAGAATTTATTAGGTAATCTCAGCATTTGCAGTAATGTACATATAATAGCAATCACTAGAGGGCCTCCGCTGGTGGCGCAGGTGGTTGAGCACAGTGCTGTGAAGCTGTCCGCAGCCTCTGCTGCGCTGGTTTGATCCCGGCCTGCCGGCGAGGGTCCCACATGGTGCAGGAGACCTCTCCTGTCATGCCTGCTGCTCCACTCAGAAGCGTATTTCATCACTCTGCCTGTTGTGTTCCCTGCTCTGTCTCTGGTGAATCCTCTCACCATCCCGTGCATCTGGCCTTTACCCCGGTTCATGTATAAAATAAATACATAAATCTTTTTTTTAAATAAAAGAGCAAAGGACATGCTTATATTATAATAAAAGAAATAGCATTCACTGCAGGGTCAAAGCTTTTTAAACTATGACTAGAAGAAAATTTCCTTGATTTAATCAATAATTTCTCAAAAATCTTACATAAATGGTGAATTTTTAGAAGTTTTTGCCCTAAAAAAATAGAAATAAGTAAAACATTTTACTGTCACCACTTCCATTCATCATACACAGGACAGATAGCAGCATGAAGTGAAAGAATAACTATAAGAAAGAAAATATCAAAATCAACAAACAACTATGAACCAGAGACACTCTGTGGAGGGTGGGGGGCGGGGAAAGGAGGGATTCGGGTCAAAATAAGGAGGTTGTAATTGTATGGGGAATATAAAAATAAAATTTAAATTAAAAAATATTTAAAAGGAAGTATAAAATACATCATTTTTCATTGTTAAGAAGATTGAGTATATAAGAACACTCTTAAAACATATTGACAAAATACTAAAATTAATAAATGAATTTGGCCAAATCACTAGATAAACATTCATCAAACAAAAATCAATTGTATACATCAGGGAGAAAGTAAAATTTTAAAATATTTGTTTAGCAGAATTTAAAAATACTTGAGAATCAATCTAACAAAGTATGTGCAACCATTCTACATTGAAATGAAAAAAAATTGAAAGAACCTGAATTAATTTGGAAGGATATACCATGTTTATGGTAAGGACTTAATGATAATATAAATTTAATACAATTCAAATTTATATCAGCATATTTTGTAAAATATGCAAACTAAGTATGAAATATATTTGCATATACAAAGGTCAAAGACAAGCAAGTTAGTTTTGAAAGAAAATAGCAAAGCTGAAAGACTTGTATGGTTAAAATGAAAACAACAATAAAGAAGCAACTGTTAAGGACAGTTAAAGATTTTAGAGTGACTCATACACAGCTGGTATGTGTAATTCGTTAGTCTTGCAAAAACTGCTTGAGAGTATCTACTCTTCTCCCATTGGCCTATGAGCTGACTAGCTATGCTACATCATTTCTAAAATGGCTGTTCTTTAAAACTTCCAGGATCTTTAAATCCCAGAGTGTCCTTTGACCATACCATTTTCTATTTCTTACATGAAAAATAAATATTCTCTGAGAAGAATGATATTTCTATATTGAACTTGCTTCACAGTGGTAGTAACAAGTAATACATAGTGTGTCTCCATAGGGACAATTTGCTAAGTACTTTATTAAACATCTCATTTTGAATAGGTTTTTTTGGGAGTAGGCCCAGAATCCAAGGATCCTGGGTGGGCTCTTTCTTGGTTCTTATCTTTGGCAAGAAAAAAATTCAATATTGAGACCAATGTTACAGAAAAACAAGGGATATATTGATAAACAAGAGGAAGGTAGGGTCCTAAGTGGGTAGCCACTGAGATGGAGAGAAGCAGGTGCTTATATGGGTAAGGAATGTGGATTTGGGTATCTCTGTCTTGTGTTTCTTGCTGATTTGCTGAGCCCGCAGGGTCTCCTAGGCTCTTAGGCCCACTGAGTTTTCCCATGTTACCCAGCCTACATGTTTGAAACCAGCTTTGATCTGGTTGCTATTGTGCTATTATGTTTGTGTTCTGAATATTGCCTTTTTAATTGCATGGAGGGGCACCCTCTTAGTCTGTGACTGTTTCTCAATCAAGTTGATAAATGGACTCAGAGCTTGGGGCACACTCTTCCAAACTGACTGCCTATACCTGTTTCCCAACTACCTCTTTCAATTTTATCCTCCTAACATCCTATGTGTCAAGTGAATGCTTTAGAAATTCCACCAGGGAGAGGACAATAAAAACCTGGAGTGACAATCATTAATTTGCAAATGATAATTTTGTATTCATGAAATCTGACTCCATATTCCAATGGTTCCATTAAGGGAATTCTTGGTCTGACCTTCAGAGATTCCCAGTGTAAACTATATCATTCATGGAGTAGGTAAGGGATCTAGGTAGTTATATGGCATTCATGAATCACTTGATATAATCAGTTATCTCAAAGTTACAAAATTGCCAGATATCTCCTAGTTGATTGTGATTTCTAAAAAAGCTATCTAAAGAAGTCATACATTAAATTTGTTATCATTAAATTATAATAGAAGCTATGAAAACATAAGTCTCTCTGATCCAATCATCTTTTCCTAATAACCAGTAAAGTGTACGTTCTTCTTGAAATAGTTTCACTCTGTTATTTTAGCTCAAGTCATCCATTCTATCCCATTATTCTGAAAAACAGTAGTGACTGCTCTCTTTATTAAGCAGCTTTTATGATTGTTTTCCTTGTTTTGATATCTTTGATATCTATTTCCTCTTCAGGTATATGCTTCTTAAAGAGATGAGTTAAAGCAGTGAGTGCAGGACCATGAATGTGATCAGTGCTAATAAATGCTTTGCGATTAGCTACTGGAGAGTAAATAACTCTGCATTGTGGGATCTTATAATCAATGTTGCTTCTAAATGCCACAATCTCCTATGAATATATATTATCATAAGATGTTATGGTATTAATTATAGTGAATAACTCACCTTTTGTTACACATTGGAGATCACTGATGCTTCTTTTACACAGTATATATTTTATTTTTTTAATTTATTTTTAACTGAGGTAATATTGGGGTACACCAATCAGGTATTACCACCACAGTTTACAACCACCAACTCACCCATATTCCACCATCATAGACCATTGTGATTTATTCCCTCTTTGTTCTTTCCTTTACCCTTGGTTTTCAGTTCTGTAGTGAACTATCAAGGGTTAGTTTTTCAACTTATCTTTCTCTATTAGTTTAGTTACTTTGTATTCCATTGTTAGTGACACTCTCTGGCATTTATCTTTCTCCTTCTGACTTATTTCACTTAGCATTACCTTTTCATGCTTCATTCATGTTTCCACAAATGGCACAGATTCATCTTTTTTGATCACTGAGTTGTATTCCAGTGTATATATACCCTACATATTTTTGATCCACTCATCTGTTCCGGGGCACTTAGATTGTTTTGTTCCCATAATTGATCTTTAGTAAATGGAGCTGACATAAACTTGGAAGATAAGTTTCCTTTTGTTCAGTGTTCTTAAATATTTAGGGTACAGGTCTAGGAGTGAAATTACTGGCTCAAATGGCAAATCCATGTTTAATGTTTTGAAACATCTCCATACAGCTTTCCATAAGGGCTTAAACAGTTTGCATTCCCACCAGCAGGGTAGGAGGCTTCCCTTTTCTTTTTTTTTTTTTTTTTTTTTTTTTTTTAGTATTTATTTATTTATTTATTTATTTATACAAGCACTGGGCACAGTCAGAAGCGTGATAGGGTGAGATAATTCACCAAAGCCAGAGCGGGGAACAAAACATGCAGACTGACAAAGTATGCTGCTGAGGGGAGCAGCAGGGGTGGCAGGAGAGGTCTGTTGTGCCATGTGCGACCCTTGCTGGCGGCTGGGGATGGAATCAGAGCTGAGAGGCTGTGGGCAGCTTCGCAGCCCAGCGCTCAACCTCTGCGCCACTAGGGGAGGCCCTCTTTTGTGCATTTTTTGATTGAGTTATTCATTTCGTTTTTTGAGAGTTTTATGACCTATTTGTATATCTTTAATATCAGTCCTTTGTCAGATGTATGGTACACAGATATTTTATCCCTTTAAGTAGGGTATCTTTTTATTTTATATGGTTTCTTTTTATTTTCGTGTAGCCATAGCTATTTATGTACTCTTTTGTTTTCTTTGATGTTGGAAATGAATCCCTAAATAAATTACAAAATTTGTGTCATGAAATGATTTCCATATGTTTTCATCCATGCATTTTAAGGTTTCAGGTTTTACATCCAAGTATTTGATGCACTTTGAGTTGATTTTGGTGTGCAGTGTGAGATCATGGTCTAGTTTCATTATTTTGCATGCAGCTGTCCAGTTTCCCCAGCACTATTTTTTGATTGGGTTATCCATTTTCCACTGTATGTTTTGACTCCCTTGTCATAGATTAACTGTTCATATATACGTGGGTTTATTTCTTGGCTTTCAATTCTATTCCATTGATATATGTGTCTCTTTTTGTTTCAGTGTCAGGCTGTTTTAATTATTGTGGTTTTATAATATAGTTTGAGGTCTGAAAGTGTGATCCCTCCATTCATTTCCTCCTTTGTCAAGATCACTTTTGCTATTCAGGGTCTTTTCTGACCCCATATGAATTTCAGTAGTATTTGTTGCAGTTCTTTGAAATATACCATTGATATTTGTATTGGGATTTCATTGAATATGTATATTGCTTTTGGTAGAATGGCCATTTTGACAATGGTATTCTTCCAGACCATGGCAGGAACTATTTTTCCATTTGTCTATTATTTCTTTCAACAATGTCTTATAATTTCCTTTGTAAAGATCTGCTACTTCATTTGTTACGTTTACTCGAAGGTATTTAATTTTTGTTGTTGTTGTATTTGTAAATGGGATCACTTTCTTAATTTCTTCCTCTTCTGTCTCATTGTATGTGTATAGAAAGACAATTGTTTTACACGTGTTGATTTTATTCTCCACCACTTTGCCAAACTGACTACTTGTTTTAATTATTTTTTCCAGGGAATATTGAGGGCTATCTCTGGATATTATCATATCATATGCAAATAATGAATGCTTTGCTGCTTCTTTCCCAATTTTAATTCCTATAAAATACAAAATTTATCTCTTGTCTAATTGCTATAGCTAGAACCTCAATACTATGTTGAATGTCAATGGTGAGAGTGAATGTCCTTGTCTTGTACCAGATAATAGTGGGAAAATTTTGGTTTTTCAGCATTGAAAATGATATTATACACAGTTTTGTTGTCAATGGCTTTTATTATGTTAGTGTTTTGTTTATCCTTAGTTTTACAGGAGTTCTTATCATACATGGATGCTGGATCTTATCAAATGTTTTCTCAACATCTATTGTGTTGTTGATGTAGTGAATTATGTTGGTGGATGTTTGGATATTACACCATTCTTGTATTCCTGGTATGAATCCCTCTTGGCCATGGTGGGTTATGATTCTTTTAATTCATTGTTTGGTTTTGTTAGCTAGGATTTTATTCAGGAATTTTGCATCTATGTTCATTAGGGAGATTGGTCTGTAATTTATTTGTGTTCTTTGTTTGGGTTTGATATTCAAGTAATGTTGGTATCATAAAAATATTTGTAAATATTACTTTATTTTTATATTTTGGAATAGTTTGAGTAAGATAGGTATTATGTCATCTTTGAAATTTTGATTGAATTCACTTGTGAAGCTTCTGGTCCTGGATTGTTTTATTTTATTTTTTTGGGGGGAGGGGACATTATGATTACTGTTCCATTTTCCTTGCTAGTGATTGTTTTTTTCAGGGTTTATATTTCTTTTTACTCAGTCTCAGATGATTGCATAATTCTAAGAATTTGTGCATCTCTTCTAAGTGATTGAATTTGTTAATATATAGATGTTCAAAGCAGTCTGTAACTGTCCTTTGTATTTCTGTATCCGTTATGATTTATCCACTTTCATTTTTGATTCTATTTATTTGAGTCATCTCCTTTATTTTCTTGGTGAATCTTGCTATTGGATTGTCTATTATGTTTATTTTTCCCAAAGAACCAGCTTTTAATTTCATTGATCTTTTAGACTATCTTTTAAATTTTTATTTCATTTACTTCTGTTTTCATTTTTGTTGTTCCTATTCTACTGGCAATCAAACTATTGGATTTGGTTTGTCTTGTTTTTTCTAATTCCTCAAGCTGAATGAGAAGGTTGCTTATTTGTGTTCTTTCTTGTTTCTCAATATGGGCATATATTGTTATATATTTCCCTTTTAGTGTTGATTTTGCTGCATCCAATAAGTTTTGAATGGTTGTGTGCTCATTTTCAATTGTCTTTAGGTATTTTTTAATTCCTTCTTTGATTTCCTCATTGACCCAGTGGTTTTTCAATAGTAGGTTGTTCAGTCTCCATGTATTAAAATTTTTAATTGCTTTCTTTTGATAGTTTATTTTTAGTTTGATACCTTTAAGATTTTAGAAATTGCTGGGTATGATCTAGACCTTCATGAAATTATGGTACGTTTTGTGTCCCAGGATATGGTCTATTGTGGGTAATGTGCACTTTAGAAATATTTGTATTCTGTTTTTTGGGAATACAGTTCCCTGTATATGTCTATGAGTTCCAAGAGGTCTAATTTTCTAAATCGGACTATTGTGTCCCTGTTTATTTTCTGTCTAGTTAATTGCTGAATCTCTAACCACAAATTTATTTTTTCCAGTGCTAAATTTCAGAGTTGATGGTAGTTGTCTAATGTCTTTTGGTGTTCCTTCATTTTGTGTATATAAGTTGAGGAGTGCTATGTCTTCTTTATCATTATATACTGTCTTCTCTATCATTATATACTGCCCCTCCTTGTCTCTTGTTATCTTTTTTTAATTGGAAATCTATTTTGTCTGATATAAGTATGACTGTCTCTGCCTTCTTTAGATGTCCATTTGTTTGTAGGATTGTTTTGCAAACTTTACCTCAAACCTGTTTGTCTTTGGAGTTTAGGTATGTTTTCTGGAGAAAGCAGAAATTTGGATTCTGTTCCCTGATCCAACTAGATAGTTTGTGTGTTTTAATGGGTGAGTTCAGTCCATTTACATTTACCATGATAATTGACAGTGTCAAATGAGTATTACAATGAAAGTACCAAACCACCAATCAAGAAATTGCATGACCAACACCACTCCTAGACCCAAAACCTGAGCACTGTTATAAAAACCCTGATGTGATCTTCATCTAATGGTAACCCTCCTTTGGGACCTCTCCTTTGTGGGAGCTATTTTGCCTCTTATCTGTCCTTGCATAAATCTTTTCATGCCAGATTTCTACTGGGAGGAGCTGTCCTGTTTCTTTAATAACTCTCTTGCTTTATTCGCTGTTGAATGGCTTGGGGACTCATTTTTCATTCCTCCAGCCATGGTACCTGGTTTATTTTTTGTCAATTCTATTCTCTTCTTGTTCATAGTGTTTCTTCAGAGAAGTCTCATGTTAGTCTTATCATGGTACCTTTATATGTTATCTGTTTCTTCCCCCTTGCCAACTTCAATATTATTTCTTTGTTCTGAATTTTTAGAAGTTTCACCATCATAAATCTTGCTGACAATCTCATTTTATCTGGTATGCCAGGGCTGTATTAGGTTCTTGTATTTGTACATTTATTCCCTTCTCTAGGCTTGGATACTTTTCCTTCACTATTTCTTTTTTTTTTTTTAAAGATTTATTTATTTATACAAGCACTGGGTACAGTCAGAAGCACGGGAGGGTGAGAGAATTCACCAGAGCCAGAGCAGGGAGCAGAACAGGCAGACTTATGAAATACACTGCTAAGGGGAGCAGCAGACGCGACAGGAGAGGTCTGCGCGCCATGTGGCACCCTAGCTGGTGGCCAGGGATCTAACCAGTGCTGCAGAGGCTGCAGGCTGCTTCACAACGCAGCGCTCAACCGCCATACCACCGGGGAGGCCCTTCATTATTTCTTTAAGGGCATTTTCTGTTCCTTTCTCCCTCTCTCCCTCTCTGGTATTCCTATTCTTCTTATGTTGACTTTTATCTGGAGTCAGATGATTCTCAGAGTGTTTATTTTATTTCATTTTTTTTTAACTTTGTTTCTCTCTTTGCTTCTTTACTCAACTACTTTGTACGTCTGCATCTATAGTTGCACTGAGTTTCACTTGATCTATTCTATTTCCATGAATTTCCTCTGAGTTTTTCATCTTCTGGATTTCTCTTTTAAAAGCCTGAAACTCCATTTTTATCTTATTTAGAGTTTGTTTTTGTTCTTCAGTTCATTTATTTAATTTCTAAGACATTGATATATATTTCTTTGAATTTCTCTATAAGTACAAGTCTAAACTCTGTAGTAGGGAGAATATAGCTTCCATTTTCATGGCTTGAAGTTCTGGTGATTTGTTCTCTCTCTGTGGTGTTGTATTTGGTTTTTCCTACTGTCTATTATGAGCTGTTATTTGTGGAATTTCCTTTGGGCATGACTCCTTCACCCTTACTGATTAAGGTTCTCACCTATCTGTGCAAACCACTCACAGGATCTTGTAGGAGATCATGAGGCCTCTGGTCACTCTGGTTCAATCCCTGATGTGGTTCTGGGGTGTCACCAACCCTATGAGTGCTGGTGGGTATCTCATGGGGGAGTCACTAGGCTTTTGTAAGTCCAGACAGGTGCTGGAAGGATCCTGTTAAATGTTGCAAGGTATTGGTGGGTCTGGGCAGGTGGTGACTTAGTCCAGTCCTTGCAGGTATGGGCAGAGTGTGGCAGAAGTTGCAAAACCTCTGATGGCTTGGGCAGGGGCCAGTGGCATCCTGTGGAATGTCAAAAGGTCACTGGCCACTCTCACTTTCTCCTAACCTACATCTTACATTTTAGAACACACATATCCTGAATCCCAAGCTGGGCTTTCTCTCTTCTTTTCCTACCGATAGTCAAGTATTTATGTGTTTTTCTCCAAACATAAATTCTTCCCTACTCTCTAAAGGGATCACCATTCTTACTTTTTGGTAATTAGCTATTTTATTTTCTCTATCACTGTGCAGCCTGCATTTGCATTTGAAACACATTCTACTTGTTTCTTTTAAATCAAATTCTTGTTGTTATCGATGTGGTATGACATTAAAATACCTCCTGCATGACACTGCTATACATTAGGAATTATGAAATTGCCTGAAATTATGACATTGCCCAAGATAGACCAGATGCAAAGTTTAGAAAACCATCTCATTAATTAAATCTATGTCAAATACCAAAGTGGAAAATAAATTGTCTTTTTTTTTTCACTTTCACAGGGACTTAAGATCCTAAATAGTTCAGATAATAATCTGACAAATAATAACCTGTCCTATTTCCCCTCTCACATATAGGCAATCTTCTTTAGCCTGATTTGTATTTTCCAAGCACTAAAATCACTGATACATATTTATCAAATGTATTTATTTATCTGCACCAGTGCAAAGGTTAGCAAAGATATATCATATATACATATATATGTATTACTACATATGATAATTATATCTTAAAGCAAACATTTTTATTTTAAAGCAAATTCTTAAATTTTATTGAAATATTTTATATTCAACATTTTAAGCTTCATATTTTCCTAATATAATAAAATAATCTCTAGATGATATTTTGTTAAATGTGCTATTTATTTATGCTACAAAATTAAGTCTTGAAATAGGAATATAAACTGAAATTTTCATATTCTTCTACAAAGACTTTCTGAGATACCATCTCCTGAAATTTATCATTCAGGTACCTGCAGATCCCTATAGCAGATATCAGTCAAGAACCTAAAATTAATTTTTGAAAACTTTCACAATACTATTTGGAAAATATTACACTCACATCTTTGGCCTCTTTGTGGCGAAAGGCTCTTTTCTCTCCCTGGAAGCAGTCTTGGGCAGCCTCCTTTTATTTGCATGATTCTTTCGAGAGACTTTATTTAATTGACTAATTAAGTTAAAGGCCACAGTACAGTCCTGGAAGTACTTTCCTTCTAAAAACAGCATTTTGGCCTTTAAGAATTCCAAAGAATAACCTTCTCTGCCACAAGTGCCACTGGGCTTGGCTCCTGACAGGTTTCAGCCACATGCATGGAGTCTTTTGAGTCTAAAATAGAAGAGAGGGATAGAACACCAAAATCTGCCAGTCTTTCCTTTATTCCAACTTACTCATTTTCAATGAGTGCTTAAGGAACTGACTACAAAGTTGGTGAACTCAGTACAGAACATTTGGGTATCAGTGAAAACAGTTGGAAATTTTGAGTTGCTCATCCTGACTAGCTCATCATGTCTATCAATAAAATAATGCAGCTAGACAGCATTTGTGTGGAAGTTGTAAGTGGATTTGACCTTAGTCAGGCTCAGGCGAAAGGTGATCTTCTATAGTTTCCAGAATTCAGTGCTTCACATCCAGTCAGAAATAACACATGAACAGCTGCACCAAGGTCATTATCCTTCCCCAGCTGAAAACCCTCAAAACCAGCAAACTAAGTAAATGTGTTCCAGTATTTATTTATGATGTTTATTGCACTGATAGAAATGTGGGATAGGCTAGTAGCTTGGGAGATTATCTGGTGGTAAGAATGCAATGGCAATACAGCACTGTGCAGCTGGTGCAATAACCTGCAGTGTCCTCCCCAATACTAGGGACTAGGAAATTGCTCAAGCCAGTCTGTTCTACCCACTACAAATAATGCATGGGAATAATTTGCTTTTCTCTTTTTGCCCAAAACTGTCGTTAAAATGTTTGGATGGATGCAACATTTCTAAATAATAAGTAAGGTATTTCTTCTAAGATATTAATTGGCTGACACTTTTTTAGCATTACAAAAAAGTCACAGAAGTAAGCAGTTTGAGCACCCATGGGCTCTCTTTGACTATGGGTAGCACCTTGCTAAATACTTTGTTTTGCTCTATTTGACCCCATAGGAGAATCTAAGTCATCGTCCCTTTTATCTAAGAAGGACTGAACAAAAACTTACTTCTAAATCTACAATGATATGGATAAGAAATAAAATATTTCTAAAAACAATTATTAGCATCCAATTCACTCTATCTTTCTTTCCTGATTTTCTACTTACTATCAATGAAAAAATTATAGCAACTCTAATGGTGCCTTCTTCCCACTTTTTTCCATATTTACTGCCATAATCCTTATTCAAGACCTCGCTATTACTAAAAATCATTGTAATAGCTTTGTCATTGGGCTTTTATTATTATTTATTATTATTATATTATTATTGTTATTGCTATTATATTATTATTGCTTTAACATTGGTTTGTATCATTATTCATGTATTAGAAGTATAGGATCTTCCTTGAGTGGTGTTATTACATCACACTCAACACTAAGAAACCTATAGTCCACCATAATAGTCCATTGTGTTCCCTTCCTCCCTTGCTTGTATTCCCTCCTCCCTTGCCCCTCTGGTAATCACAGTTTTATTATTATTTTTCTTGGGTTAGTTCTTAGTTTTACTTTATATGAAATTTTGTTTGATTTCTTTATATTCTACTTATAAGTGACATCGTCTGGTATTTGTCTTTCTCTTTCTGACTAATTTTGCTTATCATAATTTCATCCAACTTCATCCATATTGCCATGAATTGCAAGAGTTCATCTTATTTTTTGATATCTAAGTGGTATTCCATTGTGTATATATACCATATCTTCCTGATCCATTCATCTGTATTTGGGACATAGGTTGTTTCCATAACTAAGTTATTGTAAATAATGCTGTAATGAACATGGGAGTACATGTTTCCCTTAAAATTAGAGTTTTTGTATTTTTCAGGTAGATACCTAAGAATGGAATTGCTGGATCATATGGCAGATACATTTTTAATATTTAGGGAAACTTTTCTACAGGGCCTGAACCAGTCAACATTTCCACCTACAATTTAAAAGGTTTCTTTTTTCCTCCAAATCTTCACTAGCACTTTTTATTTCTGGTCTTTACAATATCACCCATTCTCAGAGGTGAATGTAGCATCTCCTTGTGGTTTGACTTGCATTTCCATGAAAATAAGTAGATGTGAAACATTTTTTTCATGTACTCCTTGGCCATCTTTGTGTCTTTTTTTTTTTTTCCAAAAGTGTCTATTTATTGCTTCTGGCCAATTTTGGTTGTGCAGTTTTCTTTTTTGTTGAGTTAGTCATCAGACTTACAACCTCTGAGTGCTGTCCCTTCCAATTAATAGTAAACACAAAAACAAGATTAATTGTCAACATAAAAATGATATATAGAAACTCTATTAGAAGTTCATTTCTGATAGGGTATTCCAGTTTTCAAGACTTCAATGCATCAATCTTTCTAGTCTTAACTTTTTGTGTATATATATGTATATATATATATATGTGTGTGTGTGTGTATATATATGTGTGTGTATACATAAATATATATATATAAATATATATATATATATATATATATATATATATAGAGAGAGAGAGAGAGAGAGAGAGTCCCTGTTTCCTTCCTTATATTTCAGTCTTAGCTCTAATTTGAGGAAGATGTCTGTGCTTCCAGCTTAGATTAATCATTTGGTTCTCGAAAAGTACACAGATATGTTAAGCAATAAAATGCTATGGTTATGTAATATTTTAGGTAGGTCTGAGATCCTTGTTGAAAGTAATTGAACATTTTGTAAACCACTTTATTTGTGAAGTTTGAGGAATTGAGCTTGATGCAGTAGGAGGATTGGAGAAGAAAGACATTAAATTCAGAAATAGCAAGAGAAATAAACAGCAATAGTTGATAAAGAGGAAGAAATTAAAAATGAAAGAAACATACAGTTTCTATAATTCCAATTCTATTTGAGCTATCTTTTAAAGAATGCTTTACTATAGGACTTTAAAATAAAGCATGATGTAGTATGTCATATACTTTTCAATTTTAAATGATGTGTATTATTTCATTTTAAATGCTACTCCATGTGACTTTTCCCCCATTAACCTTCTATTCCCAACATTTGTCACCTTTTATCCACAAATTTATCTAATAGTTTTATTTCCTCAGATATTTTTAGTACCTGAGTCAGTATAAGTCAAGTAATCAAATGTTAAATGTACAGTTAACTATTCCTCTAACCATTATGTTCTTTCTGATCATGGATCACAGAGAAAAATACAAGTTTTCTCTTGTCATTTAAAGCAATATTGTTGTGTTTTGTTTTAATCAAAATCTATTGGTTTACATATTTATATAATTTGGGGGTACAGATTCACACCTTGTCATGTGAATCTGTTTCACTTAGTCTCCTTTTGTTCCTTTGTGTCTGGTTTAATGGTGTGATCCATAAGAAAACTAAACAAGGTATAGTTAACTATGTTACATGTTAGGATGGTTAGTATATAGTGAATGTTTAACAAAGGTTTGCTAAACAATTAAGACTTCTTCAAACTCTAAAAGTTAAAATACCAACAGTGCTGCTATAGAAAAATGAGGCATAGCTGTTGCCACTTCTACATCAGAAAGACAGTGGATAAAACAATTTCTAGCTTGTTTGAATTATTACTTTATTTATAAAAATAGTATCTGTGTGGGTGGTTTGTTGTTACATTTCTTGAAACATTCCTTTAGAAAAGAACTGATATATGAAAGTTTACTTATTTGACCAATATAAGGGTTGCTCCCTGAATGAATATGGTTCTGATTATCTCTCAGGAGTCAGAAAATAAAGAACACTAAAGGTCAGGAATTCTGCAATGAAAATTCTAAATATCTGATGAAATGCGTCTTACAAATTAAATCTTAGACCCTTTTCAGAGCATTTAATACACTCTCAAGGGTGAAATGTGTTTGTTTTTAGCAAAGTAGATTAGCTTACATCTTGTGATGGGAAAAGTCTATGTAATATACCCTGTCCTTTAGCTCTCATTTCTAAGCAGTTCATTTGGGTTGTATCTTTTGGCCAAAGTCATGGATCTCAATTTTCTTCCCTGTCTGAGTGTTAAATCATTTTCTGTCTGCTGTCAAGCTGTCTCTTTTGGTTTCCAGGCCCCCTCCTCTTTTAACAAGCTACTCACGTATTTCCAAGGTTGGGATGACTCCATTATTGGTGTTTGGTATTTATCATACACTTTAAAATATAGCACTGCTTCATGTACCTAACTGCCAAGTGTGTCCAGATTTAACCTAGAAGATAGATTATTGAACTATAAATAGTTGAGATCAAATTTTGTACAAAGCCAAATGTTCAAAGGGCCAGTCTATGTCTTTTAGAGCTCAGAAAAGCAGAATAAGCCCAAGAGATATGTTTAGTTGCAAGATTTGGAGGATAAGTCAACACGAAGCATCATCATGCAAAATAACTTTTATGCCACTTCTATACCATCAAAACCCTGGGGAAACCTACTATTCTCAATCCAGCAGTCTACCTCCATTAACGCTCCCAGATGGACTCTCCCCAGTAAGCTAAGGTCCCCACGCCTATTTTAATTCTCTCTCATGGCAAATGGTCCAACAGATGTTTCCTAGAGGGTTGTGGTAGCTGGAAGATTGATTTTCTGGCTTACTGGGGTGCTAACATAGTATCTTGAAAATTATGTCATGTGGATTATAACGCTTATACTTTTCTAAAAGAAACTTTACACTTGTTTGGAAGAGGATATAAGTCTATATGGAATTACTTTGGCAATAGCCTTTATTCCTGCTTCCAAATCAAGGAGGGCAACTTCAAATGCCAGAAGACAGGCTTCAACATGATTCAGTCTCCCAAAGTGCAAGATCTTCATTTCAAAACAATGTTAAGCAGTTCATCACAGATGTTTATTATAATGGATTTCAGCAAGCAAACTATCATTGTCTCCTGATGAAAAGCATGGACTTGTCAGGACTATCTTGGAATTTTAGGCTTTATCTTCAACCAGCTTGTCTAACTTACACATGTGGATAATAATAGCTAACAATGATATAACATTTTACGCTATATTAGGTGCTCTTAAAAAGACTTTAACCAGGGCCTCCCTGGTGGCGCAAGGGGTTAAGCACCACACTATGAAGCAATCCGCAGCCTCTGCAGCACAAGTTCAATCCCCAGCCGGCCAGGGAGCAATCCACATGGCGCAGCAGACCTCTCCTGATTCTCCAGTTTCTCCCCTCAGCAGTGTACTTTGGTCGATATGCCTGTTCTGTTCTCCACTCTGTCTCTGGTGAATCCTCTTACCCTCCACATCTCTGGCCTGTACCCCAGCTCTTGTATGCATGAATAAATAAATCTTAAAAAATTAAAAAGAAACACTTTAACTGCATAAACTAATTCAATTTATTCTTAACAGCCATCTATTATATAGGTACTATTATGTCTATCAGGTTAAGTGTGAGGATTTAATGCACAGATAATTAAGCAATTTTCCCCAAATCCAAGAGATAGTAAGTGTTAGAATCAGAATTTGAATCCATAAGTCTCAATCTAAGATGAACTAATTCACTTTATTCCATCTCTACAAACTTTTTTCAGCCCCATTCAAACATTTATAAATTGTCAATACAAATATTTGCTTGCTTATTTTTTTAAGAAGCTAACAAAAATGATTTCCCCCACAACCAAATCATCATTTATACTTAAAGCACTCAGTGTTTTTTTTTTTAATTTTTAATTTTTTAATTTTTATTTATTTTTAATTTTTTAAATAAATTTTTTTTATATTCCCCATACAATTGCAACCCCCTTATTTTGAACCCAATCCCTCCCCTCCCAACCCCCCCTCCCCACCATAGAGTGTCTCTGGTTCATATTTGTTGGTTGATTTTGATTTTCACTTTCTTATAGTTATTCATTTTCCTGGTCCCTTATTTAAGTTTTCTAGATTCCTGCTATGAGTGAGACCATCTGGTATTTTTCTTTTTCTTTCTGGCTTATTTCACTGAGCATGATCCCTTCCAGTGCCATCCATGTTGCTGCAAATTGCATGTGTTTATCTTTTTTGAATGCTGAGTAATATTCCATGGTGCATATGTATCACATCTTCTTGATCCAGTCATCTATTTTTGAGCATGTGGGTTGTTTCCAAAGCTTAGCTATTATAAATAGTGCTGTTATAAACATGCAGGTGCTCTTTGGAATTGATGTTTCTGTGTCCTTTGGGTAAATACCTAGGAGTGGAATTGCTGGATCATATGGAAGCTCTATGTTTAGTAGGTCCAGAAATCTCCACGCAGCTCTCCATAGTGGTTGGACCAGTTTACACTCCCACCAACAGTGCAGAAGAATTCCTTTTTCTCCACATCCTCGCCAACATTTGTTGTTGCTAGTTTTTTTTAATATGTGCCATTCTCACTGGTGTAAGATGGTATCTCATGGTAGTTTTGATTTGCATTTCCCTGATTACAAGTGATGTTGAACGTTTTTTCATATGCCTGTTGGCCATTTGCATTTCCTCTTCAGAGAAGTTTCTTTTTAGCTCTTCTGCCCATTTTTTGACTGGATTCTTTTCTTTGTTGTTGTTGAGTCTCATCAGCTCTTTGCAGATTTTTGTGATCAGTCTTTTATCATTAGTGTTGTGTGCAAAAATGTTCTCCCAGTCGGTGGGGTTTCTCTTTGTTTTTGTTATTGTCTCTTTTGCTGTGCAGAAGCTCTTTAATAGTATGTAGTCCCAGCTGTTTATCTTTGCTTTCACTATCACTGCTTTGGGTGATGTGTCTGTAAAGATGTCTTTGATGTGTATATCATGTAGTGTTTCGCCTATATTTCCTTCTATGTATTTTATGGTTTCAGGTTTTATGTCTAGTTCTTTAATCCATTTTGAGTTGATTTTTGTGTATGGTGTGAGGTAGTGGTCAAACTTCATTCTTTTGCATGTAGCGACCCAGTTTTCCCAGCACCATTTATTGAGCAAACTTTCTTTGCTCCAATGCATAGTCTTTGCTCCTTTGTTAAAGATTAGTTGACCATAAATCTGTGGTTTTATTTCTGGGTTTTCTATTCGATTCCATTGGTCTGTAAAGCACTCATTGTTTTAACCAGTGGAAATACAACACTATTATCAACCAACCCTTTAGGAGAAAAAAGAAAAAGAGTATGAGGAATACAAGAGGGGAAGTAACAAGGCCATTTTGGGATTGACTGCTATTGAAGCAAGAGTTTCTAAGGCCCTGATATAAGGCAATATTACTGTAGTAGGAAAATTAAACATATATTTTGAGTATATATTCAAATTAGTATATTGCGCTTCATCCCTGCTTCATCACTTATTAGCAGTGTGCCCTTGGTGATGCCACTTAATTTATTTCTTGCCTCAGTATTTTCCTGACAAAATGGTGACAATAGCGCTGTCTAATTTATGGAATAGTTGTGAGGATTAAGTGAACAACATATGTAAAGTGCTTATTAGTCATTCTATAATTGGATATTATTGTTTCTGTTATTATATGTAGATATGGGCATTAAAGATAAAAACAAGCAAAATTACTCCCAATTTCTAATTTGTGTCACTCTGAAAATAATGGCATCATTCACTGAAAATAAGATTAAAGAAAGCAGTGTTATTAGAAATGTAAAGATTAACCATATAATAAAAAAGACGCCTGTTTTATTGGACACAATTTTAAATGAAGTAAAAGAGAATGAGGTCATAAATAGAGTGGGTCTTAAGATTGGTCTTAAAATTACAAAGGATAATGAGATATATAACTACTTCCATGGGAGAGAAGGGAATGATTAGGTTCCATTAATTGCAGAAGATCTCAGTTTCCAAGCTGAATATTCCTGAATAGGACACAATGAAATGACAAGAGTAAAAGATAGCTAAATGAGAATAACTCAATTGTCCACTGTAGTTGATAAAGAAGGAAGGAAATGAGTGAGCTTAGATAGAAGCTGATTGTTTTAGTATGGATAATTGAAGAATCGAGGAATTAGACACTTCCAAAGGACAACGAGCAAATATAGTGAACATTGGAATGTAGGATAGGACAGGAAAGTCATGGAAAAATTTAAATTCTTGGACACAGTCAAAGAATATAGGGAACTGAAAAGTCAAAAAAAAGAAGAACTCAAAGAAAGACAAAAGTGAAGGTCAACATGTCATCATTGGTGCTGATGATGTCCAAAAATCAAAATTCTGAAATTGAAAGAGTGAAGAGGGGCAATAACAGGAATGGGAAAGTGGAACAAGAGAAAATTTAATAGGAACTTGGGGGCAGAGGGATTACTATAAAGACAAGCACATGGACGACCTGTTCAAATTCCTCTAATTATTCCCGTCAACCTGAACACGAAGAACAAAGACAAGAGTTAAGGAGAAGATGAAATGACTCCAGAGTTTGTGAAATAATCTGGATATTTACATTGTTTGCAGCTGGGAAGATGAAGACAAACAATGGGAAAGATTACAGGTTAATCTAATTTATGTGTCAGGTATATAGGTAACTTCATCAAATACAAAGGGTGGAAACAGGTCCATTTTTCAAATGTGCTCAAATAACATGATTGCTATTATTAAGGCTCAGTAAGGTTAATAAAATTTTAATTTATTATTAGCATCTGGCATCCATATTCTTGTGTAGTGTCAAGAAATCTTGGAACCCTGTGGCAGGACTAATGATAAAAAAATTTGTCACTGGTCTTGGAATCTGAATCTGAACAAGTTAACTAATGATAATGGAAACTGATAATAAAATCTTACTGGGAAAAGAATAAGAAATGCTTTACATTGTCTTTTCAAGTTGTTTGCATGGATACTGTTTATTTTCCCCCTAATTTGTACTTGGCATGGATTGGTCTCATGAATAAATAAATTAGGATGTTATTAATTACTATTTTAATTGGAAAGAATATTTTGGCTTTTTAATTTTTTGACTGGAAAAACTTTAAATACTCAAGGTTTATGATGATGTCTTAACTGTCAGCTCTCCAGCTTTGTCTTTTTATTTTATCAGCAAAAACTAATCTAGCACTTTCTTCGAGAAACACTGGAATACTTTCCTCACAGCTCAAAAATGCTTGCTGTGTGTGTCTAAAAAGATAGTTAAATTGGGTATGAAACCTTAAAATTCACTCTGATCATATTCAAATGCATTTATAGTAATTTCCTGTGCAACTCAAGAGTAGATTTACTATCCTTTTATGAGACTATTTAATATTCATCATATCATGACATTTAAAATTATGAAATGACTGTGTCTAGAATTGGAGCTTAAATAGGATAAATTTTTATAGGATTAAAATATAATTTTTAGGGAAAATGAATGAAATACAAAATAACCAGGGCATTTATAGTTAACTTTCACTATAAAATCTCTGACTGCAGTATTTGATATTTTGAATTTGTAGACATGATCTAAAGTTTAAACTATTCTAGAACAAAATCTACTGATCATAAACTTACGAGGGTGCAAATTCTTAAGGTTTAGCTCTAATAGAACAATTCATTTTCAATTTATTATTGTACAATTGGGAAATGGTGACTTTTCCTCCATTCTATAACACTATTTTGTGCATTAAGAGACACAAGGGAAGAATCAAAATGTATTGTATATTTCCCCAGTAGTTTAAGTCTCCCATTACCTTTCTTTATTCTTTGAATTGAGAGAAACAGAAATTGCAGCTACATATAACACACAATGCACATATGCATATTGACCAAATAAAATATTTTTATATATTTTTAATTTAAATATCATCCTTAACTGGGACATATGATGTGAAATTTAGTAAAGCAGCACCCTATTATTTTATTCTTCTACTAGGCAACAGAATAAATGATAACATTGAAAATTTCCCACTGGAAAATTTGGGACTGGGGGAGATAGAGCCTTTTAATTTGGAAGTAAGCTAAATAGGAAATAACAATGATTGACCTAAATCACTTTATCACAGGTGAAGGATGTTTATAACTATAGACATTTTTGTATTAGATTCCAAGTCACATTTTGCAATATGGATAGAATAAGAAAAGTGTATTTCTCTAACAAAAGAGGATCAAAATACAAAAATTAAAAGGAGCTTGTCATCTATCTCCAACTCTATCCACAAAATTTGAGTTATTGCTCAGTGTGCAAATCCTTTCTTTCTTATTTTTTCTCAATTGACTTGACCATGTCTCAGCTTTTCCAGTCAACACATTCCCACTTTCCTAAATCCCTCTCTTACAGCTCTTTACTTTGGGCTTATCATACACGTCTATTACTAACTATTTGTCTTGAAGATGTCATTTTATATTCTGAAGTCTTGTGTTTTCCCATATTGGTATTCCTACAAATGAATGTACACTAATCTCACCACTCTTATGTTCCTAAGAGTATAAGCATTCAATCAATAGGAAAAAAAAATGTGAAAATTATATGCATTAGTGAGGACATTTTAAATTTAAATACACATTTCGTCACACTTTTGTCACACTTTCTTAATAATACTGAAGTTTGTGAGATTGTATCACTCAAGATCAAGTAAGCTCAGACTGAAGATATGAGGATTTCATCATAATTCATGGCAAATGAGCCAAATCCTTTGGCCATTTACTTTGCATCTAGCAATCTGAAATAAACCATGAGAACAAAATTCACTAAGGTGTTCTGACGCCTCTTCATCAGCCAGTTTCCATAATATTCTTCATTTCCTGGCACACAGGCCAGACCACCACTAGACATCCATATCCCAAACATTTCTAATGCTCCTTTGAAAACCGCCTGTCAAGAACTAACAATCGATCATTTTCATGCACACTCTTCTTAGCAGTCTCTTTCACTTTCTTATCTGAACTTAGTCTTCCTCCAAGGAAATTATTTTCCTTAGTCGCTAACTTGATTTTATCCTCTCACATTATAGTACATTAAGAATAGAAGGTCAATTTAGTGTCCTCTTTGATTTATTGTTTTTAGCCATTTCCTCCAAACAATACTATTTCAGCATATGTACCTTTTGATTCTATCACTCTTTCCCCATCTGATTAACATCATCTAACAACCTCTGATTAGTTTTGTTCCATCATCAAAAACTTTGGAAAATGGTTCAGTGACTCTGTGGCATGCCCTTCATAACTCCTCACAAGCCCATCTCATGGATAAGAAACTTTTCTGTGTAATATTGTATCCTTCTAATAAGATTTTCCTTGAATATTACAAATTCATTCAGACTTGGATAAAGTTTCATTACATTTTGGTTGAAAGCAAAGATGTGTAGTAAAAGAAATAAAAAATAATTCAACTCGAGCCACCTGAGGCGCAAACGTGTACTCAAACTGAGGCCATGCAGTGCCTCACTATACATGAGGGACTTCCAGCAAGTCGCTGGCAAGCACCCCTAACTCCAGGTTTAGCCACCAGTGCCTCAGGAGCAGAAGCATAAACAGCATGCCCCAGTCTGGGCTGTGCACTGTCTAGCCCTTCACCATAGGCCCTGAGTCACACCTAGGAAATGCATCCCACTCAGTACTCAGCCAACAGTATTTCAGGAGCAGATGCACTCCCAAGCCTGGGCTGTGCAAGAATTTATTTTACATAACAGACCTTCAGAAACAACCCCAGTAAGCACTCCTGACTCCAGGTTCAGCCTCCAGACTATAACAACGACACATACCACAGACCTGGCTTTGTAAAGCCCCTCTCAACATCAGGGTTGTTCAGCAACCCTCTTTCCTCTGGAAAAAGAGAAACAGGACTACAATTGTCACTCTTGGGTGGGGTTGGGACCCAGAGATTCAGTCTCTCAATCCAATGCTAACCCAGCTCTCCTAGTCACCAGAAATAGGCTTAAAATGATTTGGAAAGGCTCTAGCAAAACACCATATCTTATTAAAACTGTAGTCGTTGTGTCCACCATTAAGTAATTACCCAGAACAGTGGGAGAGAAGGAGTGACATACAACAAAACCCAAATACAGCAGAGCAATGTGAAAACAAACTATGGAGAAATAGAAAAATACAAATGCCAAAGCAAACACTCAGGAGGGCAATACATCATACAGAGAAAACAGTCCCACAGAAACAAGCCACAAAGATATGGAAGAGCTTTAAAAAAAAAAAAAAAAAAAAAAAAAAAAAAGATTTATTTATTTATTTATACAAGCACTGGGTACAGTCAGAAGCGCGGGATTAAGAAAACTGGGCCTCCCCGGTGGCGCAGCGGTTGAGCACTGGGTTGCGAAGCTCCCCGCGGCCTCTGTGGTGCCGGTTCGATCCCTGGCTGCTCCCTGGCCACCGGAGGAGGGTCCCACATGGCGCGCAGACCTCTCGTGCCGCCCGCTGCTCCCCTCAGCAGTGTACTTCGGTCCTTCTGCCTGCTCTGCTCCCCGCTCTGGCTCTGGTGGATTCTCTCACCCTCCCGTGCTTCTGACTGCACCCAGTGCTTGTATAAACAAACAAACAAACAAACAAATAAATAAATAAAATACGTGCCTCCTAAAAAAAAAAAAAATAATAAAATAAAAAACAAAAAAAGAAAAGAAAACTAAAGAATGGGGACAAAAAAAAAAAAAAGAAAACTCAGAAAAGGAAATGAATACAGGGAGATCAAATAGAAAGTTTAAGCAAGAAAATAACAGAATTGCAGGCGGCAGTAAAACTTTAAGGAAAAAGCCATGGAAGTAGAAAATCAAATGGAAGAATGAAACAGTAAGCTTGAAGGGAAAAAGTATTAAGAGGCAAGGTAGAAAAAGAAAGAAAGGAACAATGGAAAAAGACTGAAGCAACACTTTCAGAATTATCTGAATCCATGAAGGGAGGAAATATAAGAATCATAGGAACCTCAAAAGAAGAGAGAGAAGGAAATTAAAAAAAAAAAAAATTAAAATAATGGGAAAAAAAAAGCTTCCCATACTTGAAGAAGGAAAAGAACATACAACTACAACTACAAG
This sequence comes from Talpa occidentalis, assembly GCF_014898055.3. Taxonomy (NCBI): domain Eukaryota; kingdom Metazoa; phylum Chordata; class Mammalia; order Eulipotyphla; family Talpidae; genus Talpa; species Talpa occidentalis. The sequence continues at coordinate 62,959,808 of NW_023604861.1, forward strand.
AAGCAAGATCATCACCAAGCTACATAGATAAAAGGGAAACTACAGCTGAAGTTGTAACACTGAAACTCCCAAGAGTCCAAGACAAGCTGAAGTGTGTGGGGAGAAACAGATAACCTATAAAGGAAAACCAGTTACTCTAACATTGGGCTTCTCTGAAGAGACTACAGCCAAAAAGAGAATAGAGCGGCATATTAAAAATATTCATATATATGCCAGCCAAGAATACTTTATCTTGCAAAACTCTACTTTCTATAAGAAAGACATAAGGATTTTCTCAAACAAAATCCACAGAGTTGCATCTAAACACAGCCTTTTTTAAGAAATACTTAAAGAAGCTTTAGGATTTACAATAAAGAGGAAAAAGCACAAGGAACTGAATAAGGAACTAAAGAGAACCACAAAGCTAACAACAAAATGGTGGTAAAGAACTATTACATATTAATAATCACAAAAACATCAATGGATTAAACTCATTAATAAAAGACACAACATATCTAGTTGTATTAGGTAACAGAATCTGGCTTTCTTCTGCCTCCAGGAAACAGACATAAGTACCAAGTTAAAATACAGACTTAAAATAAAGGAATGAAAAAAAAAATTCTGCAAAACACTGTTAGTGTTCTGCTATTAGATTCCACCCCTAAGAATCTACCCAAAGTACATAAAGACATTTATTTGAAAAGAAACCCGCACTCCTATGTTTATTGAAGCACTATTTACAATAGCCAAATATGGAAACAACTTAAATGCCCCCAAATAGAGGAATGGATCAAGTTGCGGTGTATATACACAATGGAGTATTACTCAGTGATTAAAAACAAAAAAACAAAAAAACAAAAAAAAAAAACTCATGTCATTTGTGGCAACATGGATGGATTTGGAAGGGATTAGGTTAAGCAAAACAAATCAGGAGTAAAAAGATAAATGTTCCATGGTTTCACTTTTATATGAAATATAGAGAGCCCACACAAAGTGTCAGGAAAAAAAAAGAAAAATTGCAAGCTAACCATAGACCTGAGGCATACAACAGAAAAGGAGGAGGGAAAGGGATCAAAATATGGTTGGGAAGAGAATAAGGACAGTGGTGATGGATCATCAATGTTAAGGTGGTGGGGTAATTACAGGGATCACACTGGAGGGGAGAAATCAAATATTATCCAAAAGCTAATAAAGATGCAAGAAAATAAATAAAACATTAGAAAAGAAAAACAATCATTCAAGGAGATGGTATCTAAAGTAAGGCAAGAACAACTGAGTTATTTCACAAAATATAGACTTCAAGTATGAAAGGATAACAAGACACAGGGATGAAAACTATACAATGGTCAAGAGAAAAAAAAGACAGGAAGTCATAGCACTCATCAGTATATACTCACTAAACAGAGGGGGACCAAAATACATCAGAAAATCATGATCAAACCTGGAAACAGATACTGGAGAAAATACATATGTGTTTGGAGACTCCAACAACCCACTCTCATGAATGGACACATCAAACAAAATCACCCTAAACAAAGAACTAGACTGCATGAGACTAATAAACATTTACAGGGCACTACACACACACACACAAAAAAAAATCAGATACACAGATTTATCCAGTGCACATGGGTCATTCTCCAGGATCATACACATGCAGGGTCACAAAGACAAACATTAACAAATTAATGAAGACTGCAATCATACCAAGTATCTTCTCTGACCATAAAATTAGTTAACTAGAAATCAACTACAAAACAAAACAAAAATTAGAAAAGATATTAATATGTGGGTATTGAACAATACACCACTAAACACTGGATCAGTGAAAAAATCAAAGAAGGAATAAAAAATACCCATGAAGGGGCCTCCCTGGTGGCAAAAGGGGTTAAGATGCAACACTATGAATCTATCCACAGCCAATGCAGCACAAGTTCAATCCCCAGCCAAGGAGCTACCCACATGGCACAGCAGACCTCTCCTCTTGTCTTGTCTGCTGCTCCCCTCAGCAGTGTATTTCAGTACATCTGCCTGTTCTGCTCCCCACTCTGTCTCTGCTGAATCCTCTCCCCCCTCCATATCTCTGGCCTACACCCCAGCTCTTGTATACATAAATAAATATATCTTAAAAAAAAACAAAAGTTTTATGAGACAAGTTTACATTGAGGACAAAACATTTCAGAATACATGGGACAGATCAAAAGTAGTTCTAAAAGGGAAGTATTAATATATATAATACAGGTCCACATTAAGAAACTAGAAAGAGCCTCATCAACCTTATCTTTCATCTCATGAACTATAAAAATAATAACCAAATAGTAAAAAATCAGTAAAAAGAAGGAAATACTAAATATTAGAGAAGAAATAAATGATATGGGGGGCAGTATAAAACATCAATGAAACCCAAAGCTAGTTTCTTTGAAAAAATAAACAAAACAGACAAACTAAGAAAAAGAGAGAGAAAATTAAAGAAAAAAGTATCAATAATGAAGGAGATGTTACATCAGACACTGCAGAAATTCAGAGGAAAATATGAGATTATTATTGACATTTAGACTCAAATCAAATCCACAACCAGGAATAAATGGATCATACAAGACTTTGATGATTTCACAAGTAATTTCTACCAAACCTTCAAAGATGAACGAATAGCTATCCTAGTCAGACTCAAAAAAGCAAGAAAGAAGGAATTCTTCTAAACATCCTTCATGAAGCCAGCTTTACACTAATACCAAAACCAAGTGATCGCAAAGAAAGAAAACTACGGACCAATCTCCCTAATGAACACAGACACAAAAATACTCACTAAAATCTTAGCAAACCAAATCCAACAAAGTATTTATAAGATTACAGATCAGAAGCATGTGGGATTTAAACCAGGAAAACAAGCATGGCTCAATTTAAAAAATTAATCAATGCAATCACAGCATCAGCAACAAGTCAATTAAATACCAAATGATCATATCAATAGATGCAGAGAAAGCATTTGATAAGCTTCAGCATGCATTTACAGTGAAAATCCTTGAAAAACTGGGGATAAATGGAACATATCATTACAAAATAAAAGATATATATAACACACCCACAGTTCACATCATAGTCAATGGTGAAAAACTGAAAGACTTTCCACTAACGTGGCACAAGACAATGAACTCCATTCTCACCAGTAATTTTGAACATAGTGTTAGAAGTCACAGTTAAAAAATTAGGCAAGGGCCTCCTCCCTGATTTGAGCGCAGAGCTGTGAAGCTGCCTGCAGCCTCTGCAGCACTTGTTTGATTTCCAGGAGGCCAGGGAGAAACCAATGTGATGCGGCAGACCTCTCCTCTGGCGCCTGCTGCTTCCCTCAGCAATGTATTTCAGTCTGTCCCCTGTTCTGCTCCCCGCTCTGTCTCTGGTGAGTCCTCTCACACTCCCATGCCTCTGGCCTGTACCCCAATTCTTGTACAAAAATAAATAAATCTGGGCCTCCCCTGGTGGAGCAGAGGTTGAGTGCTGGGCTGCAAAGCTCTCCGCAGCCTTTGCAGATCCAGATCGATCCCCGGCCACCAGAGGAGGGTCCCACATGGCAGGCAGACCTCTCCTGCCGCCCCTGCTCCCCTCAGCAGTGTACTTCGGTCCTTCTGCCTGCTCTGCTCCCCGCTCTGGCTCTGGTGAATTCTCTCTCCCTCCCGCGCTTCTGACTGTACCCAGTGCATGTATAAATAAATAAATGAATCTTAAAAAAAAGAAAAACAAAAAGAAAACATGCTACCAGTTTTCAGTCACTAGAATAAAGCTTCTTGTCATCTGGAAAAACGCAGTTAGTGTAAAGGAGTCATTCCTCTCTTTGCACTCTTTCAGTGGCCCTCCTCTACTCCTTGCTCAGCCTCATTTCCCCCCATGACTCCATCCATCCCAGGTAATGTTATGTTTCTAAATGACTGCCTTTCCTCTGTTCCCCTCAGCACAATGCTATGAAGTAAATATTAAAGCTAAATGTGACCCAATTAAATGAAATTGGGAATGGCACTCCACTCAAGATTTTCTCTGTAGAGGTTTTATATTAAGATGCCTCTGAATGCAACTTCTCAAACTCTACAGGGGAAAGTTCCTAGGGGGAATATTTCTGATGAAGCTACATAACCCATCCACTACCCTGGTTTGATAACTTCAACCTTGCATTTTATTACCAAACAGGAAATCTTTATAGCTCTCATTTTAGCAACAAAATTACAGATAAAATCCCCTATGATGAGAGACTCAATTATTAACCAAAATTCCCCCCCCCCAAAAAAAAAACCTTATAAACGCTGATCTGTAGGATATATCATCCCTAAACTGAAGTGCTCTGGCTAAGACAATAGTTAGAGTTAAATAAAGAAGTGAAACAGAGTTAATTGTCCTAGGACACAACAATGCTCCCTTGGCTTTCCAAAACATCCCTCACTACCATGGGGTTATATAATGAGTTCAATTAAGTCCAAACATGTCTTCTTTACATGATAAGTTATTCATGGAAAAGTGAACAAGTACAGAATGACACGAGACATTCGGATCACAAGGAGCCATTGAAATAAATATATGTCAGTCATTGGCAATGACTTTAAAAACAAACTGCATTTTACAGTGTAATAAAGATCACATCACAGCCAACATATTATCAAAGTTCAAAAACAAATAAATGTACAGCACACTTGCCAAAGTCTTTTCTTAGGATTTATCGTTGCTGACAATGGAGTCAGTGTTGTGAGAACCATGTTAGTTGGCCAATTCACATAAGTCATGCTTGCTTCTCTGCCTGAACCTGCTCCTGCATGACTTTAGGAATAAAGCTATTTATTTTTGTTGTTATTATTAAACACAATTTGGCAGAATGCAGAACTTCTGCAATCATTTAGTCAGTCCCCAAAATTCTTGTGAAATTCCTCCAGGATGGCAAGAAAAAAATAACATTTCTGTGCAGAGATTAAAACACCTAAGTGACACATAGTTGACCCTGACAGTTTCTATTGTGGAGTAAATTGTTGGGATAATCAAGAGACATAGTCTTGCCTAGACACAGGTACTTGAGCAAACAAAGGACTAAGAGATGCTAGAGGTCAGGAAATACTTCTGGGAGATCTAACTTCCTCATCAAATACTTATTGAGCAATCATAATGGCCAAGGCTCTGTGTTTGATTCCAAAAGGACATACAAGATTCATGAGATAAAAAGTCTTTATTGAGTGGCTTACAGCAGCGATAGATGAGTTAATTTAGACACCATAGACTTGGAGAAGGAAAATTGGAGAGAAATTCAGTTCATCTGGATTTGGTCCAATTTCTGACTCTAGTTTGTGATCCTGGATAAGTCTCTTTACATTGTGCTCTATTTCTTTCCTTTAGTTTCTTTACAATCAAATCTGGCAGTGATCTCTAAATTAAGTTAAAGAGTTTGTTGAGGTTTCCTAGCATGAGAGAAGGCTTCACTCATTTAAATACAGGATCCCATTACCAGTCTTCCAAGTGACCCATTTTTCTCTTAATCTGCCATGAATACTCAACATCTAGTTGGAATTCTCAGGTGTTTAATTATAAGATGCAGGCAGTGGTAGATTTATTCAAGTGCATTTCATTGAGAGGATAAAACTGCTTTTCAAATATATTCAAATTTTAAAACCTCTCCAAATAGTGGGATAAATATATCTCTGTGGCAAAATCTTAATACCTCATAGCTAATTTTTAATCTAAAATGTAATATTATTATTCCATTTATATGTGGAGAACTACCACTATATTGTGAGGTTCAAGATCTGGAAAAAGCACACAAACAACTATACAGATAACAACCCACAGTATCTGACATCACTGAGGGTGTAATTCCAAAGTCTCCACTATATTCCCAAGTCTTGTCATTTTGTACAGACAGGGAGGGCGTTAGTAAGAAATATCTGAGATTGTATTTTAAATGTGATTAGTAGCTCCTCTCCCTTTTTCTCACCAATGTAGCTGAAAAGACACATAGTAACTATATATTTCTAACACCACTGACTAAAAAAGAACACCAGAAATCAAATGTATTACAGAATCTAGGATAAATTCTTAGCAACCAAAAGACAGATGGTGATAAAGTGTGTAGCTGTATGGAACCAAGAGAAGATGGTTGCCAAACTGTGAAGCAGTTAGTCAATGGTTCAGCAATGTGAAAGAAACACCAACACTGCTGCTTCTGAGGGTTATAAACCAGGGTGGGTTCCTGAGTGTCCCAGTTTTCCCACTTTCACCAGTGCGTTTCCTTCTATCCTTTCAAGATTTACACTTGCAGGAAGAGACCGAAGGCACAGGAAGTGGGTTCACAGTGCAGCACTGCAATTTGGGAGATATAGTCTCTGCCATTAAAACAGTACACACAAAATTAAAGATAGAAAAAACTCACTAGTGCATTTTATCTTACAGAAAAAGTTTTCCTATCTCTTCTGTATATTATAATTGGTCAACTTATGAGAGGACATCCCTACAGAATGAGATAATGGGGATGGAAATGCAAAATGCAGGACATGGACGAGATAGGAGATTTACTCAATGCCATTATTCAAAGAAATGGAAAAAAATATTGCTGAAATTCATATGGAATCACAAAAAAAGCATTGATAGCCAAAACTCTCCTGACTAAAAAGACGGAGAACTGAGGTATCACACTTCAAGACTTCAAATTGTATCACAATGTCATAATATTCAAAACAGCATGATACTGAAAAAAAAAAAAAAAAAACACACAGACCGATAGGATCAGGCCGACTGACGAAATACACTGCTGAGGGCAACAACGGGTGAGACAGGAGAGGTCTGCCACGCCATGTGGGACCCTCGCCGGCTGGCCGGGATCAAACTGGAGCTGCAGAAGCTGCAACAGCTTCACAGCGCTGTGCTCAACCGCCTGCGCCACCAGGGGAGGCCTGAGATAAATAAAATATTTGAGCCATAGGTTGAAATGTAAAATATCATCACTATAAAAAAATGTATGTTTATACAGAAAACACACTTGATATTTTTAATGAAAAAAGAAAATATTCAAAAGGATTTAATATGAATCCAAAGGCAATGTATACAAAAAATTGTGTTTTTTATCATTTCATGTATTCTTTTCAACCATCAATTACAAGGCCACAAAAGTCATGTGATGTCATATTAAATGGAAGAAAAGAGAGGGTAAAGTTCACCTATAGGGTTCATGGACAGTGTCTGATGCTGAATGGACTATTGTCAAAGGGGGCTTATTAATAGGGCTATGCAGTGTGAGTTCTTTCTAGGTTCTCATTTTGGAGTCTCAAAATTTATTAGCCTTATTAAAATCGATGAATACTCAAGGATCTCTGTAGCAGAACTCAACTGACACAAACTAATATGCGGGCAAATAATTTAACATTTTCTTTATATATATATATATATACACACACACACACACACACACACACACATACACATACATATTACATCATTCTTCATTTTTTTACAGTACATGTTTCTCCTCTCAGGTGTAGTCCCCATAAAATTCCCATGACTAATTCACCTGTGTGCCATCAGCATAGTTCCTTGTGCTCCTTGCTCCTCTGTTTTGATCTCTCTCCCTCCCCTTCCCCTGCAGAATGTCTCTGATTTAAGTTGCCTGTTAATTTTGTTTTTTTTAATTATTATAATTATTTTTCCTGATCCCTTACTTGGCTCCCCTATATTCCTCCTATAAGTGAAACCATCTCCGATATTTATCTTTTTCCTTCTGCCTGATTTCACTGAGCATAACCCCTTCCAGCTTCATCCATGTTACTGCATTTGTTGTAGCACTATTTGCAATAAGTAAGCTATGGAAACAACCCAGATGCCCAAAACTAGGTGAATGGATTAAGAAAATGTGGTATATATACATAATGGAATACTATTCAGCTATCAAAAAGGACTCATCACTTTCAATGGAGTAATGATGGGACTGCCTTGGGCATTATTGCTCCAGATTCAGAAATAACAATGGTGAGTTAGTTGAGGTCACCCAGCCTAAGATTTTCTTGCCATATCATAGATAAAATATGATTTAAAAAAACAGTAATTTTAACTTTAATTTTATTGTTAAATAAAATACTATAAAAACAGCATACAATCATTCATGTATTTTAACAAATATTCACTAAGCATACATTCTGCAAAGGACATAGGATGCCTTTTGGAAATTTCACCCAAACAGAGAAGTTGAGTTACTGTGAAATGAAGCAAGGTGAGCATTCTCCTTCCCTTCTCTGATGTCATGGTAGAACTTGAAGTATACTTTTAAAACTCTTGAAATTCGTATCTACATATAATACTCTAAAAATTACGGAACATGAACTCTAGATGACTGTTTAAATAACTTTTAGAAATATCTTAAAGTGATATGGAAGAGATACTTGGGAAAGTCATTTTCATATTTGTATTTCAAGTTCAGATACAAAATATCTGATGTACAAATGATTAGAAAGAAATATCATGAGTACATATTTAGAAGAAAACATAGGGAAAACACTCTATCACTTTGGCCTCAGTGATGTCTTGGGAGACTTGACTTCTATAACAAGGGAACAAAAGCAAACTTAAACATGGGGTTACATCAAACTGAAAAGTTTTTGCACAGTGAAAGTAATGATCAATAAAATAAAAAGAACCCTAATGAGTGGTAAAAAACTATTTGCACGTCACACATCTAGCAAAGGGTTAATATTCAAGTCTACAAAGAACTCATACAACACAAAAAGAAGAAAACAAAGCAAAAAAAATATGGAGAGAAGAGGTAAATACACACATTTCCAAAGAATACATGCAGATGCCAATAAGCACATGAAAAATTATCATTATTACATACCGTCAGGGAAAATTCAAATATAAATCATAATGAGATACTACCTCACAACTGTGACACTGGCTCATATTGAGAAGTTCAGGGGCCTCCCTGGTAGCATAAGGGGTTAAACATCAGCACTATGAAGCAATCCATAGCTACTGCAGAACAAGTTGATCTGTGGCCAGGGAGGTGACCCATATGGCGCAGCAGACCTCTCCTGTCTCATCAGCTGCTCCCCTCAGCAGTGTACTTCAGTCAGTCTGCCTGTTCTGTTCCCCACTCTGTCTCTGGTGAATCATCTCACCCCCCACCCACCTCTGGCCTACACCCCAGCACTTATATGCATAAATAAATATTTTTTTTAAAAGTTCAAAACCAAAAAATGTTGGTAAGGGTGTGGAGTAAAAGGAAGACTCATGCACTGTTGGTGCACGAGTTGATTTTGCAGTTTGTCTTTTTCTTATTTTTTTTTATTTCATAATATTCCACCGTAAGTGATATCATTTGATATTTATTTTTCCCCTTCTGACTCATTCACTTAGCATACTCCGTCCAACAACATCCTTGTTGCTGCAAATGGCATGTTTTTCTTTTCTGATCACTGAGTAATATATCATTGTTTATGTATAACACATCTTCATGATCCACTCATCTGTTCTGGGGCATTTGGGTTTTCTCCATATCTTTACTACTGTAAATAGTGCTGAAATTAACATGGGAGTATAAGTTTCCTTTCAAATTAGTGTTTTGTTTGTTGTTGATGTTGTTGTTGTTGTTCTTTGGATGGACACCTAGGAGTGGGATTGCTGAGTTGTATGGCAGATGTATTTTTGGTCTTTTGTGGAACATCCACACTTCTTTCCATAGGGGCTGGACAGGTCTACATTTCTACCAACACTGCAAAAATGTTACTTTTTCACCACTTGTTGTTTGTGGGGTTTTTGATTTGGCCATTCTTACAGATGTGAGTTGGTATTCATTGTGGTTTTGATTTGTGTTTCCCTGATGATAAATGATGATGAACATTTTTTTCAAATGCCTGCTGGCTACCTGTTGTCTTCTTTGGAGAAGTGCTTATTTAGCTATTCTGCCCATTTTTTATTGGGTTGTTTGTTTTCTTTATGTTGAGTTTCATGACTAATTTGTAGATCTTTGATAACAGTCCCTTGTCCACTGCATGGTATGCACATATTTCCTTCCATTTGGTATGGTGTCTCTTAAGCTGTACAGAAGCTTTTTCATTAACATTATCCAGGTTCTTATGTTCTACGTTGTTTTCCTTGCTGCTAAGGAGAATCTGCAAAATTTCTCAAGTTTATGACATGGAGTGTTTTGCCTGTTTTCTTCTATGTGTTTTATTTTTCCAGGTCTTACATCCAAGTTTTTTATCCATTTTCAGTTGATGTTCATGTATGGTGTGAAAGAATGACATTCTTTGGCATGTGGCAATACAATTTTTCCAATACCCAAAATTGAAGAAACTTTACTTGTTTCAGTGTATGTACTTTGATCCTTTGCTGTAAAATCATTTTCAATCAGAGGTGGTTTATCTCTGACCTCTTAATTCTGTTCCACTGGTTGGTGTGTATGGCTTTGAATTAGAGTTTTTGCATTCTTCTGGTAGATACCTAGCAGTGGAATCACTGTATTGTATGGTATATCTAAGAAATTGAAAGATATTTCCTGCTCATGGATAGGAAGAATCAACATCAAAATTGCCATCTTATCCAAAGCAATATATAGATTCAATGCAATCCCAATAAAAATCTTAATGGCATGCTTCAAAGAAATGGAACAAATATTACTGAAATTCATGTGGAACTACAAAAGACCCTGAGTAGTCAAAGCTCTGCTGACTAAAAAGGGGAAAATGGAGGTATCACACTTCCATGTATCACACTATACTATAAAGTCATAATAATTTAAATAGCATGTTACTGGACAAAACCATACACTCTTTTTCTCATTGCAACACTGTTTATAACAGTCTTATTATGGAAACAACCTAAGGCCCCAAGACAGATAAGAAGATTAAGAATATGTACATGGATCAAAGTTCACTACAAATATTTATGTATATATATGTAATAGACACACATAATGGAATACTACCCAACTACAGAAAATGATGACCTCTTGCCATTGGTAGCAACATGGATGAAAATGGAAGCTTCTGTTCTAAATGAAATATAGCAGAAAGGGACAGACAAAAGCCAAGTGGTTTTGCTACTATGTAGAATATATAGAAAGCAAACAAACAACTCCAAACCAAAAACAAACCATAGAAATCTGTCTATAAAACAGAAACTACCAGAAAGCAAGAGGGATAATGGGAAGTAAAGGGGAAGGGGCATACTAGACTATGGTGGGGCTGTGGGTGCTTTGGTGGTAGTTGTGAGGGGGTCCCATATTTCTATATCATCTACAATGTTATCTTAATAAAAGTGCATAAAATAAAACATAAAAGTACAATTACATGATTTAAAGTATTAAAAAAAGGGGAGAACATGATTTTAATACTTACTTTGTTATTCAAGACATACATTTCTCAAAAAAAAAGCTGACTTGAAGATTAATGACAGCTCTAGCAACAATAATGAGCGTAGGGCAGCCAGTGAGTTAAAAAATGTTGCAGGGACTTTGGATGTCTGACCATGCGGATGGTATTTCCTTTACAATTCATTTTGGCTTAAGCTTAAAAGTCTACTGTGTTTTAAAAATGTTCAAGTCAGTGAAGGTGTTGGATTGAATTCCAATTCTAACATTCCTCTACTTTCGTGATCTGTATTCCAGGTTTCCACTATCCAAGTAGGCAATGCAGATTTTTATTTGCATTCATCTGGACAGTGTGTGTGCTTTAAAATTTCCATACCTCGACGACTGCTTGTGAACTGTGAAGTGTCTGGAATTCAAGCAGTACCTGAATCTACAGAAAGGCTGTTCTTCTAGTTGGAAATGAACAAAATCTTCCAACAAAGATCAGAGGGCAAATTGGGTGATTTTGAAACTTAACAGGTCTTCTTATTACAAACTCCTTGGGAAAAAGAAAAGACTAGGGAAGTGGAGAAATGGGGGAAGTGCAGAAGTTAGGCAAGGAGAAGGAGCTGGAAATCAAATCTGTTTCATAAGATCGGAATATAAAGCGAACCTCGCCACAACTGACATTGCTCAAATTCCATTCTGAGACTTAGTCATTAATATTTAGCATTTTTGGTGATTATTTTATAGACATGATGTCATTGCTTCAAAGTGTATTACTAATCACCAGTGACACAGTTGCCAGAGAGCAAACTTCTAATGTAGTGATGTTATGAGTGGAAAATTTTGCAATTGTGGTGGGGGAAGGGGAGAAGTTCAGATTAAGTTCAAGGTATCTGGCTTGGATTTTCTGGGTACGCCAAATCTAGACTTCTCAGGGGGTTTCTATGACTTAGAACCACATTCAAAACTTACCATTTTATTGTTTAAAAAATACTCATAAAATTTAAAGCTTCTGAAATAGGAATCTTGGGAAAAGTGAATAAAATCCCAGACATTCCAACAAAAACAACCTTATTCTTTTTGACAACTCCACGCTTAGACATTCCTTCAGTTTATTACCACAAAGCAGACTAAACTGGCAGAGGAATCAAGCAGGGCCCTCCGTCCTCCTGTGCATTGTCCTTGCCACAGCTTCTCCACCAAACATGCTTCCCAGAGGTGATGGATGTGCCCTCTCCAGGGGGAGGCCCTGACAGATGCAGATGTTCCTTCATGAGGAGGTGACATGCATTTGTGATCTGAGGCTCAAAGTGGACCTGCCGGGGGAGCCATGATGAATGGAGACAAGCTTTGTGAAAATTCTTGGCTGGGCAGCAAGAAAGGACCTGGGGTGCATAAAGCTCAGGCCCTTGTTGTGGGTTTTTGCTTAACCGTCGCTCTTTTTTTCCTTTGCTTCCTCCTAAACTCCAGTTCTGCTTTCAGGTTATCATTTGCTCACCTTATTTCTTCTTCTGTCTTAGTTGATCCAATTATGAGCTTGATCAAAGACAGATGTTTACTCCTCTCTAGGGGGAAGACAATCCAGTCTCCGTCCTCTGCCAGTTTCTCAGTGGAACTTCTTTAAATGAATTTAAATTTGGAATAGTGGAGAAATTATCAGAAAATTACAGATTCTGAAGCAAAATAAATACCTAGAATTGTGCCATGGAAAGAATCACGGACTTACCTAGTTGTATTCTTTGCATCTTTCAAGTGTCTGTTATCATAGTATTGAAATCATGACATTTAATAATTATCCTGGAAGTTCTCTTCATTCTTCAGCAGAAAAGGGAAGACAAATGTAAGAATATTATAGATTAATGGGGGTAATATGCTCAGAAACACATTGCTCTGATTAAGGAAATATCTTTACTAGGATACACTTCAATAGCAATTACTCAAAGAAATTCTCTAAAATAAGACAACTCTTACTGCAGAGAGACTTATGCCTTAAGAAAACTCTCTTCTCAGATGTGTGTAATAGTGATGTGATGTATACTTGGAAAGAGAGTTATTTAAGAACTCTTCATCTTAGAAATCATACCACCAATTAAATCCTTTGTGAAGCATTATAAAAATACTCAGCAAAGAGTCTCTGATAACTGACTCCACAGAATAGACAGGAATAATACCGTTTATTCCATAAGCTTCACACACCTAATATAAATAGGTTTTGTGTGAGTGAAAAATATTTCTGAAACAAATATGACTAATAACATATTTTTGATAGAAACATAAATCCCACACTTCAAAAGAATCTCAACTGAAAAAAAATTGAATTAATATTTTACTTCAGAATAAAAACATGTTTCTCTTTAAAAGCATTGAAGTAGGACCTCCTCTGGTGGTGCAGCGGTTGAGCACTGGGCTGTGAAGCTGCCCGCAGCCTCTGCAGCGCCCGTTGGATCCCGGGCCACCAGCGAGGGTCCCACGTGGCCCGCAGACCTCTCCTACCCCCCGCTGCTCCCCTCAGCTGTGTATTTTGGTCCTTCTACCTGTTCTGTTCCCCGCTCTGGCTCTGGTGAATTCTCTCACCCTCCCGCGCTTCTGACTGTACCCATTGCTTGTATAAATAAATAATAAAATCTTTAAAAAAAAATAAAAGCATTGGAGTAGAGCTTGTCATAGGACTTGTTAAAACGTAACAGATGAACAAGGTATAAATGTTTTTTTTTTAAATTTAGGTAGACTCTAATGTTCCACTCTTGTATGATCCCATGTGGTTTTTATAGAATTGGGTTTTATCTTACCTTTTCTCTGGTAGATTCTTTTGAGCTTATTTTCTGAGTAGAGGTTATCGTATTTTTTTTTTTTTAATTTTTGTATTTGTGTCTTGAGACTGCTAGAATAAGGCAAGTGAAGTGTTCACCTGCAGTACAAAATTTAAGTGATGTTAATAAATTCAAAATAAAGCTACATAACTTTTAATGCACACACACACACACAAAATCCACAGTGGACTAACTGCCCAAATTTTAAATAAAGGGAAATTCTACCTCTTTACAACAGAATCAGTCTCACACTCTTACCTAATCCAAGAATAGTCTGCTTGCTGGATGGTTGGCCAGGACATTAACAATACTATTACCTAAATACATCACTGTTAGTTTTTGCATCCTAAAGAAACACCTATATGAAATTAGGAACAAGCAGGCAAGAAGGAGGATTAAGGGAAGGAATGAGGGATGCAAGAGATTTAAGAATATTAAATAATATCTGTTTTAAAGAAATGGAAATTCACAAACTCCTCTTTATTAGCATTATTACTCAGTCTCTTTCTCAAACCCATCAAGAAGAGTTGAATAAGCAATAATCCAGCAAAGATGAGCTATCCTAGGCATAAGAATTTCTACTCAATCTACACCTTATAATAATGCAGTAGTGTTAAGAGAGAATTATAACAAAGGAAAAGTTGGCTGTTGAGTTACTTGGTGTTCTTAGTTACTTCTTTATGTGCTTCACATATTAGTGTTGGTGCTGATGGGCCCCACGTGTCATTAATATCATTCTGAGAGAAATGAATTTGACATTTCTGACATACTAATTTCCATTTTAAAATCAAGGCTTCCAGAAAATGTAATGCAAGTATCTCAGCATATTCATAAATGACTATGGAAAATTTCTTGATTGATAATAATCTTATAAAATCTCCTGAGGGCTTGACTAACAAATATTTTCAAATATTTTTATTTCACAACTCAGACACATTAAGTTATAAGTAGAAAGAATTGTTTAATTTATAATAGGGTGTCAAGGTATAGCCCATGTGAGGTAAAGCAAAAGCAAAGTTATTTCATCAGTTGAAAACACCCATTGGCTGGCGTGATTCTATCACATACTCCAAGACCATCTGCTTTCTTCTGTGCCTCCAGGTCTATATTATATCCCTAGCTTCGTGTACAGCCTGTGGAATGAAAAGCGTGTTCAGACAAAGGATCGTTTTTCAAATAGCATGCACATTTGAAACATGTGCAGCAATGCCATCTCAAAAATCAGAGATCAGCAGGAGCTGGCATTCTGTATTTAGAGACAGATAAAGAGGTTGAAGAAAACAAATCTCATGTATCAATTTCTCTTATAAGAATCATTTTAAAGTTCATGATGGTAATTGGGAAGTCTCTTTGCTGCTAAATCCAATGACCTTCTTATCTGTAGCTGTAATTTCTGCTCTGGCTACACCAAGATGATTCTATGAAGATGCATACATTGGAATTTGTAGGTGTGAAACTTCAGTGATTGCTATGAAAACTTACCATCCCACCTAAGCTGCTTCTCACTAGTGGTTTGCATGTCATCAATAAGTACTTTGGAGGTAGTGGGGAGTCTTGAAATCAAGACACAAAGTTTTATTTATTTTTTACTTGATTTTATTTTTTTTAGTGTAGAAGGCCTGGGGTATAGGCCAGAGGTGTGGGGTGTGGGGCAAGGGGTGAGATAATTCAGCAGAGATGGATTGGGGAGCAGAACAGATGGATTTACTGAAATACACTGCTAAGGGGAGCAGTGGCTGAGACAGAAGTCTGCTATGACATGTGAGGATTTGCTCCCTGGCCAGAGACTGAACTCAGGTCCTAGCGGTGATTGTGCTGAAACTTAATACCCAGGCCACCAGGGAGGCCCAAGACACAAAGCTTTATTTATTTTTTCTTTTTTTATTTTTTTTTCCAAAGAATTAGTCATTTATTTATTTATAAAAGGACCGGGGTACAGGCCAGATGCGCGGGAGGGTGAGAGGATTCACCAGAGACAGAGTGGGGAACAGAAAAGGCAGACTGACAAAATATACTGCTGAGGAAAGCAGTGGGCCAGACAAGAGAGGTCTGCCACTCCATGTGGGACCCTCACTGGCCAGCCGGATCGAACAGGTGCTGCAGAGGCTGTGGACAGCGTCAGAGCGCTACGCTCAACCGCCTGCGCGACACAAAGCTTTAGAATCCTATTTATATTAATTATTAGATGTCTCATTTTGGGCAGATTATTTCAATTCTGAAATTTTCCTCTTTTTTAAAAGTAAAATGAGTCAGATTTTGCCTATGATTAATGAAGATAGTGTAAAATTGCATAGCTCATTTCTTTTACTGCTACTAGGTCCTCCCAGTGTCAGTGTTGTGGCCACTGTGTCCAAGTCCTGGTCTCCTAGGACCTTAGGCACAGTGTACCAACCCTGATGTCTTAGGGCTATGCTGAGTTTTAAAGGGTATATTGGGTAGAGAACTGGTTAATTAGACTACGTTGGAAGGAACTCTTGGAGAAGGTGAAATTTACAGTGGAATGGGAGTGACAAGGAGGGGACACACATGTCTAATCCTCCATGTAAAGAGAAGATGTGAATGAGTTAAAGCTCCTGAAAGGGCTGTGCTTTTAATTTACTATGGTCACATGGAAGAAAAACAACCATTACTATATAAATGGCCGCAATGATAAAGTATCTTTATAAAAGCAAGTAACAATTAGGAAAGGTGGAAATATTCAAAATGCATATGGAAAATATTTTACGTTATTATGTAAGCAAAGATCCTTAAATTCAGGAAGAAATCTTTTTTCAAATATGAAATTATAAATTATATAGTAAAGATGTTATTAATTATGGATGGGTGTATGATGAAATAAGAATCTTATTTGCATATCTTGGAGGTAATATTCTTAAC
This sequence comes from Talpa occidentalis, assembly GCF_014898055.3. Classification (NCBI taxonomy): domain Eukaryota; kingdom Metazoa; phylum Chordata; class Mammalia; order Eulipotyphla; family Talpidae; genus Talpa; species Talpa occidentalis. The sequence goes on from NW_023604861.1 coordinate 62,976,782, forward strand.
AACCTTTTAAAATAATCTAAAACTAGTTACTAAAAACATAAAATTTCCTTGACTATTTTCATGCCTAAGAATATCAGAATATAATCCGTAATCAAAATCTAAATTTACAACATACATTTATATTTATAATATTCAGATCATAAATAATCAGTATTATAGATAAGCATTATGTAAAAATCTATGCTTAATATTTACAAAGTTGTTAATTATGTATCCTCCTATGTGGAAAATATTGGGCCTTTATTAAAAAATATGAAATTTATGTACAAATTTATTTAATAACAGTACATAAAATTCAATACACATTATAATCATGATTCTTAAATATAAAAAAAAAGGTCTGTTAAGAAATAGCATTAAATATTTATAGTTGTTTTCCTGGGGTATTGAAATATAGATAGTATTTCTATTTCAAATGATTATAATAATTGAAGTAAATTAGTTTTTAAATATGACAAGACTGTAACCTGAAGGCCCCAAACTGTATACAAATGGAAAAGAAGCAAACTGATTTTATATAAGGTTACTGAAATATTTAAATAAAACTTTACTCTTATTTGAGATTTTATCCAAAAATATTGAAATAATAAGGTATATGGTAAGGACTAATAACCAATATCTGCTTTAGTTCCACTTAAGGAAAACAAATGCCTAATGAGTCATTAGAAGATCTTAAAAGCTATGAGCTACAGCTGGCTCCAGAGAGCACCAGCACTTAATATCCCTAATATCAATTCTGTTTGGAATTGATATCATTTAAAAACTGCTTTCCAAAAAAAAATGTCGTTTTTGGATTTGAATCCCATAGCCTCTCATTCACACAACAGACCAGTATTTGTTATCTATAGGGAATGACAAGGTGGGAGCCAAGTGTGCAATCAGAAATACAAAAAGTGTTCTCTACTGTCAAGGAGGCATGTGTCTGGTTCTCTGAGATCTCTGGCCTCTGGCGTCTGTTCTGTTGTTCTTTCTCTCTCTGTGTGTCTCTCTCTTTCTGTCTCACTCTACACACACACACACACACACACACATTCTTCCAAGCATCTACCTATATTATATATATTTTTTAAATCAAGAAAGGCTGGGCCTCCCTGGTGGTGCAAGGGGTTAAGCACAGCACTGTGAAGCTATCCACAGCCGCTGCAGTGTGAGTTCAATCCCTGGCCAGCCAGGGAGCAACCCACATGGCACAGCAGACCTCTCCTGTCTTGCCCACTGTCTCCCCTCAGCAGTGTATTTCAGTCAATCTGCCTGTTGTGCTCCCCATTCTGTCTCTGGTGAATCCTCTCATCTCCATCCCCACACCTCTGGCATGTACCCCAGTTCTTGTATGCATAAATAAACACATCTTTAAAAAAATAAATCAAGAAAGGCTTTAAAGTGTGGGGATAGTATTCTTCCTCCAAACTTACTTTGTAGATAAGTGCTTGATATGTTATTGTTTTAAGACAGCATATTGTGGGCCTCCCCTGGTGGCGCAGGAGGTTGAGCGCCACACTGTGAAGCTATCCGCAGCCTCTGCAGCATGGGTTCAATCTCTGCTGGCCGGCTAGGGTCCCACATGGCACGACAGACCTCCCTTGTCATACCCGCTGCTCCCCTCAGCAGTGTATTTTGTCGGTCTGCCTGTTCTGTTCCCTGCTCTGTCTCTGGTGAATCCTCTCACTCTCCTGCGCATCTGGCTGTACCCAGGTTCTTGTATAAAAATAGATAAATCTTTAAAAAAATGAATAAAAAATAAAGTTCTGGGATGGTTTTATTGTTATCTAAGATTTTTTATTGATAGTTTTTTTAGTAGCTGTTAAATCTAGCTCAAGGGTCTTACTCTGATTCTGGATCCATATGCCTTTTTCTGCATAAAGACACACAAGGTGCTGAGGAAGAGTTTCTGAGGGTAAAGCCCAAGCCTTATATACTTTCCCTACCATAACCTCCCTCCCCCATATTTATATCTGTCCTGGCAAGTTAGAGAGAGCCATCTATTCATTCATCAAATCATTTCTGGACACTTTCTAGGAAATATTCTAGGTGTTAGGGATACAATGGGAAATCACAGTGTTTGTGTTTATATTTTTATGAGAGGATACAGGTAACAAATAAAGGAGAAGGTAGGAAGTGTGTAGATTTTTCTTAGGTATATGCTCAGATTTATTTATTTTTATATTATTTTTTTAATTTTTTACATCGTTGTTCATTTTTAAACAATATTTGCTTCCTCCCACCCCCTCAGGTGTAGTCCCCATAGAGTTTCCTTCACCAATGCACCTGTGCACCATCACCTCAGTCCCATGTGCTCCTTCCTCCCTCCCTCTAATCCTTCTCCCTCCTCCTCCCCTGTAGTATGTCTCTGATTTATAATTGTTCGTTTTTTCTTTGTCATGTTTAGTAGTGTTATTTTTTTTACACTGATGTCTTATTTGGTTCCCCTGTATTCCTTCTATAAATGAAACCATCCGATATTTTTCTGTATCAAGAAGATGTGGCATATATAGACAATGGAATATTATTCAGCAATCAAAAAAGATAAACTCATGATGCCATTCACAGCAACGCAGATGGAACTAGAAGAAATTATGCTCAGTGAAATAAGCCAGAAGGAAAAAGAAAAATATCAGATGGTATATGCTCAGATTTAAAGGATATGTAAGAGGGCCTTCCTGGTGGTGCAAGGGGTTAAGCATCAGTGTGCTATGAAGCAATCCACAGCTACCACAGCACAAGTTCGATCCCCGGCCAGGGAGGTGAGCCACATGGCAAAGCAGACCTCTCCTGCTTTACCTGCTGCTCCCCTCAGCAGAATATTTCAGTAGATCTGCCTGTTCTGCTCCACACTCTGTCTCTGGTGAATCTTCTCACCCCCTCCCCACACCTCTGGCCTACACCCCAGCTCTTGTATGCATAAATAGTAAAAATAAACCTTTAAAAAAATTTTAAAAATTTTTAAAAATGAAGAGTATGTTAGAGAGAATAACTTGTTGGCTTGTCAACATTGAAAGAACTCCTGAAGGAGGTAAAATTTACAGAGGAAGAGACTTTATATGTAAGTGTGCACCCATCAGTCCCTTTTTATTAGATAGAGGGGAGAGTTAACATGAGTCCTTAATATGAGAAGAATCTTGGAATTTTCAAAAAACAGAATGGAAGGCATTATCCTTAGAACCTTAGTAAGGAAAGAGGAAACCTTAGTGTGAGTTGAGATCCAAGAAGTAAGATACAATTCATGTGGAGTTTCACGATGACTTCAAAGCCACACAGAATTTCTTTATTTTTTAATTATATTATCATTTATTTATTTAACTGTATTTATATATTTTACATCATTGTGTATTCCCCATAAAATTCCCACCACCAATTCATCTGTGAACCATCAGCATAGTCCCTGTGATTTTTATTGAAGAAGCATTGATTTACAAAGCTGTGTAACACTATATATGTTTTGGGGTAGAGATTCACATCTATTTAGATGTATGTTACTATCCCACACCCACCGCTAAGTCACCTATAATTTCTCACCTTAGTCCTAAGCCACCTAAACTAATTCCCCCACACCTAGAATTCTGGTGGTCTCAATCCTATAGTCAGTATTCTAGGGTTTGTTTTGATTTAGTTTTATTTATTCCTTTGTTTTGTTTCTTCACTTTTCTTTATTTTGTTAGGTAACAATGGCTTACAATATTGTTGGTATTTTGGAACATGTGATTCCTCCTGCCCAGATTTCAATACCTTAACACACTCACCACCAAATCACCCATTGTAGACCACCATAGTCTGTTGTGCCCCCTTCTCTCTCTTTCGTCAACACTATTACATGCCTTCCCCACTTTGTATATCACAGTTCTATAAGCAGATTTCAAAGGTTAGTTTTTAAGCTTGTCTTTATCTGACACTTAGTTTGGGTTCTCTATATTCTGCATATAAGTGACACCATTTGGTGTTTATCTTTTTCCTTCTGATTTATTTCACTTGGTATTATCTCTTATAGCTCCATCCATGTTGCCAAAAATGACATGGGTTTATCTTTTTTCATCACTAAGTACTGCTCCACTGTGTATATAATACCACACCTTGGTTTGTTTCTTTATATCCCACCATACTTCTTGCTCCAACATTAACTAGTAATTAGAGTTTGGGAGATATAGCTACTCTTTCTGAGATTCACTTTCCCAACCTAGAAACTAATATCCCTTTCACATAATTTTATAGGTTCAATGATGCAAAATATGTAAGCATCAATGTGATATCACCTCACACCAGTAAGAACAGCCCAAATTAAAAAAAAAAAAAACAAAAAAAAACCAACTAGCAACAACAAATGCTGGTGAGGATGTGGAGAAAAAGGAACCCTCTTACACTGCTGGTGGGAATCCAAACCAGTCCAACCACTATGGAAAGTAAAGAATTTGAGGTGTGGAGGACCCACAAACCACTAAAAGTACATCTACCATATGACCCGGCAATTCCACTTTTAGGAATCTACCCAAAAGACACAAAAACCTTAACTCAAAAGGAAACCTGCCCGCCCTGTTTATTGCAGCACTATTTAGAAAATCTAAGATATGGAAACACCATAAATGTCCCAAAATAGATGAATGTATGCAGAAGATGTGGTATATATACATAGTGGAATACTATTCAGTAATCAAAAAAGATAAACTCATGCCAATCACAGCAATGTGGATGGAGTTGGAAGAGCTTATGCTCAGTACAATAAGTCAGAAGGAAAAAGAATAACATCAAATGGTTTCACTTATAGGAGAAATATAAGGAAAAACAACAAAGGGTCAATAAAATTAGACAAAATTTGCAGATCAAGCATAGAGCTGACACATAAAGCAGGGGAGGGAAGAGCACAATAGGTGACAATTCATGGGTGATGTGGTTGTGGGACATTTATGGGGACTACACCTGAAGGGTAAAATCAAATATTGTACAAAAATGAAGAACAATGTAAGAAAAATTAAAAAAAAAAAAAAAAAAACGCTGTTAAGTTGAATAGGGTTACTATAGTATAAAAAGAAAAACAGGAAAATAGTATTTGAAGGTGCATTACATAACTAAAAAGTGTTAAGCAATGGGAAAAAAACAGAACAAGAGGTCAAACTATTGGGCTTGGGACATTAGAAATACTAGAAATGAGTACATTTCTTTCCTCATTTTAAAATGAGAGCTGCTGGCCTCCCCTGGTGGCGCAGGCAGTTGAGCGCCGTGCTGTGAAGCTGTTCTCAGTCTCTGCAGCGCCGGTTCTATCCCGAATGGCAGGCGAGGGTCCCACATGGCGCAGCAGACCTCTCCTGTCGCGCCTGCTTCTCCCTTCAGCAGTATATTTCGTCAGTCTGCCTGTCCTGTTCTCTGCTCTGTCTCTGGTGAATCCTCTCACCCTCCCCTGCAATCTGGTCTGTACCCCAGTTCTTTTATAAATAAATAAATAAATCTTTAAAAAAATAAAAATAAAATAAAATAAGAGCTGCAAAAGGCATAAACCAAAAAACGTTGTGTGCCCAATAAAGAAAAGAAAATATATTCATTTTTCTATATCAAATGTCCCATCATAGAATGACCATTGAGAGAAAGTCCAATTCCTTTGTGATTATAAGCAATATTATGCATGCATATGCATCTCTAAAGACTCTTATTTGGTCAAGACATGAGTTCTTCTGTGAATTATAAATATGAATAAATTTAAATAGCTTTAAAATTTCAAACCCCCTCTTTTGTAATGGGGAGGGAATATTCTTAAATATATAGAAGTGAATAGTTTAGTTTCAGACTGCTTTTTCTCACTTTCCAGGATTTAAAATGGTAGGGAGGCGTAACAAATTCCAAGTGAGCCATATGTCTGCTGAGTGGCCAGCAGCCCCCCTAAGCTTTGGTCCCTCAGAATACTATGGAGACTGCAGATCCTGTTCCCATTATTTGTCATATATGAACAGTTTTATCTGAATATATAAGGGTTCCCTCCCTATAAAGCATTGCTAGGAATAGAAATATAATATTCTATTATAGTTATAACATTATATTATAAATATAATATTCTATTAGAATATTCTATTATATAGAAATATAATATTCTATTAAATTCTATTATATTGCATGCTATGGACCTTAAGAGTCCATAGCAACTTCTCCATTGAGAAGACTCAGAAGGGCAGCCTCTCCAATTATGCTGCAAACATAGAGAAGAATCTCACAGTTTATAGCAAATGCCAAGAAAATTATAGAAAAGATGAGGATACCCCAAACAAATATTAACCTATATTACAAAGCTATAGAAATCATAACATTCACAAAACAGGAACTAAATAACCCCAAACATAATTAAGTGGCAGATAATAAATTTATATTTTTTTAAAGATTTATTTTATTTATACAAGAGCTGGGGTACAAGGGCCTCCCCTGGTGGCACAGCAGTTGAGCGCTGGGCTGCGAGGCTGCCTGCAGCCTCTGCAGCACCGGTTCGTTCCCCAGCCACCAGTGAGGGTCCCACAAAAAAAGAGCTGGGGTACAGGCCAGAGGTGTAGGAGCATGAGAGACTTCACCATCTACACAGTGGGAAGCAGAACAGGCAGATAGACCAAAAGTACTGCTGAGGGGAGCAGCAGGTGAGACAGGAGAGGTCTGCCATGCCACGTGTGTATCTCCCTGGCCAGACGTGAATCTAACCCACGCAGACAGCTTCACAACATTGTTCTCAACCCACTGTGCCACCCAGGAGGCCCTCAAATAATAAATTTAGTAAAGAGTTCATTGAATACTAGTAAGGAAAAACTGACTTATTCAATAAATGGTGTTGATCTGGAGTCACTACTGCATCAAAACAAATTCCAGATGAATCTTTAAAAACTTAATCATGAACCATAAAAGTAATAAAATAAATCATGACAAAATATTTTTTCATCTTAGAAGGGGGAAGCCTTTACAAATATGGCACACATCCAGAAGTGACTGAAAAAATAAAACATATTTTTTTAAATTCTGCATTTCGTTGAACATAATTAATGACTTAAAAACCATACAAAAATTTGTTGAGACAAGATACATTTTTACTTCCTTCATGAAATAGACTCCTGTACATTATAATTTTTTTTAAAGAATCAATGTTCTGAAAGAAAAAACAATCAAAACATAATAAATATTTGAAAAGGAGAAATGCAAAAGTCTCAAAAATATGAAGAGATGATCAACCTCTCTTATATAACAGAAAACATTAAAGGGCCCTCCCTGGTGGTGCAAGGGGTTAAGCACAGCACTGTGAAGTTTTCTGTGACCTCTGCACCACGTGTTCGATCCCTAGCTGTCCAGGGAGCTATCCACATGGAGCAGCAGACCTCTCCTGTCTCAGCCCCTGCTCTCCTCAACAGTGCATTTCAGTCAATCTGCCTGTTCTGCTCCCCACTCTATCTCTAATGAATCATCTCACCCCTGCACCCCAGCTCTTGTATGCATAAATAAAAAAATCTTTAAAAAAAGAAAACATTAAAGCTGTAACATAATGTCTTTCTCAGATTAGCAAAATCAAAACATTTGACAATACACTACTATTGTAAAAGACATAGGAAAATTGAGACCCATTGTCGATGGGAAGATAAAATAAAACCTTTATAAAATAGGCTTCAGTAGAGCTACTGAAAGTGTTACTGATATAATTACTTGTAAATCATATATATCCAAGAAAGAAATAACTGCAGCATTTTCTAAATATCAAAAGATCAGAATCTATTAATCAAAAAGAGGACTTGTTAAAAAGAACTAGTAAGTAAATAGGTTATTATGCAGATAATACAAAGGGAGAGATGGGTCTAGAATAACCTTGAGATCTTGAGAGGGAACAAAATAAAAAAACACAGACATATTAATGCACAAGAATGGAAGATAAATCCAAGTGCATTTTTATTTGCACGCAACATTCCCCCAAATATCTGTGAGATCCTGCATTAGTGACTCTGCTTAGTCAGGTAAACTGGGAACACGAGGTTACCAGTGGGAGCAGAACTATCTCACCCTACAGTTCACTCTTTAAAAATATAAAGGTGAAGGGTGCCAAAACCCCTCTAATCAAAAATTCAAGTGTAACTCTTTCTTTATTAGAGAGACTAAAGAGATGAATTGATCATACAGATATAATTAATGTCAAATAGCTTTTTAAGCGGATATTCAAACACTTGAATTCACCCAATAGCAACAGGAGCTGACAAGTAAGCTACCACAGTGCCCAGCACATCTAGTTTTTTTTTTTTTTTGTTGTTGTTGTTTGTTTGTTTTTTTAAAATCTGACTTTTTTTTAATTTTATTTATTTATTTATACAAGCACTGGGTACAGTCAGAAGCGCAGGAGGGTGAGAGAATTCACCAGAGCTAGAATGGGGAACAGAACAGGCAGACTGACGATACACTGCCCAGGGGAGCAGCGGGCAGCAGGAGAGGTCTGCGCGCCATGTGGGACCCTCCCCGGTGGCCAGGGATGGAACAGGCCCTGTAGAGGCTGTGGGCAGATTAGCAACCCACAGCTCAACTGCTGCGCCACGGGGCAGGCCCCCAGTACATCTAGTTTTATGTCATAAGGATTTTATACTGCATCTTTACACTGTTTGCCGCTCCCTCAATTGCAAAGGGATGGTGTGATCTTTTTATTTACTTTTTTGCTATTTGTATGAAAAATATCTTTTTTGATAGTCTTATGCTACATAGTTCATTTGAGTTTATTTGAAACTGTTGCAAATCTCCAAAATTTTTATATTTATTGAAAAAAATTACTCTTAAGTTGACTCACATTGTTTAATACCCTTTGAATTATGTATGAATTTCATCTGTTAAATATCCCCTCAAATTTAATTAAGTTTTAAAGTAAGTACAAAATGCTTCTAAAATGCTATTTTCTTGGTGCTTCCTTTGATAACACAGAGAGAACCATTATCTGTGTGCAGGTAAACATCAATTTATTTCCAATGATATCTACTATTCATAATTCAAATTATCTTCCAATTTTACCTTTTATGAGAGCCCTGAAATGTCCACAAGTTTTGTGATATTTCTTGCACAATAACAGTTTTTTTTTTCAATTTTTACTCAATTGTTATATCAGCTATCAACAAAGATAAACTCATGTCATTTGCATCAACATGGATGGAGCTGAAAGGGATTATTCTAAGTGAAGTGAGCCAGAAAACAAAGATAAATACTGGATGGTATCCCTTATATGTGGAATACAGAGAAATCAAACAAAGACAATCTGGTCCTTTAAAGAATCCATAGATCTGACACATTCAGAAAGTATGTAGAGGGTGAGGGAGTGAGGATAGTTAGAGAACAGTGGGCAGGGTGGGGAGAGCCAATGAAGTGTGGTGGAGGACTGCGGACACAATGGTGGTAGGCAAAACTATGGTGACACCTGATGGGAGAAATCATATGTTGTGAAAAAAATAAACAAGGATGTTAAATAAATAAATAAAATAAAATAAAATAAAATAAAAGCGTTCTTCTGATTCCAGAATAATTTCTTTAAAACATCTTACAATATACTTCTGATTTATATTATGATACATAGTTTCTATGTAAACAAAGTTAAACATGGGAGTAGACATTTTGGTGATTTTGATCGTTTTCAACATATATTTATGCATTTGTTATAAATGGCATTATAGATCATGCCAATGGCCTTTCAACCTATGATGATTTAAAAAATCATTATTAGGAATATTGTTCCATTGTAGCTTAATTGTATCTCTGATATTACATACATTTAAACAGGGGACAGAGAAGCATTCTTCAAACAATTCATCTAATTAACATTAATTAGTGTGTCCAAATACAATCCCACCAACACTGCCTTATACTGTTTCTCCATACCTCAGTCTGGGCTTTTACACTCTTTTTGGGGGAATGGGGGATGGAGGGAGTGTTTATTTTAGAAATACTATCTTGCTGCTTTAATTGACTTCTGTACAATTACAATAATTGTCATTCATATGTCTTAGTATATTTTCTATCTTTTATTTATTAGTTACTTAATAAATAAATACCTTGTGGCATCTTTTCTATTGAGTTATTTATTTTTCTTTCTTAAGGCTATCTTTATTGAGATAATGTTGATTTACATCACAAGATGTCTCAGGGATATAGGTGTACACCCCTACAAATGTATGTCATTTGTATACTAGGGATATGAGTCATGTTTTTATACTGTGCTGCAAATATTTTTCCCAGATTGCCTGTAAGATATGTTATTTGTGCAATTTTCTTCAATCATAAGTTTTTACCTTTGATGTTATAACTTGTTGTTTCCCTGAAGCCTTCCTGAAATTTAAGTGTTTCTTCAGAAAGCCTAGAATCCTAAGTTTATTATCTTATATTTTCTTCTGTCATATCTTGAAACTCAAATGAACCCAATGCTACATTCAGTATTCCCAACTCAAGGACACAGAAAATCGAGAAACATTATACCAAGATTCTATCTTAACAAAAATGTCTTTGCCTAAAACTTCCTATTCACCAACTGTTACAGGTAAAATATGGGAACATTTGGAGGTGATTCCCAGTAAATTCTTCCATTTCACGGAGCAGATATGTGTCTGAGATGAGGCTCCAGGAATGCAGGCCTCCTCTCCCCAGGTGGCACCTAACTGGCCTCCATCTTCCCACAAAGCACATTAAGGAATCAACTGGAAAACCTGGCACTGAGGATTCATAAATCCTGGCAGGTCTTTTCCAAGTCAAGGATGGCTCACTTTCTGCATTGGCTCTCAGATTGCTATCATCCTGTCATCAATGACAGCCTCCCACACTCTGCCTGACAATACAAAGGAGAGATGTTGGAGACAGATTCATAGCAAAGGTGGAATAATTGACCTCATGCAGTTTGGGCATGAGTAGCTTTATTCAAAAGAGTTCATCAAAAAATGGTATTCCCATACTCAAACATATCTGTAGTTGCATCTACTTTTTGTAATAATAGAATTACAATTTTTTAATAACTTAATGGGAGTTGACATCTACAGTATTTATGTTTTCTGGTGATTTTTCTCTCTAATCACTCATAGGTACCATCAAATAATATGCTGTATTATTTTTTCCTCTTTTATGTGTTTTTTCCCCCTTTGCTCAGCACCAGGCACTATTGTTAGCAAGCTAGTCAAGTTTCACAATCTCAATTCTGTTTTGAGACTAATTTAAAGTTCCACTAGATCTGCAGCTGTCAAATGAAATGCCCTAGTTACTATTCTGGGGCAGTCTTTGGTGTTTCTCTTCAGTCCTTATTATCTGGAAAATCTGTAAATAAGTTCTATAAATGGAACTTTCAGCTGCTTTTACAAAGAGTAACTTGGATTATAAGGTTTTAAGGTCATAAATTTTATTTGGAACTGACTCATACTATAGTGGTTTGATTTGACCAGCATATACCAACTATTTAAAAAGAAAAGAAGGAAGAAAGTTGAGCATTCCACTTATGAATGTCATTATATTCTCACCTACATAAATAGCAGCAGATGTTCAGGGGGATGTAGAAAGCACAGAGCACAAAGCTGGGGAAATATGACAATCAGCTCTAGGCAGAAATCTAAGCAAGAGATGAGCAATAACAAACAATCTGAGGACAGTATCTGTAAAGGTTGACAGATAGAATCTAGAACTGAAATGAGGTTTCAGTGATTTCAATGTAAGGACTGCAGTCCAGGACTATGGGTCCAATCACTGTTGGTGACAAGGGATATTTGGGGATGCCAGCCAATAATCAGAAGAGTGACTTGACTGGTAGGGTGCGTGGCTGGAGACAGTCGATTTAAGGGAGACAAACTAGGTCGGGGCTTATTTTGCATTGGAGTTTACAAATGTCTTCACATCAATCTTCCTTGTGATCTTGTATCTTTCCTTTTAGGCAGGGGTTATTGCTCAAATAGAGTAAACCAACTTTCCCCCAAAGCACACATCTGGTCAATGGTAAAGTTGAGGCTCAAAACCAGAGCTTCTGAATCACCTAACTTAAATTAACTTGTGTTCATTCTTCCATCTTATCTATTATAAAATATCTGTTAGATTACGTCAATAAGCCTAGTTAGTATCTGTTGCATTATGACGGGACCCACTATAAAAATCACCCTTTCCCATATGCATGGATTTGGGAGAGCAAAGTGATTCAAACAAATGAGGACTAAAACATAACCTTCGCTTCTGACAAAATTTTTATTAAAGAACATGACTTAGGACTGTCAGCTAAGTGAGCAGGTAAATACTGCTGCTCTGAATAGAACTTGCCCACCTGGTAACAGTCCTGAATAATCATGGTCCATCCCAAAAGTAAAAACAGAAGACAGAGAAAAGAAGGGAAAAAATTGAGTCAGGCAATCTGGTAAGTCACTTCACATGAGCAGGGGAAAGAGAGCAGTTATAAATTATTTAAACGGAAGTTCCTCCCAACAGGGAAGCACAAAGAGAATAGAAAGGAGTTGCTATCTCTGCAAAAGCAGTTGGTTTTTAATTAGCACTTAGTTTCATTTTGTTAGATTGATGAATAGATAAATGATGTTCACCTGCTGTTTATGATCAGCTTATGATACACTATATGGACTCAATTTTTTTTGACTTTGATATTGTCCAAGCATTTAGCTTCTTCATTGATTATTATTTTACTTTGACATTTCATTATTTTATAACTGTTCACATAACCAGGAATAAGAAAATAATGGGACCTCATAAATGACAAATTACATTGGATATTAAAACAATGAATTAGTCTAAGAAATTATGAAAAAAATACCACCATTTACGTTTTATCATCCACAAAGTATGTTTTACTTTTGATATCTAATTCAGCTTTCAAAGTTATTTTGGGGATTAGTTGTTATAAAACAATCTTTACAGATATCTGAGGGAAACTGGCTCCTGAGTAGTTAAGAGAACTGAACAACCACTGGCTAATAGAGAACCTGGGAAACCCATATCCTATGATCCAACCAGACAACATCTACAAAGAATTCCACAAAAGCCATATGAGCATGCCAATCTCAGCAACTTCAGCCCTTCCTGACAAGATAAAAATGATTCTGCATAGGGGATCCATGGCTTCCCCCTCACTATGCGCATGAAGGAGCTGCCTGCCTCTCCTTTGTATACCCTTCTCAACTAGGAGGAAAAGATGGGAGGATTCTGCAAATGCAGAATTTTATAAGAAAAAGAGGAAGGTAATCATGCAGAAGATGTTCATCACCTACATGTCTGGTGTAGGAAGGTGATAGCATAGAAAGGTTAACCATGTTTTAATGGTATATAAGAAAGCATATAGAAGGAGCTGATTTGAAAAGGAGGTGTGAGAAGGAGTGGATGACAGTGTAGGGAGTGCATTGAAGAGAATGTTTGGTCTTTTCCCCTGCCTTTGGAGAATTGATCTGAGTAATAGAGAAAAAGAAGATCAAGTCAAAAAGCTCTTGAGGACTATTCGCTTTGACCTCATAAAATATTTGAAGATAACAGGAGTAAAGATTGGAAGTTATGTTTGGCCTGAACACCTTTAACACTGCTCTGGGTTTGGTTAGCATGGATCACTGCTCTATAAGGGCTTTATTGCCCCTTTCTCCACTACCAAACCCATATTATTGAAATTCCAGGTCATAGGCCATTCTGTCCAATAGTTCACATTTCCCCTATTCTGTTCCTTATATTTTGTACCTTATATAGCTATTCACATATACTCTTCTCACATTTCTTCATTTAATATCAACTTTACAATATGAAACATGCCTTTACCTTTCCATGTTTAACTACATGTCCAAGAACAGCCATTGTTATGTCCCCCATGGTCAAACCAACTCCCTGCTAGACACCAGGAATATTTTTTCCCCCTGGTTACTCAGCAAGGGAGTTCCCGGGCAAAATGGGCTAGAAAAAGAAACATACCATGCCTACTGCTCAAATGCCATATGACATTTTCTCACATACTTCATGTAAAATACTTTTAACCTTTCAAACACATTGCATTTTTCTCTCCCTTTCTATTACATTTCTTCAAATATAAGATATTGCAAAAAGTGGAAATTCCATCCATAATTACCTTCACTCCTTCTGTGTACAAATACTGCAATGATGATAGCTTCCTTATGCTCATAGACCCATTTTTAATAGACTTTTTTATTACTGTAAACACATTTTATTACTATTTATATTCTCTAAGCTATGACAAGTATTTGGCATGCTAACATTTTATACCTAGCTCCTAGCACAGAACCTAGATACAGTAAATACTACATGTTTTATGAATTGAATATTTTATACAGAATTAATCATGGTTCCACTGTCACCAGGCCATTCGATATTAACTTAAAACTTATTTTTTAACACTTCAAAGGAATTTCAGCATTTTATTTAAAATGGCATTGGAGGATCAGTAAAAAGATATCAGGGTAAGTAAAAAGATATTAGTGCATGCACACTAAGCCAAACCTCATCACATTCCACACACATGCACACACACACACATACACACAAACACAAACACACACACCCTGCCAGCGCATCCTTATAATGTGGTGTGAAGTGGCATGGTGTGGAGTTTGGCAGAGTGAGGGGCAGTGGGGAGGAACTACCAGAAGGAGAACAGAAGAGTAGCAGGAAGAAAAAGAGCAGAGAAGCAGAGGCCATGAGAGATATGCCAGGGAGAGCCCAGTATGAAGTAAAGATTCGCGCGGGGACTAGGAGGACTGCCAGCCTTCTGGCCTTCCGTCACCTGGTTGCCACACTACATGGAAAAGCTCAATATACCTGGTTGCCACACTACATGGAAAAGCTCAATAAAAGCCTGAAAAAGCCACTGAGGACTCTAGGACTCTCCTTTACCCGTCTGCTCAGATATGGAGAACCAGCTCTGTGCCTTCCTGGCACCACAGCATATTTTAATAAAGTATCACTTCACATCAGATAATTCTCTTGTGTTTAGATCGTCACTTTAAAAAAAAAATAAAAAACTATGATAAACTATGATAAGGACCTCCCTGGTGGTGCACGGGTTAAGCACAGCACTATGAAGATATCTGCACTGCTGCATAAGTTCCATCCCTGGCGGCCGGCCAGGGAGCTGACACACATGGTGCAGCAGACCTCTACTGTCTTGCCTGCTGCTCCCTTCAGCAATGTATTTCAGTCAGTCTGCCTGTTCTGCTCCCCATTCTGTGAATCCTCTCACCCCCCATACCTCTGGCCTGTACCCCAGTTCTTGTATGCATTAATAAAAAATCTTTAAAAAAAGAAACTATAATAAAATAAATTTTATTATAATGAACTAATCTGATTTGAAGTCATGTGAAGAAGCAGGGAGCAGCTGCTTTTAATTTACAAATGTAGTAATGATTAGTTACCAGCAAATTTAGTACATAATTTTACTTAATGCACTAGTAAGTAGAGAAAATTTCAAATCACTGATTCAGAAAAAAAGAGATGGTTCATGGTGCTGTGGTGGTGGGAGAACTATGGGTACCATACCTTAGGGAGAACAATGATGTAAGAAAAAAAATTCAAAAAAAAACATAAAAGGAGAACCTTCCATAGTCCATCCTCCCACCCTGAGAATACTTCTATATCATTCCCAGAAGACATCAGTCAGGTCTGCTTAATTGGAAAATGTTAACAGTTGGAAATGTTTACCTCACATTAAGCCAATTGGCTCTTTTTTGTACTTTTGACAATTGTTCACAGTTCTGCTTTCCAAAAACAATACAAAACAAGTCTACTGCATATTCAACATGACAGAAGAGCAGACACCTAAAAGACAACAGTGTTGTCCACCATGAACTCCTTTTATCCTGTAAAATAGATGCAGTTTTGTTAAGTGTTCCCCCACATGGTGTTTATAATTTCCAGATCCTCCACACTATGTTATAAATGACCCTTTGAAATAGTGCTGCCCAGAAATGAACACGGAGTCCCAGACCTGACCTGGGCCTGGTGGCGCTGGAGCCGCCGTGATGGGCGGTGGTGCCTACTCACACAGGCGGAGGCCAACACTCTATTCAAAAGAAATGGCATCGGGTTACTTATTTTCAAGTGCATGGGAAAATAAAAATCTAAGATGAAGCTGTTTTGCCACCCCTCCCACCCCCACCTCTGCCACACACTCACGAACAGCTGGAGAGCATAACTCTCCCATTCCACAAATAAATATAAATTTGGGAAGCCACATTCAGGACTTTCTCCCTACTTGTTATTTTAATCCAGCATTTTAGTGTTCAGTATCCTTGAGTCTATCTCTTATGGTGACAGTTATTTCTTTCAACTTTTACAAGCTAAATAATAACTATTTTTTTAACCTATCTAAAGTCATTGATTTACATGGATGTAACTATCAATAGGACCCTCAAGGGTTCTCATTTATTAACATGTTCTTTTGGTATGATTTAAAAAGTTGTATCTCAGTAAGGTATAAGGAGGCAATCTCAAATTCTTGCTTCTAATATTTAAAAAGTTGGTTCTAGGTAAGCAAATCTTGAGTGCTGTATCTATTTGGGTGTGTATGACCCTCCAGATTTTGGTATTAACATGTTTCCTAAGTCCTCAGTTATGATGAATCTAAAAAAAAAAAGTAATTAATTTTTTTCTTTGGGCAACTACTTATTGTTGTTCTAAGGACAGATGTAACAACTTCTAAGCTCTTTATGCGTTGAAGATAAAAATGCAAAGACTGTCAAATTCAACATTTTATCATCTCGTTAATACTAAGCTGAAGCCAGGTAATTTTTTTCTAAATGTTTGTATTGAGACAGAGTGGAATAGCTATTACTAGTCAACTGCTTGTTATTTATTCACACCTACTTGCTTGACAAATCACTATCATGGCCATAATGTACCTTTTACAATATATAACATGGCTCAAAAACACCACGTACCTTGGGCCTCCCCGGTGGCGCAGCGGTTGAGCGCTGGGTTGAGAAGCTGCCCGCAGCCTCTGAAGTGTCAGTTCGATCCCCGGCTGCTCCCCGGCCACCGGATGAGGGTCCCGCATGGCGTGCAGACCTCTCCTGCCACCCGCTGCTCCCCTCAGCAGTGTACTTCGGTCCTTCTGCCTGCTCTGCTTCCCGCTCTGGCTCTGGTGAATTCTCTCACCCTCCCACGCTTCTGACTGCACCCAGTGCTTGTATAAATAAATAAATAAATATTCAAATCCTTTAAAAAAAAAAAAAACAAAACCCACCTAACTGGGGAGTTTTTAGTAATATGTCTTACAAGCGACAAATCTAACAAAAGCCCTCAGACCACTTTTTCCTTATATACTTGCTTGCATATACTGAGATATATACATATTTAAGTGTACAGTAGTCATTTTTAAAGCTAAATATATGCTAGGATTCATACACCATAGAAATTTCTCCATTGCTGTTCAGTGTACCATTGTTATTGTGTACATCCAACATAATATTTCAATAAGGAATTTAATCAATAGATTTGTTTTTACTTTTCTCTGAATATGTTTGACATTACCTTCATATCTGGCTTTATATTTCTCAGAAAAAAAAATTGCAAATGTCTGCGTTTGCACTTAAAATTGATCCCTTTTTTATTTTTGCCCTTTGTTAACTTAAAAAACTAATTTCTGAAAATTATTATTTAAAAAGCATATTTTCTGTTTGCTCTGGAATCATGTTTAATAAAGAAGTCACAAATTTTGAAAATGTCATGAAACACTTTTTTACTTTATCAATTGTAGAAATTTAAAAATCAGTGCCTTCCTGGGCTTCCCCAGTGGCACAGCGGTTGTGCACTGGGCTGCGAAGCTGCCCGCATCTTCTGTAGCGTGGTTCGATCCCTGGCCACTGGTATGGGTCCCACATGGCGCACAGACCTCTCCTGCCGCGCCCGCAGCTCCCCTCAGCAGTGTATTTCGTCAGTCTGCCTGTTCTGTTCCCTGCTCTGGCTCTGGTGAATTCTCTCATTCTCCCGCACTTCTGACTGTACCCAGTGCTTATATAAATAAATAAATAAATCTTAAAAAAAGAAAAAAGAAAAAAAGAAAAAATCAGGGCCTTCCTGATTGCACAAGGGGTTAAGATGCAATACAATGACTATCCCCAGCCATTGCAGCATGAGTTTGATCTCTGGCCAGGGACATGACCCATATGGTGCAGCCGACCTCTCCTGTCTCACCCACTGCTCCCCACAGCAGTGTATTTCAATGGCTCTTCCTGTTCTGTTCCCACTCTGTCTCTGGTGAATCCTCTCACCCCCACATCTCTGTCCTGCACCCCAGATCTCATGTGCATAAATAAATAAATCTTAAAAAAAATTATAATCAGTGTGAGCATATACCTTGGTTTGTCTAGGATAGTATACATTTACGCTTATTGTGGCAACCATACATTTCAATTTTTTTTTTTTTTCATTTATCTCCAGTTTCTGCCATGGTTTTGTTTGGTAATTGTTGAGGTATTTCTGAGATAAATAAGGTAATTAAATTTGAATGACAATTATGTTGACTTATCAGTCCATATATATGTGGGTTTATTTCTGGGCTCTCAATTCTATTCCATTGATCTGTGTATCTGTTTTCATTCTGTTTTGATTACTATAGCTTTGTAGTATAGTTTGAAGTCATGGGGCATGTTACAAATGAAACAAATGCAAATTCTTAGATTCAAAAGCTAGATTGGTGGTTGCCAGAGGGAAGGGCACTGGGGAATGAGTGAAAAGATAGAGGAGTCAATTGCATTATGATGGATGAAACTAACCTTGTAGTGGCACTCACAATGTAGGGTACACTGTGCACCAAGACCTTATACCGTATTACACATTAGTTACCCTGATAAAAATCATTTTAAAATATTAAGGCAGAAAAGTATATAGCATTGCTTCACTTCCACCACTTTCTGTTGGTTAAATCACTCGCAGAACAAGTCCAGATTTAATGTTGAAGGAAACCATACAAGGGTAATGGAGACTACGAACAATGCATGTATTTTATTATTTAGTAATGCTTTCATGTCTGACAAAAACTCACTGGATATGGACAAACTAAAAAAGGCAGTGAATAAATTAAGATAATTGTTTTAAAAGTACTGAAATTTGATCTGCTCCCCACTATCTCTGGTGATTCTTCTCACCACTCACGACTCTGGCCTATACCCCATTTCTTTAAAAAAAAAAGTACTGAAATTTGGTTTTTATGAAAGTGATAAACATATAATTTTCACAAAGTTTTCATTAACATATACCATATGCTATGGGGAGCAGTAGCAATGTCAAACACCAGATGAAGAAAGAAGACACAAACCTAGCAAAGCATCAGCACATCTTCAAAACTGGTAGTCACTTTTACAAAGACTGCTCAAAAATGACAATTTATCACATGCTGTAATTTTTACTTATTATGTTACAAATAATACATGTCATTTAGACAAAATAGCTGCTTTCCTTAATTTTCTAATGTAACTTTTGTAAATGCAAAAGTGAACTGATGATTGTTTCATATTTTCACTCTATTAGCAGATTTTATAAATAGTAAATGATGCAAGTTCATATTAGTGAGAACTGGTAATTCAAATAGAAAATTACTTTAGCAAATTTCAATAATTACTGCTTCTAATACATAGAATTAAAATAAAGCTTTTAGGGCATCCCTGGTGATGCACAGTTTAAAGTCTCAGCCAACCACTACAGCCTGAGTATAATTCCTAGCCAGGGAGCTAACCCACATGGCACAGCAGACCTCTCCTGTGTTACCCACTGCTCCCCTCAGCAGTGTATTTCAGTAGATCCGCCTGTCCTGCTCCCCACTCTGTCTCTGGTGAATCCTCTCACTCCCTACTCCTACAGCTGGCACCCCAGTTCTTGTATGCATAAATAAATAAAATAAATCTTTAAAAAAAATAAAGCTTTTAGATATGTATTCTGGCAGAAATGAAAATTCTGACATTTTTGGCAAATGTTATTGTAACTTCAATTACAAAGTTAGCCTTAAAGATAAAATTGTGATAGCGGAGGAAGAGAATAATAGTAGAGATGCAAATTTGGTGGAGTATTGTATTATAGTTAAACCAAAGTTTTTGCTAAATTAAGAAAACAATGGGCCATGATAATATTGAAAATTGATTGTGACAGACAGTATTGCAGATTGGGTGGTCTTCCCTAGTTACAATCAGTAAAGAGTACATTTTGGTAGAGAATTTAAAACAAATAGTGAAATCACCCCTGATTCAGTTTTTTATTACCATCATGATCCAGCAGTTCTAAACAATGACAAGTGCTAAAATACCTCTTTTAAAAATATTTTTGATTAAAAGTCTGAACAATTTCTACAATTATGATTTAGTATTAGCAATACACATGTACAAATATGTTTCAGATTAGAATGGTTTAATCTTTTACCTTAGCAAAATATTCTACATGGAAGTTAATTTGGAGAAATCCAATTATACATTCTCCTCCACTACACAAACTCAGCTCCATGCTGAAGAATGTAATACCATGCTGCTTCTTTTCTTCCTCCCCCTAGTAACTGGACTTTAAAAATGTTCCACCATTTGACAGCTTCTTTTTAATGAACCAAAATTTCTTAGGCATTAAATTTTCAAAAAACGATGTCTCTAATATCTTATTTTCATCAAAATTGCTTGGCACTATTTTAACATAGTTTTCAATGGTATATCTAAAACTTCACAAGTGAATATTTAATTAAATATTAATAATTGAAAAGACAATAAAAAGGAGACATTAAAATGTATTCTAGAATAGAAACCAGAAATTATACATGATAAAAGCTGAAATCATGTATGTAATTCAAACTCTTTAAGTCTAAAATACTCTATGAAAGTTGGAATATGTGGGAAGAAGTTTTTGATGATAAAAATCAACCTAATGAGGGCCTCCCTGGTGGCACAGGTGGTTAAGCGCCGCTCTGTGAAGTCCATAGCCTCAGCAGCGCGGGTTTGAACACGGTCGGCCGGCGTGTGTCCCACATGGCATGGCAGACCTCTCCTGTCTCGCCTGCTGCTCCCCTCAGCAGTGTGTTTCGTCAGTCTGCCTGTTCTGTTCCCTGCTCTATCTCTGGTGAATCCTCTCACCCTCTGCACATCTGGCCAATGCCCCTGTGTCCCGACCCGCGGGATTCGTAGGCACGAAAAGAGAAGGGCTGAGGATTGAAATGAGGGGCTTGAGACAACTTGACGCTAGCGTTTATTTCTTTATTTTTCTTTTACCTTTCTTTTACTTTTCCCTGTCTTTCTACCTTCCCTGACCTTCTCTCTGCTCCTCTCGCAATAACCTCTCTCACAATAACCTCTCGCAATAATCTCTCTCGCAATAACCTCTCTCGCAATGACCTCTCTCGCAATAACCTCTCGACCTTCTCGTGGTTCTCTTCTTCTATCCTGGTAGCTCCTCCCATCGTACCTCCCAGTCTCATTTGATTAATAGGAAACACCTGTGGTTTCTCAGCAGGCAAAACGGTAAAGCGAAAACTAATTAATGGCACGTGTGTTGCGCAACACGGCGCATGCTCCAGGCGGTTCCGGACACCCCTGCTCTTGGATAAATAAAATAAATCTTAAAAATAAAATAAAATAAAAAAGTCAATCTAATGAAATCATTTTAATTAGGTAATGGTTCCTTTTATAATTTGAAAGGAATGAAATTGAGAATATCTACAACACGGAAAATCTAAATTTGGCTTTAAATCCAAAAACATAATAAAGACAACTTATTTGAGTAATATTTGTCACATAAAAATGCTTGTTAGAATTAAAGCACCTACATACAGAAAATTTATGAGAATATGTAAACTAAATATTTTCATATTTAAATGAAAATATTGATTTAATATAGGCTTTATGTAGCAGCATTTGGCACTGAGTTTACCAGATAACTCAGTACTAGTCAATGAGGAAATTATCATCTATGCATATGGTCTATGAGAAGAATCAGTGTAAGATGTCACCAATTTTGGATTCTCGCTCATAAGTACAAGGTTGAAGTCCTTTCTTGTTTGTCCCAAATTTTTCACAACTCTTGCCCCTTAGTTCATCCCTCATTCTTCTGTTGTATTTCTTCAATTCTCATTTTGGTTTTATTCCTCCCCTCCATGCCAATCTCTTCCCCTCTTAAACTTAATGTCACATCCTATTCTAATCAGAAATTCTATTCTGAACAGAATACGCAATATCTCCAGTATCTTCCACCAAGCATTATGTAGTGTTTAATGTCTCCTTTTAATGTCTCCTGGGCCCTCCTAGAACACACACAGATTCTTATCAGGAATTTCACCTTCCTGCCTTTCTGCATTATCTCCCAGAAATAAGCCTTAGTATTATTGCACTTTTCTATTTATTCCTTTAACTCCTCTATTCAAATGTAATTCTAATTCACCCCTCAACACATGTGACCACAATTGACAACAAACAACTCGTGCCTTGTGATGGCCTCAAATCTCTGCAAGTGTCCATGGTGACTAGGCTGCTTCCAGTGCATTTGTAATGGAACCAGTCTTTGGATGGCCATTATGAAAATAGTTTTGAATGATTTTCTCTTGCTTTCTTCTTCTAGCAGCAGAACATGATGCCAGTTTCAGAATGGGAAAAAAAGTCTTCCACAGAGTTTACCTGCTCTGCTTAGATGTTGACTTAAGAAGAAACTTGAAAGAAATTACATGTTACATTGTGCTGGAAACTTTTTATTCTTTTGTCAACTGTAGTATGGGAAAAAACTATTCAGCTTACTCATCAGTGTTTTAGCTCTCACATCTTTTGTTGAGAGAGTAAAAAAGGTAGATATAAGAATTCTAACCCATAATTTGGTGCTAACATAATGGAAAGGGACATGCAGCCACATAATATCTGCATGTTTCAGCAGATTACGTAGCAATATTTTTTAAATTATCAAGTTACTTTTAATGTAATTACCATGTTACCTGACATTCTCAAGTCTCTTAATTCTCCAGAATATAATGGAATCTTTCTGTCATTGCAATTCACTTGTTAGTGTGTGGGTATCTGGCAGAGAACTGCAGTGTCTGTAAGCCAATTGTGTTATCTGCTGCACTATCAGAGGACAGCCTGTGCCTACACTGTAATCGATGCCAAATTCCTACGTGGCAACTAAGCTTTTCAGAATGAAAGACAAGTTCATCAATAGAAAATCTCACAGGACATTCACAGTGTCACACGTTTTACCTCTGCATTGTCGTTTCACCTGGGAAATCTCGGTTCCCCATGCATTCTGCTGTGCTTTGCTACCTGTCTGTTAAAAATTCTCTGACATTATAAAAAAGCCTGACAAGAATATTATGTGATAAAGTTTTCCAAATTAAGAGCTAGTTGTCAAAATCGCCTTGTTTTTCTACATGTGATTACAAAGCACAACTCAACATAAAAGATTTACTTTTTGCAAGGTCTACTCAAATTACTAGCATCAGCAAAGACTTTGCTGTAATCCAATTTCACCTGTCTGGTTGTCCTATAATGGATCTCCAAAAATAGCATTTATTTTAATACTTAGAGTACCTTTCTCTTCTCTGAAAGTTTGTGTGAAATTTGACAGCTCACATTTTATTTTATTTTTATTTGTGTATCTATTTCTTCTCCATCAGAGAAGGGTACACAATAAAGATATTATAGATGTTTGACTCCAACAGTCTTCTTCTTGTTGGCTGGTTCAATTTATAGGAGGGTAGAATTTTGTGCTAGTGTCACTGCTGCATGATCCCCAGATCCTTAGAGGCTACGTGGTTACAGATGATACATGGCCACAGCCTGCAATTTCACAAATGGTCATAGAGAACTGGGAAAAAAAGACAAGTCAATACAAACCTCATGTGTGATAGAAGAAAATTTCATCCTACTTATTTTCATCCGTACACAAGCATCTATCTAAGCAAATGGCATTATACAGATATTGAAAAAATGTAACATTGTTATGTGTTTGCAGGATGAAGTTAACATGTCAACACTCTGACCTAATATCAGTTACTGGCAGATTTTACTCTGCATCTAAAGAAAGGAATTAGAATTGCAATAAATAGTGGTTGCTGAGATATTTATATGAATTGAAATTTTTTTTTTTTTGAATTGAAATTTTTTTTAAAGATTTATTTATTTATTTGTTTGTTTGTTTATTTATTCATTCGTTCATTTATTTATTTATTTATACAAGCACTGGGTACAGTCAGAAGCGCAGGAGGGTGAGAGAATTCACCAGAGCCAGAGCGGGGAGCAGAACAGGCAGACTGACGAAGTACACTGCTGAGGGGAGCAGAGGGTATGGAAAGAGAGGTCTGCTCACCACGTGGGACCCTCACCAGCAGCCGGGGATCGCGCTTCAGAGGATGTGGGCAGCTTTGCAGGCTAGCGCTCAACTGCTGCGTCCCTGGGGAGACCTTGAATTGAAAATTTCTTTTAGGAAACTGTTCTCAGAGTTTTGATTAGTATCTGTCATTATCACTTTGCAGAAGGCTGTACACGGCCTCCCCCGGTGGCGCAGTGGTTGAGCACTGGGCTGCGAAGCTGCCTGCAGCCTTTGCAGCACCAGTTCGATCCCTGGCTGCTCCCTGGCCACTGGAGGAGGGTCCCACATGGCACACAGACCTCTCCGCAGACCTCTCCTGCCGCTCCCACTGCTCCCCTCATCAGTGTCCTCTGTCTGTCTGGCTGTTCTCCCTGCTCTGGCTCTGGTGAATTCTCTCACCCTCCCGCGCTTCTGACTGTACCCAGTGCTTGTATAAATAAATAAATAAATCTTAAAAAAAAAAAAGGCTGTACAAATGCTTCTCTTGAGGAAAAAAGTGATAGTAAGGCAGATGTGTTTCTAGAAACTCTTGAAAACAGACATGCTTGGAGATTTCTTCTCTCACTAGGACTGTTTTCGTGACTTTTGGAGGAAGGGGATGTCCTTATCCAGAGTCTCCAAAGCTGTGAAGCAGGCCCCACTGAATTTTATATCTTCCAAAGCTTACTTTCATTCCCTCTTCCCACAGTTAACTTATTTCTCCTGTGTTGTACCCTCTCACAAGGGGAAATAGTAAACGTACTTTACTAGTTAAATAACAATGTAAAAATCATAATCCTGGAACTATCTTTCTTAATTATTGCTAATTATCTTACTCATTTACACTTTCATAAAGAGTGTCACTTTGCAATTCCAAAACACTACCAAATTTTCACCAAAAGTATATGTAAATGAATATTATCACTCAGTGTCACCAACCCTGTACATCTGAAGTGACTTGTTTTGAATGTTTCATGGATAAAAATATACATTCTTTTTGTTTTAATATGCATTTTGTTAGTGAGTTTGAGCATTTGATATGTGTATTTTCCACTTGCATTGCTTGCATATTGTTTCTTCTATGCTTTGTTTTTAATTCTCAAATTGGACTGTTCCTTTCCTTTCCAAGGAAGTCATATATTATAGTATCCTTAACCCAGAGCAGATGTGGAAATTGAATTTCAGTCTTTTAAGTTTAATGACTATCTTTTGCCACTTGCATGACCTTAGTTAATTGTTTTAGTCATCTAATTGCTCTCTGAAAAATGGGAATATAGATAATATGTTACTCAAAAGACTGAAGTCAGGATTAAACTATATAAAATGGAAGTACGAGACAAGTGTCAAAATACCTTTTAGTTAATATTTTATTATAATTTATTATTACTTATTATAACTAATATCTATAATTGTAATGAAAAAGTAACACTTTATCTCATATATTTTGCAAATGTTTCTTCCAGCCATTTAACTTTTTTCTAGCTGTCTCTTAACACTCACTTGAAGCTTTTTATAGCTTAATTTTATCCTATTGGCACTTGGCTTTATGCAAAGTATAACTTACTCTTTAAAATAATTTTAGGCTCTTTTATGATTCATTGGATTATGCTATATATGAAATTACTGCAAATCTGAAGAATTTAATATAACCCCTTAATTCTATTAATATCTCTTTAAAATGGACTACCTTTCTTTATTCATAATGTTCTATTAGTATTTTACCAATATTAATATATGTACAGATCCATGTAACCATATATTATTTCAGACACATCACATTCTGAGATATTCCATAACCAAATAAAGTATTAAAAGTCCTACAGCTTTTTAAAGTAAATTAGTATGATTTGCATAAAGTCTAGTAACCATAAAGATAAAATTTAGTTATATAAATCTTTAAATATCCTTCATGAAAGAAATGTCATGATGAAGAAAGACAAGAAGGAGAGGAGGGGAGGGGGGAGAACAGAGAGTGAGCGAGCGTGTGCTCGTGCTAGAGCAGTGAGCACATACACGCTTAATTTAATAAGACTCCCGAGACGCAGCCTCGGATGACCTCCTGGTCAGAAGAACACACGGAGGAGCATTGGGGAGAGTGCCCAAGTGGCACTTGTCCCCCATCACACTCCCAACCAGGCTTGGGTGCCCATCACCCAGAAGAGTGCCCTGTAGAGCTACTGGAGAGAATCCAAAAACCCCACAAAACCCCAGCTGCTGTACTCACCAACTAGTGCATGGCCTGAACTGTGGGGGAAAAGGAACCACACACCACAATATTTGCAATTACAGCAGATCAAACCAAAAGCTAACAACAGGGAGAAAAAAATTCAAACAGTTAAGCCCGTCCTCAGTTACATGTTGTTATTAATTTTTAGTATGCGTATATTGTGATAAGAGAATGGAGTCTAAATATGGTTTCTATTTTGTGATATTTTGAGTTTTGGGTAAAATAGGTCACTTAAAATATGTATTGTGTATGCTTTGAAAAAGTGCATTACACATTTTTAGTGCAGGGTTTTATGTATGGTGAGTTAATTTAAATTATAATGTTCAAACATGCTCACTGCTTAAACATTTTTATTTTCTTAAGTCTACTAAAATCTGTCATTATAGTTACGGCATTGTCTATTAGACTTACGAACCTATCTTTTAGTCCTGAAAACCTATTCATTCCATCAATGTAGTTTTTTATATTGTAAGGTCATTGTTCTTAAAGTCACAACCTTTTATCATCAAGTAGTAATTCTTTGCTTCTAGTAATGCTTTTTGCATTAAAGGTTTTTGTTTAAAGTATCACTATACAACATCTTTTGGCAATATTTGCATAGTTTTTAGTTTTTGATTTAGCTCTGGTTTCTTCCAACTTCATTTTGACTAAGTATGAATTTCTTTACATTTATCCTTTTGGAATTTTTAAATATGTGAGCTGGCAGCATTCCCACTGCCCACCTGTGACTATGCAGGTGCTTCTTTTCACCAACTCTCTCCCTGTGCAGGGCAGCAGCTTTCTGCCTGCCCGCGACCTGTCAAGTCTGCCTGCAACCATGCAGGGCTCTCTTAGCAAAACCTGTTCCTTTTCCTTTCCCTAATAAACCTACTCTTTAAATATATTAAAAAAAATGTGAGCTGATGTATTCAACCATTTCAAGAAAAAAAACAATTATTGATTTACATCTTCTCCCCCCTTCATTTTTTTTTTTTTTTTGTGGGAACCTCGCCGGCGGCCTGGGAATGAACCAGAGCTACAGAAGCTGCAGGCAGCCTTGCAGCCCAGCGCTCAACCACTGCACCACCAGGGGAGGCCCTCCCCCTTCATTTTTTTCTTCTCTTCCTGACACTTTGATTAAATTATATAAACTAGATAAAATCAACATCTATATAATCTTACCCAGTCTTTTGTATTTTTTTAAAGATTTATTTATTTAAACAAGAACCGGGGTACAGGTCAGATGTGCAGGAGAGTGAGAGGATTTACCGGAGACAGAGTGGGGAACAGAACAGGCAGACTGACGAAACATACTGCTGAGGGGAGCAGCGGGCGCGACAAGAGAGATCTGAGACGCCATGTGGGACTCTCCCTGGCTGGCCAGGATTGAACCTATGCTGCAGAGGCTGCAGACAGTTTCACAGTGTGGAGCTCAACCACCTGCACCACCAGGGAGGCCCAGTCTTTTGTATTTTTAATCTTCCTTTCTACATGCTTCATTCTGCGTGGTTTTTTTTATTTTTTTTTAAGATTTATTTATTTATACAAGCACTGGGGTACTGGCCAGATGCACGGGAGGGTGAGAAAATTCACCAGAGACAGAGCAGGGAGCGGAACAGGCAAAAGGACCAAAGTACACTGCTGAGGGGAGTAGCAGGGGAGACAGGAGAAGTCTGCTGTGCCCTGTGGGTATATCCCTGGCCGCCTGGGAATCTAACTAGTGCTGCAGAGGCTGCGGACAGCTTCACAGTGCTGCACTCAACCAGTTGAGCCACCAGGGAGGCCCTGTCTGTGTATGTTTTAAAAGATTTATTTATTTATGGGGTACAAGCCAGAGGTGTGGGGGTTGAGAGGACCCACCAGAGACAGAGTGGGAAACAGAACAGGCAGACTGACTGAAATACACTGCTGAGGGCAGCAGTGGGTGAGTCAAGAGAGGTCTGCTGTACCATGTGGGTAGCTCTCTGGCAGGGGATAGAATGTGTGCTGCAGTGGCTGCAAATAGCTTCATAGGTTGTGTCTTAACCCCTTGCGCCATCAGGAAGTCCCATTCTGTGCATTTTTTTCCTAAACTCTGGTTTATTAGTTGCTTCTCCAAAAATTGATTTTTCAATCTAATTTAATTTTTAATTTTCTTTTTTTTATTAAAGTAACATTGCATTAAAACATTATGTAAGTTTCAGGGGTACATCATTATGAATCAACATTTGGGTGTGCTAAATTAAACTCATCACTAAAATATCTACTAATTTTATATATTGTATTTTTAATTCTATAATGTCCATTGGAGTTTTCATAGATTTCAATTCTACATTGAAATACACACGTATCTTATATTTTGCTTAATTTCTCTTTCATTTTATTTAACGTGCAACATTCTTATTTGCTTATTTCTACATGTGGATCATCTGCCTCTATAGTTCACTTTTACTCCTGATTATTAGTCACACATTATTTACATGCCTCATTCTACATCTCCTTCTAAGTTCTGTATTTATCATTAATTGTCAGTCATGTGTGCTTGCCCTTTGCATGTGTCAATTTTTATTTTATTTTTGGAAATTGTATTTAAATATGCATAGACACTAAAAGTGATGTTGTTTTAACCTGGAGAGAATTCATTTTTTCCTCTCTTAGCAGATAATTGGAAAGATAGATCAGAGTCCAATTAGAATTTAATTGGGATTACAGTGTTAAGTGATAGGTTTAATTAGAATTGTTCCATCCCATGGTTGAGACTGGATCTCCTGTGCTGTTGCCTAAGATCGAGTATATCTCTCTGCTTCACAGTGAAAATTCTAATCTTTGCAGCATCAGAGTTTAGTTATTTAAATTCTTCCTCTCACAGATTTGAAATATAGCAACTGCCTTGAGAGGGAATCACATTGCGCTTGTTACAGAGCCCTTCCTATGGTGTGACCTTGCCTTAGTGTCTAAGCTCTATAGGATTTCAGGTCCTGAAGTTTTATTTATTTTTTTTAAGATTGATTTATTTATGCATACAAGAGCTGGGGTACAGGCCAGAGATGGGGGGGGCGGGGGGTGAGAGGATTCACCAGAGACAGAGTGGGGAACAGAACAGGCAGATTGACCAAGGTACACTGCTGAGGAGAGCCGCAGGAGAGACAGGAGAGGTCTGTTGCACCGCGTGGGTAGCAACCTGGCCAGCCGGGATCAAACTAGCGCTGCAGAGGTTGCGGATTGCTTCATAGTGCGATGCTTAACCCCTTGCACCACCAGGGAAGCCCCATCAGGTCCTGAAGTTTTATCTGCCTCAGACTGTCTCTTTGTCTTGTAAGTTAGCAAATGTCCTGCTAGAAAAAAAAATGGTCTTATGCTTGGAGCTTCTCTAGATTTTGATCTGTCAATATCAATCAGCAAGTATGATGCTTGGAAACATAATTGATGTTTCATTGTCATTATAGAGCCGTTTGCCTCTCATGAACATAATCTTCTCCCCATCACAGAGCCAGAACACATTCCCAGAGGAAATTAGTAGTCAATCTTAGCTCACATAGTGAAAACTCTTCCTGAAATTTATTACCTTTGCCCTCTTTGTTTTCACACATCTTCATTTTATTTCAAATATAAGTTTTATAATTAATCATTTTCTCTTTGTTGAAGTGGGAATAACTTGCCACTATTTGTTGTCTTCCTTGAAGACGTCACAAAAAGTTGAATATTAGTGAGTTCAAAATTCATCTCAAGATATGCTCTGTTAAGGAGCAATTTGGAGATAGGGGAAAGTAAATGTTGCCCTGATCTGGAAAATGTGTTAATCTTCAGAATACCTTAAAATGTAACTTTTGCATGCATGCATGGACACACACTAAAACAACTACAGTACAACTCATGTTGGGGGCATACCAGGATGTTTCACAATAAGTTTAGAAATATTTTGTCCCTTTTGTTAAGATTTTTAGGAACGTATATTATTCAGACCCTCACCTCAGATTCATGCTGATTCATTAAAAGTTCATAGATCATGTTCCTGTTAGCCTTATATGCAAAGAATTTACCAGAGCTGGGAATTGTCATCCTGCAGAGAGGGATGGCAAGACATATGGCGCTTGGTTATGATTCACTCAGAGAAGAGTATGTTTTAAATGGTTGAGTCAAGTGGGAGCCCTTGAGCTACTTGAAGTTTCAAGTGGACTTAAGACATTTTTTTTTTATATGGAAAAATTTCCCCTACCTCTTCATTAATAATTTATAAAAGCCCCTTGGCAAATATCAGTAATAGCTAATTTAGGAAATCTTCATTTTAAGAGCTAATTTTTCAGTAGGGGATAATGGTAGCAAAAGAAAGTGTAAAACTGGAATAAAGCAAGTGGAGGTCAAGACATTTTGTGGATTATTAATGGATGGTGACAGAAAGCCTTGGCTGATTTATTTTAGAAAAGCAAAACTATTTTTTTTAGATTTATTTATTTATACAAGCACTGGGGTATAGGAGAGAGGCGCGGAAGGGTGAAAGAATTCACCAGCGACAGAGCAGGTAGCAGAACAGGCAGAAGGACCAAAGTACACTGCTGAGGGGAGCAGCAGGTGAGACAGGAGAGGTCTGCCGCTCCATGAGGGAATCTCCCTAGCTGGCTGGCAATAGCACCGGCGCAGCAGAGGATGCGGACAGTTTCACAACGGTGCGCTCAACCCGCTGCGCCACGGGGGAGGCCCAGAAAAGCAAAACTATTAAAAAGTGTAACATAAATTTTATTCCAACTGAAAGTTTTTAGACATTAACAGACATATTTCTCAGTAATAGAGTTCTTACCACGAAAAAAAAGGGCGTAGATAGTATATATCCTATATTAGAAATAGTTTCCTAAAACATGCCCTATGTCTTGATATGATGCACCTCTAGTTGTGAACCATAAATTCTGCTGATGCTTTAAGCTTTGAAAAATATGCAGTCTCCTTTTAAAACATGCATTAAATTTATGTACATAATATGGTAATTAAAAGACTATGCCATGATATAATTCTAGTTTTAAATTTTCCTTCAAATCTTTATGTCTTCCGGTTTGGAAGATGCTTAATTATTTGTGCTATCTTCACTCATATCAGAATATTCACTAGTTAATCACCATATTTTCACAAGGCCTTAGAGCATTAATAAATATGCATAATAGTTATTAACCTAAAAGGATAATAATCTAACCAATAAGACAAAAGTGAGGTGAGGTAACAATGTAGGGTAATACATAATCACTATAAAATAAATTACTATAAAATAGGAAGTATCTTGTCAAATTTCTGGAAGGGGAAATTACGTATGTGTTTACACACACACATATTTTACATGAATCAGTTCAGTGACTTAAACAATAGCAGGAAACAGAGATACAATGTTTAACTGCCAATTGATTCACGACAATTTTTGCTCAAAGATCTCTATAGAAATCCCCCACACAGGCAGAAACATGATATAGCATCACTGAAAGCTACCAGTGGTCAGACAGGCAGCTATTACACTCCTAAGCATTCAATGAAGAGCCCAACCACTGAGACTAAACGACCACCAGAGCTGCATTCATTATCCACCCAGAGCTATTCATTTCAACCAGAAATTTCTCTTCAGTCAAGGTTGCCCTGATGGATTCAAGGAACATATGTCACAGAAACACTTCCCCCAAAGGATTCTGGTTTTGCTATTAAGAAACTTAAGCCTGCATTTAAACAACCTTCTCCTATACTTCTAGACATGAACAATACCCCCGCATAGACATAGCCTCAGACTTGTGATACTTCTTTTTTTTTTTTTTTCTATAAAGGCATGTTTTATTTATTTATTTGTTTGTTTGTTTTGTTTATACAAGCACTGGGTACAGTCAGAAGCGTGGGAGGGTGAGAGAATTCACCAGAGCCAGAGCGGGGAGCAGAGCAGGCAGAAGGACTGAAGCACACTGCTGAGGGGAGCAGCGGGCGGCAGGAGAGGTCTGCGCGCCATGTGGGACCCTCCTCCGGTGGCCGGGGAGCAGCTGGGGATCGAACCGGTGCCGCAGAGGCTGCGGGCAGCTTCTCAACCCAGCACTCAACCGCTGCGCCACCGGGGAGGCCCCAGACTTGTGATACTTCTAATACAAGTGTGTTTCCCTAGGTATATTTGCCACCACAAAATATTTTAGGAATTAAGTGGTTAAAAATGAAAAAAAAAATACATCAACTCTTTCTCGCTGTGAGAAATGTTCTGAGTTGGCAAATCATTGTCTTCTCGGTCCTGCCTCTTTTGTTATACATATGGGTGACAGATGCTGAAATGTTTGAAAACTGTTAGAAAATTTACTTTACTTCAGGTGATCCCCATGCCACTTCAGGACAATCTAAGGTCGCGGCTGACACAGCATTTAAGAGAGAGGGGAAGAAATTGTTTTGTGTCATGGCCTTGGCATCTGAGTATAATCCTATGCCATTGCACAGACTGCTTCTTTGAAAACAATTGATTAGATAATACAATGTGGAGCTCTTATTTTTGTACATTATGCCTCCCTCATTTAGCACTGTAGACATAGCTACAATTTATCCTAAATGTCAAGCCAAAATTTGTGTCTCATTTTTATAAAGTAAACCCTTTCAAAGTTGGTGAGCAACATTCAAAGAAGAAAATCTGTAAGACTAAGAGTTTTGCATTAAATAAAAATGCATATACATATATCCCCATTTCTTTCTTTTTTTTTTTTTAAGATTTATTTATTTATTTATACAAGCACTGGGTAGAGTCAGAAGCGCGGGAGGGTGAGAGAATTCACCAGAGCCAGAATGGGGAACAGAACAGGCAGACTGACGAAAATACACTGCTGAGAGGAGCAGCAGGAGAGATCTGTCGCACCATGTGGGACCCTCGCCCAGCGGCCGGGGATCGAACCAGCGCTACAAAGGCTGCGGGCAGCTTCACAGCCTAGCGCACAACCGCTGCGCCACCAGGGGTGGCCCTACATATATCCCCATTTCATTCATTTCATTTGCAATACCTATCCTCTAAAGTTTTCCTAAAGTTGACCTATATTTATAACTATCCCAAGATATAAAAAAGTTGCTGGTTTTGCAATCGCCAACTTCCTTAACTTACCCGATATCACAGGGGTTTAACATAGTAATAGTTTACTTTTTATTCAGCAACTGTCAGAGCAGATCTAAACCGCACTGTTGGACAGCTGCCATGACGAATTGACTTAGGTATTCAGGCTTCTTCCACTCGTGGCTCTGCCTTGTCCAAACCTGGGAGTCCAAAAAGACTTTGGACACCTCTTGTAGATCTTTAGCATCTGGCTATGCACCAGGTAAATAGATCAGGTGGTCATAGGAGAAGAGCCCCCGAAGAGACATCCAGAGAGACTGCCCACATCCATTGGCCAGAACCACTGACTAAAAATGCAGTTTGGTTGTGGATCCAGGAAGAAAAGGCAATGAACTGATGAGCATAACACAGAGATTTCACCAGTAGTAACAATGTTGTTCAATTCAAAATCAAAATATTTTTGCTCCTGCTTTTCTGAATAATCACTCTGTTAATGTGGCTTTTTTCTCTACAACTAAATTAAGCTTATGAGAAGAAAGTGGCAAATTTACTTGAAAGTGAAAGTGGTATTATAACTATGAGCTTGGAAAGTAAAAGTGAAATACCTTAGAATATAAAGGTGATTCGTAGACTATCATCTATTACTCACTTCTCCTCATTGTTTGATTTGAAAAAAATCATTAGTTTGAGGACCAGCTTTATGACAAGATATCTATATATTCCTAATGTTCTCCTGTAGAGCAACACTTGAAATCTTGTGTCCACTTTGTATAGATTCAGATTTCTCTTATTTTAAAATGTATTCACTTAATTTTAGATAATAAAATTAATATAAAACCTAATTCAAAAATTTAAAATTCTTAGATTAGTGAGTAACTATGATCACATATTTTAGATGTTATACTCATCTAAATCTGCATTTAAGAAAAACAACTATTGAGTCTCCCCTGGTGGCGCAGGCGGTTGAGCACAGTGCTGTGAAGCTGTCCGCAGCCTCTGCAGCGCCAGTTCAATCCCGGCCGGTGAGGGTCCCACATGGCAAGCAGACCTCTCCTGTCCCGCCCACTGCTCCCCTCAGCAGTGTATTTCTTCAGTCTGCCTGTTCTGTTCCCTGCTCTGTCTCTGGAGAATCCTCTTACCCTCCCATGAATCTGGCCTGTACCCCGGTTCTTGTATAAATAAATAAATAAATCTTAAAAAAAATTTAAAAACTTAAAAAAAAACAAAAACAACTATTTCTGATAATTGCTGTTGAGATGAAAACGTATGTGTAAATGCTAAACCAAGGAAATTCGCAAGAGGAATTATGTTTTATATTACCTTGTTTCTCTTATTCTCTTTCCTTCCCATACCTTTTTAAGAATTCCTGAATAGAGGACTTTAGGTGAGCATAAACAAAAATGTGATTATGATTCCACATCAGTTTTATCAATCATTCATGTTTGAGAACAACCAAATTCATAGAAATAAACCAGTAACCACAGTAAAACATTATTTTGTTTGCCATGCTATCAAAATTTGTATTATATCAGAAATAGGTCAAATACTACCAACTATTTTATTAAGAGAATTATGAAATTCTTATATGAGATTATGAAGAATGCAAACCTTCCCTATAGTGTGACTATAATGAAACAAGCCTGCTGACAGCTTATGAAAATGACTAACATAGAATGTACAATACTGAGAGTAAACCCTAAGAAAAACTATAAACCTTTGGTTATTATGTGTTAATTTAGTTCATCCTTATTGAAAAAAAAATGTACCATTTTGGGGAATAATTTTGATAGTATTGAAGGCTATGCATGTATAGGAGCAGGAGATGTCTGGGAAATCTGTGCAACTTCCCCTCAATTTTTTTTGTAAAACTAAAACAGCTATAAAAATACAATTTAAAAAATGTAAATAACAATTTATAAATGGAGTTGCCAAGAGTACTTACCATTGACTCAGAAAAGAATGCAGTAATTATATTTTATTTAAGAATTTATTTATACCGGATGGTCTCACTCATAGCAGGAATCTAGAAAACTTAAATAAGGGACCAGGAAAATGAATATAAGAAAGTGAAAATCAAAATCAACAAAAAACTATGAACCAGAGACACTTTTTGGGGGGGTGGGGGGCGGGAGGGGAAGGATTGGGGTCAGAATGGGGCGTTTGCAATTGTATGGTGGAATATAAAAATAAAATTTAATATTAAAAAAAAAATTAAAAAAGAATTTATTTAATGCCTTTCTCTCTGTGAATGAATAGATATTATTTGGAAACCAAATAAATCAACTGTTTGGAAGTATTTTAAGTGTCACATGAAAAATAATAGATTTTCTTAAACATTAAATATAATCTTTATAAAAAATTAATGATAAATAGAAATAATATAGAAATGAAATTATAATGCAATGATGACTTTATATATTTAATTATAATTATTAAAATTATTAAACAAAACCTCTGCAGAGGGAAGGAAAGAGCACTGCAAGGAGTAGTGACTTATTAAAAACAAAATAGTAATAGATAGTAGATAAATTGAATAAATTCAGAACCAGTTGTAAGGCCATATATAATGGGTATAAATTTTGCCTTTAATAGGTTTCTAGCATAGACTACTTTATGAAAATAATGGTAACTTTGATCCTTTATATGATTATTCATAAGCTGTTTTTGTGCTGAACACTATTTTAAAAATGCCCATCTCCTAAGGTAAGGAACTTCAAAAATTGCGTGTGACCCTAGATGTCATGCATAATCCACGCCTCAGATTCTGGAACTAGCAACAACAATGTCATCGAAGACTTTATTATTGCTATAATGAAACAAGCCTGCTGAAGGTGTGGGGTTCATAATTATTTTCTTTTCACTGTGAGCACCAAAAAGTTTCCTTTGAATTCCTTAGTTATCACTCCTACCACTATAAGAGGTGTTAGAATGTTTTATTTACTAAGGTTTTATGCAGCATCCATTATGGTAGCCATCTTAAATAATTACAACTACATATGGTCACAACCAAAACCTTGCTTCCAAATAGTATGATGAAAAATACAAAAGTATTATTTCTGATGTTAAAGTCTCTGGTGCCCAGCAGATCCTGGCTCAAAGGAAAGGCCAAAGATCACAAGCAGATTGAGCATATAAAATGATGACTTAGAGAATAATATGTACCCCTCCACTAAATACCATACCTATCTTAGTTTGTGTGTTGTCAGCCACTGACTATTGAATAAGTTTGGGGAAAAATTCTCTCATTTACAGTACAGGTGTTTGTGGAAAAACA
The DNA here is from genome assembly GCF_014898055.3 of Talpa occidentalis. Taxonomy (NCBI): domain Eukaryota; kingdom Metazoa; phylum Chordata; class Mammalia; order Eulipotyphla; family Talpidae; genus Talpa; species Talpa occidentalis. The sequence continues at coordinate 63,013,502 of NW_023604861.1, forward strand.
CATGTGGATTCAAAATCAAAAGGTGTTAAAAAGCTTTGTCAAGCAAGGAGTATCCAGTCAGCTAAAATTGGCAGTGCCAGGCTGCTCTGATGAAATGCCCCAGGAAGCTTTGTTTAGAGAGTGTTGAAAAAGCAAACATTTTCTCTGATCTTTAGAGCATTGTTATTTGGGTATAAAAGACACCTCTTCTAATGGTGGAAAATGCACAGAGGATATACAAACTAATCCTGACCGTCAGACAGACAGAACACACCCCAGCCATTCTGGAAAATCTTCCATGCATACAGTAGCACAGAAGTCTTTTCTGACCTGGAACTTGTCTTTATCCTTCCCAGGATTATTATTCAGGGGAAAATTTGGAATGAAGAAAACATTTCACTGAATGTCCCTGTATCGTCTGACACCTGCATGTTATTTGCAAGGGGTAAGTACTGTTTTACAAAATGAAGATAATTTCCACCCAGAGTTATTGAAAATCACTCTCTCCCAGTCCTCCACCCACGATCACCACTTCAAAATAAGTAAATCAAAAGACATAAAGCAAATGAAAACATAAACATAGTATACAAGCTCTGGACTTTAACATTAAAAAAAATAGAAGTAACATCGCATTAAAACAGTATGTAAGTTTCAGGTGTGCATCATAAAAATCAGTATTTGTGTATCCCACACTGCATTCACACTAACATCCAATTCTTTCACCATAAATTGATGTGTTTTACCCAATTTACTCATCCTCATCCCACTTCCTTTTGGTAACCATTAATTGGTCTCATGGTCCAAAAGCTTTCTTCAGTTCATTTGCTTGATTTCTATATATATCACATATGAATGAAATCATATGGTGCTTGTCTTTACTTCACTAATCATAGTACCTTTGAGGTCCACCTCTGTTGTTACAAATGGTAAGATTTTATCTTTCATTTATATTGGAATAATAGGCCATGGTGTACATATACCTCATCTACTTTACCCAGTCATCTGTCAATGGGTATGTAGGTTGTTCCCGATTCCTAGCTATTGTAAATAATGCCACAATAAATAAAGGAGATTATATATCACATCCAATTTAGTGCTTTTTTTAATCTGGGGGGAAAATACCCAGAAGTGGAATGACTGGATTTTATGTCATTTCTATTTTTAATTTTTTGAGTAATGTCCATATTGCTTTCTATATATAACAGTTGCACCAATTTACATACCCACAACAGCATACAAGTGAACACTTTCCTCCACAACCTCTCCAACAATTGTTTGTCTTTTGGATAGTAACCATTCTAACAGGTATGAGTCACTATCCCTTTCTTGTTTTGATTTGCATTTCCCTAATAATGAGAGATAATGAAAGTATTTTAGTGTGCTTATTGGCAATCTCTATGTCTTCTTAAGAGCAAAATATAAGATCAGAAAGAAGCTCTGGACATCAGTTTTCTTAAACATACTACAAGGCTAAAAAGACCTATAAAAACAGTTCATAAACTTATTCAAATTAGTATAAACATAGGAACTTAGAAGTTTTTTCCTCATTTCAGTAGCTTCTGTGTTATCAGAAAGAGTTTATATTTAGATATATCTTTATTCTTCTATCATTATGCATGGCTTATATAAGCATTGCTCTGCTCCACTCTTTATTCATTAGTCATATTTTAATTTTATTTTTTTAAACATTTATTTATTTATGCATTCAAGAACTGGGGTACAGGCCAGAGGTGTGGGGGGTGAGAGGATTCTGCAGAGACAGAACAGGGAACAGAACAGGCAGATTGACTGAAGTACACTGTGGAGGTGAGCAGAGGGCAAGGCAGTAGAGGTCTGCTGATCCATGTGGGTAGCTCCCTGGCCAGGCATTGAACCCATGCTGCAGTGGCTGCAGACAGCTTCATAGGCTGTGTCTTAACCCATTGTGCCACCAGGGAGGCCGTCATTAGTCATATTTTTGAAAAAAAATATGTTTATTGAAGTAACATTGGTTTACAACATTGTATATGTTTTGGGGGCATAGGTTCACACCTAGAAAAATGTATGTTCTTAAACATTGCCTAACACCAAAGCACCAATAATCCTATACCATAGTCCATTGGTCTACCTCCCTCCTTTGCTCAACTCCTGTCCCCATGCTTCCCTCCAGTAGCCTCAGACTACAGTCAGATTTCAAGGATTTGTTTTAGCCTATTTTAGTGGGTACTTTCACATCGTTTCCTATTCAATAGATATGAGTGAAATCAACCAATATTTGTCTTTCTTTGAACTTATTTTCCTTAGCATAAACCCTCCAGTTTCATCCATGTTGTTACAAATAGCGGTATTTCATCATTTTTTATACCTGAGTAGTATTGCATTGTGTACGTATATGTCATGTTTTATCAACTCATCTGTCATTGGACACCAAGGTTATTTCCATAGCTTGGCTATTGTCAATAGTTCTGCAATGAACATAGGAGTGTATGTATGTATTCAAATTAGTGTATTTTTATTATTTGACTAGCTATCTAGAAGTATTACGGTATAATATGGTAGCTTTATTTTCAGTGTTTTGAGAAATCTCCATACTATTTTCCATAGAGACTGAACTATACTACATTCCCACCAACAGTGTATGTGTAAGAGTTCTATTTTGTCAACACCCTCACCAACACTTGTTGTTTCCGGTCTTTTGATATGGACCTTTCTCATAAATGGCAGATGGTTTTGATTTGCATTTTCCTGCTGATAAGTGTGATGAGTATTTTACTCTTGTGCATGTTGGCCATCTATATGTCTACATTGAAGAAATGTCTATTTTTTTCTGTCTACTTTTTGATTGGGTTATACATTTTCTTGTTGAGTTGTATGAGTTGTTTGTGGATTTTTAGATATTAGCCTCCTGTTGGATGTATGCTTTGCAAAGAATTTTATCATCTGAAACAAGATGACTCTCTTTTTTTTGAGAGAGAGGGAGAGAAAGGAAAAGTTTATTAAGGAGAAAAGGAACAGAAATAAAGTGGAACTCCACACTCGTGGAACCAGGCCAGGGAAGGGCAAGGAAGCCTTGCTTTGTGGCTTTAATGATAGTTTCTTTCCTATAAAAAACTTTTTAATTTGATGTAGTTCCAATTTTTATATTTTGTTTTTCTTCATTTTTTATTATATCACCCCCCCTAAAGACATCCCTAAAGCCAGTGATCTGGAGTATTTTGACTATTTTCTTGTACATATGTTATGATTTCAAATCCTAAATCAAGTCTTTAATACATTTTGATTCATTTTTTTTGTGAATAATATGAAGTAGTACTCTGATTTCTTACTTTTTATGTTGCTGTTCATTTTTCCCAAAGCCATTTGTTTTTGTTTTTGTTTTTAAATCTTTTTTTTTATCTTTTTTTTTTTTTATAGAGGCATGTTTTATTTGTTTGTTTGTTTTGTTTGTTTATACAAGCACTGGGTACAGTCAGAAGCGCGGGAGGGTGAGAGAATTCACCAGAGCAGAGCGAGGAGCAGAGCAGGCAGAAGGACCGAGGTACAGGTCTGCGCGCCATGTGGGACCCTCCGCTGGTGGCCGGGGAGCAGCCGGGGATCGAACCGGTGCCGCAGAGGCCGCGGGCAGCTTCGCAACCCAGCGCTCAACCGCTGCGCCACCGGGGAGGCCCAATTTTTCCCAATGCCATTTGTTAAAGAGTCTTCTATTCCTTTCATTGATTTGTGTGTGTCGCAACTGCTCTGAATACTACTGCTTTGTAGTACAATTTGAAGTGTGAAAGCATAATAACTACATTCTTCTTTTTTTGTCAGGTTTGTTTTGGTTATATGGGGTCTTTTTAGATACCATTCAAAGTTCAGGAGTGTTTGTTTATTTCCATGTAGAAAACTATATACATTTTGAAAGGGATTGCAGTAAATATCCAAATATTACTTTGGATAAGATAATTTTAATTCTTCCAATTTGTGAGTAGGGAATATCTTTCCATTTTCTTGCATCTTTATTTATTTTAACAATGTCTTATAGTTTTCTTGTATAGGTCTTTCATTTCATTTATTAATTTAATTCCTAGGTACCTAATTGGTTTGATAGGATTGGTCTCATGATTTTTTTTTTCTCTTTCAGTTTCTAATTTGCAATATAGAAACACAACAGGATTTTGAATATTGATTTTGTAACTTCCCAATTTACTGTACTGATTCTTTCTTTGTTTCTAATAGTATTTTAGCAGAGCCTTGTCAGTTTTCTATTTATATTTTCATGCCATCTGCAAAGAATTGCAGTTTTAATTTATTTCCAATTTTCAGTCTTTTTTTTTTTAAGATTTTTATTTATTTATACAAGCACTGGGTATGGTCAGAAGAGCAGGAGGGTGAGAGAATTCACCAGAGCCAGAGCAGGGAACAGAACAGACAGACTGACGAAATACACTGCTGAGGGGAGCAGCGGGCTCGGTGAGAGGTGTGTCGCACCATGTGGGATTCCTCGGTGGCGGTCGGGGATCAAACCAGTGCTGCAGAGGCTGCAGGCAGCTTTGTAGCCCAGTGCTCAAGCACTGTGCCATGAGCGGAGCCCCTCCAATTTTCATTCTTTCACTTACCTGTTTGTTCTACGTAGTACTACTAATACTATGTTGAGTAGTATTGGGAGAGTGGACATCCTGTCTTACACCTGAACATAGAGGAAAAGCTTTTCATTTATTAGCATTGTGTATTACGTTCGATATGGATTTGGTACATAAAAAATTTATTGAGAGTTTTTAATCACAATTGATGTTGCATTTTGTCAAATGCTTTCTCTGCATTTATTGACATGATCATAAAATTTTTATCTTTCCTTTATTAATGTGGTGAATTATATTGATTGATTTCTGGATGTTGAACATTCCTTGCATTTCTGTAATAAACCCCACTTTTTTCTTGAATTGTGACCCTTGCAATGTATTATTTGTTATTATTGTGGTTTACAAGGATTGTTGTTGAGGATTTCTACATCTGTGCTCATTAAGGTCATATTTGTCCATTCTTTTCTTTATTGTGATGTTATTGAATGCTTTTAGTAACAGAATAATATTGGCCTTCTGAAATATATTTGTGTTACCTCTTCTTTAATTTTGCAGAGAGGTTTGAGAGGGCAAGGATTTAGTTTATCATTGAAGGTTTGGTAAAATCCACTAGTGAAACTATCTGAACCTGGGCTTTTGTTTTGGGGAAATTTCGTTACTGTTTCAATTTCCAGGATTGAAACTGATCTATTCAAATTTTCAATTTTGTAACTTGCCCTTTTCCATTTCTTATTCTAATTATTAGAAATTTTGTCTATTAGTTATCCTTTCTAGTTTTTTGTTTTGTTATTTTTTTAAAAGAACTAACTTTTGTTTTCATAGAATTCTATTTTCTTTGATTTATATTTTATTTCCTCTCTAATTTTTACTGTTTCCTCCCTCCTTTTCTAGTTCCTTAAGATACAAGGTTTGATTGTTTATTTGAAATCTTTCTTGCTTCTTGATACAGGTGTATATTGCCATAATTTTTTTTCTTAAGTAGACTTTTTGCAGAATCCCATTCATTTAGGTAATTCATGTCTTCATTTACTTTAGTCTCCAGGGTTTTTTGAGTCATTTGTCCATTGCTGTCACTGGAGTTTTTGAAGTTCCCTACTATTATTGTATTGGTGCCTACTTATAGGTTTGTTAATTCTTGTATTACATATCTTGAAGTTTCTTATTTTGGTGCATATATATATATGTGTGTGTGTGTGTATGTGTATACACACACACACAAGTATTTTGTCTTTCTAATATATTCATAGTATTTTAACCCCTAGCTAGAGCAATTAGGCAAGGAAGCTATAAAATGGATCTAAATTTGGAAAGCAAAAGTAAAGCTATCATTTGCAGATTATATGATCATATGCATATATAACCCCAAGGAATCCACAGAAAAACTAGTTAAAATAATATGCCAGTTCAGCAAAGTGACATAATACAAGATGAACACACAAAAATCAGATGACTTCTTATATGAACACAAAGAACTAGAATAAAAATAAATTATGAACTTCATCCCATTTACAGTGTCACCAAATCAAATGATAAAATACCTGGCAATAAACCTAACAAAGGAGATGAAGGACATATTCAAGGAAAACTATATATCATTGATAACAGGAGTAGAAGACAACAAAAAGAAATGGAAAGCTATTTCTTGCTCATGGATAGGAAAAATCAACATCATTAAAATAGTCATCGTACTCAAGGCAATTTACAGATTCAATGCAACGCCAGTAAATATACCAATGGCATTATTTCAAAAAAATGGACAAAAATATTACTGCCATTCATATGAAACCATAAAATACCACAATAACCAAAGCTCTCCTGACTGAAAAATGGGGGAAAATGGAGGTATCACATATCCAGATTTCAAACCAAGCTATAAAACCATAGTATTTAAAACAGCATGGTAAAGGAACAAATAAGTGACACACAGGCCAAAGGAATAGACTTGAGAACCCAAATAGAAACCACACATTTATAGTCAACTAGTCCATGACATAGGACTGAATTATATACATGGGAAAAATAAAAGACTCTTCAATAAATGGCATTGGGAATATTGTGCTGCCACATGCAAAAGAATGAATCTAGACCATTATCTCATATTATACATGAAAATCAATTCAAAATCAAAAAGGACTTGAATATAAGACATGAAATACATAAAAGAAAACATGGGTAAAACTCTCTATGACACACACTTCAGAAATTTCTTTGCAGGTTCATTCCCAGGGAGAAGGAAAACTGAGGAGAATATAAACAACTGGGACTAATCAAACCAAAAAACTTTTGTACAAAGAAAAATACAGTGATAAAATCAAAGAGATATCCTAAAGAATGGGAGAAAATATTTGTACATCATATATCTGATAAGGGATTCACATGAAAGATCTGCAAAGAACTCTTACAACTCAACATAAACAAACAACCCAATGGAAAAATAGGCAGAGAAGATTAACAGTCACTTCTCCAAAGAAGACAAAAGGCATGTGAGAAAATGTCCTTCATCACTGATCATCGGGAAATGCAAATTAAAATCACAATGTGATACCAACTCACTCAAGTGAGAACGGCCCATATCAAAAATTACTGGAAACAAGTGCTGTTAAGGGTGTGGAGGAAAAGGAACCCTCTTACATTGTTGAGGTTTTCCAAAAGACTAGAAATAGATTTACCATGTGACCATGGTAAATTCTACTCCTAGGTATCTACACAATTCTACTCCTAGGTATCTACACAAAGTATATTAATTCAACTTAAATCTGAACTCCGATGTTTATTGCAGCACTATTAACAATAGCCAAGATATGGAAACAAACTAAATGTCCAAAAACAAATGAGTTGATCAAGAAGATGTAACACACACACACACACTCACATGCAAATACTAATCAACAATGAAAAATATATATGCCTGCCATTCATAACAACATGGGTGAAATTTTTAGGGTTTACACAAAGTGAAATAAACCAGAAGGGGAAAGATAAATGGTGTCATTTATATGTGAAATACAGAAAAAAACAAACTTAGAGTTAAAGATGAACTGTAAAACCAACACTTGAAAACTGAACATTGATCTCTGGCTTTCAGAGGGGGAAGGGAGAGGGCATTAAAAACAAGGGGGTGGGTGAGGGCCTCCCCTGGTGGCGCAGCCGTTGAGCACTGGGCTGCGAGGCTGCCCGCAGCCTCTGCAGTGCCGGTTCGTTCCCCGAACGAGGGTCCCACAAAACAAAACAAAACAAAACAAAACAAAACAAAACAAGGGGGTGGGAGAGAAAATGCAATGGACTATTGTGAAGGTCTATAGTGCTCTCATTGTGGGATTGTTATGGTGACTGCACCAGAGAGGAGAAATCCTATACTGTCAAAACATTGTTGAAATAATAGAACTTCACAACAAAAAACAACAAAAATGTAAAAATAAATAAAAAGTAAATTAAAAACCTGTTGAGTTTTAAAGTTGTATTACTAAGACTTTGAGGTGATTTTTATATGTCTAGATACCAGTTTGCTTAAAGGTATAATATTTGCATCTATTTCCTAGTCATTGGCTTATCTTCTAGTTGTGTTCATGTTCTTTGTTGGAGGGGAAAAATTTTTGTTGGAAGTTTTTGGCATTATTTTTTATTATTTTTCTTTTTTGTTTTTAAACATCCATTTATTTTTTCGACAAAATAGGATTTTTTTCCATTGGGGTGGTCACCATAGTTTTCCCAAAACTAAAGTGCCCACAGTCCTCCACCACTTTCCACCATGCTCTCTTGCCCTCAACCACTTTGATAATCTCTCCCTTTCCCTCCTTTCCTGGGTGTCTCGTATCCATGGTCTGCTTTCAAGCATCAATCTTAGAGTTTGTCTTTGGCCAATATCAATAAAACTATAAGCAACAAGTACTGTTGAGAGTGTGGAGACAAAGAAACCTTATTACCATATTGGTGGAATGTATACTAGTCCAGCCCCTGTGGAAAATGTGGAAATCCCTCAAAAGACTAAAAATAGATTTATCGTGTGAACAGAAATTCCACGCAGAAGTATCTATCCAAAGAACAAAATATACTAATTCAAAAGGAAACCTGTACTCCTGTTTGTATCATAACAATTTATGATAGTTAAAATATGGAAACAAACATCACCAACATGGAAGTGAAGGGCTGTTAGGATTAAATTCCCCCATAAAAACAACTGATAAGGGGGAAATTGTAACAAGATCCTGGGAGGACCCAGATGTTTTGGACAAAAGTGGTAACCCAATAGAAGCAGGGGGAAGGTGAGAGCAATGGATGAAAAAAAGAGAGGGGGATATTGATCCAGACACCCTCCCCTCTGCATCACCCATGAACCTGGAGCATTTTGCCCAGGAAAAGTAAAGAGGAGATAAAGTTTGGAAGCAGCAGGAAAATATTGAGTCATCTAAGAGCTCCAGAACAAAGGTCAGCAGGATAACACAGGTAGATGGGAATGGGACTCTGGTAGGTCCCAAACCCATGATTTGGAACTGAGCTGAGAACTGCTGGGCAGGCAGGAGTGGGGTCGGCCGGCTCTGAGAATGGACAACACTTGCACCACTGTGGGAAGCTAGAACTGCACCACTCCCCTTTGGCAATGGGCCCCACCATCCACCCCTGGACAGAGGGAGGGGATCATCAAGACAGGACCCATCAACATAATCACAGTACCACTACCCTTGTGGAGATTTGGTGCAATACTGCTGACTGTCAGTTCCCAACATCCCAGAAGGAGCACCCCGAAGATATGTCTTTTTCTGTAGCAGTGACACAGTATCCCAACTCATAGAACAAATTAAAAAACAGACAACAGGGAGAAGGGAAAATACAAATAACCAAGCAAGCCCTGAGGGAGGGACATACCACAAAAAGAAAATCAACCACCAGAACTCAAGAACAATGACATGGAAGAACTCTGCCTGCCAGATACAGAATTTAAAATTTAAACATAAAATTTAAACATAAAATTGTAAAAACATAAAATCATGATTAAAAAACATAAAGACGAAAAGGAAAATAATGATATGAGACAAATAATCAATGAACTGAAGAACGAAATTGAGAGCTTAAAGAAGGAAATAAAATAAATGCAGGGGATTAAAAGATTAGTAGAGAAGATAAAGAACTCTGGGAAAAGCAATGAAAACAGTATTGATGAAAAGGAAAAACAAATCAGTCCTCTCAAAAATACAGAAATAAAAAGAACCAAAACAGAAAAGAAAAGAGAAGTGGGAAGGAAAAAGAAATTGAAATATATTGATAACTCTCTGACCCAATGAGGAAAGAAAATATAAGTGCTACAGGAATCCCAAAAGGTGAGGAGAAAGACCAAGGAACTGAAAAAATATTCAAGGAGATAATCTAAAAGAACTTCCCAAGCATGAAGAAGGAGGTGAAAGCAGACATACAAGAAGAGAGAAGACCAAATTTCCATGACTAGAGAAAAGCTACAGAAAAGCATGTAATAGTACAGTTCCCAATTTTAAAAAAAAAAAAAAAGACAACTCTAAATCGGAGACATTCTGTTGAGAAACGGGAGGGAGGCACACAAGAGACTATGGTGATGGCTCACTGGTGAATTGATAGTAGAAATCCTATGGGGACTACAACTGAAAAAAGAAAGCAAACACTGATAAAAATACAAACACAAATAAATAAAAATATGTAAAAAGATGGGAAAAGGCAAAAAAAAAAAAATGGAAACAACCTGAATGTCCCAGAAGAGATGAATGTATCAAGAAGATATAGTATATATTAGAAATGGAATACTACTCAGAAACCAACAAACACAATTAATCTTGAAGTTTAATTCATTATTTTTTTTTTAAAGAATTATTTTATTTTATTTTTTAAGATTGATTTATTTTTTTTTTAATCTTAAATTTTATTTTTATATTCCCCCATACAATTGCAAACGCCCCATTCTGACCCCAATCCTTCCCCTCCCGCCCCCACCCCCCAAAAAGTGTCTCTGGTTCATAGTTTTTTGTTGATTTTGATTTTCACTTTCTTATATTCATTTTCCTAGTCCCTTATTTAGGTTTTCTAGATTCCTGCTATGAGTGAGACCATCCAGTATTTTTCTTTTTCTTTTTGGCTTATTTCGCTGAGCATGATCCCTTCCAGCGCCATCCATGTTGCTGCAAATTGCATGTGTTTATCTTTTTTGAATGCTGAGTAATATTCCATGGTATATATGTACCACATCTTCTTGATCCAGTCATCTACTTTTGGGCATTTGGGTTGTTTCCAAAGCTTAGCTATTGAAAACAGTGCTGCTATAAACATAGGGGTGCAGGTGCTCTTTGGAATTGATGTTTCTGTGTCCTTTGGGTAAATACCTAGGAGTGGAATTGCTGGATCATATGGAAGCTCTATGTTTAGTAGGTCCAGAAATCTCCACACAGCTCTCCATAGTGGTTGGACCAGTTTGCACTCCCACCAACAGTGCAGAAGAGTTTCTTTTTCTCCACATCCTCGCCAACATTTGTTGTTGCTAGTTTTTTTAATATGTGCCATTCTCACTGGTGTGAGATGGTATCTCATGGTAGTTTTGATTTGCATTTCCCTGATTGCAAGTGATGTTGAACATTTTTCATATGTCTGTTGGCCATTTGCATTTCCTCTTCAGAGAAGTTTCTTTTTAGCTCTTCTGCCCATTTTTTGACTGGATTATTTTCTTTGTTGTTGCTGAGTCTCATCAGCTCTTTGCAGATTTTTGTGATCAGTCCTTTATCATTAGTGTTGGGTGCAAAAATGTTCTCCCAGTTGGTGGGGTTTCTCTTTGTTTTTGTTATTGTCTCTTTTGCTGTGCAGAAGCTCTTTAATTTGATGTAGTCCCAGCTGTTTATCTTTGCCTTCACTATCACTGCTTTGGGTGATGTGTCTGTAAAGATGTCTTTGATGTGCAAATCCCGTAGTGTTTCGCCTATATTTCCTTCTATGTATTTTATGGTTTCAGGTCTTATGTCTAGTTCTTTAATCCATTTTGAGTTGATTTTTGTGTATGGTGTGAGGTAGTGGTCAAGCTTCATTCTTTTGCATGTAGCGACCCAGTTTTCCCAGCACCATTTATTGAACAAACTTTCTTTGCTCCAATGCATAGTCTTTGCTCCTTTGTCAAAGATTAGTTGACCATAAATCTGTGGGTTTATTTCTGGATTTTCTATTCGATTCCATTGGTCTGTATGTCTGTTCTTGTTCCAATACCATGCAGTTTTGATGATTATGGCTTTGTAGTATAGTTTGAAGTCTGGGAGTTTGATGCCTCCATTTCCTTCTTTTTTTTTTCAGTAGAGCTTTGGCTATTCGGGGTTTTTGGTGATTCCATATGAATTTCATCAATAATTGTTCTATTTCTTTGAAGAATGCCATTGAGATTTTGATTGGAATAGCATTGAATCTGTATATTGCTTTTGGTAGGATGGCCATTTTAATAATGTTTATTCTTCCAATCCATGAGCAGGGGATGTCTTTCCATTTCTTTGTGTCTTCTTCTATTTCTTTTAACAGTGTTTTTAGTTTTCTTTGTATAGGTCCTTTACCTCTTTTGTTAGATTTATTCCCAAATATTTGATTTTTTTTGTTTCAATAATAAAAGGGGTGTTTTTTTGATTTCTTCTTCTTCAGATTTATTGTTTGTGTATAGGAAGGCTACTGACTTTTGCGTGTTGATTTTGTATCCTGCCACTTTACTGAACTGACTGATGAGTTGAATTAGTTTTTCTGTGGAGATTTTGGGGTTCTCTATGTATATTATCATATCATCTGCAAATAGTGATAGTTTGACTTCTTCTTTTCCTATTTGGATTCCTTGGATGTCTTTCTCTTGTCTTATTGCTCTGGCTAGGACTTCCAGTATTATATTGAAAAGCAGTGGTGAGAGTGGACATCCTTGTCTTGTTCCAGATCTTAATGGAATTGCTTTCAGCTTTTCACCATTGAGAATGATACTGGCTGTTGGCTTGTCATAGATGGCCTTTATGATGTTGAGGTATGTTCCTTGTATCCCAAGAATTTCAAGGGCTTTTATCATGAATGGGTGTTGCACTTTGTCGAAAGTTTTCTCAGCATCTATTGATATTATCATATGGTTTTTATATTTCTTTTGTTGATGTGTTGGATAACGTTGATTGATTTTCGGATGTTAAACCATCCTTGTGCCCCTGGAATGAATCCAACTTGGTCGTGGTGAATTATCTTATGGATACATTGTTGGATTCTGATAGCTAAAATTTTGTTGAGGATTTTTGCATCAGTGTTCATTAGGGAGATTGGCCTATAGTTTTCCTTTTTGTGTTGTCCTTATTCGGTTTTGGTATTAGTGTAATATTGGCTTCATAGAACGTGTTTGGTATTGTCCCTTCCTTCTCAATTTTTTGGAAGAGTTTGTGAAGGATAGGCACTAATTCGTCTCTGAATGTTTGGTAGAATTCATTTGTAAATCCATCAGGTCCTGGGCTTTTGTTTTTGGGGAGGTTTTTGATTACCATTTCAATTTTGCTGCTTGTAATTGGTCTGTTTAGGTGTTCTATTTCTTCTTTATCTAGCTTTGGGTGATTGTAGAGTTGTAGGAATTTGTCCATCTCCTCTAGATTGTTGAACTTGTTTCCATATAACTGTTCATAGTAGTTACTGATTATTCTTTTGATTTCTGCTGTGTCCGTTGTGATTTCTCCTCTTTCATTTATGATCCTGTGTATTTGTGCTTTCTCCCTTTTTTCCTTTGTGAGCCTGGCTAGGCGTTTGTCTATTTTATTTATTTTTTCAAAGAACCAGCTCTTGGTTTCATTGATCTTTTGGATTGTTTTTTTAGTTTCAATTTCATTTATTTCTGCTTTGGTTTTTATTATTTCTTTTCTTCTACTGGATTTGGGGTTTTTTTATTGTTCTTTTTCTAGATCTTTGAGCTTCGGGATTAGGTTGTTTCTTTGAGTTCTTTCTTGTTTTTTGATGTGAGCTTCTATTGCTATATATTTTCCTCTTATTACTGCTTTTGCTGCATCCCATACATTTAGGATATTGGTGTCCTCCTTGTCATTCAATTCAAAGAATTTTTTAATTTCTTCTTTGATCTCCTCATTAGTCCAGTGGTCTTCCAGTAGTGTGGCTTTTAATCTCCATGAGGTAGGATAGTTCCTTGCCTTCTTTTTATGATTTATTTCTAGTTTGATGCCTTCGTGGTCAGAAAAGATGGTTGGTATGATTTCAATCTTGGTGTATCTGTTGATGTTTGTCTTGTGCCCCAGTATGTGATCGATCCTGGAGAATGATCCGTGTGCGCTTGAGAAAAATGTGTACTCCGTTTTTTTTGGGTTTAGTGTTCTATAGATGTCTGTTAAGCCCAAATGCTCTAGGTCCTTATTTAGAGCTTTAGTTTCTTTACTTATTTTTTGTCTTGTTGATCTATCCATTGTTGATAGTGGTGTGTTGAAGTCTCCCACTACGTATGTGTTTTCTCTGATGTCTGTTTTCAGAGAGGACAACAGTTGTCTGTTATATTTTGGTGCTCTTTCGTTTGGTGAGTATATGTTAATGAGTGTTATTTCTTCTTGAAATATTGTCCCCTTAATCATAATGTAGTGACCATTGGGGTCTCTTTTTATTTTTTGAGTTTGAAGTCTGTTTTATCTGATATAAGTATAGCTGTTCCTGCTTTCTTTTTTGGCCCATTTGCTTGTAGGATTGTTTTCCATCCTTTGACTTTGAGCCTATTTTTATCTTTTGTAGCTAAATGTGTTTCCTGGAGACAGCAAAAGGTTGGGTTTTGTTTCTTAATCCAGGCTACAACTCTGTGTCTTTTTATTGAAGAGTTTAGTCCATTTACATTTAGAGTTAATATTGATATGTTAGCATCTGTATTTGCCATTATGTTTGTCTTTCCTTTGATTTTATTTATTCTTTTAATAACTTTTTTTTTTTTGTTCTTCTTTCGTTGTTATTCGTCCCTCTGAGGTTCTGGCTTTAGGATTCCTTGTAGTATTTTTTGGAGTGGGGGTTTATTCGTAATGAAATTCCGGAGTTTCTCTTTGTCTGGGAAGGTCCATATTCTTTCTTCATGGAGGAAAGAGAGCTTTGCAGGATAGAGTATTCTTGGTTGGCATCTGTTTTCTTGGAGTCTGTTGACTATGTCCCTCCACTCTCTCCTTGCCCGTAGTGTTTCTTCAGAGAAGTCTGATGTCAGTCTGATTGGTTTTCCTTTGAATGTTATCTGTTTCTTTCCTCTTGTCAGCTTCATTATTTTTTCCTTGTCCTGGATTCTTGGGAGCTTTACTATTATGTGTCTTGCTGTGTTTTTCCTTTCGTCGTGCAAGTTTGGTGTTCTTCTTGCTTCTTGTATATCAAATTTCAGCTCCTTCTTCGCATTTGGGAGTTCTCTTCAATTATCTCCTGGAATATTTTCTCTGTTCCTACATCTCTCTCCTCTCCTTCTGGAATTCCTATAACTCTTATATTTCCTTTCCTCATGGAGTCAGATAGTTCTCGAAGTCTTTCTTCATTCTTTTTCCTTCGTTACTTCTCTTTCCTTTTCTGTTTTGGTTCTTTTATTTCTGTGTCTTCAAGAGAACTTATTCGTTCTTCCATTTCATCTATTCTGCTTTCCTTGCTTTTCCCGGAGTTCTTTAGTTCCTCCATTAATTCTTTGATCTCCTGCATTTCTTTTACTTCCCTCTTTAGGGACTCAATTTCATTCTTCTGACCATTGTTTTCCCTCTTTAGGGACTCAATTTCCTTCTTCTGATCTATCACTTTTTTAATCATGGCAATTTTAAATTCTCTTTCTGGAAGGCTCAGAAGTTCTTCCAAGTTGCTGTCGTTGCAATCTGGGGAGTGGTTTTCTTTTTGTGGTGTGCTTCTTTCCTGAGGAGTTGTTAGGTTGCGTGTGGTTCTTCTACTCCCTACTGTCTGTTTTCTAATTTGTCGTATGCGTTGGGACACTGTGATGCTCGGACTGACTGGCATCTTGGGTGAACTTCTCCGCTCCCCTCTGGCTCTTCCAGGAGCCATCTCTGCCTTCTGGGGGAGCTTTCTGCTGGTTTTAGGCAGATTTTACTGAAGAAATGTCCCTGTTCTCAAATGGCGAAGCGGGATGCAGTCCCTGCGCTTCCGGTTTCAGGCACACTCTTCTGCGCACCCGGTCTGCCCCGGACGTGGGTGCCTGCTCCCTCTGTGGGCTCAGACTGCTGGTCGGAAGGGGCCTGGCGTGGAATAACTTCCCGGCTGGCCACTGCAGAAGCCTTCTGCCCTTTTCAAGCAGTCTTAAGAAATTTCCTGTTCTATGGGGTGTTAGTGACTTTTTTTTTCCTGGTCACTAGGTGGCGCCAGAAATCTCTCCTATTTT
The DNA here is from genome assembly GCF_014898055.3 of Talpa occidentalis. NCBI lineage: Eukaryota > Metazoa > Chordata > Mammalia > Eulipotyphla > Talpidae > Talpa > Talpa occidentalis. The sequence goes on from NW_023604861.1 coordinate 63,029,363, forward strand.
CTTTGGGGGGCTGTTTTTCGTCCCCCCCACCCTGTGGGACAGGGAACAGAGCGGGGATGGTAGGGTACACCTCAACAGCTTTGGGGTGCTGTGTCTGCCTTGTGCCCCACCGTCGTGGAGAACCCACGCCCCGAATTTTCGTGCCCCGGGTCTCAGTTCAAAGCCCTCAGTTCCAGGACGCGGGCTGTAGCCCAGTTCAGTGGCGCGGGAATGGCGCCTTTTGCACTGCTCCCGTGCCCGGGTGCCTGGTTCCTGCTCACTCAGGGAGGGACCTTCACCTCAGTGAGGACCTCCGCGCGTCTCCCCGCAAGCCTAGGTCGTCTCCCCGCAAGCCTAGGTCGCAGGCGCGGGTACCTGGGCAGCCGCGATTCTGGTCTGCACTTGCTTTTCAAGCTCCCCGAGCGCGCCGCGTTTCCGCGCCAGCTTACCAGCAGCCCGGGCTGTGTGCGGGTCTCCCGGGGTCTTTGTTCTTCTCTAATGGCGCCCGGAGCCGTTCCCTCACCGCCGCGGCGGATCCTGCAGGGTTCGCCTCAGCTCCCGTTCACGGGGTGTGGTGGCTGCAATAGTTCCTTTCCGCTCACAGTCCCGCTTGCTGCGTCGTTTGTTCTTGTTGGTTGTTTTGGTTTGTTGTTTCCCTCCTCTCTGCCGGTCGGAGAGTGCCGCCTCTGTGGGCGGGGGAGGGAGCAGGGTTCTGCGCTTCCCTCCCTTCTAGTCCTCTTTTATGGCCACTTTCTTCTTCGGGTAGTTTGCTGGAGTCACCCGTTTATCTTCCATGTCCCGGTTCTCACTGGGACCTGCCGCTTTTCCTCCCTATTAACTTTTTTTAATAGGAGATCTTACTCGCAGCGTCTCCTCGCCGCCATGTTGCTCCGCCCCCTCCAAGATTCTAATTCATTATTTTTGATTTATATTACTTTTTATTAAAGTGACATTGATTTACAATTGCATAAAATTCAGAGGTACAGGCTCACCTCTTCATGTGAGTGTTAACCACCAAGGTACTCAAAATCTTCCAACATAGGCAATTAAACCTTGTGCTTCCTTTGTTCCTCACATCCATCCTCTTCCTTTGGTAGCAACAATTCTACAGTAATTTTTTTTTTTAAGATTTATTTTATTTATTTGTACAAGCACTGGGTACAGTTAGAAGTGCGGGAGGGAGAGAGAATTCACCAGAGCCAGAGCAGGTAGCAGAGCAGGCAGAAGGACCGAAGTACACTGCTGAGGGGAGCAGCGGGCGGCAGGAGAGGTCTGGGAGCCATGCGGGACCCTCCTCTGGTGGCTGGGGAGCAGCCGGGGATCGAACCAGCGCTGCAGAGGCTGCGGGCAGCTTCGCAACCCAGTGCTCAACTGCTGTGCCAGCGGGGAGGCCCTCTACAGTAATATTTCTAGGGATTGTTAAGGCTTAGTTTTTTTCTGTTCCTTTGATTTTGTTATGTGTATTCCAAAATAAATAAAATCATCCAGAATTAGATTATTTCCTTGTGGATTATTTCACTTAGTATAACCCATTCCTGTTCTTTCCATGTTGTTGCAAATGGCAAGATTTCATCTTCTTTTATAACTGATTAGTACCATTATATATGTATGCATTATGTATGTATGTATGTATACCACACCTCTCAACCTGTACATCTCTTGTTAGGTACTTAAGTTGTTTCCATAACTTGATTATTGTAAACAGTGAGCACAGAAGTTCATACATCCCTCCAAATTAGTACTTTTGTATTTGTGGGTTGATACCTAGGATCTGAATTGCAAGTTCAGATGGTACAACTCTTTTTAATTTCCTGCGGATCCTTCATACAATTTTCCATAAAGACTAAGTCAGTCTACATTCCCACCAACAGGGCACACAAGTCTTCATTTTTCCACACATCCTCACCAACATTTGTTGCTTCTTGTCATTTTGAGATTTCTGCCTATTTTCACACATGTGACTTGGTATCTCACTGTGGTTTTGGTTTGCATTTCTCTGATGATAAGTGATAATGAACATTTTTTCATATGACTGTTGGCTCTCTATATGGCTTCTTTGGAGAAGTTTCATAGTTCTTCCCATTTTTTTTCTTGTTGTTCAGTTGTATGAATTATTTATTTTTTGGATATTAGTCCCTTGTCAGATGTAATATGTGCAAATATTTTCTACCATTTGTGGCATGTATTTTTGACTTATAAAAGTTTCATTGCATTGATTCAGAGGCTCTTCCATTTATAAAGTTTATAAAGTTGTAGAGACATGGTTGTTCATTTTATAGTTCAATTTTCCTTAACTCACTAGTCTTAATTTTGTATGAATTATCTTCAATATGTTATGTCATTTCTAACATTATTTTTTTATTTTTTTAAAATTTTATGTATTTTTACATCATTTTTCATTTTTGCACCAATGTATGCATTTTCATCTTGGTTATAGTCCCCATACAATTCCCAGCCCCCCTGTTTTGATCCTACTCCCTCCTACCCCCCCCACCCCCCATAGTCTCAGGTTTATAGTTGCTTGTTGATTTTTATTTTTACTTTATTATAATTAGTCTTTTCCCTGGTCCCTTATTTAGGTTTTCTAAATTCCTGTTATGAGTGAGACCATCCGGTATTTTTCTTTTTCTTTGTGGCTTATTTCACTGAGCATTATCCCTTCCAGCTACATTCATGTTGCTGCAAATTGCATGAGCTTTTTTTTTTTTTTTGATTGCTGAGTAATATTCCATTGTGTATATGTACCACATCTTCTTGATCCAGTCATCTATTTTTGGGCATTTGGGTTGTTTCCATAGCTTAGCTGTTGTAAACAGTGCTGCTATAAACATATGGGTGCAGGTACCCTTTTGAATTGATGTTTCTGTGTCCTTTGGGTCAATACCTAGGAGTGGAATTGGTGGATAATATGGAACCTCCATCTTTAAAAGATTGAGGAATCCGGCCTGCCCTGGTGGCGCAGGCGGTTGAGTGCCACTCTGTGAAGCTGTCTGCAGCCTCTGCAGCACTGATTCAATCCTGGTTCCGGAGCGAGGGTCCCACATGGCGCAGCAGACCTCTCCTGTTGTGCCCCCTGCTCCCCTCAGCAGTGTTTTTCGTCAGTCTGCCTGTTCTGTTCTCCGCTCTGTCTATGGTGATTCCTCTCACCCTCCCATGCATCTGGCTTGTACCTGGGTTCTTGTATAAATAAATAAATAAATATTAAAAAAAAAGATTAAGGAATCTCCACGCAGCTCTCCATAGTGGTTGGACAAGTTTGCACTCCCACCAGCAGTGCAGGAGTGTCCGTTTTTCTCCACATCCTCGCCAACATTTGTTGTTGCTAGTTTTTTTTTAATATATGCCATTCTCACTGGTGCAAGATGGTATCTCATTGTAGTTTTGATTTGCATTTCCCTGATTACAAATGATGTTGAACATTTTTTCATATGCCTGTTGGCCATTTGCTTTTCCTCTTTGGAGAAGTTTCTTTTTAGCTATATTGCCCATTTTTTGACTGGATTGTTTACTTTGTTTTTGTTCAGTCTCGTTAGCTCTTTGTAGATTTTGTGATCAGTTCTTTATCATCCAACATTAAATTTTGATGTTTTTGTTTTCCTTTCTAATTATTTATTTCTTCTCATCTTATTGTATTGAATAAAATAAATAAATTTTTGATAGAAGCTGTGATAGAAATAAAATTTATATTCTTCCTGATTTTCATTATTTTTATTTTTAATTTTTTTTATTTTTCTAAAGTTTTATAGTTATATATAAAAGTATAAACCTTTTTTTTAGATTTATTCATTTATTTATTTATACAAGCACTGGGTACAGTCAGAAGCGTGGGAGGGTGAGAGAATTCACCAGAGCCAGAGCAGGGAGCTGAACAGGCAGAAGGACCGAAGTACACTGCTGAGGGGAGCAGCAGGCGGCAGGAGAGGTCTGCTAGCCATGCAGGACCCTCCTCTGGTGGCCGGGGAGCAGCCAGGGATCGGACCAGCGCTGCAGAGGCTGCGGGCAGCTTCGCAATCCAGCGCTCAACCGCTGTGCTACCGGGAGGCCCAAAAGTATAAACTTTTATTATACGTCAGGGAATCGTCCTTCCATTCTAGTTTGCTAGATTTAAAAAAAAAAATCTCAAGGTGGTACTGATGACTTCAAAATTTCTTTTGTATCACTGTATTATATGTATTATAATATTTTAATGAAGTGCAATATAGTATTATGTTTTCTGATTTTACCCATTTGGAGATTGTTAAATACATTGTGCCCAGAGTTATTGATTTTTAAGAGTCTGCTGAATTAGCTATACTGAGAAGTTATTTTGGGTTGTTGGTTCCTAACTTCATGCTTAGGTAAAGATGCAGTTTTTCCTATACATTACTTTTCTGCATTCTCTTCTTCCTCACTGATTTGTTTTTCAGTTACTATAGTAACATTCAAAATAAAAATAGTTTATATGAGATATTAGTTGATTTATCTCACGTGATAGTTTAAGTCTATGCTATCAGTTCCGATATGATTATCCCAAACTACAGGGACCTTCATGAACATCTTGCTTTTCTGACTTATTTATCCACTACCCTCCATTTCATGGTCTAAGCATATTTTTTTCAGGTCCTGCTACAGGTCAACATTTCACAAAGCAGCAAAAGAAGGAAAAACAAAACAAAACAAAACAAAACAACTGAGGTTGTTTTTTGCACTTATATTTAAAAGTGCAAGTTTTTATTATATGTGCCAAATCTATTCATCTATCAATAGAAACTAATCACATGGTCTACCCAGATAGAAGAAAAGGATGAAAACTGTTGTTGTTGTTTTTTTTAACTCCCCCCTCCCACCATGGACATTTTGAATTTAGCTTACAAGAAGTAAGGGACAAGAGATATTTTGGATCATCTAGTAGTTTTTCCAGAGTCCATCCCTCTGACCACTCAAATATCCACATGTATCCCTTCTTCCATACCTAGAACATACTCATGCTGGCCTCAGAGAAGACAACTCCTGCTTCACATTCAGGTGCTGCAAAGAACACAGATTTCAGGATCTCTAGGGAACATTTTGTCTTCTCTAAGAGATGCAGATGTAATTACTTAATTTCTTATGACCTGCAAGTGTTCAAGTAATCTACCTTTCTAATATCATTGATATCATGGTGGAATAAATAGATTAAGAACAACAAAATTTCACAATATGCCAAAGGAAGGATGGAAAACACAGATTTATAGCAATTATGAAATAAATCACTCTGGAAAAAATTGGGGGACAAAACACTACAAAATAGAACATATTGCAGAATTTCCTTCCTTTTCAAGGTTAAATTATATTCCAATATATGTATATACCACATTTATTATGCATATGTTTGAAAGGATTGGCGTGGTAAAGAGAAGAGTCAGACCAAGTTTCTGACAGGTAAGAACTGTATTTGTGCCCCCTGGCGAGGTCTGGCAACCCCTGCAGGGATCAGAGAAGTCAAGCCCTTTGTGGGGGAGAGATGTCCTTTTATAGGGTGAGGAAAGGTTAGGCTGGAAACTGGGTATGCAGAACCGAAGTTGTTTTTTCTAAAGTTCTGTTTTTGGCGGTTTTGGTTGATTGCTCTCAGGTCCCATTTGTGTCAGGTGGAGGCCTCTGGTTCCAGGAACTGAGGCAAAGGTGGAATCCTCTCTGCAGTTTCAAGGCCCCTCCTCGTGCCAGCAGCCAGGGGCCCTCACCAGGCCCCCTGCACTGACCTGACCATGTTTATCTGCAAACACTTGGCTGTTGCTACGTTTAAAATATCTCAATAAACATGGGTGTACACATAGCTCTTTGTGATTCTGCTTTCAGTTATCTGGGGTATATATACTGAATTTGACTTTCTAGTATTTCATTGAGGATTTTTACATTTATGCCTTTACATTACTAGTGAAATTGGATTTTCTTTTTTTTTTTATGCTTTGCTATCAGGGTAATGCTGGCCTCCCAGAATGAATTATTAAGTGCTCCTACTTTATTTTTTTTAAAGCTTGAGGGAAAATTTTCATTAATTCTTCCTTAGGGCCTCCCCTGTGGCACAGCGGTTGAGCGTTGGGTTGCGAAGCTGCCTGCGGCCTCTGCGGTGCCGGTTCGATCCCCGGCTGCTCCCCTACCACCGGAGGAGGGTCCCACATGGCGCGCAGACCTCTCCTGCCGCCCGCTGCTCCCCTCAGCAGTGTGCCTCGGTCCTTCTGCCTGCTCTGCTTCCCGCTCTGGCTCTGGTGAATTCTCTCACCCTCCCGTGTTTCTGACTGTACCCAGTGCATGTATAAACAAAACAAACAAATAAATAAATAAAACATGCCTCTATAAAAAAAAAAAAAAATTCTTCCTTAATTGTTTGGTAGAATTGACCAGTAAAGCCATCTGGCCAGGACTTATTTTCAGTTAGGATATTTTTAAATTCTTATCCAATGCCCTAACAGTTATAACTCTACATTTTATTCTTTCGATTTTCGTGTTTCAGTAATTTGTCAATTTTATCTATTTATGCAATTTGTTAACATATAATTGTTCTTAGCAATCTCATATATTCCTTTTCATTTCTGTAGAATCAGGAGAAATCACCCCACTTTCGTCTCTGATTGCCTCTGTATTTCTGGCTTCCCTTTTTCTTTTCTCTTTTCTTTCTTTCTTTCTTTTTTTTTAATTTTAGTTCATCCAGCTAAAGATTTTTCAATATAATGCATGGAAACAGCTGGTGGTTGACCTCAATTCCTGGTTTTATAGTTTATCCTCCATTTACTTCCATAGGACATACATTCCTAAAAAAACAATAGCCCTAGGATGCAAAGTAGCACATTTTCCTACAGGGCCTCCCAACCGTTGCTTGGGACAGTAAGTCTCGCTTTAATCTTGTCTCTCACAGAGGAAACAATGTGAGTCCATTCACTCCATTAGCACAGATCTCATGGCCACTGGTTGCTTTATGGCATGAAAGAATGGAAGCCAACCATAATGGAGGTTTCACTTATCACTCGACACTTGAATTTATCTTCATATCTTCCCACCCCTCTCAGTCCATGAAAATCATTTTTTTATGTGTTAAATGTGGTTGTATCTTATCACATATTTGCTTTTCATAAAATACATGCTGAATATCTCATGTCTGTATATTTTGAAGTAGAAGGGATATTTGGAAAATCTGTACATTTATCATGTTTTAAAAATTCTGCTGATTTGTTTGAACCTTGACTGGATTATAGAAATCAACATAAAATGGAATGTCTACAGGTTATCCCTTTGGTAATACCCACCATGGCTTTATTTCACATCTCGTATTTTCACTATTTCTTTTGACATTTACTAATATGCTCTTGGGTTATAAACACAGATTATAGCTTCTATTATTTAGCATTACATGTTCCCCATATATATGTTTTACTTTTGTTGGTCTATATTTCCACTATTCCATCAAAATTTAACTCATGCCCCACCTTCTCCATACCTTCACTGACCCTCAAGACTTTTGAATATGTTCTCATCACACTTCTTCGAAAGTGAATACCAAGCTGTATACTATAAATTCTGGTTTACAACTCTATTTCTCAAACTATGCAATAAATTTCCTAAATGCAGGGATAGATTCTTATTCACCTTGGTTTCTCCAGTGCCTGGCTTAGATTTACAAATATAATCAAAATAAAATGTGTTTGAATTAATTCATACAGCTATTTATTTATTTTTTAAAGATTTATTTATTTATTTATACAAGCACTGGGTACAGTCAGAAGCGCGGGAGGGTGAGAGAATTCACCAGAGCCAGAGCAGGGAGCAGAGCAGGCAGAAGGACCGAAGTACACTGCTGAGGGGAGCAGCGGGCGGCAGGAGAGGTCTGCGCACCATGCGGGACCCTCTTATGGTGGCCGGGGAGCAGCTGAGGATAGAACCGGCGCTGCAGAGGTTGCGGGCAGTTTCGCAACCCAGCGCTCAACCGCTAAACCACTGGGAAAGCCCAAGCTAGTTATTTTTTTAAGTATAGTATCATGCAGAGGTTAGAGTTCTGATTCCCTCTTTACTTCATGCAAGTAAAATATTCTCATGGGGGCTCAGTGTTTGGTTTTATTTGTTAATCTGTAAATATGAGAGAGGCATATACTGTTGCTGGTAATGTTACTGCCAGATTTAAAATACTACAAAATCTTTAACAAACTACATGTAGTATGATCTCATTATAAATAATTCTAGAGATCCTTTGGAACATGGGGTAGTACCATTAGTTTTACAGGAGACTATAAAAGTAGTTTTTTTTTTTTTTTAGTTAAAAATGACTTTAATGAAAATGAAATGTCAAATGTCAAAATTATTTAACTCTTTCATGAGGGAACCAATCACTGGTGTGCTAAAGTTGGTCCAATGAAGAATCTAAGAGATTAAAAATATATAGCCACTGAAAGATAATAATAATAAGATTACTAAATTATATACCAAATTTGTAAATATCCCACAGGGCAATAAAATTGTATCATTTTACTTCATAGTTCTTTTTACAAGACATGGATTATTTACATTTTTATTGAATAAAAAATTTACAAGGCAACAAATATCAACAGAATCTGGGACTTAATAGTTAACGGCAATTTGATCAAGGGTACATATTCCTAAAAAATTAAATAAGCATTGGATAGTATTGTTGGACAATGCTTCAAGACATGTTCTAAATCATTTGCTTTAAATTTAAGTTACATGTTTTTTGTAATGATATTTTATCCATATTATTATGAAGGAATTTCCATCACCATTCAAGGATGCATGTGCTTCTCAATTCCCTAGTAATCTAATAAAAAAATCATAGATCTCTTGATCCATAGAGTAATGTTTCCAAGCATGTGAGATTTTCAAATTATGTCAAAACATTGCTCAGTACCACACTTGTAATTTTTTATGATACTTAAGTTTTATTTCAACTATTATGATATTGTAACATCAATGGTATTTTTGGCACCCATATAATGTTAAAATTGGGTTAAAATGGAATGATTCTAAATGCTAATTCATTTTCCCCAATATTCAAAGAACTTTACAACTAAAGTTTAAGCACTCATTATTGGGTATTCTCATGACCATTTAGGTTTCTATAATGGCCATCTCATTATTGGAAAACTATGCAATTTAAACATACTAATTTTGGATTCTTCTTAATTCCTCTTAGAAGGATTTTCACAGTAATACATCTTCAGGAGTGGCCTTTAATTCTCTCAAGTATTTTGTATTTATGGAAGATCAATAGACATAATGTATTTACTGAATGTCATTACTTTTCTGAAGACTTATGGTCCTTACTCTGACCAACAATCTAAAAGTTGTTATTTTGGCAGATTGATTTTGCCTTATTGAATGTGGAACAACTGACATAAAGGCGACCTATTTAAAACTTGGAATGAATCAATAGAGTTGAAAAAATATAGAGAAAAAATAAATTGACATATTTCCATTTACTAGAAATGTTTCTCCTATCACTTCTGTTGCAGACACAAAGGCACAAAAGAAAATAAAATTCTCTAAGAAAAAGGCAAAAATAAAAGTTTAAATTTAATAAGTAATTAGTAGTACAACTAAGGAAGGATACCAAAAAGAAATGGGGAAGGGTTAGGAAAAGAATAATCTTGAGATTGTACAGTTTCAAACACCATGCTAGACATTTTATAAGAATCTGTTCAAATTTCAAAACATTTCATATTCATTTGATGGTCTGAGAACTGAGAGGAGACCATTAGAGGCCTTTTGATAAACCTGTGAAAGAAATCAGGAGGTAAATAAATGTGAACAGTGTCACAGTGGATAAATTATTTCAAGAAACATAAGGAAATGGATAAAAGAAGTGGAAATTTGTTTGAAGGAGAAAGACAAATGAGAGAGTTCACATTAAAATTATTTGCTTTTCAGAAATAAAATTTGTTTGTTCACTGATGAAGAAAAAAATGTGGAGAAGGTATGTACCCAAGAAATGAGATGTTTGAAAGAAGAAGGCACTGGAAGATATGGGAAAGACAATAATATTTTGAGGATCAATTATTGACTAATCACATTTCTTCCCACCTCTATCCCACATGGAAAAGCCAAGACCCCAAAAAATGAAGCAATTGGCATGACAGGGGGCACCTCGTAAATAACTACAGCATTTATTTATTTATTTATTTATTTTTTAATTTTTCTAGAGGCATGTCTTATTTATCTATTTGTTTGTTTGTTTATTTGATACATGCACTGGGTACAGTCAGAAGCCGGGAGGGCGAGAGAATTCACCAGAGCCAGAGCGGGGAGCAGAGCAGGCAGAAGGACCGAAGTACACTGCTGAGGGGAGCAGCGGGCGGCAGGAGAGGTCTGCGTGCCATGTGGGACCCTCCTCCGGTGGCCGGGGAGCAGCCGGGGATCGAACCGGCGCCGCAGAGGTCGCGGGCAGCTTCGCAACCCAGCGCTCAACCGCTGCGCCACCGGGGAGGCCCAACTACAGCATTTAAATGGATACTTGGGTGATTCCATGTTCAAGATCCTCAATGACCATGATCACAGAGGAAGGACTGGGACAATGTTTTTATTTTGAGAAGGAGAATATATATATATATGAATAAAATGGTTGAGAATTACTATTTTCTTGCTCAAGTTGATGACAAAAACAATTTTGAAGTGTGTATTGGGGAAAATGGGATTTTGAGGAGATCAGGAAACTCCGGGGAGTCATGCAATCTTGGGATAGCCTTGGGAACCACTCAAACTATCACCAGTGCTGGAGGAAAACCTATAACAACATAGTTTGCTATTTCATTGGTTTTATTGCACCACTGGTGAAATAACATCCCCCAAATATGGACAACCTCTCAGAATTATGTTCAGCTATGAAATTTAAAAGAGTTTCACACTATGAAAAAAGACATATATGGCAGACTTATCTCACAAGTTTTATATTGATGGATCATCATAATCTACAGTATAAAAATTTCATGAATAGGAAAGAAAGATTATGGTTTTAACAACAATTGGAGGGAAATAATTTAGTTCACATAAACCACATTCTTTTAAAAAAAATATTTATTTATTTATACAAGCACTGGGTACAGTCAGAAGCATAGGGAGGGTGAGAGAATTCACCAGAGCCAGAGCGGGGAACAGAGCAGGCAGACTGACGAAATACACTGCTGAGGGGAGCAGCAGGCACAGCAGGAGAGGTCTGCACGCCATGTGGGACCCTCGGCGGTGGCCTGGGATCGAATCGGCGCTGCAGAGGCTGTGGGCAGCTTTGTAGCCCAGCACTCAACTGCTGCGCCACCAGGGGAGGCCCCACATAAACCACATTCTAGTGTAACACTCCACCTTTTGAGAAAAAAAAAAAAAAAAAAAACATTGTTGGGAAGTCATTTTAAGTATTTGTCCTTTAATATCTGTTAAAGCAATAAAGCTACAATGTTTGTGGCCTACTAGCTGACAATATTAGTGAGAAACCTCAGTGAATAACTTGAATGCCAGAAGACTATTGCTAAAGAACAGATAAAATAAAGGAAAAGTAAATTTCACTTGTGTTTAGTGAAGGTATCAAAAGAAAAGCCATCTTTTTCTGCATGAAGGGAGTTTGAGTGAGCAGATGTTACTGATTTAGAATACAAGGGTCTAGAGCTCAGCTCTCCTAGTATTCCCATGTTCTAACATTGCAAGACCTTCTTGGGTTTCTGATCAGGGGCACTCCCATGGAAGGCTGGGGAAGGGATGTCTCTGCTGTATGCTGCCTGGTGCAAATACATCTGGAACATTTTTGGCAATTCTAATCTCCACTGGGTAACACAGATATGGGAAAAACTAGAAAATATTCAAGCAGCATTTAAAAAGTGATATAGAAAATAGAATATTAAAGCCATAAGATGATTATATGGAAATTAATATCATGTTGGAAAGGAAACAAGTTCTAAAAATGTTCGCAGGTGCCCATGCTCTCAAATGGAAAGCAAATGGTACAAGGAAGAGTAAAGTACCTCCAAAACAGCTGGCCTTGAAAATGTACCACTTTTAGCCCTGAAGCAGTAGCAGATGGTAGTATCTGCCTGTTGTTGCTGATATTGGTTTTATTGTTTTCATGCGTAAATAATCAAATGCTGACAGTATACGTGGAGCTGCTCAGAATTTGGAAAACAGCTGCTTGAATCTCTTGGTCTTATAAACTAAATAAGACAGAGACATTTGAAAACATTTAAAGAGAAAGATATGATATAAATCAAAAGATTATTGCCTACTTTGATTGTGTTTTTCCTTTATGTTTTATTTTATTCCTGTTGACAATTGCCTTCAGTTTAGGGAGGGGGCTTAGCTATCATAGCTAGATGACTTGCTGGAGAAAGCTGCTTCTATGAAACAATTGGGAAGATAAAAGAAGTTTCCTTTGATGGATTATGAGAAGAATAACTTCAGAACAAAATGGAAGAATATGCACTAAGAAAGAAAAGAGGATTGATTCAGGTTTGATTAGTCACCATGGAAGAGAGTTAGGTCTCCTAGAATGAAGAAATAACGGGATCCCACATAGAAGAGGAGGACATCTCATTGACTATAAAGTCAAGCTATAAGCAGAATAATGTTTTATTCATGTGACTAAAATTGCCATTGGAGTAAAACAGAGTATGTCCATCCACTAAAGAGGTGGCATGAGACAGGGTTATTTGGAATAAGGAAGGAAAGACTGCATGTTACACCATGATACAAGCAGTTCATCAGATAATAATTCCTTAATCTAGCCATCAAAATCACATTAGAACATGAACCAACCTTATTTTACATTAACACAAGGGGTAGTAGGATGATTATGGGGTTTTAGTTTATTCAGATCTGATTTTGAGTCTCTCCAAATCTGTGCTGGCTCAGGATGAACAATTAGTTTTAGCTAAGTCATTTACCTTTTCAGGACTTCAGTTTCTTCATGTGCAAATAAGATGCTCTTACTTCACAACACTAACACCAAGTACACAGCATGTGCTAGGTAACTGTGCTAACTTTGCACTCTATTATTTTCAAATACTCTGGAGGTAGGTAATACAGGTAAATTAGAATGGCAGATCTTGGAGGCCTGTAGGGTCTAGACTTTTTTTTCAATAGTCAATAGGCTGGACTTCCCTGGCAGCGCAGGGGTTTGAACACAGTGCTGTGAAGCTGTCCATGGTCTTTGCAATGAGAGTTCTACCCCAGGCCCACTGAAGGGCAACCCACATGGTGTAGCAGACCTCTCCAGCCTTGCCCACTGCTCCCCTTAGCACTGTATTTCAGTACATCTGCCCGTTCTGCTCCCCGCTCTCTCTGGTGAATCTTCTCATCCCTGCAACTCTGGCCTGTACCCCACTTCTTAAAAAAAAAAGAAAAAAAAAGAAAAAAAAAAAAAAAAAGAAAGCCATTAATGAGAAAGTGCCTTTAAGTAAGGGAATATAGCATTAGAGTGCTGGACATATTCAAGAAGAAATACAACAGCTGAAAGATCACTTTTATTATTATCATAATAGTCCAGGCATCAGATAATAATATAGATATATACCATTTGACCTCTACTAGGATGATGATGATGACGATGATAGGTAGAAATTATAATGCTGTAAGGATGTAGGAAAAAATGGAACCCTCATGTTGGTAGTGGGAATGTGAAATGTTTTAACTGCTATCAAAAGCAAGTGGACTGCTCCTCAAGAAGCTAAATATAGAAATACATGTAACCCAACAATTCTACTCTTGGGTAGGTATGCAAAGGAATTGTAAGCAGGTAGTTGAACAGGAACACGTATACCAACATTCATGGAAGCATTATTCACCGCAGCTGAAAGACAGACCATCCAAGTGTCCATCAAAAGATGAATGAATAAAGCCATAAGATGATTATATGGAAATTAATATTGATTTATATCATATCTTTCTCTTTAAATGTTTTCAAATGTCTCTGTCTTATTTAGTTTATAAGACCAAGAGATTCAAGCAGCTGTTTTCCAAATTCTGAGTTTAGTCACATTAGGAAAGAAATTCCAAAACATACTGCAACTTGGAAACATTATACTAAGTGAAATAAGTTAGACAAACAAAATCAGATATTGTATTGTTCCATACACATGAGGGACCAAGAACAGGAAAATTCATGGAGACAGAAAGTAGAGTACATGTTACTGGGACTGGGAAGGGAAGAGAACAGGAACGTCGCTGCTTAATGCTTACAGAGTTTCTGTCTGAGATAGTGATAAAGGTTTGGAAATAGTGGCGATGGCTATTACATAACAATATAATTAATGCCAGAGCTATACACTTAAAATGGTTAAAATAGGAAATTGTATAATAATATTTTAATTTGGAAGAAAATCGCATAATATACTAAAAACCAGTGAGTTATTCATTTTAAATGGATGATTTACACATGCAAATAATATATCCAAAATGCTGATTTATTAGAGAAAGAGAGAGGTTCATGCTAAGAAAGTAGAGATATAAAACAAGATGCAAAATAGTTTTCCAGACTGAGAATTGAAGATTGATATAACTTAGAATACAGGAAAAATTACAAATGTTCCCATTCCATGCTTTTAGGAATAGAATAGTTAAGAATCACTTGCATTTGGAGGAGAAGACAGACACAGTTTTGGACCCACTGTGTTTGACAGAAGGGGAAAACTGGGAAAAGGGAATAAAAGTTTAAAATGAAAGGGTAGGGGCCTCCCTGTTGGTGCAGCCATTTGAGTGCAGTTCTGTGAAGCTGTCCACAGCCTCAGCAGTGTCGGTTAGATCCCTGCCCACCTTGGAGCAACCAATATGGAGAACACACCTCTCCTGTCTCGCCCGCTGCTCCCCTCAGCAGTGTATTTCTTTAGCCTGCCTGTTCTGTTCCCTGCTCTGACTCTGGTGAATCCTCTCACCCTCCCGTACATCTGGCCTGTACCCTGGTTCTTGTATAAATAAAATAAATCTTAATAATAAAGTGAGAGGATAGTGGAGGGTGGAAAGAGCATGTGGTCATACAAAGTGGTCCTCACTCAAGTAATAGTGATAAAACAGAAGTGATCGAATGCAAAACTCTAGTGAATATATCTTAATTGGAAAATGGAAGAAGAAATAGGACTCAAGAGTTGAGAAGAAACAACTGATATTCAGAGACAGAGAGAGAACCAGGAATATGTCAGCAAGGAAATGGTTAGCTTTGTGAAATGTCAGAATGCAGAGTCTAAGTACCAGAAAGATCTACTGGACCACAAAGAGGAGGTCATTGATGACATTTGTAGGAATAATTTCAATTTTCTTGTATTGTAGAACAGACGCTATTTAAAACAAAATAAAAGTGAAATAATTTGAGTAAATGGGGCCAATTTCTTTGAAAATGTTAGTGGTGCATTGGCAAAGTAACATATGATAGTATTTGGGAGAAAAGTCTTACAAAAATATAAATTACTTTTTTTTTAAAGATTATTTATTTATATAAGCACTGGGTACAGTCAGAGGCGCGGGAGGGTGAGAGAATTCACCAGAGCCAGAGCGGGGAGCAGAGCACGCAGAAGGACCAAAGTACACTACTGAGGGGAGCAGCAGGCGGCAGGAGAGGTCTGCGCGCCATGTGGGACCCTCCTCTGGTGGCCGGGGAGCAGCCGGGGATCGAACCGGCGCTGCAGAAGCTGCGGGCAGCTTTGCAACCCAGTGCTCAACCGTTGCACCACTGGGGAGGCCCTAAATTACTTTTTTATTTCCTTTTGTTTGATTTTTATTTAAGAGGAGAGTTTATTTTAGAATTTGGAAATACTTGACAAATGTGCAGTAAATATCATTCAAAGGGAAGAAATTGATTTTGTGGTGGGATGAGAACTTTCCTTGAAAGGACCTTTGTCTAAAAAAAGAAAAATTGTGACCAATTTCCCAAATGGGAATTAGGAATGACAAGAGAATTGGTCCTTGTTCTCTAGAGGTGAAATGAAAAGAGAAATACAATGTACTGTTTTCTGGAAGTGGAATAGTGAAGTCATGAAGGAAAACTGTAGGGGTGGACTATAGTTGCAGGAAGAATTGGGAGAATATATTTAAGTCATGGCAGTTTCCATGGGGATCAGTGAGAAATTGATAAGAACATGACCAGGGCATCTGACCATGGGTAGCTGGCATGTTGTTGTAGAATCCTACCAAGAGAGTGTGCATCTGTAGTAAAGGGAGCTATTGTTAAAATCCTGACCCCGTGATCTGAATTTAGGTCACATTTGCACAAAGAGTAAGACTATCAACTCACATAGAAGAGAGTCAAAGACAAAGTTAAGTGGCAAAGTGTCACACCTCTTTTAAATCTACTTATTTAAATCTGACTGCATCAGAGCAGGAGATCACAGTGGGGAGGGTGCACAGCTGACTATAGTGGAGGCCTTTCAGTGCCTTGGGGGTGGGTGTGGGGATATGCACTTAAAGAGTGTGGTCCTCTAGCTCTAAAACATAGGCAATGCTGGAAACCAGTGTTACCTCAACCTAATAAAAATTAATTAAAATCTACTTATTTCCTACCATTGCTCAGCACAAAGGTTGTTGTGTATTGGCCTAGTCAGAGTTTTCATTTTCCTCAGAATATCATAACCCTTTGTTTGTGCTAATCCTTGGACCTGGCAGATCCTTCATTAACTTCAAAAACTATATTCTACCTGTAAGAAGATTCAGTTTCTGGAAATTTTTCTCAAACAAATAGACACTCAAACATCCCCTTTCTTCTATTTTTTTTCCAATTATACTTTACCTTGTTTTATTATTTTCTCTCTGAAAAACCCCCTCATCTCTTCAATAGTATTGAAGAATATTTCTAAGTATTTTGAAACAAATAACTCTCTTTTTCTTAGTACAGGCCAGATATAAGTAGAAGGTGCTTTTTCAAACTTACTCTCATAATATGACAAAGATGTTCTCATCTCCTGAAGTTACCTGACAGGGAACTCTTCTTGCTGTGGATTCCCAATAAACATCCAGAAGCTTGAACTGAATTGCCTAGCACACACTTAGAAGCTTCCATTGCCTCCAAGAGAGTTAATCTTTTCTTTTAATATTTTTTCAAGATTTATTTTTATTTTATGCATACAAGAGTGTGGTGTGTGAGAGGATACACCAGAGACAGAATGGGGAGCAAAACAGGCAGACTGACTGAAATACACTGCTGAGGGGAGCAGTGGGTGAGGCAGGAGAGGTCTGTTGTGCCATGTGGGTAGCCCCCTGGCTGGGATTGAACTCGTGCTGCAGTGGATGCGGATAACTTCATAGCATTGAGACTTTAACAACTTGTGCCACCAGGGGGGACCCGACTTTTAATGTTTTTAAAAATGACTTTTCACTATGATGTGTCAAGAATATTGTAAATCCATGACTTACCTATTCTCCTTCTCCACCCCACACAAAGTCCATGACTTGTTGACACAAAGAAAAAGGAGGAAAAGCGGAGCAGAGTGGGTGGAAAAGGAAGGAAGAAAAATTAAGAAGGAAGGACAGGGGCCTCCCCCTGGTGGTGCAGGCAGTTGAGCACTGCTCTGTGAAGCTATCCAAAGTCTCTGCAGCACAGGTTTGATCCCTGCCTGCCGGCGAGATACCCACATGGCATGGCAGACCTGCCCTGTCTCGTCTGCTCCCCTCAGCAGTGCAGTTCACTCAGTCTGCCTCTTCTGTTCCCGGCTTTGTCTCTGGTGAATCCTCTCACCCTCCCGCACATCTGGCCTGTACCCTGGTTTTTGTATAAACAAAAAAACCTTAAAAAAAAAAGAAGGAAGGACAGGAAGAGGAAAGAATGAAGGATGGATGGCGTGAAGGAGAAATGAAGGAGAGACTCTCAGAGAGAGAGAAAGAGACAGATAGAGGGAGAGAGACAAAGACAAGAAACAGGGAGAGAGGGGATGGGGGGGAGAGAGAGAAGAAAATTGCCTTAGGCAAATAAAATACAAATATTAGATGAGCAACACAATGCATGCCTAGAAACAACTTGTGAAAACAAGACCAGAGAGCAAGAGTAGATTGGTTACATCCACCAACCTGTACACATATGCAAGTCTCACAAACAGATGGAAAAATGATTTGCTGTTCACACAGCAGTGAACTACACTGTGCCAGTGTGTGGCTTGCTCCAAAGCTGATGTTTTTGTCTGATCTTCCTGCCAAGAAGTGCAAGACAAGCCTCTCTGCCAGTGCCAGCTGAGGCTCAGCCCTAGGCAGGCAGCAGCCAAGGACACATGTGGCTCGGGCCCTGCAGCCTTCAGCAAGGTGGGCTTTGGAGGATGGCATGCTGAGTCACAGGTTCCAACGCTGGCAGTGGTCTCCACCAGGTGAGGGGCCACTGAGTCAACCACCCTACTGATTTTCCTGCCTATCTCGTGTTCTCAGGATCCAGAGTCATATGGAACAAAGCTAAAGCACTGCCCTCATAAACATTTAGTGTACAGTAAGAAAAATTGTCCATATCCAACCTCTTGAAACTCCCGTATTTCATCTTCCTCCACCCAGCACGGAATTTATTCAGTGTGGGATTCACCTGGAGACCTGATTTCAATTTCCATATTAGTTCCACAAATGGTAAAAGAAACACTCTAAGAAATCTGGAATTTTTTCTGGAATTCTTTAACTCAAAAATAAGAACATTCTCTTCCTTACCATCTCAGGAAATCATCTATCTTTATTGCTGTTGGAAAGACATTGATAAGTGTGTACTGAACACTGGCTCCAAGTACATATACTTGACCCATGAAATGACACAGGTTGGCAGATCTGCATCTTTGCTAATTTGTCTTCCTGGAATTTCTCTATAATTAAATGTAGGATTACTGGAGTCTGGAAATACAGTTAGTGTCTTATATTCCTCCATGTATTACTTTCTTAGGGCTGCCACAACAAATCGCCACGAATTGGATGGCTTAAAACAACAGAAACATATTCTCTCACTGTTCTGGATGCCAAGTCCTAAATCAAGGTGTCAGCAGGGCCATGTTCCCTTTAAAAACTCCAGTGCTTTCCTTGCCTTTTCCAGGTTCTAGAGGCTCCCAGCATTGCTTGGTAGATTGGGCACTCTGTTCTCTGCCTCCGTCTTCTTGTAGACGTCCCCCTTTTCTCCCCTCTGTGTCTTATTAGGACTTTCTCCCTTGGCTTTAGGGTGCTCCTAATCTGGATGATTTTATTTTAAGATCTTTACCTTAACTGTTTCCGCAAAGGAACTTATTCCAAATAAAGTAACATTCTGATATCGTGGGTGGACATACTATTAGTGGGGTGGAGGTGGGGGAGGATACCAGTCGAACTACTATTGTCTTATGATGATGGCTATATCGTGGAAGTACAAAGACAAAGGGAATTTCGATTAACATTTAATTAGTTGCAATAAATATTTCAAACATCAAGTAAATATAACATTTATATACTCAAATCTAGATTAAAGAAATGCTGGTATTTCCATGTTTATTTATTATATGCTTTAATGAGATGTGAAAGATGAAACAATTATCATTTCCTGCCTACCATTCCCAAATATAATTGTTATTCCTGAAGTATATTTGCATTCATTGAAATTTGGTTTTATTAATCGCTACTTTTATCTGTAGATAGATAAAAGTAAATCTAGTTTACTTATTTTAACTGCTTTGTCATGACTTCAGAATTGGAGTTTTCTTCTCTGAATCTTAGAATCTTAGATAGTAATTCTTGCTTTACCTACCTCATAACATTCTGATAACCCAGTGAGATACTTGTAGGTATGGTCCATATATACTATTTAGTCTACATGATTTTAAGGTAGACTATTTCTTAGCTTCTAAAACACCCTTTATTGCTTTGTTGTAATTCATTATGCCTATTGCTATTGTTTCAAAATCATTTGTATTTTATATCAAAAATCACCATCTTACCTTCTATGCAAGTAGATTACATATAAATGGGTTTTTATGAAAAACTTTGCACTGATATTACCAGTCTTATTTTAGTTTAACATATTACAGAACGTTATAGGAAGAACTCTATTCTACCATCATGCCTAAGTGGGAAAAAAAGTTTCTAATTTCTCAGTTATTCTTACTAGACTATAGATGGTGGTAGAGAAAGATAACTTCCTTTATGCTCCATCCAAATAGGTAATTTCAGCAAAGTCTCTTCATCTGATCCCATGATATAGATCTCAGAACTAAATCAAGATATCTAGGTCTTTTTAAAGTGTTTAGGAGGTTGAGTTTGTGTAGCCCAGATATTCTCATTTCCATCTGAAATTAAGTTTATTTAAGCCAGAAATACTTGGTGTATTTCTTCATAATCCCTAAGTATTTTAACACTTCTCTGGACTTCCAGTTGATGAACAACAAGACATTGCTATTGCACTATTATATAAACTCATCTGTGTGCTGCTCTCTAAATATAAATGATTAAAACCAAATAAAGACAATATGAATAAAGGTAAAATAATAAGCCAAGGAATAGAATGGAAGTCAAAATGGCATGAAAAGAGTGAAGTATAGAGAAGTACACCAGAAATGCTAGGTTAAAGAAAATCACTATAAGCAATACAAAAATTAGTTTTAAGTTTTCTGGGAAAAGTAAAGAAAAAAGTTCAATGCACAACATAATTTAAGTTATGTAATAAATGTTAGTCTACTAGTTCTAGAAAAGGTAAATTTCTCTTGGCATAAACTATGCTCAATAAAGAAAATGTGAATAAGTAAGCAACAATCTGTTGTGTGGTTTTAGTGAAAGTTTTTTCTCTCAACATTCCAGACAATCAATTTGGTAATTGATTTTCTGATACCCCAAAATGACATAGAGGTAGATATTTTGGAATCTAAAAGAATGAATAATTAATATGCTTCATAAGTTTGCCTCTTAATGTTTATTTTCTTAATTTCATTTCGACAAACAATAAAAACCTGAAGAGTGATCTGAATTAAAGTTTTTTGTGTTACTAATTTAAAGAAAATTCAAAGTTTGAGACGCTGAGGGTGTAAATGACAAACTGATATTAATCTAAGAAACATATGCCATATCTTCATATTCATTAAGCAAAAGAACTAAGAGGCAAAATCATACTTCCCCTAAACCAATAATTTTAGATTTGCTCAGTTGCATCAAAGCTCACCTCACTGAAACCCTCATATTATGCTGTGGAGAAGAGGAATGAGTATAAGGTCAGAGAGAGGTTTAAGGAAGAGTTGCTAGTTTTTTACTACTGACACTACTTTGACTTTAATAAAGAACTATGTGCAGATGAATCCATTGGAATGAGTAATCTACCCATTCATTCCTGCCCAAATAACAAGATGAGTGAATTTCTTTTAATACGTTGTTTAATGTTACTCACTTCAGTAGTACAGAAATATCTCTGCCAATATCAGCTATTTTGATTTGAGCAGTAATTTGTTTTTAACACATCCTGATTATAGGCATTCATAAACATGTTCAATTATTCTTTACAATTGGATCTGACATATGCTGCTACTTTCAAGTCATCAACAGAGAGGATTATGTCTTTATTTTATTAATTTTGAATTTTAATTTTGAATTTTATTTTTTCATTTACTCAACTAAGATTTGTTACATGTATATCAGGTGTCAAGGATAATGGTCAGTTCTGAGGTCTCAAAGATGGAAATGGCATAGGGCCTACTTCTGGAATGTTTCAGATGATGAAACATAGTGTTATAACTGCTAATGATAATGGACCAGCCTGAGGGCATCTTTACTAGATTGAGACTTGGGCTGAGGAGAGAATTCCCAAGGAGATGATTCTACTCAGTTACAAAGGAGAGAACAGAATTTAAGCAAAAAATAGGTGGTAAAAGAACACACGGTTAATTAGGAGAGTTAAATATCTTCATTAGGTATTCACATTTGAAATTCAGTCATTCTTGTATTTGGGGATGAACACATAGTATTTGTGTGACCTCCAAAAATCCAAGGAGAACATTTAGCTTTAGATCGTCCCAGGCTGATGATGTTACCAGTTGAATGATAGAAAAAAACTGTCTGAACTCAGACCCTGAATAATTTTCACAGATACAGTTCCAAAAATCATATCCTGAAAATAGAAAATTTAAAAATAATTAGGAAAAAATCCAGTATTAGTGAATGTAAGCTGAAACAACATGAAGTTGAATGAAACTAACATAGATTAGCAATACTTGAATTATCAAATATAAATATAATGTATGTTTAAGAATATATAAAAGGGACCAGAAAATATAAGCAATGAATTAGATAAAATTAAAATAATCAGATTTGAAACACATATAATTTACAGAACATAATATTATAATACAAATTAAAGTTTCAAGTGTATCATACCTAATTATCAGAATAGATAGGGCTGAAGAAATAGTGATCTGAAAAGTAGTTCTGAAATGTCATTGCAAAAATATAACATGTACTTTGAGTTCCAGAAATAACAAAAAATGGGAGATAAAATATTAGAAAGTCATTAACTCAGAATTTTCCAGAACATGAACAATAGTAACAAACAGCATACAGAAAGGAAAAAGAAAGAAGTGGGAAAGAAAGAGAGAAAGGGAGGGAGCAAGTAAGACTTACTAATCAATAAAAAAGAACAATTACCTGATAAAGTGACATAATGCCATAAACAAAAGGGACATATAAACATCAGAAATAAAAATAAATTACTTATCCATGGATGATCATTAGACCAATAGTAAACTTCACCAAAACAATCAAGTAAATCTGAAGACAATGAAATATCTTTAATATTTTGAGAGAAAATTTTTGCCAAATCCCAAATTAACAAACATAAAAATATTTTAAGAAAGAAGATGAAATAGAGCCTCCCTGGTGGTGCAAGGGGTTAAGACGCAGACTGTAAAGCTGTCTGAAGCCTCTGCAGCAGGAGTTCGATGCCTGGCTGGCCAGGGAGCTACCCACATGACACAGCAGACCTCTCCTCACTCACCTGCCCACTGCTTCCCTCAGCAGTGTACTTTGGTCGATCTGCCTGTTGTGTTCTCCGCTCTGTCTCTGGTGAATCCTCTCACCCCCAGAACCTCTGGCCTGTACCCCAACTCTTGTATGCACAAATAATTATTTTTTTAAAAAAGAAAGAAGATACAACATAAATCGTTTGGCAGAGAGAAAAACCATCGCAGCAAAAATTCATCGCCAAAAATTGTTAAGAATATACTTTAGGAATGAGGAAAAAGAATTCCAAAGATCAGTCTCAAGTAAAAAATAAATATCACACAATTAAAATGCTAAATATGTGAGTTAATATATATATATAATTCAATATTGGATGCATACAATTAAATCTTTTCCCAACTTCTGTGTTATATTTTTATTCATTTATTTATTTACGTATTAGGTAACATTGATTTACATCATTGCTTGTATTTTGGAAGTATTGGATAACTCCTTCAGGTGTTGTTACCATAGTGATTCTACTACCAACACGCCCATAGTCCTCCATATGGTCTATTGTACTACATCCCCACATTGTTCTTGGCCCTTCCCTTCCCCTTGCTGCTCTATTCTATAGTCATATTTCAAGATTTAGTTTTTGAGTTTTGGCTTTATTTGACCTTTTGTTCAGTTTCTCCATATTCTACAATATAAGTGACACCATCTAGTATTTGCCATTTTCATTCTAGCTTATTTCACTTAACAGAAACCTTTTCAGCACCATTGTCATCCATATTGCCACAAATAACATCAGATTATCTGTTTTGATCTTTGAATAGTAGTCCACTGTGTATATAAACCACATCTTCTTGATCTACTCACCCACTTGGGAACACTTAGGTTGTTTCCAAAGTTTGGCTATTAGAAATTGAAATGCAATTTCATGGGAGTGCATGTTTCCTTTTGAATTAATGTTTTTGTTTTTTTTTTTTTTTTTGTATTCAGTTCTGGTTGTACAATTTTAATCTTTTGAGAAAGTTCCATACACTTTTATGGACTCCCTAGCCCCCCTTGTTCACAGGAAATTGTCTTGCACCCAGAATTCCTGGTGATCAAAATGTCTTATCTCTAGTTCCTGTTTACACTTAACTTTCTGTCAAGGTAGTTTGTCTGGTTATGCTAATCTGGCCATAATGTCTCCCTGCTATTTTCAGCAGATACTGGTTTTCCAATATGTTCCTCATATTCAGTGCCACCAGTCTGGGTGGAGCAGTGGCTCTTAAAAGGGGAGAAATTACATCAGGCTAAATTACAAGCACAGAAACAATTAGAAGTTGGCCATATAGAGCTTTCCAATAGCCCTTGGAACACTCTCATACCTAAAAAGTCAGGTAAATGGATGTTACTGCGTGATCTCAGACAAGTTAATGCTTGTATCATCCCAGTGGGGGTTCTAAGGTCTGGCCTCCCAAACCCAGGCCTTATTCCACAAGGACATCATCTCTTAATTATAGACTTGAAAGATTGTTTTTCCTCTATCCCTTTACATGAGAAAGATAAAGAAAAAATTGCTTTTTCTTTACCTACCATTAATTCAGGTGCTCCTCTAAACACCAGCAGTGGAAGGTCTAGCCTCAAAGAATGATAAACAGTCCTAGAAGTTGTCAAACTTATGCATATCAGGCCTTAAAACTCACCCAAGAGGCATTCCCAAATGCCCTCATTTATCATTACATGGATGTCACTCACTATGAGCACTTTGACCATCTTACATACATTCATGCCACTATTGACACTTTCTCTGGCTTCTTCATTCATGCCTCTGCTCAAACTGGAGAAACTGTCAAACATGTCAAAAAATACCTTCACTTTCTCATCACCTCAATGGGTCACCCTTCCTAAGTAACAACCTATATTGGGCCTGTTTACATCTCTAAGACTCTTCACTCCTTTTTTTTCCTCATGGAATACTAAGCATATCACCAGAATCCCTTAAAATTTACTGGTCAGGCTATATTATTGTATGGGCAAATAGCCTCATTTAGGCTCAACTCAATAGACAAACAAGGAGGATTATGGAGAGCCATTTGCCCCCTCAGAAACAAATATACAAAGCATTGTTACTTTATATTTTTTGAACTGTAATACTTCTGAGCTTACTGCAGTGAAACAACATTTTATTCCAGCAGAACCAGGTCCTAGGCTCTCATCACCACCCCTTGCAAGGACCAGCTTGGCTGAGATCTGTAGAATTGTTGACATGGAGGAAAGGGTATGCTTCTGTTTTGTCTCTAAGAGGTCCTCTTTGGGTACCAGAGAAAGCAGTACTCCCCTATCATGAGCTATCAAGGGAGGACCATTCCTACTCTAGAACTCCAGCTGTTAGTGATTCAGCTGCCCCAAGATGCCACCTATATCAGTCAAAAGGAAAAAAGAGGATCCCCTCCCACCAACTATACAGTCCTCCTGACCACCCTATGGGGGGCCTCCTTGGTGGTGCAAGGGGTTAAGACGCAGCACTGTGAAGCTACCCACAGCTGCTGCATCATGAGTATAATCCCCAGCCAGGGAGGTACTCTCATGGCACAGCAGACCTCTCCTGTCTTGCCCACTGCTCCCTTCAGCAGTGTATTTCAGAAGATCTGCCTGTTCTGTTCCCCTCTCTGTCTCTGTTGAATCCTCTTACCCCCACACCTCTGACCTGTACCCCAGTTCTTGTATGCACAGATAATAAATAAATCTTTTTTTTTAAATACACCTATGAAAAGAGTTTGAAAGTTAAAAAGTAGAGACTTTGGTAAAAAGGTGGAAGAGTAAAGATTCCAGGATCACCTCGTCCAGGTATTGACAATGAAATATCTGTTCAACTATGCCAAAAAAAAAAAAAAAAAATAGAAGGTAAAAATGATGACCAAGCACTTCTTAGGATCAAGGGTCTTAAGGAAATGGGTAGGAAAAACTTTAATTGAATTTTGTTTAATTGATAATAGGACAGTGCAAACCACAAAAGGGATAAGCAGCTGCTGTGGAGAGTTGCAGACAAATTTTGACACAGGCACACACTTACATCAATACTTTTAAGACATAGCACTGCACTGGACAAGTGGGTGGATGAACAGGCAATCAGAACAGAGTCTGGTGCATTGCTGCATTGCTGCAGAGGTGGGGCGCAGAAGATTATTGGGGCACAGAAGTCTTCTGTGGGGGGCACTGAAGACTAAGGCTTGAGTCTGAGGCCCACCCCAGACAATTTGATAAAAAACACTTTGAAAAACTAGTGGACATTAATCAACATCCAGAGAGATTTGGGACTAAGAGGGAGAAAGATAGGAATGCGTCAAGCAGATAAAGGGATGCAGAGTGGGAAAAAATTAAAAAAATAATTTTAGCCATATCAAAGGGCTATATAGGCATATATCATAATGAAGATAATTCCCTAAATAATGGTAGACACCAAAACACAGATCTAGGAAATGCAGATTTACCTAAGCAGGGTAAATGCAAAAAAAACAAGCAAACAAACAAACAAACAAACAAAAAAAACCCTATATATAGTTATATCATCTTCAAACATCAGAAAATCAAAGGGAAAATATTGGGAGAAGCCAGAGGAAAAAATACACTTTGTCTATAGAATAGTGAAGATAAGAACTGCCTCAACTTTTGCTTAAAAACTATATAACAAAGAAGAGTGGAGTAAAATAGCAAATGTTGAGAAGAAAAAAATCTGTATCAAGTAAAATTACCTCTTAAAAATGACGGAGAAATAAAGACTCTCTAAAACAAACAAAAATGAGGCAAAACATGTTAAAATAATTCTTCAAAATGAAGGAAAATCATATAGATCAATAATTCACAATTATATAAAAAGAGGCAATACATGAAAGAATGAATAAATGAAGGTAAAATAAAAACTTTTGTTTTATGCTTAACTGATCTAATGGATAACAGTTTGTTCTGGCAATAATAGCAACAATGCATTTGATTATATATACATTTTTGTTGTTAAATTCATTTTATTTCATTTTCCCCTTCCACCAAATCACCTGTGCCCACACCCCACCTACTTCCCTCCCCTATCGCCTCTAATCTTTCTCCTAGCTCTCTGATAACCATTCTTTTTTTTTTTCTTTTTGACCAAGTTCAATTTTTTTCTTCTATTGTTTGCATGTAATTGACTTTTTTTTATCTATGCATGTTATAAGTGAAAAATAGCAATAATACAAGAGAGAGAAAGGAGGAATTTGTAATATTCGTATTTATAAAGTGCTTTCACTACAAATGAAGCAGGGTGGTATTTCAAAGTGGACTTGGATTTTTTGTAAATATGTAGAACAATCACTAGGATAAACACTGAAAATTTTAAAATTATAACTGATACGCTAAAAAAGGAGAGAATTAAAAGGTGAAAAGGCAGGGCCTCCCCTGGTGGAGCAGCGGTTGAACGCTGGGCTGCGAAGCTGCCCGCAGCCTCTGCAGCGCTGGTTAGATGCCCGGCCCCTGGGCTAGGGTCCCACATGGCACACAGACCTCAGCAGTATACTTGTCACTCTGCCTGTTCTGCTCCCTGCTCTGGCTCTGGTGAATTCTCTCGTCCTCCCGTGCTTCTGACTGTACCCAGTGCTTGTATAAATAAATAAATAAATCTTAAAAAAAAAAGGGGGCCTCCCCAGTGGCGCAGCGGTTGAGCGCTGGGTTGCGAAGCTGCCCGCAGCCTCTGCGGCGCCGGTTTGATCCCCACTGCTCCCCGGCCACCGGAGGAGGGTCCCACATGGCGCCCGCTGCTCCCCTCAGCAGTGTACTTCGGTCCTTCTGCCTGCTCTGCTCCCTGATTTGGCTATGGTGAGTTCTCGCATCCTCCCGCGCTTCTGTCTGTACCCAGTGCTTGTATAAATAAATACATAAATATTAAAAAAAAAAAAGGTAAAAATGCAGAAAAATATGGAGGACAAAACAGGAAAAAGATGAATGGCGAGAAATAGAAAACAGTAATAAATAGGTAGATATTGATTGAAGTACATCAATATTCACCATAAACATCAATGGCCTTAACACATCAATTAAAGGACAGATTGAACATAGATTCAATAATATGTTTTCTATAAGAAGCCAGTTTAAAAGTAAAGACTTATCTATTCATTTATTATAATTTATTTTTTTAATTTATTTTTTTACATCATTGTATATTCCCCATAAATTTCCTGCTACCAGTTCACCCATGAACCATCACTACAGTCCCTAGTGCTATTCTTTCCCTTGTTTTGACCCCTTTTCCTCCCTCTTCCTCACAGAATGTTTCTCATTTATGGTTGCCTGCTAGTTTAGTATTTATTTTATTATTGGTATTATGGGGATTTTTTTCCTGATCCCTTGTTTGATTCCCCTATACTCCTCTTATTCGTGAAGCCATTTGATATTTTTCTTTCTTCTTATGGCTTCTTTTTTTTTTTTTTATAGAGGCATGTTTTTATTTATTTGTTTGTTTGTTTGTTTGTTTATACAAGCACTGGGTACAGTCAGAAGCGCGGGAGGGTGAGAGGATTCACCAGAGCCAGAGCAGGGAGCAGAGCAGGCAGAAGGACCGAAGTACACTGCTGAGGGTAGCAGCGGGCGGCAGGAGAGGTCTGCGCCATGTGGGACCCTCCTCCAGTGGCCGGGGAGCAGCCGGGGATTGAACCGGCGCCGCAGAGGCTGCGGGCAGCTTCGCAACCCAGCGCTCAACCTCTGCGCCACCGGGGAGGCCCTTCTTATGGCTTCTTTCCCTGAGCATGATCCCTTCTAGTTCTGAACATGTTGCTGTGAATGGCATGAGTTTATCTTTTTTTTTATTTTATTTTATTTTTAAATTTTTTTTAAAGATTTATTTATTTATACAAGAACTGTGGTACAGGCCAGATGTGCAGGAGGGTGAGAGGATTCACCAGAAACAGAGCAAGAAACAGAACAGGCAGACTGAAGAAATACACTGCTGAGGGGAGCAGCGGGTGTGGGAGGAGAGGTCTGTCAGGCTATGAATCGAACCGGCGCTGCAGAGGAGTAGGCAGCCTCACAGCCCAGCACTCAAATGCTGCGCCACCAGGGGAGGTCCGAGTTTATCTTTTTTGATTGCTGAATAGTATTCCATATTGTGTGTGTATGTGTTTGTGTATCTATTTATCTATAATGGAATGTATATATATACACATATACAATTGTGTATATACATATACATTCCATTGTGTTTGTGTGTATACACCTGCACCCCTATGGTTATTACAGCACTATTTGCAATAGGAAAGATATGGACACAACCCCAATGCCAAAAAATAGATGACTGGATCATGAGTTTATCTTTTTTGATTGCCTAACAGTATTCCATTTTACGTGTGTATACATACATACATGTATACACACATATATATGTATATCTATGCATACATAGATATACATATATGTATATATACTTCTTTTAGCCATTTTGTGTATACATATGTGTGTTTATAAATATATATATATTTATATATATATATATACACACATACTTAGTTAACCCATTTTGTATATACATACACACACAATTGAATACTATTAGGCAATCAAAAAAGATAAACTCATGATCCAGTCATCTATTTTTTGGCATTGGGGTTGTGTCCATATCTTTCCTATTGCAAATAGTGCTGTAATAAACACAGGGATGCAGGTATCGATTTGAATTAATGTTTTTGTGTCCGTTGGGTAGATTCCTAGGAGTGGAATTGCTGGGTCTTATGGTAGCTTCATTTTTAGCAGTTTGAGGAAACTCCACACAGCTTTCCATAGTGGTTGGACCAGCTACCTGGTCAGTTGGGGATTGAACTTGAGCCACAGAGGCTGCAGATAGCTTCATAGTGCTGTGCTTAATCCCATGTACCACCAGGGATGCCCTGTAATTGCAATTATCTTTTTCTTCACTTTCTTTGCTTTGGGGGATGTGTCTTTAAAGATGTTACTGAGATGTGTGTTGTGTAGTGTTTTCCCTATATTTTCTTCTATATATTTTATGGTTTCAGGTCTTATGTTCACTTATTTTACCCATTTTGTGTTGTTTTTTTGTGCATAATGTGAGGTTGTAGTCTAGCTTCATTCTTTTGCAAGTAGCAGTCCAGTTTTCCCAGCACCAATTATTGAACAGACTGTCCTTGTTCCATTGCATATTCTTTGTTCCTTTGTCTAAGTTTAATTGTCCATAAATCCTTGGGTTTATTTCTGGGTTTTCTATTTGATTCTATTGTCTGTTTTTTTGTTCCAGTACCATACTGTTTAATTATTATGTCTTTGTAGTATAGTTTGAAATCAGGGAGTGTGATACCTCCATTCTCCTTCTTTTCAGTCAGGAGAGCTTCAGCTATTTGATTTTGTTTTGTGTGTGTTTTCATATGAATTTCATCAATATTCTATTTCTTTGAATAATGTCACTGAAATTTTTATTCGAATAACATTGATTTGTAAATATCTTTTGGTAGGATGGGCATTTTGATGTTAATTTTTACAATCCATGAGCAGGGAATGTCTTTCCACTTCTTTGTGTCTTCTATTTCTTTTAGCAGTGTCTTATAGTTTTCTTTGTATAGGTCCTTCACTTTTGTTAGGTTTATTCCCAAGTATTTGATTATTTGGTTTCAATTATAAAAGGGATGGTTTTCTTAATTTTTCTTCTTCAGATTGAGTGTATATAAGAAAGCTACTGATTTTTGTGTGTTGATTTTGTATCCTGCTACTTTATTAAACTGGTCTATTTAGGATTCTATATGTATATTATATCACCTGCAAATAGTGATAGTTTTACTTTTTCTTTCCCTATTGGAATTCCTTCTATAATCTTTCTCTTGCTTTATTACTCTGGCCAGGACATCCAGTATTCAATTGAAAAGCAGTGTTGAGAGTGGACATCCTTGCCTTGTTCCAGATCTTAAGTGAAAGGCTTTCGGCTTTTTACCATTTATGATAATGTTGGTTGTGGGTTTGTCATATGGCTTTTATTATGTTAAGTTATATTCCTTCTATCTCAAAGAATTTTAGGTCTTCCATCATAAATGGATTTTTAACTTTATCGAATGTTTTCTCAGCATCTATTGATATGATCATATTGTTTTTATTTTTCTTTTTGTTGATGTGTTGGATTACATTAATTGATTCTCAGATGTTGAACCATCCTTGTGCACCTGGAATAAATACCACTTGGTAATGGGATATTATCCTTTTGATGCATTGTTGGATTCTGTTGGCTAAGATTTTGCTGAGGATTTTTACATCTGTGTTAAATAGAGAGGTTGGCCTGCATTTTCTTTTTTTTCATTGTCCTTATTTGGTTTTGGTATAGTGCAATGTTGGCTTCATAAAACACATTTGGTAGTATTCCTTCCTTCTCAATGTTTTGAAAGAGTTTGTGTAAGATAGGCATGAGTTTGATTCTGAAGTTTGGAATAATTCATTTGTAAATCCATCTGGACCTGGGCTTTTGTTTTGAGGGAGTGTTTTGATTAGCATTTCAATTTCACTGCTTATAATTGATCTGTTTAGTTGTTCTATTTCTTCTTTATCTAGCTTTGGATGATTGTATAGTTCTAGGAATTTATCACTCTTTTGTAGATTATTGAACTTGCTTGCGTATAACTGTTCATAATAATCTCTGATTATTCTTTTGATTTCTGCTGTGAAAGGCATATGAATTTAAAGTTAAGGAGTCAGGGTGATGCATTGTATAAAAAGGAAGAATGTTATATATATATATATATATATATAAAGTATGTTATATATATAAAAATGTATATGTATATTTATATATAAATGTAAAGAAAAATAAAGGTGATGGAAAAATATATACTGTGCTAACAACAATCAATATAAAGATATGTAGTAATATTAATTTTAATCAGAAGGTTTCAGTGCAACAAAAGTTATTATAAGTAAGGAAGAGCATTACATATATAGAATGGCAATTTTATAAGAGGATATCATAATCCTTATTGATGTATATAATATGAAATATCCAAATTCATGAGGTAAAAACTGATAAGAATGCAAGAAATTAACTTGGAAATTATTAACTTGGAAATTTAACATCTCATCTATCAGAAATGGAAAGAACTATCAGACAGAAAATTATATCCTAAAAAACAAATTATATCCTAAAAAACATCAAAGGGCAGAGGGAAGGTGTTGAAGGAGAAATTTGCCTGCTTATTTCTAGGGAGAATAAATGAAGAAGTTCAGATAGGCACTGAATTTGGAGAACACCATGTGGTGGGAGCGAGGGAGACAGGGTACCTCAGTGTCTATCCCAGAGATAGAAGGGACATGAAGAACATTTATCTTAAGAGAAGAAAGGATTAAGGGTTAGACTGATGGTGGAGCAGAAACCATGGCTGATAGCTGCACCACGGGAAGGATTTTATCATGAAAGAAATAGGCATGGTTGCTGTGGGGAACTAGACATATGGACGGAAAAAATACAGAATGTGTAGCTCAACCCATCCAGTTTCCCTGGGAGCCATTTGACATGGGTGGATACAATAGCAAGCAAATAAAATGAGGCCACATTGGAATGTACCAGTATTGTATAAGTGGACCAGTTCACATAAAGCAGAAATGCAGTCTAAGTCTCCTACAAAAACAAGATCAACAACATGGACACCAGCATGAGTCAAGCCAGTGCCAGTGAATAGCACTCCCAAAAGCAACAAACCCCTTCAGGACCCCCTCCACTCACTCACTGAAGACCAACAATGGATTAGCTCACATTGTCATACATTGCCATCTACTGGGAAACTGGAAGTTCTACAACCTTAACGTTTAAGAAAGTAAATAATGGGTAAGAAGAGAAAGACCAAAAAAGACAATCTGAGCCTTGGGGGGAATTCTACACCACATAGAGAAAACAAATTTCCAGGACCCAAACACAAAGACAAGAAAATATTTCCTTCCAACCAGATACAGAATTCAAAATTTCCCCATACAATATTTGAAAGAAATTGGAAGAAAACACAGAAAAATAACTGAACTTCCTGAGAAATAAAATTAACTAAGAGAAGCTTGAAAATGAACCTTTAAACAAGAAAATGATGGAATTGCTGCATGTGAAAAAATGCATTAGAAAAAAATTCTGAAAAAGCTATGGGTTCATAAGTCAAATAAAATATTGAATCAGTGATCTTAAAGATAAAACACAAAGAATTCAGGTGGAAGAAGAAAAAGAAATAAGTAGAAAAAAATGAAGAAACACTTTGAGATGATCTTACTATATGAGAAAAGGTAATATAAGAATAATGGGTATCCCAGAAGGGGAAGAGAGATAAAAGGGACTAGAAAATTTATTTAAAGAAATAATAGATGAAAACTTCACAAACCTGGAGAAAGAACAAAAAATGCAAATGTATGAGGCAAAGAATACCAGGATACATTAACAAAATGAGACCAACACCAAGACACATAGTAGTAAAACTATCAAGAATATAAGACAAAGAAACAATATTTATGTTTGCTAGAGAGATGAAACAGATATCCCATACAAGAAACCCAAATAGTCTTACATCAGAATTCTCAGAGGAAACACCATGGGCAAGAAGAGAATGGACTTCTATGATAAAAAAACAATTACTCTATCCTGCAAGGTTCTGCTTCAAACATGACATAGAAATGAAGGCCTTCTTGGATAAAAAGAATCTTAGGGACTTTGCAATCATTAAACCTCCCCTTGAAGAAAGTATTTAAACCAATGAGAGGAATAAACAAAGAAATGAACAAGTAATTAAATAGAATACCAAAACTGAGGACAAAATGGCAGTAACAGACTTGCATTTATCAATAATCACTCTCAATTCATTGGACTGAACTCATCAATAAAATGACAAAAGAGTATCTAGATGGGTTAGGAAACAGAATCCAACTTTCTGCTGCCTCTATAAATACAATAAGTTCCAAATATAAACTTACTCTGAAAGAAAAGGGATGGAAAATAATTCTAGAAGTAAACAGGTCCCAATGGAATGCAGGGACAGTCAAGCTTATAGCAGATAAAATAGACTTCCAACTTCTAAATGTAATAAGAGACAAGATGGACACCATATAATGATTATGGGGAAAAAATACCAGGAAGACATAATCCTCATCAATATATAAGTATTAAATTATGAAGCAACAAAAACATTAATTACTATCAAATCTGAAAACAAACATTGGAGAATATACATATGTGGGCAATTCAACACCCCACTCTCAATAATGTGCAGATCAATGAGATATAAAATAAATAAGGACATGTTCAACATAACAAAGCACTAGACTGCATTGGTTTAATAGATTTTATAGGGCATTGCACCTCAAAAAAAGTTCAAATATATATATTTTCTCAAATATTCATGGGTCATTCTCCAGGATTGACAACAAATGGGGTAAGGAGACAAGCATCAACAAATTCACAAAGACTGAAATCATTCCAGTTATCTACTCTGAACATAAAAGTATAAAACTAAAATCAATGACCTAAAGAAAATAAGAATATCTTCTAATATATGGAAGAACCACTATGTTAGTGAGGAAATCAAAGAAGATATCAGATATTACCTTGATACAAGTGATAATGAGAACGCACCCTTTCAGAACATATGGGACACAGGAAAAGCACTACTAAGAGGAAAGTATAGAGCAATGCTAATCCACATACAACAACAAAAAAAGGCCCACATAAACAACCTTGGCTATCATCTTAAGAAACTACAAAAATAAGACCAAAAAAAAATTCAAAAGTCAGTATAAGGAGGGAAATATTAAAAATGAGACCTGAGGGCACAGGCAGTTGAGAGCTGCACTGTGAAGCTGTCCACAGTCTCGCAATGTGGGTTCTATCCCGGCCGACCAGGAGAGAATCCCACATGGCAAAGCAGACCTCTCCTGTCTCACCAACTGCTCCCCTCAGCAGTGTATTTCTTCACTCTGCCTGTTTTGTTCTCCACTCTGTCTCTGGTGTATTCTCTCACCCTCCCGCGCATCTGGCCTGTACTCCAGCTCTTGTATAAAAATAAATAAATCTTTAAAAAAAAATTAGGGCCTCCCCGGTGGCACAGCAGTTAAGCTCTGGGTTGCGAAGCTGCCCATACCCTCTACAGTGCTGGTTCAATCCTTGGCCACCAGGTGAGGGGACCACATGGCACACAGACCTCTCCTGCTGCCCGCTGCTCCCCTCAGCAGTGTATTACGTCAATCTGTTTATTCTGCTCCCTGCTCTGGCTCTGGTGAATTCTCTCACCCTTCGGAACTTCTGACTGTATCCAGTGCTTGTATAAATAAATAAATAAATCTTAAAAACTAAATAAATAAAATATAAATCAAAAGAGTGTCCAAAAGAGCAAACAAACCAAAAGCTAGTTCTTCAAAAAGATAAACAAAATGGACAAATTTCTTTGTAGGCTCACTAGGAAAAAAGGTAAGAAAAGTCAAGTAAATAGGATCAAAAATTAAAGAGAAGTTGCAGCAGACACTGCAGTAATTACTATGAACATTTATATGCAAACAAGTTCAACAACCTAAATAGGATAGACAGATTCTCAGAATTATACAATTATCCAGGACTGAATAGGGAAGAAATAGAAAAGCCGAACAAACCAATCATGGACAAGAAATTTGAAACAGTAATCAAAATGTTCCCAAATGAACAAAAGACCAGAACAGCTAACTTCAGAAGCAAATTCTCCCAAACTTTCAAAGATGAACAAATACCTATCATGCTCAGACTCTTCCAAATAAATTGAGAAAGAATACTTCCAAAACACTTTCTTGAGTGCAACATTACATTAGCACTCAAACTACAAAGAAAAACAGGGAAAGAAAACACCAGACTAATCTAATGAATGCAGGCACAGAATGAACACAGATACAAAAAATCTTCAATAAAATCTTAGCAAACCCAGTTGAACAGTGTAATAAAGGTAATATACACTATGTCAAATTGGGATTTATGCCAGGAAAAAAAGGATGTTGTAACATCTGAAAATCAAAATCAATCAGTTGAAAATCAACAAAAAGGAAAAGAAAAATGATATCATCATTTCAATACATGCTGAGAAATAATTTGAAAGATTCAGTATACATCTATGATGAAAAACTGTGGATGAATGGAATACATCCTAAAACATTATGACAAATCCACACATACCATCATTCTTTTTTGTTTTTATATCCACAAGGGCAGATTTATTATAAAAAGAGAGAGAAGAATAAAGGACACTTGTATAAACACAAGTGGGCAGAAGAGCTGCACCTAAAAGGCACAGGTTTGTCAAGAGAAGCCTGTATAGTCACAGGTAGGCAGCCTTGAGAGGAGAACTATTGCTGCTACACTGCAAAGGGAGAAGTTTAGCAAAGAGAAGCACACACATAGTCACAGGGGGGCTGGAGAGCTGCTGCCTAGCATCATCATTCTCTCTCTTTTTTTTTTAAGATTTATTTTATTTATGCACACAAGAGCTGGGGTATAGGCCAGAGGTGCGGGGCAGGGGTGGTGGTGGTGGTGAGAGGATTCATCAGAAAAAGTGGGGAGCAGAACAGGCAGATATACTGAAATACACTGCTGAGGGGAGCAGTGAGCAAGACTAGAGAGGTATGCTGTGCCATGTGGATTGCTCCCTGGATGGCTGGGGATCAAACTCATGCAGCAGAGGCTGTGGATAGCTTCATAGTGCTGTGCTTAACCCCTTGTGCCACCAGGGAGGCCCCTAGCATCATTCTTTTTTTTTTTTTTTTTAAATATTAAATTTTATTTTTATATTCCCCCATACAATTGCAAACGCCCCATTCTGACCCCAATCCTTCCCCTCCCGCCCCCCCACCCCCCAAAAAGTGTCTCTGGTTCATAGTTTTTTTGTTGATTTTGATTTTCACTTTCTTATATTCATTTTCCTGGTCCCTTATTTAAGTTTTCTAGATTCCTGCTATGAGTGAGACCATCCGGTATTTTTCTTTTTCTTTTTGGCTTATTT
Source organism: Talpa occidentalis (assembly GCF_014898055.3). NCBI lineage: Eukaryota > Metazoa > Chordata > Mammalia > Eulipotyphla > Talpidae > Talpa > Talpa occidentalis. Next base: position 63,066,157 of record NW_023604861.1, read on the forward strand.
CGCTGAGCATGATCCCTTCCAGTGCCATCCATGTTGCTGCAAATTGCATGTGTTTATCTTTTTTGAATGCTGAGTAATATTCCATGGTATATATGTACCACATCTTCTTGATCCAGTCATCTATTTTTGGGCATTTGGGTTGTTTCCAAAGCTTAGCTATTGTAAACAGTGCTGCAAAACAAGGATATCACTCTCACCACTACAATTCAACATAGTATTAGAAGACCTAGCTAGAGCAATTAGGCAAGAGAAAGATTTGAAAGGAATCCAAATTAGGAAAGAAGTAAAGTTATTATTTGCAGATGATATGATAATATATAGAGAGGACCTAGAGAATACACAAAAAAACCGATTAAAATAATGAAACACTTTAGCAAAGTGGCAGGATAGCAAATGAATACACAGAAATCAGTTGCCTTCTTATATGTAAACAATGAGCTAGAAGTAGAAAATATTAAGTAAAACATCCATTTATAATTTCACCCAAAAAAAGTAAATAATTGGAAATATACCTACCAAACTAGATGAAGCACTTATAGGGTAAGCTATAAGACACTACTGAAAGAAGTAGAAAAGGAACAAAGAAATGGAAAGATATCCCCTAATCATGGATAGGAATAATAAAAATTTTCAAAATGTCCATGCTATACAATGAGATATTCAGAGTCAATGCAATCCCAATAAAAATTCCAATGGCATTCTTCAAAGAAATGGAACTAATATTGAAATTCACATTTCAATATTGTGTGAAATTAATTCATACAAAAGACCCTGAAAAGCCAAAGCCAAGCCAGACATTGAATATTTCTTAAAAAATAAAAATAAAAATGTTTGCTTTATGAAATACAATGTCAAGAGATTGAGAAGACAAGCGTAAACTCAGAGAAAATGTTTAACAAAAATATATTTGATACAGGACTGTTTTCCAAACTATAAAAGAATACTGAAAACTCAATAATAAGAACACAAACAATCTGATTTAAAAATTGGATCAACGAAGGTCTTAACAGTCACCTCACCAAGGAAAACATACAGATGCCAAATAAGCATATAAAAAGGCGTTCAATATTCTATGCCATTAGGGAAATGATAATACCATACACCTCTGAGAACAGCTAAAACACTGACAATACCAAGTGCTGGTGAAAATGTGGAACAGAAATTCTTGAATGCAAAATGATAGTGATTCTTTAAAAGTCAGTTTGACAGTTTCTCTCAAAACTAAACATATTCTTGGGCCTACTTGTGGCTCATGGCTCAGGGATTAAAGTCAGTGCTATCAAGCTATCGCCAGTCACTGCAGCATGAGTTCAATCCCCGGCCAGGGAGCTGACCCAATGGTACAGCAGACCTCTCCTGTCCAGCTGGCTGCTCCCCTCAGCAGTGTATTTCAGTAGATCTGCCTCTTCTGCTCCCCACTCTATCTCTGATGAATCCTCTCACGCCCCGCAGCTCTGGGTTACATCCCAGTTCTTGTATGCATAAATATAAATAAATCTTTAAAACAAACAAACAAACAAAAAATACAATCTTTCCTCATGATACATCAGTCATGCTCCTTGGTATTTACCCAAAGGGATCAAAAAATTGAAAACTAGGGCCTCCCCGGTGGCGCAGCAGTTGAGCGCTGGGTTGTGAAGCTGCCCGCAACCTCTGCAGCACCGGTTCGATCCCCGGCTGCTCCCCGGCCTCCGGAGGAGGGTCCCACATGGCGCGCAGACCTCTCCTGCCGCCCGCTGCTCCCCTCAGCAGTGTACTTCGGTCCTTCTGCCTGCTCTGCTCCTCGCTCTGGCTCTGGTGAATTCTCTCACCCACCCGTGCTTCTGATTGTACCCAGCGCATGTATAAACAAAGCAAAAACAAACAAACAAATAAATAAATCAATAAAAACATGCCTGTAATTAAAAAAAAAAAATTGAAAACTATGTTTACGTGAAAACATGGTCAAGGCTGTTTATCGAAACTTTATTCATAATTGCCCAAATTCAGAAGCAACTAAGTTGTCCTTCAGTAGATAAGAGGATTAATAAACTCTGGTACATTCAAGCAATAGAATATTATTCATTGCTAAAATGAAATATCAAGCCATGAAATTACATGGAGGAAACTTTATGCCAATTATAAAAGACTATCTTCTATTTGATTCTGATATTTTGCTTGAAAAGACAAAACTATATAGACATAAAAGATCAGGGCCTCCCTGGTGGCACAAGGGGTTGAGCATAGCACTATGAAGCAATCTGCTGCCTCTGCAGCACAAGTTCGATCCCTGGCCAGCCAGGGAGAAACCCACATGTCGAAGCAGACCTCTGTGGTCTTGCCAGCTGATCCCTTCAGCAGTGTATTTCAGTCTGCCTGTTCTGTTCCCCATTTTATTTCTGGTGGATCCTCTCCTCATTCCCTGCATCTCTGACTTGTACCCCAGCTCTTGTATGCATAAATAAATCTTTTACAAAAAAAAAAAAAAAAAAAAAGGAGATCGAAGATTGTCAGGGTCTAAGAAGGGAGACCTAAGTGAAGAACAGAAGATGTTTAAGTCAGGGAAACAATTCTGCACGATACTATGATAGCGCACACTGGCATTCCATATTTTTTTTCAAAACCCATAGAAGGCACAACATCAAGTATAAACCCTAGTGTAAACTGTGGACTTGAAGTGATTATGATGTATCAAAATGGGTGCATCAATTGTAACAAATGTATCATTCTGCTGCTGAGGTTGGTGATGAGGGAGGTTAATACAGTATGATCATGGGATAAGGGAAACAACTTTTTTGTAAAAATAAAGCTTCTTTTAAAAAGTTTACAATTTAAAAAAAATTCTGTGAGAAAAAATAGAATTAACGATGCAATCCAGGTGAAAAATTTCCAAATCAGAGTATGAATTAGAACTGAACATTTTAAATCAAAATAGTATTGCATTGAATAAAATGATGGTAAATGACTGATATAAAATAGATATTAATTGTTCTAAAATAAGCTAATATATAAATTAAATACAATTCATTTGAAATATGTTTTACCTAAAATCTAGGATATTATTTTTTGGAATTTTTAACTATTTTTTAATATTTTATTTATTTTATTTTTGCGTATAGGAACTGGGGTGCAGGGTTGTGTGTAAGCAGATTCACCAGAGACAGAGTGGGGAGCAGAACAGGCAGATGCACTGAAATACACTGCTGAGGGGAGCAGCCAGCTAAAGAGGAGAGGTCTGCTGTACCATGTGGGTAAGCTACCTGGCTGGGATAGAACTCAAGCTGCATATCATCTGCAAATAGTGATAGCTTGACTTCTTCTTTTCCTATTTGGATTCCTTGGATGTCTTTCTCTTGTCTTATTGCTCTGGCTAGGACTTCCAGTATTATATTGAAAAGCAGTGGTGAGAGTGGACATCCTTGTCTTGTTCCAGATCTTAATGGAATTGCTTTCAGCTTTTCACCATTGAGAATGATACTGGCTGTTGGCTTGTCATAGATGGCCTTTATGATGTTGAGGTATGTTCCTTGTATCCCAAGAATTTCAAGGGCTTTTATCATGAATGGGTGTTGCACTTTGTCGAAAGTTTTCTCAGCATCTATTGATATTATCATATGGTTTTTATATTTCTTTCTGTTGATGTGTTGGATAACGTTGATTGATTTTCGGATGTTAAACCATCCTTGTGTCCCTGGAATGAATCCAACTTGGTCGTGGTGAATTATCTTATACATAGAGAACCCCAAAAACTCCACAGAAAAACTAATTCAACTCATCAATCAGTTCAGTAAAGTGACAGGTTACAAAATCAACACGCAAAAGTCAGTAGCCTTCCTATACACAAACAATAAATCTGAAGAAGAAGAAATCAAAAAAACCATCCCTTTTATTATCGAAACAAAAAAAATCAAATATTTGGGAATAAATCTAACAAAAGAGGTAAAGGACCTATACAAAAAAAACTATAAAACACTGTTAAAAGAAATAGAAGAAGACACAAAGAAATGGAAAGACATCCCCTGCTCATGGATTGGAAGAATAAACATTATTAAAATGTCCATCCTACCAAAAGCAATATACAGATTCAATGCTATTCCAATCAAAATTTCAATGTCATTCTTCAAAGAAATAGAACAATTATTGATGAAATTCATATGGAATCACCAAAAACCCCGAATAGCCAAAGCTCTACTGAAAAAAAAAAAGAAGGAAATGGAGGCATCACACTCCCAGACTTCAAACTATACTACAAAGCCATAATCATCAAAACTGCATGGTATTGGAACAAGAACAGACATACAGACCAATGGAATCAAATAGAAAATCCAGAAATAAACCCACAGATTTATGGTCAACTAATCTTTGACAAAGGAGCAAAGACTATGCATTGGAGCAAAGAAAGTTTGTTCAATAAATGGTGCTGGGAAAACTGGGTCGCTACATGCAAAAGAATGAAGCTTGACCACTACCTCACACCATACACAAAAATCAACTCAAAATGGATTAAAGAACTAGACATAAGACCTGAAACCATAAAATACATAGAAGGAAATATAGGCGAAACACTACGGGATTTGCACATCAAAGACATCTTTACAGACACATCACCCAAAGCAGTGATAGTGAAGGCAAAGATAAACAGCTGGGACTACATCAAATTAAAGAGCTTCTGCACAGCAAAAGAGACAATAACAAAAACAAAGAGAAACCCCACCAACTGGGAGAACATTTTTGCACCCAACACTAATGATAAAGGACTGATCACAAAAATCTGCAAAGAGTTGATGAGACTCAGAAACAACAAAGAAAATAATCCAGTCAAAAAATGGGCAGAAGAGCTAAAAAGAAACTTCTCTGAAGAGGAAATGCAAATGGCCAACAGATATATGAAAAAATGTTCAACATCACTTGTCATCAGGGAAATGCAAATCAAAACTACCATGAGATACCATCTCACACCAGTGAGAATGGCACATATTAAAAAAACTAGCAACAACAAATGTTGGCGAGGGTGTGGAGAAAAAGGAACTCTTCTGCACTGTTGGTGGGAGTGCAAACTGGTCCAACCACTATGGAGAGCTGTGTGGAGATTTCTGGACCTACTAAACATAGAGCTTCCATATGATCCAGCAATTCCACTCCTAGGTATTTACCCAAAGGACACAGAAACATCAATTCCAAACAACACCTGCACCCCTATGTTTATAGCAGCACTGTTTACAATAGCTAAGCTTTGGAAACAACCCAAATGCCCAAAAATAGATGACTGGATCAAGAAGATGTGGTACATATATACCATGGAATATTACTCAGCATTCAAAAAAGATAAACACATGCAATTTGCAGCAACATGGATGGCACTGGAAGGGATCATGCTCAGCTAAATAAGCCAAAAAGAAAAAGAAAAATACCGGATGGTCTCACTCATAGCAGGAATCTAGAAAACTTAAATAAGGGACCAGGAAAATGAATATAAGAACGTGAAAATCAAAATCAACAAAAAACTATGAACCAGAGACACTTTTTGGGGGGTGGGGCCGGGAGGGGAAGGATTGGGGTCAGAATGGGGCGTTTGCAATTGTATGGGGGAATATAAAAATAAAATTTATTATTTAAAAAAAAAAAAAAAGAACTCAAGCTGCAGTGGCTGGAGATAGCTTGATAGCACTGTCTTTAACCCCTGAACCACCAGGGAGGCCTTTTTAACAATTATTGTCACTTATCATATGAGTACTCTGTCAGGAATGTGTTAAGTGCTTTAGATTATTGCACTAAAATCCTAAATATTAAATGACAAAGGTGTAGAAGAAAAAAAAAAAGAGTGTGGGAATTAAATGTCATTCATTTAGTTTTCTTATAAAAAAGAAACTCAAAACACCCTTTTATACTGAATAACTTATAAAGAATATTTTTGAATTATTCTTAAAACACAGTACAAATGAAAACACATCATAGACTACATATACCTCTAGAGAAGAATAAGGAAGCAAATAAAATGTCAGCTATTAAATATCATCAAAAAATATTTATAGTATTTTTAAATAAAGAGTGAGATACAAAACCATATTAAGCATAAATGCAAGTTTACAATAAATTAGCATATGAAATGCACAATTGTGTATATAGAAAGCTATGATGAAATTTTCTTGAAAGCTAATAATTATTATCTCTAGGTAACAGCTAATTCTAATTTTCTCTTATAATTAATTAATTTCTGCGTTTTCAAAATTTCCATTAGTATTTGCATATAACATCCATAAACATGCAAACATATGCATGTAAAAGCCCCAAACCAAACGTGAAATCCTATGTAGATTATCAATGTGGTGATAACAATGCAATCTCACTTGGCCATCACTCTTCAGCTTTAAGAACAAATAAGGGAACTGATAAAACATGTTATCACTACCTCTATCAAACCTCTACAGAGCATTAAACATTGAATTAATAAGAAGCAGGAATTTATATCACCAAGATAAAATATTAAAAGGCTATAATAAGCATTTCTACCAAGTTGAAAGGCACAAACCCAACTCTTAAAAATGATTTTGATTCATTGAAAGCATCTTTCTTCCCTCCATATAGAGCACAGGAAATTGTTTTCAAATCACCAGAGCTTCACAGAATGCAATCTTTCATGTGTAAATATCCAGGAAATTGGTGTTGCACACAACACTGTTGGACACCACAACTCCTTTGGTGACTACTCCTTTCCCCAGTCCCTCTAGTGGTTTTCAGTAAAAATCAAATACATTTACTTTCACAGCAGAAATGCTTTGGGCACCTGGCTTTTAATGAATAGATGGGGTTGGCAGCTTCTATGTAAAGAGAGTGACTTTGTTAAGTTATCATTTTTCCCCAGGTTGGTTTGAAGTGGATATATGGCTACCCACAAGCCTTTGTCTGTTAATCACAACATATGTGCATAGTCTAAGTTGGGTAGTTATGCCTCTCACTGAGTTCATTGAAGCACCCTGTTCATAACTAAATCTTTTAGTGCTAAAACCAGGTGCAAAAACATTTGAATGGAAAGTGAGCATTGCTTAAGTAATATCTAATGAGAATCAATGATATTTAAATGACTTATGCAGAAAAATCATTCAGATCTTTGCCCCCTTTCTTTCAGGTTCAGAAAACTTCACATGCCCACATAGGCCAAAAGAACTGTATTTTTGAGTCCAGTTTTCTGATTTCCCACAGTGAAAGATGGATTAAAAAAAAAAAAAAACTTCATTCTAAAACCATACTTTTCTCTGAAAATTATTGAACCTAAACCACTAATTAAAGATTGTCAGGATGTCACTCAAAGTAGTTACACAGGGGGAAAGATTCTTCTAAAACATGACTACTTTCCATATGAACTAATCTAGAATGCTTGGGTTTCTTTTATTTTTTGGTCTGAAATCTAATATCACATTCCTAACCAGAAACTGATCTATTCAATATACACATTTGTTTTGTTCCTAAAATAATGGTTAAAAAAAAAAAAACTGTATGCAAGAATTATCTGTAAAAATGATGACTAGCATCCAGAATTTCATCAATATTCAGGATGACAGTTTCCAAAGGCAAAAAAATAATAAATAAAAAGCATGACACATAAGGTATCAGAATGATTAATATTTACAATAAATGACATTTACTTAAATTTTTATTGAAGTTGAATTCATATAACATATACCACTTTAAAGTAAACAATTTACCCTTCTGTTAGGAATAAAAAAGATGAAAATCCGTCATCTGTCACAACATAGATGTCTTATGCTTAGTGAAATAAGTCAAAAGGAGAAAGATGAACATTATCTGATTTCACTCCTTTATGGTCTATAAAGAAACTGAGAAAATGAATAAACAAAATAAAACAAGAATAAACTTAGGCTAAAAGACCAAATTAGTAGTAACCAAAGGGCAGAAACTTGATAAATTAGGTAAAAGTTGTCAATTAATTGTATGTTGAAGGATTGTCATGTGGCATATACAGAGGTTGATTTATAATGATGCTCATCTGAAATTCATATAATGTTACAATACAATGCTACTTCAATAAAAATGTATTTAAAAGTAAAACTTTAAAAGTAAGGAGAGGGCCTCCCCAGTGGCACTGCAGTTGAGCGCTGGGTTGCGAAGCTGCCCGCAGCCTCTGCAGCGCTGGTTCTATCCCCGGCTGCTGGGCGAGGGTCCCACATGGCGCGCAGACCTCTCCTGCCGCCTGCTGCTCCCCTCAGCAGTGTACTTTGTCAGTCTGCCTGCTCTGCTCCCCACTTTGGCTCTAGTGAATTCTCTCACCCTCCCACGCTTCTGACTCTACCCAGTGCTTGTATAAATTAATAAATTAATTTAAAAAAAATAAAAAGAAAAGGAGAACATTTCAGTGACAGTGTGTTCACAATATTGCTCAACCAGCACATTTATATCATTTGAAAACATTTTTATTGCTCCAGAATAAAACACTGTGCCCATTACCCAGTTACTCTTCAATTCCTAAATTTCTAACCCTGGGTAACCATTCACTTTCTTTTCATTTCCATAGATATATCTATTATGGATATATCATATAAGTAGAATCATATAATATTGAGCTTTTCATCTAAGTTCTTTAGCATGTTTTTGAGCTTTATCCACAAGAACTAGACAACAAAGAAAACTGTAAAAAGAACATGAGACGATGTGATCAAATCAAATGGTAAGAAACTGTCAAAGGCAAGGGAGGAAGTCAGACACTCCTTTCAAAACTATCACTGCTATTTCATGTATTCACGGAACCAGCTTCACAAAATAAAAGCTGTTTTTCTAAAGTCCCCTTTCTTCCAACAAAACCTATATTTTTCTAACTTTAAGAACTATCTGATCACTTACAACATAATTACCATGAAGAGATATAAAAATTTTCAACATATATTGGCTTCAAGTACCAAAAACAGAAATAACAGAAAATTAATATAATATTCTTCATACAAATCCTCAAGTCCGTAGCCTGTTAGTCCTAGGTCCTGCCAAAATAAGAAATGTTGAGCTACCCAAAAATGACTTGGCTAGTCAGGAGAGTAAGAAAGTCTGGGATTAAATTAACTTTCACAAAGTGTTCATTGGCTTAGTTAGAATAGTTGCCTTCCTGTTGGCAGAAAAGCCATAAAGGAAGCTAAATGTGAAGACCCCGCTGTTTCTCCCACCCATAACTGTTTTCCTTCGGTTCATTTATTATGTAAGAACAGCAGAACTCTCCAGATGAGAGCAAGGGACAGTCTAGACATCATTTATTGGCCATCGACTAGTGGAAACAATTCTGCAGCATCCACATTTTTTTCTTCTTGGACTTGACCCCCCCCCCCCCCCCCCCCGCAACTTACCACTTGTTTTACATTGCACGCTCTGAAAAGTTAAATGACTCTGACACTTAGAATTATTCAAAAACTAAAAAAGATATTCCCAACTGTGTCAGGGATGGCTGCTCCCTTTTCCTGAGAGTATAACTCTGGCAAGTTGCTCCATCAGTGAGGCCTGCAATTGCTATCATTTCTGTGATTTGTTTTCCTGGTCCTCATAGAAGTTTCTCGCTAGCAAGTACTAAATGAACTAGCAATCAATCACAGTGGACCAAAGTTCAGTTATTTCTCCCCTTGGCAATATTTAAGAGTGATCCTTCTGATCTTCATCTTGTTTTACTTTATCCATTTCATAAAAATTTATGAAATATTTACTAAGTGCCAAATATGCTTAAGTCCTAGAAATAGAAAGTTGAAAACAAAACAACCTCAATAAATTTACATCCAGGTTAGTAGGTCAATAAATAAATCAACAATATCAATTCACTTCTGTGTTAAGGGTCATTGCTTAGCTTGTTAATTATTCTGGGACCAGTTACAATGTGTGCATTCTTTTTTCTCATATTGCAGGCAATTATCCAACATCAAATGGGGTTCCTACAATTCAGCTCCATACTGACACTATCTATCTGGAGATAGCATCCAACTTCATAGGTAAAGTGGTCAGTCCTGCAAGACTCTCCCCACCCACTTCTTGCACCGCCTCACATGCCAGTTACACCTGTGTTCCCACCAACCAGCTATAAATTAGAGGTTCCAGTGGGCTCCCTCTTGGGTTCAATTAATTTGTTAAGCACCCACAGAACTCAAAGAAGTATTTTACTTTCTAGATTATTGGTTTATTATAAAATAATATATATCAGAAACAGCAGAATGGAAGTAATACATAGGGCAAGGTGTGGGGAAAGAGCTGAGAGACTCCATAGTCTCTGAGTATACCACTTTCCCCAAATTTCCATATAGCACCAACCTGTAAGCTCTCTGAATCCTTTTGAGTTTTTATAAAGACTTCATGACATAGCCATTGTTGATCAAATAGTTGGTCATTGAGATTGAAGCAAATCTTCAACTACTCTCCCTTCCCTGGAGGTCTGCCTGGTGGGATCAAAAGCTCCAACCCTCTAATCCTATGGTTGATTTCCCTGAAGTCAGCCTCTATCCAAAAGTGATTTCATTAACATAAATTTGGGTGTGGATAAAAGGGGTTATAAATATCAAGTTACCGTCACTTAGGAAATTCCAAGGGTTTTAGGAGCTCTATGTCAGAAACAGAGATGAAGAGCAAATACGTATTTCTCAACCCTAACTTACAATATCACATCTTTCTCCTTCTTTTGCATCACTTCTTTCTCACACTCCATATTGAACCACACTGGGGTTCTCCATTCCATCCTGTGTGCTCTGCTGCTTGCCTCCATTTCTAGGCAAACACTATTCTCAATGCCTGATCCCACTCTTTATCTAGCAAAAGTCTGTGTATCCCTCAGGTCTTGCCTTAGATGACACTCATAGGAAGCCTTCCCAGATTCCTGAATTAGGTGCATTTCCAATCTGCTCCTCTAGGGCAAGGTGCCTCTCACTCTTTATCATGGGCTCTAGGAGAACAGACATTGTGATGCTCACATGAATCATTGTATTTCTGGGGTTTTATACCATATCTGGTCATGGTGGGCAGTCACAAAATGTTTATTGAATGAATGAATGATAGGATACATGAGAGTTTTGAAAGAGCTATTACCTACTGTATGTTCACCCTAAGTTCTTTCCTACATTGCTTCATGGAAGAGGATAGAGTTCTTTAATGTTAGAAATCTTACAAAAGGGCCTCCCTGGTGGCGCAAGGGGTTAAGCACCGCTCTATGAAGCAATCTGCAGCCTCTGCAGCACGAGTTCGATCCCTGGCCAGCCAGGGAGCAACGCAAGTGGCGAGGCAGACCTCTCCTAAGTTGCCCGCTGCTCCCCTCAGCAGTGTACTTTGGTCAATCTTTCTGTTCTGTTCCCCACTCTATCTCTGGTGAATCCTCTCATCCCCAGCATATCTGGCTTGTACCCCAGCTCTTGTATTCATAAATAAATAAATCTTTTTTAAAAGAAGAAATCTTACAAAGGTTTATGTGAACATTTCCATAATGATAGTCAGTGATATGTTTACAAGAAAAAAAATATATATGTTTCTGTGGATAATACATTTGGGAAACTGGAAACACAAAATGACACATATTTCTTTACTACAGAAAATCTCAAAACCTTCAAAATGCTAATATTCAATGTAAATCTCTAAAAGGTTTCTGTGTAAAGTACTGTCCAAGCCTGTTTGGGTCAATGATTCCCTTCATACATGTACACCCATTCAATAACTACTTAACAGTCTGTCTATGCTTTTCCAGACCCTGTTCATGACTCTGGGGAGAAACAAAGAGCAGGGAAGTCCTTGTCCTAAAAATCTGGCTATCCAGTATGGGGAACAGACAATAAACAGATAAACATATACTCAAATGAGCAAATAAGTAAGCAAGGTTTCGATATCCCCCTATTAGAAAATAAAAAGTGTTTTATGAAATTATGATTGGAGGGTATAGTTTCTTTAGAGAATGATCATGAATATTTCATTCAAGAGGTACATAAAGATGAGAAAGAGTCCTTAATGCAAAGGTCTAAAGAAAAAGTGTCCTGGGAACAGGACAGTGCAGGATGATGACATGATGTAGGTTAACTTCAATATTCAAGAGCAAAAAGAGAAGTTCAAGAATTCATTGCATTGGCACCCAAACAACAGGAGGACATTTAATAGAAAGCAAGGTTTAAGAGGAAGGTAGCCAGGAAATACAAGACCTGTGGTTTCAATTCAATAATAAATAAAGTGGGAAGTATTGAAGGATCTTAAACAGATGCCATATGATACTAATTTAAAAATTATTTCAAGATTTCAAGATTTAAAAATTATATCTTAATGAAAGGAAAGGTCAAAGAAGAGAACAGAAAATTTATGGATTGGCGTCCCCGGTGGCACAAATTGTTAAGCACCGCACTATGAAGCTATCCACAGCCTCTGCAGCACAAGTTCAATCCCTAGCCGGCCAGGGAGAAACCCACATGGCGCAGCAGACCTCTCCTGTCTCGCCCACTGCTCCCCTCAGTAGTGTATTTCAGTCAGTCTGCCTGTTCTGCTCCCCACTCTATCTCTGGTGAGTCCTCTCACCCCACCACATCTCTGGCCTGTACCCCAGCTCTTTGCATAAATAAAAAAATAAATCTTGAAAAAAAATTTTGTGAGTTTAGCAGTTTTCATGACAGTGATCTAGAAAGAGGACTACCCACATTTCCCTGTGTGGTAAAAAATTCCACAACAGTTTTAGGCATCATGATATTAACTTTCCTTGATAGATTTTACCTATTATATCACAAGAGCATACCAATTTTTTTTAAAGATTTATTTATTTATGTTTACAAGAGCTGGGATACAGGCCAGAGGTGTGTGTGTGGGGGCGTGAGGACTCACCAGAGACAGAGTAGGGAACAGAACAGGCAGACTGACTGAAATACACTGCTGAGGGGAGCAGTGGGTGAGACAGGAGAGGTCTGCTGCGCCAGGTGGGTTTCTCCCTGGCTGGCCGGGGATTGAACTGGTACTGCAGAGGCTGTGGATTGCTTCATAGTGCAGTGCTTAAGCCCTTATGCCACTAGGGAGGCCTACATACCAATTTTTTTTAATTAATAAGGTACATTATATCTCAATAGCATTTAAAATCACAGAACGTTTCTGATGAAACTAAATGTGACACATTTCTTTTACAAATGATCTAGGAAAAGGATGATATGACACTTGCAAATTCTCTAGTCATTAAAAAAAAAATTGATCAGAGAATTGATCAGAGAATTGCACAGGTTCTATTTGCTTCTAAATGTCAGTAAATTTGGCTTCACATTTTTTTCCTAAGACCTCTGTTCCATTGCAATGAACATTATTTTTTAATTTTCTTTTTTTTCTAGTCAACAATTAACTAAAATTCTCCTGATTATTTTGTCCTTTATGGATATACCCTTTCCATTATCATGCTATTCCATAATAATTTGATTATCATGATATCGGATAGTAAGGATATTTTCTATTTAAGGTTTTATGAAAATCCTTCAAGCTCATATGCTTAAATAGGCCAGTTCCCCTGTCACATGTTCTAAATATCAGCTTCAGCATATATAAAAAAGACTTTACTTGATAATGTTTAAAATGATAGAGTCATCGGTGGAAATCTGAGCATTTGGGGTACATTTTTTAATGAAATGCCTACACTAAATTGGGATGTGGAAGGCAAATGAAGGGACTTCACTTCTTGGGGCTCATTTAATTTCTCAATGTGGTGAATTTAATAACATAACATTCAATAACATAAATATTTCACTAGGTAAATTCTCATTGTTCCATATATCCTCCTGTTCCTCTCCTAGACAATATCTGGGTATATTTTTAAAATGCATTATTTATTTATATATTTTTATCATTTTTCATTTTTGTACAATGTATGTTTTCTCCTCTCAGGTGTAGTCCCTATAAAATTCCCACCACAAATTCACCTGTGCACCATCACCATGATCTCTTGTGCTCTTCCCTCCCCTGTTTTGATCCCTCTCCTTCCCCCTCCCCTGTAAACATCTCTGATTTATAATTGTCTGTTATTTTTTTTAATTATAGTTCCTTTTTTTCCTGATCCATTATTTCCCCTATATTCCTATATAAGTGAAACCATTAGATATATTTGTTTTGTTTTGTTTCTTTCTGGCTTATTTCACTGAGCATAATCCCTTCCAGCTCCATCCATGTTGCTACAAATGGCATGAATTTAAATTTTTGGATTGCTGAGTAGTATTCCATTGTGTACACATACTACATCTTCTTGATCCAGTCTATTTTTTGGGCACTTGGGTTGTTTCCAAGTCTTACCTATTATAAATAGTGCTGCAATAAACATAGGAGTGGGCCTCCCTGGTGGCGCAGCGGTTGAGCGCTGGGCTGTGAAGCTGCCCGCAGCCTCTGCAGTGCCGGTTTGATCCCTGGCCACTGGGCAAGGGTCCCACATGGCGCACAGACCTCTCCTGCCACCTGCTGCTCCCCTCACCAATGTATTTCGTCCATCTGCCAGTTCTGCTCCCTGCTCTGGCTCTGGTGAATTCTCTCACCTTCCTGCACTTCTGACTGTACCCAGTGCTTGTATAAATAAATAAATAAATCTTTAAAAAAATTATATAAAAATAAACATAGGAGTGCAGGTATCCTTTTGAATTAATGTTTTTGGGTTCTATGCATAGATTCCTAGGAGTGGAATTACTGGGTCATCTGGAAATAATCAGAGTGAAGTCCTAAAAAGCCATAACTCAAGTCTCTGTTGTGTGTGTTTGTTGGGGTGGGGATAGGAGGGTGAGCTGGTTTACTCCCCAAACCCACAATCACTGTGGTGTACGTATCTGATCCATAACCACCTGGGAATTGTGATCACTGTCCTTACAGAATCCATGGTGCCAGTCAACTGTCTTGCATTCTGAAGATACAGAGAAATGCATTCTTGCCCTTGGTTCAGGATTATTTATTCCTTCACCATTTTCTGCAGGGACTTTTTCATCTCTGGTACAAGACACAAAACTCAGGGGAACCAAAAGACCTATTTGTTTTGTGTCAATACTGTTGATAGTGCATCGTGATGCAAACATGAGCATTTCTCTCAGAGAGAAGTAACCTGCCAGCTACAGATATGCTTTACCAGAATGTTCTTAGATATTTGCCTTACCTCTATCTGTAAATGCCCACTCCCTCTGAAATTCTGGTTCATGAAAGGAAAGTGAGGTTTCACAATAATCTTTTCACTCTAACTCTTTCTTTTCTTTTTTTCTCACTTGTCCAGAGAAAGAGGGAACTCTTCTTTTTTCCTATGTCAAGAATGTCATCTTCAATTTCATAACCCCTTCCTTCTTCAAGTAGAATTAATTCCTGTGTCACTAGTGGAACTCTCAATATTGTTTGGGGTTAAGCCTACTCATCAATATAGGGACACAAATCAGAAGATATTTCCAAAGCCTTGTGCCTCTTATACACACATACACTCACTGACTTTAGTTATTTTGTCCTCTCCATTGAAACACTTCCTTCACCATGCTGATATACTCTAGAGATCACTATCAACCAAATTATTTTTCTTTCACATTATGTTTATTGAGTTAAAACAGGTTTATATTGCTGTATCTGCTTTAGGGATATAAGTTTAAATCTCATTTGTAGAGCTTTAAACTTATCAGTCAAGTTCTTTAACTTAGGTATAGCAATTGGTATATGGGTAGGGTATATGTATGCATTTTGACTTTGAGAGCAGTGAAAATTAAGAATGAGATAAACTTTGCAATACCAGCCTTAATCATAATACATATCATATTGCCACTTTCCAATGATATGAATACTGGAGGTATGTTCAAACTATTTAGAATGCAGTTTTCACAAAGTATTTTACTGTTGTCCCTAATTAATTCTACCTTTCCGTAAGAAACTTAGGATTGGTTACTATTAATACCCCACTAGAGTAAAAGCACTATGGCAGAAAAGTTAATTAAATGACTTACCCAAATACCCGTAGGCTATGTTGACAATCCTGTCTTAACAGTGTTGCTGCCATAGGTGCCCCAAAAGATGGAAATATAAGCAACCCTATTCCAGTAGGGGGCACCAGTTACATTACAAATTTGGGTATACCCCAGCTTTCTGCTGGTGGAAATCTTACAAGATGGCCTACCCAAGAAGAATACAGATGCCAAGGGCCATGATATAGCACCGTCCCTAAATCTCTTACACAGACATGATTTGAGGGTCAAACAGACTTTACAAAACAACAGTCATCTTCCTCTTATATTTTAAAGATTTCAAGAGAGGAGTGCTTACCCCTAATGCTCTATCCAAAATGATATCCAGATTCTCACAATTATCCTTTCATAACTTTAGGTCTTTAGACTTTGGGGACCTCATTTATAAAAGGTTGTAATAGACATCTCTAGAAAAAAGGTAAGTCCATTAGTAGTTATGCTACTGTAAGTGCCTAGAAAATTGTTAAATGACAATGAAAGATAAGGTGTGGTTACAGGGTAGTAAAGAGGGTGGACCAGAAGGTGACCCTAGGACACAGTAAGCTAATTCCCTTCACTGCACTCTTCCTTAAGGTTTAATTTTCTAAGTTTTTTGAGTTATAACTTCTTTCTTCTCTATATTTTTAAGGTATTGTGAAGATACTAAACTTGGTTCAAATTTTGGGTCCTTTGGGAGGCTAAAGGAAGTACTTAGTAACATTTTATTTTTCCCTCCTTACTTTAATAGGAACTCTTCTTCAAACAGTTCAGGAAACGCCCCCCTAATTTTACCACAAGTAGGCAAACATACACAACACATTCACCCATTGTCAAAAACAAATGCTAGGTCAATGTTTTCTCCAATATTAATTAGAGTGCAAGTCACATAAGTATTTTGCTAAAACCCAGATTTTTATTTTATTATGTCTGAGAATGGACCTGAGATTCTACAACTCTAACCAGCCCCCAGGGGTAGGCGTGTTTTCAGTCTTGTGGAACATGTGTTAGTAGCAAGATGCTAGATGACAAAACCCCCTGAAAACAAAACAGGATTCATTTTACTCAGCTTTTAGACAAATGTATTTTAGAGAAATATTAATCTGAAAGCCATCCAGATACCCTCTCCTTTCCCTGATCAAAAGGCCATATCCTAAAAGGGTCTCATAAAAGCAAAACACTTAAATGATCTAAGTTTCAACTCCAGTTGAAAGATAATGTCAAAAGCCAACCATGGAGTTGGCTCAAGTGAAACTCTGTTCTTTTCTCAATGTACCAAAAGGATGTCCTCAGAAACCAACAGTTACAAGCTTTCAATGGTGTTCCCACATATCAAAACCATGTGATTTGTAGGATGTTTTTCATTATTTAGATCATATTTAAAGAATTCTTCTAATGTTTTCTGTTTTCCACACATGCCAAATTGAAATTGTCCTTTTGGTACAGTTTTTGTATCGTTAGATTTATTCTAAGGATATACGTACACATTCTTATACAATAACCATATTTGTCATATATATTTAAGTTCTTGTGTTGAGTAGGCACTTTTCTAGGTGCTCACAGCATGAAGTAGATGAGGAATATTTAACATGATCATTATTCTATCTGAGTAAAGCTATTCCCAATAGGCAATAATGATGCCAAAAGAAAGGGATAAATCTTTCCTCATCAGTTTGAGACTATCACCCAAGGAGAGGCAAAAGGTTGCACACGCTGGGAATTCTGGCTGGGTTGAGTAGGAAGCATTTACCTTCTTAACGCCAATATTTCCCCTTAACAAGTGTTTGAACTTTAGGTAATCAATATAACACTATTAAAACATATATTTCCAGAACACTCTCATAATTTCTGATTAAGTGGGTATGGGGTGGATCCCAAGCATCTTCCTTCCAAACAGGCTCCTAGGAGAATCTACCACCTTTGCTCTGGGGACCACACTGAGAACCACAGACCTAAACTTGATGATTCTGTGGGTAAGATCCAGTTGGCAAATGTCAGCAACTAATGTTTCAAGTAGGGCTACATTCATTTTTTTTTCTTGGAAGAACCATATCTTTAATGAGATTTTCAAGAAGATTTTTACCTTTAATAGTTAAAAACTAATGTGGTTAGCAGAAAAAAGACAAAACCTTAATACTAAAGGAATCCAGAAAGAATCCATCTTCATCAACTATACAAGTTATTATATTTGAATATTTTTAAAAAATATATTTCTTTTTTTTATAATAAATTTTATTTTTATATTCCCCATACAATTGCAACCCCCTTATTTTGACCCCAATCCCTCCCCTCCCGCCCCCTACCCTCCAAAGAGTGCCTCTGGTTCATAGTTTTTTGTTAATTTTGATTTTCACTTTCTTATAGTTATTCATTTTCCTGGTCCCTTATTTAAGTTTTCTCTTCAGTATCATTTGCTATATTGTTATTATTCCTAGAGAAAGACAATAAAACTGTATATTTGATATACACACATTCATACTCAGACATGCATTATATACACATAAATAAACTCTATCATTACATAGAAAATACACATATATTTGGCAGGAATTATAGTTTTAATTTACTATGAGAAAACAGTGTTCTCCTCTAGTTTGACCTTTACCACCAACCATTTTCTAACTCTACTTGTATGGAACAAAAAGTAATGCATAGAATTTTTATAAAAAGTATAATTTATACCATAACACTTTCTTCTCTGAATTGTTATTAAGCTCCTGATAGTTATGAAGACTCCTTTTTTATATTCCTAAGGCATATTTCAGAATTGGGATCAGTCTATTTGACAAGTCCTTGGCTAGAACTCTGTGATGGGAACTTAGTGTGTGTGTGTGTGCGTGTGTGTGTGTGTGCACATGTGTTTCAGCTACAGTAACAGCAAAGCCAGTGCATGTGAATAGACTGTTGCCAAGTCTATTGGTAAGTGGTCTGGAAAACAAACCAAAACACCATCAATACCGTGATTTATGCTTTGAAATAAGACTGATTAATGCTTTGACCCATTCTAAATGGATTGATTACATAGCAATTGAATAAATGATGCAAGAGCTGCTGGTAATAAAACATGTAAGTGTGGAGTGGTAGGGGTCATGATATGTAAAGGAAGTGTGTCTTATAGCTTCATAATCATTTCTGCCACAACTAGACTCTATTTAGTCATTATCTTTGTGGCATGTGATAACTTCTCTTTAGCAACAAATTCTCATGTCCATACCAAAAACTCCTTGATAAAGAAGCCACATAGTGTATACTTTGGTGACCCCCTAATTTTCAAACTCGCTCCAACTCCCAATTGAATATTTCCACTTCAAATATTCAATTATTGTTTCTTTTCAAATATTTATTTAACAAACTTTTTTCAAAAAGTATGCATACAAGAACTGGGATATAGGGTCTTCCCGGTGGTGCAGCGTTTGAGTGCTGGGCTGTGAAACTGCCCACAGCCTCTGCAGCGCCGATTCGATCCCCAGCCGTTGGTGAGGGTCCCACATGGTGTGTAGATCTCTCCTGCCACCCGCTGCTCCCCTCAGCAGTGTACTTCATCAGTCTGCCCTTTCTGCTCCGTGCTCTGGCTCTGGTGAATTCTCTCACCCTCCCGTGCCCAGTGCTTGTATAAATAAATAAATAAATAAATAAATAAATAAATAAATAAATAAATCTTTAAAAAAAAAAAAAAAGAACTGGGATACAGGCCAGAGGTTCAGGAGGATGAAAGGGTCCACCAGAGACAGAGTAAGAGAGAGAAGCAGAATAGGCAGAGTGACTGAAATACACTGCTAAGGGGAGCAGCGGGCTAGTCAGGAGAGGTCTGTTTCACCATATGGGTAGCTCCCAGGACAGGGAATGAACTCATGCTGCAGTGGCTGCGGATAGCTTCACAGGTTGTGTCTTAAACTCCTGCACCACCAGGGAAACCCCAAACTTTTTTTAAATTTATTTATTTATGCATACAAGAACTGGGGTATAGGACAGAGGTGATGGGGGGTGGTGAGAGGATTCACCAGAGACAAAGTGGGGAACAGAACAGGCAGACTAACTGAAATACACTGCCAAGGGGAACAGTGGGCTAGTCAGGAGAGGACTGCTATGCCATGTGGCTAGCTCCCTGGCCAGGGATCGAACTCGTGAAAAGCTGTGAAAAGCTTCATAGGTGACATTTTAACCCCTTGCACCACCAGGGAGGCCACTATTTAACAAACTTTTTTTATCGATGTAAGTAAAAGATTTGTACATTCATGCTCCCAAATTTGCCTCTTATTCAATGCTATCTCAAAATAGCATTATGTTTTAGTCAATTTTACTCAAATACATCTTACTTTGAAAATAAATACTTCCATTAACAGATCTTTCTAAAATGTTTTTTCTCTTCTACTTCTATTCAATAACTTTAGACAAAACAAAACAATAAAAACACCAAAGAAAGAAAAGCTGAGGATTCTCCCGATGTTCTCAGCATTTAACAAAGTCTATCTCATTTATCTATCACAGGACCATCACTGAAAGGCTGGTCTACCACTGGCCATTACTAAGAAATTTAAAGAATTTCTCTTTATTTAAAAACACTAATGGGGCAATTTTGATTTATCCTCTGGACTATAGGAAACAGCACAAGCAAAATGTGTGTTTCCAGTAACTATGGGATAGAATCCATAAATCCGTTTTCAGCAATCCAAATCTGTTGATACCTGCTGTGAAAAGTGATAGTATCATTGGAAATGTTACCAAAAGTTTTGAAAATATGATTTTAACTCAAACTTTGACACTGCATATGTACTTTTAAAGAACTGTATTACATGATGTTAAAATTAAAATACAAACATCAAAACGTGTTCTCACATGCAAATATACAACAATGGGCTATATCTTACAGCATCTGCTTCACATTAACTGCAGATGTGAAATGGTGATAGAAATTATTATCATTGGGGTTGTTTTGTACTTTACATTATATCACAATTTATTTAATTGGTTCAGACATATTTTAATAAATTTGATCTTAATCTAATCAGGCAGAAATGCTCTGAAAAATTTATGTAGTTGTTATTATAATACCTGGAAACTTTCAACAGGATCCTTTTGTATTTGGAATTTGGGATATGGCTTTCATAGAATTTATGAAAATGCCATCATAATAGCAATATGAGGTTCTTATCCCATGAGAAGAAAATTCCATGCTTTTGATGTAAAGTCTCAAAGAGGATTTTGGGAAAGACAAAAAAGAGAAACAGAAAGGTTTTTCATTAACATATTTTCCACTGAGCTCCAAGTGCAGTTATTGACTTTGTACCTGGAGTCTATTCATGTCAGACTATGAAAAAGGAAGATCGTGGCAAAACATCCCAGATGCCACAGGCATGTGGCAGGGAATCTTGGTGTTCCATGTGAAAGCTCCAAGGAAAGGAACTCTGAGGTCAAAATTGCTTGCTGCAAGTCTATTAGAGTTTAGAAAACAATAAAAATAAGAAATCATCTGTTTCTTACAGTTTGCATAGTTTCAGGCACATAATAAGCACTCAATAAAATGAAATAAATAAAATGCTAAGGAAATACAATGAATCTTACACTAAAAGGAACAAGGCATTTTAAAGGTATTATCTCTTGATTATCTACCCTTCACTATACAATATAGTGGCAACACATGACTCTTAAAATTTAAAATTCAGTGAAGTAAGAAAACATAGTTCCTCAGCTGCACTTGCCCCATTTCAGTGACTAGTCACCATAGATGAGCAGTAACCATCACATAAGATGGCACAGGTGTAGAATATTTTCATCACTGCAGGAATTTCAACTTTCAGCCCTATTCTAAATGATTGCCAAGAAGGCATCTGAGGAAATAAAACATATGACTGAAAATTTCTGATAGAAGAAATAGATTTAAAAAAAGGCACAGAGGAAAAAGAGCTACACAAAAAAGGTGGCTTATGTTGAGTGCCAAAATGAAAACGATCCATTTCTGTACGAAATACAAGGTGCTGGAAATAGATTGTGAGGTCAAATATCAGGGGAGACTCACTAAATCCTTTAAATCCATCTGCATATATTTTGTGTACAATATATACAAAGAGTGTTTGTTTGTTTTTTCCACTTGTTTCCTATTGTCATCTTTTTAGTGTTAAACATAGATTTTCAGTCAACACATATCAGAATGAATAAAATGATCCACTCTGGTACTTGGTGACAGGCAAAAGTACATAGAAATAAAAATTTATGGCTGAAGCATTATTTCAAATTTGGTTTTTCATATTTTTCTTTCTGTAAGATAGCAAGTCTCATCACTTACAGCCATTTCATATGACTTATGATGACAACCCACCTTTGTGGTTCAACGCACCATTAAATTTTATCTTCAGTATATTCCCCACATGAAACCTAAATCTCTATTAAGCCCCAGCAATACAATGTAGTAAATTTATCTGGAGTAGGGATAACCACTACATCTCTGTAGAAAACATTGCTTTTTTCCCCCACATATGAAAATGATTAAAAGTTTAATGACTGAATCTAGAAAAGCTCCTTTAGGCCATAGAAAATGAACTTAATCTGTGAATGTGATTTATGCCTGTTGGAGAGCCAAACTTCATTATGTAGCCATAGCTCACAATAAAATGTGTCACGATATTTGCCCTTCTTAATGATGCCTATCTTTGTCCTTTGGGTGGTATTTAGTATCTCAGTGATTCTCTAAGCTACAAGAACATCTACATCCATCCTGCTAGATGAGGCAAATGTAACTGCAGCTATCAAAATTATTGACCTGTGACTGAAAAATTACTCAGAAGTAATGTTTTTCTATCCTTAGATTTAGAGCTTTTTATTTCATTTGAGGGTAATTTAAAATATATAGAGAGGTGAAAGTATTAAGATAATGAATTCAATAAGACAGCTACTTAAATTAAGTCACATACAGACACAATTAGCCTGGGTACTGGTAAATGCAATCATTTGCCATGTTGCTGCATATATAAAATTACAACATAAATTTTCATTGGAAGAACCAATACTGTGCACATTTTCAAGGAGGGACATTTTTGTTATACAGGAAATGTTAATATAAAGTAAGGTCAAGGGGCATTGATTATTTATAGCTACTTACCAAATATTTGAAGTTTAATTTAACTCCATATTCTAATTATTTATAATAAAAATTTACATCATTTTGTGACCATTTCAACATTTGTATAATTTACATATAGTTAAATGTACCAGGAATGAGTAAACATGTTTAAGAAAAATATTAAATATGCTAATAAAAGTTAAGCATCATATTTTAACATAATCCAAATATTACTGCTAAGAATTTCCCTAATAGTCACAAATTTCAAAGATTAAAATTAAGAAATCTTTGCATAGTAATGTTTGTTGTTTTCTTATTCCTATGTTGGTTATATCTTGCTGTGATTAACAACTCAGTAGCCAAAACATATATTTCTTATCTCACAGTTTCTGCAGTCAGAAATTTGGGAATGGGCCTCCCTGGTGGTGCAGTGGGTTGAGCACAGTGCGGCGAAGCTGCAGTGCTGGTTCCATCCCTGCTGTTGGGGGTAGATACCCACATGATGCGGCAGACCTCTCCTGTCTTGCCCACTGCTCCCCTCAGTTGTGTATTTCAATCAGTCTGCCTGTTCTGTTCCCCTCTCTGTCTCTGATGAATCTTCTCACCCTCCCGCACATCTGCCCTGTACCCTGGTTCTTGTATGCATTAATTAATAAATCTTTTTAAAAAAATAATTTGGGCTTGTCAAAACTGGATCTTGCTATGCAGAATTTCTCACTAGCCTGTGATCAAGATTTCAGCCAATACCAGGGTCATCTCAGGGTTCAGCTGAGGTGGAAATGGCTTCTAAGCTGTCTCTATAATTGTAGGCAAGAACTCTGGCCCCACAGACTGGTGACTGATGCAACTCTTATATCAGTAAGTCAGCCATCCCCACAAGACCAAGCACAGAGGAAGAGCGAGGGATAGAGTTCCAAGAATGTAGAAGACAGTTTTTTGTGACCAGAAACTCAGAAGTGACATTTCACTTATTTTCCCTATTCTGTTGTTAAAAACATATCAATAGGAACAGCCCACACCCAAGTGGAAGGGATAAAACAGGTGTAGGAGTACCAAGAAGTGGGGAGATCATTAGAAGTTATATCAGAGGAGGTCTACCAGTCCCTCAACTTTCATCACCATCTTCCCTCAATTGTACCTCAGTGATATTTCCCAGATATGTTTCCCTTTCCTTGCCCCTGTCTCATTTCCAATTTCAGTCTCTACTTTGGACTTTGGTGACATCCTTGTTTATACCATTTCCACCATCTTGTATTTGTTTTTGGTAAAGTGGAGGTTTAATACAATAGTTAGGAGCAAAACTCTAGAATCCAATTAAATTCTAAGCTTGAACTAATAATTTACCAGAAGGGTGATTTAGAAAGGTTAATTAATCTGTCTATGACTCAGTTTACCCATATATCTGATGCCATTGGGTTAACTGTGATGACCATGTTTATGCCTGAGGGGGCAGTTCATCCTGATTAAACGACAGTGAATTTGACTGAACTGTTATATACACTATAGAGACCTTTACTAATAAATTATACACAAATTTGCTGATAAATTAGTTTCATCTAGGAAATAAGAAGTAACTTGATACACAGTAATTTATGAGACCTGTAATGGAAAGAATGGTGCATGTGTCATAGCACTGATCTTTCTACCTTTCTTGATTTAAGCTTTTCTTACTTCAACAAACATGTTTACAAATAATAATGATAAAAGAAATAAAATTTTACACAAAGAAAAGAAACATGCAAAGTACAATACTATGGATAATTTATAATTTATTATTGCTAGACTATGGATTTTGTGATTTGCAGGGATAAAGTTATAAAATTAGACAAGATCTTGTCTTGGCTAAGGATATTGGTCTTTTTCCTGTTGCTGGTGGGGGAAAATAGAACTTTATTAAGATGTGCAGTGACATCACCATGCTATATTTTAGAAGGACTGTTTGGGGGCCAAGGACTCTTATGGGACAACAGAAAACCAAAAGAGTAGGAAAACCAAAGGAAATTTATGCTTCAAATGAGGACAACTTATAAACATGGGACACAAAATCTCAACGAACAGTATCAGTAACACAAGTGAATTTGAATGTGAATATTTCAGAAGATTCAAAAACTCCAACAGTCTAGAAGAATGAGTGAATAGTGGAACAGCCAAACCGCACAGAAAATACAGAAGAAATCATAGGTTTAAAGGTGGAAGAAACAATGAATACAATTATATTTAGCTGGAATTCTCATGGAGGCTCGGATGGAGAATATTCTACTGCAGCCTGATACAGGATTTCTGAAAGTTCAGGCTAATGACATAGATATGAAAGCCATTATCATATATATGTGTTTGTGTGTGTGTGTATGTGTATATATATATATATATATATATATATATATACAGGCAGTGTGCAGAGAGGTGAAAATATGAAGGTAAGGCACAAATACAGTACACTGAACAACTCTAATATGGAAGGACATGGCAAAACAGCAGATCCAAAAAGGAATTTAGAAGGAACAGGCACAAATATTGCTTAATTAATAATAATAGTAAAGTGATAAAACCAGATGTCAAAAAGAAGGGAAGAAAAATAACAAGGAAGAAAAATATCTAACTTCTTTGAACTACTACAAAAAAATTAAAATGAGACAAGGAATTAAATATGTCCATTTGATTTGATAATAGGAAGTCATTAGAGATAATCAAGGAGACTATTTCATTTACTAATTAGAGTAGAAGTTGGAGAGTAATCAGTTTAGAAATGAATTGAAGGTGGTCCTCCCTGGCTCTGCAGCACAAGTTTGATCCCTGGCCAGGGAGTTACCCATATTGCACAGCAGACCTCTCCTGTCTTGCCTGCTGCTTCCCTCAGCAGTGTATTTCAGTACATCTGCCTGTTCTGTTCCCCACTCTGTCTCTGGTGAATCTTCTCACCCCCTCATACCTCTGGCCTGTACCCCAGTTTTTGTATGCATAAATAAATAAATCTTTAAAAAAAGAAATGAATTGAAGGTGACAAAGTTTTAAAATTGCATAAAGGTAGCAGTTCAAAGTTTAGTTGAGATATAATTTTTCTAATGTGGAAAAGTTTTGTAAAATATATTGGCAATGATATAATAATATGTTAGTAGCATACAACTAAAATAGAAATAACTAAATTGAAATGTTCCTTCTGTATGACAACAGATATTGGTAGTTTCTCAAAAATGAGTCCGAAAGAAGTAAGTAAGGAGGGACTCCCTGGTGGCACAGGGGTTCAGTCTCACCATTGTCAAGCTATTGCCAGTCACTGTGACATGAGTTCAATCCCAGACCAGGGAGCTGACCCACATGGTGCAACAGACCTCACCTCTCTCACCTGCTGCTCCCTCAACAGCGTTTTTCAGTAGATCTTCCTGTTCTGCTCCCTACTGTCTCTGGTGAATCCTCTCACACCCCCACCCCATACCTCTTGTCTACACCCCAGTTCTTCTATGCTTAAATAAATAAAAAGAAATATTAAAAAAAAGAAATAAGGAATGAAAATATAAAATGTGGGTAAATATTATATTGACCATGGAAAAGTAAAAAAAAAAAATAAAATGCCAAAGCAGTGAGGATATTTCAAATAAATTAAATAACATATGTTAAGGTATTTTTTTCTATTGCCATAACAGATAAATTCTGAAATATCAGTGACTTAATTACATATGAAGTTATTTCTCCAGAAATTCAAAAGTTGCATATATATATATATATAATTTAATAATAAGAATAAATTACTTAACCAATTTGTTTTTATTTGTGTCTGTAGTTATGAAACAAATGCACTACTCTCTTAGAGATATCAATTTTAAAAAATGTTAAGGAATCAAAGCTGACAGAGTCTACTCTAATTCAAAATGTTGAACCTAATGTCATTCTAAATATGAGATTTAGTTAGAAGATGGAGGAAGAGTAAATGTTAAAGTCATGAACACTCATTAACCAGATGATATAAAATATAACCTGTCCATTTTTCTAGAGCTGCAGACAAATTTTTGCCCTCAAACCTTATTGGAGACAATATAACCAAAGCATTTATTGTAATGTAACTTGGGCTTCTATTTTTTTACCCCACCATATTAGGCTTTCTACTGTCTAATTCATAGTCTTTTAGTTTAAATTAGAAAGAAAAGGAAGATTTAATGCAATTACTAATTTTGCTATTTTTTGTAATTGTAATGATCTAATGTTATTTTCTCCAATTTCAATCTGGATTGTAGGCAGTATGTCAACATTTTGGCTCTATGATAAAATTTGTTAAGCTTTTATGATTAATTATATTTCCCCCTGGAAATCATCCTCTTGTAATCATTTAGGCCATTTACCAAGGACAGGTTGATTCTCATGATGTTTTTTTCTTAGTCCAATGGAATAAAGAGGCCAGTAAAGTGAGAAAAAAGAAAATTGAAAGAGTTTGCAGGTACAGATATTTAGAAAAGAAAATACCTGCTTTGGTAGAAAATAAAATTATTTCTCAATATCTTCAACAAATTCCAACTATTTCTTGAATGAGTCTGGGTCTTATGTATGTGTACATGATTATTATAGTTTGAAAGTTTGTGTCCCTTCACAAATTCATATGTTGAAATGCTAACTCCTGACAATTATGGTATTAGGCATTAGGGCCTTGAGATAGTATTTTGGACATGAGGGTGGAGCCCTCATGAAAGAATCTAGTGCTCCAGAGGGAAGGAGTCCCTGGTCCCAGTACCATGTGTGGACATAGAGAGAAGGTGCTGGCTATGAACCAAGATGAGAGTTCTAACCAGAATATGACTATACTGATGCCTTTATCATAGACTGCTCAATTTCCTAAACTGTAAGAAACAGATGTCTGTTGCTTAATCTATGTAGGTGATAACATTTTGTTAAAGTACTCTGAACAAACCAATTGATGACTTCTCTACTGTTAGGAACCCCTGTGTCAGATAAACTCACAACCATTAATTTCCAGTCTATGAGATATACCTACCTATTTCCCTCTGAGAGAAAAGCACTACTACTTCTATTTTCCACATTGAATATAAAATACCTGCCAATGCACCTGGAACCCAAATCAAGTGCTCAATAAATGTAAATATTAACATAGTGATAGTCTCACAATATTGAGAAATACCAAAAATCCAACCATCCTCTTCCTCACCCACTAATGTCTAGAACTTCCTTTCACATACCACTTAAGATTCAGAAAGGGCTCAAAAAAATCAATGAAGAATGTTCATCTATTAAAGGCATTAGAGATGTAGCTAATTGATAATTCAAGAGTAATTGTTCTCACTAACAATTCAGGTCTTGGCATGGTATGCAGTTATCAGATTGACTAAATTATCTCCATTATCTGCTGATTTATCAGTTTGTGTTTGCAAATTTACAAAGACAATAAAGAGAAATCCAAACTTGCCAAGACTTCTTTGAAGAGAATTATAATGGAAATGTTTATTAAGACTCCTAATAAATAAAATACCATGCATGGCATGGCTTATTTGTGCATCTGATCTATTCCAAGTCAATTTTCCTCATAATCCCACATGTGCTCCCTAGCCGACCCAAATCTTGTTATCATCTGGTGGATGTTACAGATAGTAAGAACATTCTCCTGGGATGGGAGCAAGGATACAAATCAGTTTTCTCGAAGTAATGGCAGTACGTGTGAAATTTACTACAGCCAAGGATTGTCAGAAATGTATTAGTAGATAACCACTGGCAATTTTTTTCCCCAGTAAGCATGGGATGAAGAGGATTAGTCACAGAAGACAAAAATTATTTGTAAATACCTTAATGATAAATTTAAAGAAAACAGCAACAAACAATAATGTTAGATCTGTAAAGACTATAGAAATCAGGTTCAAATTTTATAGGTAAAGTAACACCAACTAGGTCTAATTGGTGACAATTGAAAATTGAGAGTGTGATGGAAGACTAATAAATTGTCTAATAAAACTAACAAAATCTTAACCATTCTTCATGCAGTTTTATAAATATTATTTTCTCTTTTTTTGCTAAAAGTTATGTCCTACATATTATGTGAAAATCAATGAAAATGATATCAATTTTGCAAATAATTTAGACCCTGTTCACATCTACCAGTATTCTTCTCTTACAATATTTAATTAAAGATAAGTTAGAGATTTGGATTGTAAAGATAAAACTTCAGTGCTATACTTCACTTTGTTTGGATAATTATAAACATACCAAGAAAAGCTAGGTATAATTTCCTGCTATTCATCTAAGTGGAATTCAGACAAAATACATGGAAGCAACACTATTTAAACAATCACTTAACAAGTTAAGAGCTCCTTGAAAATAGCTATTGACATCTAGTAATGGCCATGGTTTGTGTGCTCATCCTTACTTGATCTGTGACCATCAATCTTACTGTATCTTCATACCCCTGCCTGGTTCTGAGCAAAACCAGAGTGAATCGATACTTAATAACTCCACGTGCCATGGCTTCAAGTATTCTGTTAAAGTCAGGTGGAATTGAAACCAAATAGTACCTAACTTGCAAAGATAAGAAAACTAATATAGGCTATGAACATTAATGTTGATCCACATTTCTAGGTCAACAGCTGCTGATCTCTTGGTCTCACAGATTAAAGTATGGGAACATGATGAAATATTTGTGAATATGTCATGTGTTGCTCTGGTCACCATCACTACCCCCAATGTCATAGCTTGATTTTTAAAGGAATAAGCTCCTATTTTATTGTTTGTCAGAGAATCCAGAAGAATGTTTAATATCATTTGTATAGTCTAAATTTAAGATAATAAATAAGGCTAGCGTTTTAATTTTAAAAATTCAGCTGCGGGTCTCCGAGGTGGTGCAAGGGGTTAAGACACAACCTATGAAGCTGTCCACAGTCTCTGCAGCACAAGTTCGATCCCCAGCCAGGGAACTACCCAGATGGCGCAGCAGACCTCTCCTGACTTGCCCGCTGCTCCCCTCAGCAGTGTATTTCAGTACATATGCTTGTTCTGTTCCCCAATCTGTCTCTGGTGAATCCTCTCACCCCCTCACACCTCTGGCCTGTACCCCAGTTCTTGTATGCATAAATAAATAAATCTTTAAAAAAATAATAAATAACTCAGTTGAAATGTTTGTGAAATATCTTTTCTCAGACTCCTTTGATCAACTAGTGCAAAGGTTAGGAATCAATACATTTTATAACAATCAAGGAAAGCATCATGGTAAATAATGTTTCACAAGGGAAGTCTCTGATAGAATCATAATATTCTGTCTTCAGTGAAGTAATATTTCATTGCTTCTCTTTGACACTATTAACCCAATTCAGTGGGACACCCTTCATTTAGCCGGTCAACAGTTTCTCCCTAACTTTAAAAAATATATATTATTTCATAATATATTATTTCAAATCTCTTATTTCATAGCTATTATGTCCCAGGCACTGGGAAATTACTCCCAACTGTACTATTTCTATTTGAGAAGTCTAAAGAAGATACTAGTCAGTTGTATGTAATTATTATGAAAAATACCCTATTTTCAAATCGAAATTGAAACTTGACTCAAATTTATCTTTGCAACTGGAAATGTTTAAAATGTATGCATTCACACATTAATATCTACATAATAAAATACTGCCACACAATGAAATCTGCTCAGATTGTATAATCACCAGAATATGGTAGTTTGGGAGTAATTTCTTTAAAAGTATTCTGGCTCAACTTGCTATTCTCTGTGGCTATCTTTTACAGACAGACAAGGAACCTTGTGTAATTTTAACACTTTAGAGCCTATATCTCATTCATACTATAGAATATCTGCCTTTTTCTTAGCCCAAGTATACAGCTGTAAGCAGGTCTAACCACAAAAGGAAATTTTAATTTTTAAGCAGCTGAAGAGATCTGTCTTAGTTGCTGCCATCATCTTCCATTTAGAGCTGACATGTTTATTCTTGGGCCTTTACACTATGGCCCTGAAAGTCATGAAGGGAGTCCAGTTATAAATGTTAGATTTGATTGGAAATGACATTCCAAAATAAACATGCCAAAGTGCAGTCAAGCATTCTTCTATGTACCTAAAGTGCATTGCACTCAGCCACAAAAGCCCCAGACACACACACACACACACACACACACACCCCTTACATACAGAGTAGTCTCCTGAGCAATTATACTACCCTCCTGCACAAAACACACAGACATGTGCAGTTTCTCTTACTCAGTCAGAAGCAAGAAAATGAAGTGAGTATTGATCAAAACAAATGTCATTTTACTGAGCCACAAAACACACATCATATATTAAACAAGGGACTTACATGGAGGATCTATAAACAAAACAGCAAGCTCAACAACAGAAAAACACAGTGGAAAAATGGGCAAAAGAGCTAAATAGACATTAATCCAAGAAAGCACAGGTCAACAGGCACATGAAAAATTGGTCATCATCACTAATCATCAGGGAAATCAAATCAAAACCATAGCAAGAAAACTACCTCATACCTGTAACAATGGCCCATATCAATAAAACAAACAACACATGTTGTTGAGGTTTTGGAGAGAAGGAACCCTGACATATTATTAGTAGGAATGTAGACTAATCCAGCATCTATGGAAACAAATAGGCAGTTTCCTCAAAATATTAAAAATAAATCTACCATATGATACAGAAATTTTATTCCTTTGTATTTATCAAAAGAAGGCAAAAACACTAATTAGAGGGATATAGTAACTCTAATGTTCACTGCAGCATTATTTATAGCAACCAATTTTGGAAACAAGTGGCCCAAAACCAATGAAAAGACATAGAAGATGTGGTGTACACAATAATACAGACAGACACAATGGAATACTATGCAGCTGTAGAAAGGATAGAATCTTGAAATTTGTGACAACATGAATCGAATTGGAGGAGATTATGCTAAGTGTAATAAGTCAGAGGAGGAAAATTACTATTTACATATACATTCGATCAAAGGAAAGAAAGCAAAGGAACATACCAAACCAAACCAAACCAAAAACCTTATAACTCTGTCTGCAGAATTGAGGTTGCTAGATGGTAGAGGTAGGGTGTGGAGAATAAGGGGGATTGGGGATGCAATGATCTATGGTAGAACATATTGGTTACTTCTGTGGTGACTGCAGTGGGGTAACATATATCTAAAGAGGAATGAAACTTTTAAATTATATACAGTGTTTTAAATTATATTTTGAATTATATACAGTGTTTTAAACTAATGTTACCTCAGTTAAAAAACATGTTTTAAAAGTAAATTAATTGCAAATGTTTTTAAAACATCATAAAAGAACATTTTTTTAAAATCCTCATTTATGTTTTTCACAATATAGGATTTCTCCCCTTAGGTGTGATCATCACAGTCCTCCCCACACCAAACTGCCCACAGCCTTCCACCACATTCCATGATACTTTCATCTCCCTTGTCCTATATTCTCCCCTTTTCCTTCCCCCTCTCCCTCCCCTTATGAATGTCTCAGACCTATGGTCAGCATTCTTAAAGACATAGAAGAAAATATTCTCTCTGAAGGATGAGCTAGGATGTTTTTATTACATATCTTTCAATTTTGATGAGACAATATTAATGATAATGACAATTATAATTATAAAGGCAGAAATTGTTTAGAAAAGAATGTAGACATAAAAAGAAATATAAACTAGTCTGGGTCTACTGCCCAGCAAATCAGTCAAAGACAAACACTGGAGATATAAAAGAAAGAAAATTATAGAAAAAAAGATATATGAAAGAATATTTATTAAACTCTGAAAAATAAAAAAACAAACACAGCATAGAGAAGTGTTTTTAAAAATGAGATGAGGACTCCCCAGTGGTACAGCAAGTTGAGCGCAGCGCTGTGATGCTGTCCAAAGCCTCTCAAGCATGGGTTTGATTCCTTGCTGGCTAGGGAGATTCCCACATGGAGCAGCAGACCTCTGCTGTCTCACCCACTGCTCTGCTGCTCTATCTGCCTGTTCTGCTCCCCACTCTGCCTCTGGTGAATCTTCTCATCCTCCCACGCCTCTGGCCTGTACCCCAGTTCTTGTATAAGAAACATATCATATATATATATATATATATATATATATATATATATATATATATATAAATATAAATGGGATGGCCAGGACAAAGGAAGAATAGAAGGAAGGAACAAGCAAAATACTGAAATTCTAAAATGTATCTTTATCCAGAATTCTCAGCCTCAAGAAAATAGTCTATTATATCAAATATCTTCCTAATATGAAAGAAACTGAGGAGAAAAATTTTAAACGAAAATCTAATAGTCATGTCTTTTTGCATGACTATTTTGGGGTTGCTGGAAGGCCATATGGCAGGGCTTAGAAGACAGTTTTCTCCTTTGAACATTTGCAGAGTGTGTGGGGGCTGAGAAGGTGGTGATTACTAGAAAACTCACAATAGCAACATTTTCCAACAGTTCCACATCTCACTCCAGGGATCACTAGATTATTTATATGTTCATGTTTCTTCCAGTTGCTTCTCTCAGACAATAAAACCTCTCTCATTTTCAATCTTATTGCCACTACTCGTTCTCCACCCAAATGAAACCCCAGCTCTTTTGTATAAACATTGCATGATGGTTCAGGGACAGGTTAAGTCCTGATACCATCTTATTGTCATTGTGTCTAGTTTCTAATGTTATATATAATGTGTGGAGACACTAACTTTGGGAAGCCCAGTTAGAGCCCTGTGTCACATTAAGGTGAAGAATCCATCATTTTAGATGATATATAGAAATTTCAGACTTGAGAGACCAAATGCAAATTTAAATAAAAGCAATCTTTGCCTTCATTATGTAAAAAGTAATAACTTACAAATGTATATATTCCACTTTAATGTCACTTCACTTTTCATCACTTACTGGATTTTATTTTCACCATATTTTTCCAATTTGCCTTAATTTTTGACATGACCAAAAAATAAACATGTCACCTGTGTCTTCTAAAATTATCCCCAGCAGAGTTAAATGAAGATAGCAACCTAAGGAAATAAATTTATTGTGGTCAGTATATAGTCTATGATAGTGGGGACGGAATGATAAATAGTGAAATATTAAGCTGACATAATCAGGGAGTATCAGAAAGCCCATGCTTCTGAATGATGAGGGAATCCTCTCCTGCTTGAGCTCAAATGTTAACTTTTTCTTTCTACATAAGGAAACAGAGTTTAAATCCAGCTGAGTTCCAGGAACACCCAGATCAGGAAGCAAAAGCAGCACTGTCAAAACTGAAAGGTCTGGGGCTTTAACCTTCACCCAGTAAGTTAAGTGTCTATCCTGCCACAGTTTCACTTGTTCTCAATACGAACAAAATCCTGAGAAATGGTCCAGGTAAGGTATAGTCAAGGACTTGAATTCTCATGCAACCAGACATGTATGGAAATGAGAAATCCATGAGGGATGTCCCATGTCAAGCATTGTCCAAACATAGGAGTCATTTTAAAATAGTTAATCATTGATGGCAGATGTTTTGAAGAAGTCAAAGTCACTTTAGAAGGACAACTTGACTGCACTTCAAGTTTAAACTGAAGTAATTGACAGTTAAAATAACTAGTAAGAATTCTATGCAATTTTTACTAAACTCTCTGAAATAGTAAATATATGCCTTAGTTCAAACCTTAGCTGTTGAGACTTACTATCTCAGGGAACTCGGGCAAGTTATTTAATCCCCTGTTCACTAATTTCTCATCTGTATTATAAAGATAACAATGATAACTATTTGTTGAGTTAATGTATGTATTATATTACTTAACATCTACAAAGAACTATATAGGTGTTAGCTATCGCTGCTCTATTATTACTACAATCATTATAATCATTATTACTTATTATCACCATACAATGAACAGGAATAATGTGGAATACACATTTAATAGAGTCATAATAATGAAAGAAGATAAATATATATAGTAATTAGAATATAGACCTCTTAAGGATGTCATCAACTCCTTGTGAAGTTGAATTATGAATTAATACAAGATTCTTGTGTTTATTACATTTAGTAGGACATATATAATTATACTAAAATCTTCCAACAACATGCAATATTTCTAATAACATAAAGTTCAATTATCTTTATCTGATTTAATACATTTTGTTTCACAATAAAGTAAATTAAAGCTTACCTCGCTGTCTTGGTATGGTGTGATTATCTGACCATACTGGTCCTATGTAATCGCTGCATCAGCATCTGAAGCAGATTACTGAGATGTGCAGACCCATAGAATGTTATCTTACCAGTGTTGCCTTATCTTGTGGTATGTCCTGTCATAGCAATACAGACATTCATACCCATTGAAAAACTATCCCTAATTAAAATGAAATTAAGAATTTCACATCTTGAGATGTGGAACAAAACATTTTCTCCTGTCACTCCTGTTAAGTACAATTTAAACCCCCGGATATTATATATTAAACAAACTTAAGAAATTTCTTGAAGGTAAAGAGAACATGCTGGCTAGAGACTGTGGGACCAAAGTAATGGCATGACAATGAGTTCTTGGGGTTTGGTATAGGTTTTGGTTTGCTTCATTTTTTCCTATATATCCTATACTTAGGACTGAAGAAGATGCCAACCCTAAAATGCTAATAGAGAGAAACATAAGCCCCAATAAAGCCCACTTCTCTAGCCAAATAACCAGGAAAAAGAACCTCAGCAAAGCAGAAAACTTGCAGGCAATAATTGCTTTACTTTAGCCAAAGAAAAAAACTGTGGTATGCCCTTACTCATGATAGAAAAAAAATGGAGCCAAGAACCTAGACTACCATTTCCTTCACTCTAAAATGAGTCACCCCAACTCTCCTATTAGGATAGCACAGAGGAAAAGAGTAGGTGGTAGAGCCATTCATCCCTGCCAAATAATAACTCACTTTCATTACATTGACAGTGGAGGTGTTGAGAGGAACCCCTGGACTTCCACCATGATCTAGCAGTAATGAGGCAGCCCCACCACACTCCCTGCCATGATGATGTCAGAGAAAGCCTAGTGAAGAGTCAAGACTTTAGCCATTCACTAAAGGCCATCTCTCTGGCATCAGTGAGATCATATGAGGGAAAGAATGAGCAGAGGCTTATGAAGGAGCTAGAACTATCATTATGCCCCATTAGTTACAAGAAACTATCACCTTCTTTGGGTATCAATGAAACCCAGGAGACTGAGTTTGTACCCCCACTTGAAATAATAAGACAACACACTTCCGATTTTCCTGCCAGAAGAGTATCAGAGGAAGTCAGGTGAAACAAGTTTAAATAAGTTTCAGAGTATTGTAACAAATACCTGAATATCCTGGGTTCAATAAAAAAGCCATTCATCATACAAAAATAAGGGAAACATCAGTTTAAAAAAAAATAGGTGCTAAAACAAAGATTAAAATCTGACAAACATTTTAAAATAGCTATCACAAAAAATGCTTCAATGAGTGATTATAAACACATATGAAAAAAACAGTCTCATCAATTAGAAGATATAAGGAAATAAGATGTAGGGAAAGAGACAGGGCATTAGAAGATATAAGGGGAAAAAATGGACGTTGTAGAACTGAAAAGTACAATAATAGAAATTGAAAACTCAGTGGATAAGCTCTGTAACAGAATGAAGATGATAGAGGGAAATATAACAACACAAATTACCCAATCTTAAGAATAAAGAAACAATCAGACTGAAAATTTGATTAGTGTTTCAGGAATTTATGGAAGTATAACAAAGTATCTAACAGTGCTGTCACTGGAATCCTGGAAGGGGAAAGAGGGTGAAGCTGACAAAGTATTCAATTAAATGTTTAATTCATCTTCCCAAATTTGACAAAAGTCTACAATCCTATAGATTAAAGAATCTAAGAAAATTCTAAACAGGATAAAACCAAAGAAATATACTTCGAGATACAGGACAGTCAAATTTCTGAAAAGTGAAGATAAATAATTTTGAAAAAGGCAAGAAAAAAATAATATAGTACCTACAGGGAAAATAATTTGAATGATAATAGACTTTTCATCAGAAAGCATGCAGGTCAGAAATAAGTAACAAGACATTTTTCAAGTACTGAAAGAGAAAATCTGTGAACTGCAAATGCTATATTCAGTAAAAAAGCAAGGAAGGAACAAAAAATCAAGACATTTTCAAATGAAGGAAAATTTAATAGTAACTGTCATGAGAAGAATGACCTTTAAAAAGCACCAAAAATAAGTTTTCTAGATAAAAAAAGATAAAATAAGGAATCCTGGAACATAATGAAGAAGGAAGAAAAACATGACTAAAAATAAAATCAAATACAGTTTCCTTCTCCTCTTGAGTTTCTATATTATGTTTGAAGGTAAAATATATATTACTTTTTTAAGTATATGTAGAGAAAACATTTATATTCCTAACGTAATGGAGAAGTGTAAAAAAGTAAATAAAAGTAAGGTTTCTGCTCTTGAATTGGCAAAATATGAATACCTATAGACTATAATAAACATATATGTATATAATGCAATACTTAGAGTAACTAGCAAAATAGCTATAAAATCTAGAAATTATATACTAATTAAAATGGATTTGTAAAAATTGTTCAGGTAACTCACAGGAAAAATGAAAAAGAAAAAGAAGATAAAAACTGATAAAACTGAAAACAAAAGTAAAATATCAGACATAAGCCTTAACTTATGAATATTTTACATTGAATATAAATGATTCAAACGCACCAATTCAATGGCAGGGGTTGCCAGACCAGATTTTAAATATAGCTATATTTTGTCTGAGATATTCAATTCAAATATAATGAGTTAGGTCAAATAAAAGTAAATGAATGTGAAAAATATAGTACGTGATAATTTATCAAAACAAAGCAGGAATGGTATTTAGAGACAGAGACAGACATAAAATGAGAAAAGTGTCAATCCACTAAATCATAGCAATACAAAATTTGTATGTACCAAGTAATAAAGCTGCAAAATATATTAAGTAAACCTGATAGAACTGAAAAATAAAGGAAAGGTCACAATTAAAGTTGGAGACTTTAGCATCCTTTCTCTAAACAACTGATAGAACTATAGAGAAAATCCAAAAATATATGTATAAAAAAATCACATCAACAAATAGGATCTGATAAACATTTATCTGGTCTTTACAAGCCCTCACAGGACAAGCACCAAGATAGGCCATATCCTGGACCATTAAACAAACCTCAGTAAGTATAAAAGAACTGAAATTACACAGTGTGTTCTATGACCACAAAGGGATCAAAGTAGAAAACAGTTAACAGAAAAGTGTCCAAACATTTAGAAATTAAACAACGTGCTATGGAGAGTGGAATGTATATTCCTCAAAAGTCTAAAAATAGATCTGTGATATGTTCCAACAATTCTATTCCTAAGTATCTACCCAAAGAGCACAAAAAACACTAACTCAAAAGGAAACCTGCATTCACACGTTTATTGCAGCACTATTTACAATGGTCAAGATATGGAAACACTTAAATGTCCAAAAATACATGAGTGGATCAAGAAAATGTGGTATATATACACAATGGGATACTACTCTGTTATCAAAAATGATAAACTCATGCCACTTGCAGCAACATAGATGGAGCTGGAATTGAATTATGCTAAGTAAAATAAGCTAGAAAGAGAAAGATAAGTACCAGATGGTGTCATTTAAATGTGGAATATAGAGAAACCCAACAAAGACAAACTTTAAAACCAACTTTAAAAACTGACCATTGATCTGAGGCATCATCCAAGAAGGATGGGGGAAAGGGAGGGCAGGAGAGAGGAGGAGAAGGATGAGAATGGGGTAAGCTGGGAGCACAACAGACTGTGGCAGGGGACGGTGCTGCTTTGGTGGTGGGAGAGCTATGATGACCACACCTAAAGGGAGGAATCCTATGTTGTCATAATTTTAGCAAAGATGTAAACAAATGGTACTTCATTAATTAAAAAAAAGAAATTTAAATAAAACCCTACAAAATTAAGCTAAAAAAATCAGAACAGCTTTTAAAAAAATAAAAACAAAACTTTTAACAATCTATGGTTTATAGATGGTATTTCAAATGAAATAAAAATATGTATATATTGAGGGCCTCCCCTGGTGGCGCAGCGGTTAAGCGCTGGGCTGTGAAGCTGCCCGCAGCCTCTGCAACACGGGTTCAATCCCCGGCTGCTGGCCAGTGTCCCACATGGTGCGGCAGACCTCTCCTGCTGCACCTGCTGCTCCCCTCAGCAGTGTATTTCTTCGGTCTGCCTGTTCTGTTCCCCACTCTGGCTCTGGTGAATTCTCTCAGTCTCCCATGCTTCTAACTGTACCCAGTGCTTGTATAAATAAATAAATAAATCTTAATATATATATATATATATGTATATATGTATATATACATACACACACACACACACATATATATAAATAAAGGTATATATATTATATATATATTATATTATATATAATATATATAATATATAATATATAATATATATATTATATATATAAAGGTATATATATTAATAAAGGTAAGAGCAGAAATCAATGAAATTGAAAACAGAAAACCAATTAAAATGAAATATTAGGTGACATATCCTCTAGTGTTGTGAATTCAGTAACCATAAATAACATCCAATTATGATCTTCCTTCTATTTCAGAAATATGATAAGTGACAAGCAAAGAAGTTGTTATTTGTACTTCTAATACTGTCTGTGTGAGCTAGGATACTTCACTCTTCACATCGTTGGGAGAAGTTTCTGCTCACTACCATATGAAAAAATGAAAAATGAATTTTTTCTTATTCATTCATTTAATGAATCTTTGTATTATATTCACTCTCCCTCAGAGTGCTCATGGATTGAACTATGATGAAAAACAGAAAGTTTATCTGAAAATTAATCTATACCTCCCACCATGTTATAAAATGGTGATGGAGCATGATAAAATAGAAATCTGTCTACTTTGAATAAAATTAATCAGAAATTCATAGTGCTTTCCAACATTGATTTGGTAATATGTAGTTAAACATTAGAATCAAAAACAGAATTCCAAGAAAATTAAGGCATATTGTGGCAGGAATGCAATTCTGTAATGTTTGTATCATGAAGTAACCCCCCATGTCTGCCAAACTTGCCATTCTACAAAGCTGCCAAATTTTCTCTTATTAACATGTTCCTTTTAATGATGACAGCAAAGAAAATGAGAAAGACATTTTTGTTTTGTTTTTGCTGTGTCAATATAACTTAAATATCAGTTTCAATATCCAACTGTAATATCACATTCTCCAAATTATTTGAAGGTAATTAAACTAAAGATAGCATCATTTATGCAGCCAGCAAGACAGGGGATTCTACATGGCTGAGTGGTTTAGTATTTTCACATCTTAATTGCAACATTTTCTAAATCTAATCTGATAGCAGTTAATGGAATTATTCAGACATGCCAACTGTTAATATGAAATAAAATTATGTTATTTAATTAAAGCTAAACATATTAGATATATTGAAAGTTCTAAAAATTTGTAATCTGAAGTGAGAAAGTAAAGTCAACTTTTATTTCTAGATCTTAAAATATTTTGTGTTGGAAATTTAAAGTTCATATGATATATAACCTCATCAAAAATACTTAAAGACTACTGTTAAAATATGAAGATCAGGGTTGATTTAACATGCCTGAGGTAATTAGGAAAGTTATATAAACTCTTTAAAAACTAGTGCTTTTCCCTTCTGTTATAAAATAATGTGTATGCATTACTTTGAATTAATGTTTTTGTGTTATAGGAGGAATATAGGGGAACCAAATAAGGGATCAGGAAAAATAATAATCAATAAATAAGTAACAGGCAGCTATAAATCAGAGACATTCTGCAGGGGACGGGAAAGGGAAGGAAGAGGGGAGCAAAACAGGGGCAGGAAGAGCACAAGGGACTATGGTGATGGTGCAGAGGTGAATCAGAGGTGGGAATTTTATGTGGGGGAGAAAGCAAACATTGTACAAACATGAAAAATGTTGTAAAATATGCATAAATAAATTAATATTAGATTACTAATAACAATGTGCAAATTAATATTAAATTACTAATAACAACTAATAACAACGCAATATTTTACTAACTACCTTATTAAAATGAATTGATATCCTGTCCATGAAAATTGAGACTTGGTGTTGTTATATAACTTGCGTATGGTCACTTGGCTAGTTTGGATTTGAACCTAGGATGTCTGATCTCACACAGTTCCCATGAGTCATAATACTGTAACATATTCCTGATATTGGATTTTTTATATTATCAAATTTGATACATCCACAAAATAACTTTGAAGTACCCAGCACACAAGTGCTGGCAACACAAATATATATTCTATTTTCCCTCAAATTTTATTAAAAATTTGTCAGTTGTTTTCATCTCTATATAACTTTGAGGTACATTTTCACACCTCTATATATGCACATGTTTCACTCACCCTCCAACAAAACTCTCATGCCAATGTCCTATCCCCTTTCTTCTCTTGTCTCCTCTTCCCTTCCCCCATTCCCTCTGGAAACCAATATTTTTTTGACAGTGTGATAATTATTTTTGCTGTGATTTGCAAGTTTGTATGCTTTGGTTATTTATATTCCACATATAAGTAAAGCATTCCAGTACCAGTTTTTCACTTAGTAATTTACTTTGCTTAGTACAATCACTTCAAGAACCATCCATGTTGTCCCAAAAGGCACTATTTAATCTTTTTTGAATCATTGGGCCTCCTTGGGTTGAATGCCGAGCTGTGAAGCTGTCTGTAGCTGTCGATTCCCAGTCACCAGGGAGAAGCCCACATGGTATGGCAGACCTCTCCTGCCTTGCCCGCTGCTCCCCTCAGCAGTGTCTTCGGTCAGTCTGCCTGTTCTGCTGCCCTCTCCGTCTCTGGTGAATTTTCTCACCCTCCCAGGCCTCTGGCCTGTACCCCAGCTCTTGCATAAATAAATAAAATCTTAAAAAAAAAAAAAACAGGAACAAAAGTTAAAAAAAAATTGACTAGTTTTCCATTCAGTGTGTACTCTCTCTCTCTATATATATATTTTTTTTGATCCAGTCATCTGTTGTTGGACAATTAGTTGTTCCCTTGATTGGCTATTGTGGATAATGCTACAGTGACCACAGGGCTCTATAATCTTTTTGTATTAGTGTTTTCATATCCTTTTGATAAATACCTAGTAGTGGTATAAATGAATCATATGGTATTTTCTGTTTTTTAAAGAAATCTCTGTACTACTTACCATAGAGTTACCACCAAATTACATTCCCACCAACAGTGAATGAGTGAGCATTTGTCTCCACATATTCACTTGTTTTTTATATAGACCAGTGTCAAAGAGGTAGTATCTCTTTGTAGTTTGATTTGCACTTCCCTTTATGATAAGGGATGGCAATTATTTTTTTCATGCACTTGTAGGTCATTTGAAAGTCTTCTTTGGAGAAACATCTTTTTAGGTATTTAGCTGATTTTTTCATTAGATTGTCTATGTTCCTGTTATTGAGTTGTATGTGTTCATTATATATTTTAGAAATTAACTCCTTGCCAGGTGTGTAATATGCAAATGCCTTCGGCCTCCCCACAAAAAAAATGTTTTTGTGATTAGTACTTTTAGGTACACAACCTTTTTAGTGTGATGTAGCTCCACTTGCTTGCTTTTGATTTGTTTCCCTTTCCTTGGGATTATGACCCCAAATATATAACTGTGGTTGATGTCCAGTAGTAAATCACCTATGTTTTCTTTTATGTATTTTAAGGTGTCAGGTCAAATATCTGAGCCTCTAATCCATTTTTTTAAAGATTTATTTATTTATTTATTTATTTATTTATTTAGTTATTTATTTATTTATTTATTTATACATACAAGAACCGGGGTACAGGCCAGAGGCATGGGAGGGTGAGAGGACTCACTAGCGACAGAGCGGGGAACAGAACAGGCAGACTGACGAAACACACTGCGGAAGGGAGCAGCAGGCAAGACAGGAGAGGTCTGCCGAGCCATGTGAGACCCTCACAGTCTGGCTGGTATTGAACTCGTGCTGCAGAGGCTGCGGACAACTTCACAGCACTGCTCTCAACCACCTGCGCCACCAGGGGAGGCCCTCTAATCCATTTTTTAAAGAGATTTTACTTATTTATACAAGAACTGGGGTACAGGCCAGATGCGTGGGAGGGTGAGAGGATTCACCAGAGACAGAACGGGAAACAGAACAGGCAGACTGACGAAGTACACTGCTGAGGGGAGCAGCGGGCAAGACAGGAGAGGTCTGCCACGTGATGTGGGACCCCCGCAGGTGGGCCGGGATCCAACCGGCGCTGCAGAGGCTGCAGACAGTTTCACAGCACTGCGCTTAACCGCCTGTGCCACCAGGGAAGGCCCACCCCTAATCCATTTCGAGTTATTTGTTGTGTATGGAGTTTTGTGCGGGGTCTACCTTCATTGTTGTGTAAGTGACTTTTTGTTTCCCAGTGCCATTTGCTGAAGGGGCTTTCTTTTCTCCATTGTACACTCTTTTTATTGTATTGTTTTGCTCTGTGCTTGAGTTTTTGTTC
Source organism: Talpa occidentalis (assembly GCF_014898055.3). Classification (NCBI taxonomy): domain Eukaryota; kingdom Metazoa; phylum Chordata; class Mammalia; order Eulipotyphla; family Talpidae; genus Talpa; species Talpa occidentalis. The sequence goes on from NW_023604861.1 coordinate 63,109,635, forward strand.
CATTACCGGCATGTTTTGATAACTGTTGTTGTATAGTACAGTTTGAAGTCAGGGAGGGTGACATCTTTGCTCTCAAGATTACCTGTTTATTAGGGTCTTTTGTGAGTCCATACAAATTTTATAATTCTCTGTGCTATTTCCTTGAAAAAGGCCACTGGGATTTTGATGGGTATTGTATTGAACCTATAAATTACTTGTGGTAATATGGCTATTTTAACAATGTTTATTCTTTCAATCCATGAGCATGGGATATTTTTCCACTTTGTTGTCTCTTTCTTTATTTCCTTTAAAAATATCTTATAATCGTTCACTTCCTTTGTTAAGTTTACTCCCAGGTATTTCATTTTTGGTGTGATTTTTAAATTGATTTTTTTTTTATTTTGCTTTCTTCTAATTCATTGTTTGCATATAGAAATGCAGCTATTTTTCTGTATTGATTTTCCTGCCATTTTATTGTATCCATTTATTTCCAGTAGTCTATTTTTGGTAGAGTCTTGGATTTTCTGTATGTGTTATTATATCATCTGAACATATTGATAGTTTCACTTCTTTTCCAATTTGGATTACTTTTGTGTTTTTTTTTTTTTCATGCCTAAAAGTTCTAACTTGAACCTCCTACTTTTTGGGAGTTTTAAATCATATGTTGGTGTTGAATCTTGTTGAATGTTTTTCAGCTCCTTTTGAAATAATTATATGATTTTGTATGATCCCTTTGATGATCTCTGGTGAATGACATTGGTTGATTTGTGTGTGTTGAACCAAACTTGCATCCCTGGAAGGAAACCTACTTGATCATCATGGTTGGTTCTCTTAATATAGTGTCACAGTCAATTTGCTAGGATTCTGTTGAGGATTTTTGCATCCATGGTCATCAAAATTATAGGCCTATATTTATTGTTTGTTTACTATTTGTGAGTTTTTTTGTTGGATTTTTGTTTGTTTATTTTTGGCTTGGGATCAGGATAATATTGGTGACATAAAATATATTAGTGAGCTTTCCTCTCCAACTTTTTGGAAGAGTTTGAGTCAGACAGGTATTAAACCCTCTTCAAAGGTTGGGTGTAATTCACTCAAGAAGCCATCTGTTCCTGGACTTTTATTCTTAGGGAGACTTTTGTTTCTCTTGTAATTTGTACTTGTGATTGCTCTACATAAGTTGTCTATTTTGTCCTAGTTCAGTCTTGAAGAGCTGTATGATTCAAAAACATAACCCTTTTCTTCTAAATTGTCCAATTTGTTTGCACAGAGATATTCACATTAGGATTTTTGTATTTCTGAGGCATCAGTTGTAATTTTGCCTCTTTACATGCTGATTCTTTTATTTAGGTCTTCTCTCTTTTTACTTAGCCTACCTAATATATATTTTTTAAATTTTGTTTTCTTTTCTAAGAATTATTTCTTGGTTTTACTGATTTTTTGAACTGTGATTTTGTTATTAATTTCATTTTTTTCCATTCTTTTTATTTATTCCCCTACTGATTTTTATCTTGATTGTTCTTCATTTTTAGTTCCCTCAGAAAATAGGCTGTTTATTTGAGATTTCTCTTGTTTTTTTGATGTGGACATCATCACTACCTACTTTCTTCATGATACCACTCACATTCCATAGGGTCTGGTAGTCTTTCTTTTGATTTTCATTAGTGTCAAGATAATTTTTGATTACTTTTTGATTTCTTCATTGACACAAGAGTAATTCAAAAGCATTTTGCTTATTCTCCACATATTTATGGTTATCTTGGGATTCTTCTTGTGGTTAATTTCTAACTTTATATCATTGTGATCCGAGATGAAGTTTGGTATAATTTCTATTTTCAATATTTTTCAGATTTGTCTTTTGTTCCAGCAAAAGATATATTATTGAGAATATTCCATATGCTTGAGAAGAATATGTCCAATTTTTCTTTTGGGATGAAAGACCTAGTAAATATATAGTAAGGCTGTCTTGTCACTGCAGTCCTTCATTTCTTTGTTGACTTTATGTCTGTATGATCTATCCATTTGTGTAAGCAGTGTGCTCAAGTCCCCAACGCTAAACATGTTTTTGTCAATGTGTTAGTGTCAGCCTGTTCATAGTGGTTTTATATAATTAAGCATGTCTCTGCAGATGCAAAAATATTAATGATAGTTATATCTTATTGATGAAACCATAAGATGAAATCATAAGATGAAATCATAATCATTGATGTCAATCATTAATTATATAGTGTCCTTCTTTGTCCCTGATTATCTTCCTTGGTTGAGTGTCTAACATTTCAGTTATGAGTATAACAGTTTCTGCTTTGCTCTCTCATTGGATTTAAGAATCTTGCTCCAGCCTTTCACTTGTAGGTTTTATTTTTTTTTTAAGATTCACTTATTTATGTATACAAGAGCTGGGGTATAGGCCAGAGGTGCAGGAGGGTGATAGGATTCACCAGAGACAGAGTGGGTAGCAGAGCAGGCAAATCTACCAAAAAACACTCCTGAGGGAAGTAGTGGGCAAGACTCGAGAGGTCTGTTGCACCATCTGTTGTAGCTCCCTGGCCTGGGATCCAACTCGTGCTTCAGTGGCTGCCAATGGCTTCATTGTGCTGAGACTGAACCCCTTGCACCACCAGGGATGCCCCACTTTTAGGAGGTTCCACTTTTAGGTTTTTAAATTTATTGTTTTGGTTGATACTTTTTAAACCGATTTGTCATCTTTTGTCTTTTAATTGATAAATTCAGATCATTTACATTTATGGTGATTTTTGACATGTGAGATTTTTTTTTTTTTTTACATTCTCTTTTGTGTTTTGATTGTTTTTATCATTCTGTTGTTTTTCTTTCCATTTGGTTATCTTTTTCTTTTGGATGATTTTCCCTGGTGGTCTTCTCAGTTTATTTATTTCTTCTTTTATGTGCACATCCAGTCTAGATTTTTAATTTGTGGTTACCATGATGATTATACCAAACTTGCTTTGTATAAAACAGTCCTTTATTAGCTGGTATAGGCTTATTAGAATTTATCAATACATTTTCTGACCACTTTAGTGCTTTGCTGTTGCCTCATACTACTCTTACTTATTCTTCTGATTCTTTATTGCTATTGTCACTTTGATAAATGTTTTATATGTTTTTCTTTTCCCTTTTCCCGTAGAATAGCTTTCTACATTTCTTGAGGACAGGTCTTAGTGATAAATCCCATTAGCTTCTATGTTGGAAAGTCATTATTGCACTTTCATACTTGAATAATCAAAGAACAGAGTATACTTGGTTGGTAGTTTTGGTTCTTCAGGATTGTGAACACTTCATTCCACACTGTTCTAGCCTAGAGGGTAAATGGTAAGAAATCTTATGAGAGCCATATAAGGGTGTCTATATGTTACATTCTTTTTTCTCTAGCACTCTGTTATTTATATGTATATATGTTATAGCACTCTGTTATTTACATAAATATATATGATATTTCTCTTTTGATAACAATGATATTGTGGTGGAGGTAACTTTGCAATTAGAAAATTTGTGCATTCTTTCAGCTTCCTGGACTTTTGTGTTTATTTATTTTCTTAGATTCAGGAACTTCTTGGCCATTATTTCCTTGAATAGGTCTCTGTTTCCTTCTCTTCACTTTCTGGAGTACACAGTATCCTTATGTTTCCCCTTCTAATTGAGTCTCATATCTCTCATAGAGTTTCATAATTGTTCCTAAATTGTATTTCTTTGCTTCTTCCATTTGGGTGATTTGTGCATCTGAGTCTTATGTTTCTGAAATTCCCCCTTCTCCAAGCTTTTAGGACATGCATGTAAATCACAACTCACCTTGACATAATTTCTACTCATCATTTTTTAAATATTCATTTATTTATTAATATAAGACAGGTTGTAGGTCAGAGGTGCAGGGGGTGAGAGGATTAACCAGAGGCATACTGGGGAACAGAACATGTGGATCTACTGAAATACACTGCTAAGAGGAGCAGCAGCGAGACAGGAGAGATCTGCCACATCCTATGTGGGGTTAGCTCCCTGGCTGGAAATTGAACTCAGGCCAATGTGGTAGACCATAGCAGTGATAGTGCTGAGACTTAACCCTTAGGCCACCAGGAAGGCCCATCTACTTATCATTTTAATGATATTCCTAATCTTTGTTTTCACCTCCCTTTTTTTTCTTCTTTTCTTCAGTCCTTATCACACTCCAGTTAATTAGAAAAATCTTTTTCTACATTAAATGTTAAAGCCTGTAAATGAAGGAAGGATAATTCATTCATCTTTATTTCCTCAAAGCTGTATACACCATTGCCCAAGAGTTTACAGACAACAAACATGTGAGTAAGCAGTTATTCTGTTTCCTCTGTAACAACATTTTTTTTTCCATTTTGAGGACTTAAAAATCTAATAAACACTAGTGTTTGGACAAATCAAGATATTCTACCACCTTTGATTTGCTGTAAAGTTTAAGATACACTTTGAAAAATAGGTGACAATAAGAAAATGACTGTGTGCACAGAATTATATCTATATACTCTCACCCCTATAACAAAGCAAAGAAAGGTCCATATCTACCATAAGAAAGAAAAGAGTAGTCGCAAAAAAACAAATGCCTGGATAATTCTAAACAACGATAAAATGATTATAAAATTTTCCCATGAATCATATGTTTAATAATGGCAACAAATAGAATTAGAAAAACAGAAGAGTTAAGGTGATAAGAAGTAAATCATCTACACAGTTTTTTAATCAAAGTTCAATCTCTGAATTCTTAATGTATGGCATAAAAAGATAAAGGCCAACAAAACAGAAGGCAATGACTAGATGGACCAATGGAATGACCCATAGATGCCTGTGTCTCTAAGTGTTTTGAAGAAATTGAAATCCACATTATTTACATTATATGTTTTTGTATGTGTATTATTTCACAAGTCTAAGGTTACAATTTGAAAGTTAGGAGTAAATATGATCCAGCATCATTCACAAGAATTTGTGTTTTATATGAGTAAACCTTAGACTTCAACTTCACAGAATATTCTTAATTCAGAAGTTAATGATTTAAAAGACATTTTGTGATTATAAGTTTAGTATGATATGATGAAAGGGATGAAAGTCGTAGATCATAAAGGTCTTTGGTTATATTTTGTGGCATACAGTCTAGGAACATTGTAAAGACCAGGAACAGAAACTAAGAATACTGTGCAAATGACATAAATCACAAGGAATAAAATATGTTCTACATTTCTATTTCCTAAGGTACAATAAATACTCAAATAATATAAATATTGGACAGGAATCAATGTATTGTACTCAAGAATATCTAATAAATTCTACTATGCAGATTCTTAATGAGTCAAAAACAATACACAGGATGTCACAAAATTATAATTGTATAGGAATGATTTCATATATATGAACTGATCATAAAGTATAGTACCTCAATCTTTATATCTCTTCCCCTTCTGCTCTCCTTAACTTCCAGTCCTGTTGTATCAATTTTAGACTGTTAGGAAGGTTTCCTAACCCAACAGTGGTTCTGAAATATCACCCCCTCCTTGATAGTTTATGGTTGAATTACTTCTTATGATTCAATACAAAATAGTCATTTTTCTCTCTAGCTAAAACATTCTAGTGATTTCTCTTCCTTTTCAGAATAGTCCCCACAGTTCTTAAAATGTGACTTCTGACTGCTTTTCATGTTCACCCTTTCTTGATTCCTCACCCTTGCCCAAATATATCCCTATACTGTCAGGATTCCAGTCATAATTTGCTAACAGAATAATTAATTGTTTGCACTTTAACAAACTGATGGTGTGCTTATATTATATTATATATATATATTTTATTTGACAGCTTGGCAAAAATCTAATCATTTAAAGTTCAGTTCGTTGTTTTTTTTTAAGGTTTGATCTTTTAAAAAAATATTTATTTATTTATTTTATACAAGAACTGGGGTACAAGTCAGAAGCGCTGGAGGGTGAGAGAATTCACCTGAGCCAGAGCAGGGAGCAGAATAGGCAGATGGACCGAAGACACTACTGAGGGAGCAGTGGGCGAGGCAGGAGAGGTCTGCTGCACCACGTGGGGTTCTCCCTGGCCAGCGCGAAATTGAACCCGCGCTGTAGAGGCTGCAGACAGCTTCACAGCACAGCGCTCAGCTGCTGCGCCACTGGGGAGGCCCTTAAAGTTCAGTTCAAAGCTTAGCTTTTTTGAGAGAACTATCTGAACTCACATACTTCCATGTAGAATTAAATGCTGTCTTCTGCTCTGCCTCATATCTACTTTTTTTTCAGTTTCAATAAAGTGTTTCCTTGTTTTTTGTATTTATTAGTATATAGCCTGACCTATAAGTTACTTATGGCAGGAGCTATCTTCTCATTTATATTTATCATGTCTACATAAAAGGTGAACAGTACATACTTGCTGAATGAATTGTATATCTAACAATATGTTAAGTCAAATATATCAATCTAATTCCATGGAACAATTTAAAAATACTTCTTAGGTATATTAAATGTTTGATATGATTTAAAATGTACGCTAAATAAATGCCATATTTAATCAAATCCATCTAAGTTTAAGTCAAATTTGAGTTTTGATGACACCACACAGTTCTATAGATTAGGAAGAAGGGAGACTATGATCCTTTGTGAATACATACACCAATAATCATGGTTTCTATTTTCCACTGCATGTATAAAGTCACAATAACTCCAAAGTTCTTCCAATCCAAAAGAAAACCAGCTACCTAATTTTTTAGAGAGTTCAGGAGAGTTCTTGCTGGTGAAAAACTAAAGGAGATTAAAAGCAATATATACTGCTGTTAGACCTATTTGAATAACATTCTATAATTTCCTAGAGCAGTGGGTCTCACAATTGTGTCCTGTTATAAGTTCAGGATGTTCACTTTAATAATAATAATAATAATAACAGTATACCATCTACACTTCTCATTATATTGGCATTTGCAGGAAGGAAAATAAAAAAAACTTGGCAAATAAAATTTATGGCACTTTCTCACAAACTGAGGCCATAGGCTTGAGGAACTATCCCTGAAATTCTTTTTTGTCGTTGTTATTGTTGTTTTTTAAGATTTATTTATTTATTTATACAAGCACTGGGTACAGTCAGAAGCGCGGGAGGGTGAGAGAATTCACCAAAGCCAGAGCAGAGAACAGAGCAGGCAGACCTATGAAATACACTGCTGAGGGGAGCAGTAGGCAGCAGGAGAGGTCTGCGCGCCATGTGGGACCCTCGCCTGGTGACCTGGGATCGAACCGGTGCTACAGAAGCTGCGGACAGCTTCGAAACCCAGCGCTCAACCGCTGCACCACCGGACAGGCCCTACCTGAAATTCTTCCTGTTCCAAAAAGGTGGTTAGAAAATTTCCACCTACCTCCCAGAGAAAATAACAAGGAATTCCCTCTATGATTGGAGCTTAGTTCGGTAAAAAGAAAAAAAAAAAAATATGAAGAATTTGAAACTCCACACATGAGCCAAGTATATGAGACCAACAATATTTATGTTACTTCTCTATGCAATAGAGCTACAATATGAGAAAATATCATAAATATAAAGGAATCTCTAGGACTTAGATAAAAATAATTTCAAACTCACCTATATATATTTATATATATATATATATATATATATATATACACACACATATACTGTCAACATGCATTATAAGCACAGAAGTTTTGGCGTGACAGACCTCTCCTGAAGCGCCCGCTGCTCCCCTCAGCAGTGTATTTCATCAGACTGCCTGTTCTGTTCCCCACTCTGGCTCTGGTGAATTCTCTCACCCTCCCATGCTTCTGACTGTACCCAGTACTTGTATAAATAAATAAATAAATAAATCTTTAAAAAAAATAAATACAGAAGTTTTTCAGCACAACAATATCATTTTGATGGGCTCCTAACAAGAAGATAGATATCAGAAAAAGGAATAAAATTCTATGAAAGAAAAAGGACAAATAACAAATAGAAGAACTACCGCCACCAGGAATTTAAGATAATAGAAGAATCTTAAACCAGATTATAGGAGTCTGGCAAGATGACAGCAGAGTACAGACCCTAAACTTGCCTGCTCCATAGACACACAAAGCTGATATAAAACAAAACCTTAAAAAGCTGACTACTCTTTTAAATAATAAAAGCATCAGTCAGAAGGAAAGGGGTGGGAAAAATCTTTAAGAGAACCCTGTTTAGAGTGATAAGGGGACAGTACACCCAATAAGAGAGAGGAGTTACTACTAAAGCCCAGGCTAAGATCAAAACAGGCTCAGATATCCAAAACACCTGTGACCACCACCGCCCACCCCCCACCCAAAGTAATGCTTCATAATGGGAAGTTCAAATTCCTGAGTCTTCTGGAGTAGATCCTTTGATGCCTATTGCCCTATTCTCTTTTTTAACTACTACCCCTTACAAGTACCAGTCTCTAACCACTCCAACAGGTGCAAATAAAAACAACAGCTGAAGTCCATTCCTGCTAAAAGCCATACAAAATACAAAATTAGATGACCAAAGAACACAATACAAATGTTAAAAAAAAAAAAAAAAACACCTGGAGGGAATTCCAACTTAGTGAATCTGTGGAGCATGACAGAAGGGTAATTCAGGGCAACAGTCTTTAAAATGCTGATGTAATCATAAAAAAATACAAACAGGATATAAAAAAAACAACAGAATAATGACAACAAAAATATGAGGCAACCAGATTCAGAAATAATTAAGAAATACAATAGCTGATTTTAAAAATATAATTGAGGGCCTCCATAACAGACAAACAGGAGCAGTGGAGAGAACTATTGAGCATGGAAACACAATTCTGGTAACACAAGAATAATATAAAATGGAGAAAAAAGAAAAAGAAATGAAAACAGTATAAGAGCCCTTTGGAACAAGTTAAAGAGTGTCCTAGACAGAGAAGAGACAAGATTAGAAAATTTAAATACCTGATCATTGAAAACCATCTCACTCTTGGAAATGAATGAGAAGTTGTGATCCAAGAGTCCCAAATCATACTAAAGAAAATAAAGCTAGACACACATACACAATGACATATAATAAAAAAGCTGTTGAGAACCAAAAAGGAGAACAGACTATGAAAAATATGAAGAGAAAAAAATGGTACCTATAAAGAAAACCCTTCAGACTTTCATTGACTTTTCAGCAGAAACATAACAAGCATGAAGTGAATAGAAGAGATATTTAAATACTTATAGAAAAATACCTGCAGCCCAGAATACTTCATACAGCAAGATAAATATTTAAGAGAGAAGAAAGATCAAGGAGCTTCACAGAGAAGCAAAAAATAAAATAACTTATTAACACCAAACTACACATGAACGGAATCCAAAGGGGGTTATTATAAAGTAACAGAACAATGAATATCAAGGCAACAGACAACTAAGTTGCTTAACATGGAAGATAAGGATGAAAGTAATAATGTGGCCCACTATAACCAGCTAGAGCCCAGAGAATACAATGGGTCACACAAATAATTGATGCTATGCTAACTTCATTGGATCCTTTAAATAAATAATAAATGTGATACATAAGACAACAGAAATGAAACTTAAACTAAGCATCATAGGAAACCTTCAAGAAAATAAAGAGGATAAAAAAACAAAACAAAACACCATAGCATTATGGCCCTAAGGACTTATGTCAATGATCACCTTAAATGTAAATGGCATGAACTCACCAGTCAAAAGATGTAGAATGACTGAATGGATTTCAAAGCAAAGACTAAACTTCTGCTGTTTAAAAGAAACTCACCTAACCAACAAAAGCAAACATAGACTTAGAGGTAAAGGTTGGAAAACAGATAAGTAAAGGAAAACCAAAAATATCAGGACCAGCTATACATATATCTGATAAAAGAGATTTCCAATTAAGAAAGGTAGTGAGAGACAAAGAAGGACATTACATTATGATTGAGGTCTAATCATAATATCGTGGAACACCCACATGGATAAGACAATTAATAGCAACCCTAAAGAGAGATATTCATAACATCATGGTAATAATAGGGGACCTTAATACCCCATTTACAATGATGTTCAGATCAATCATCAAACATACATAAGGAAACAACAGCTGTAAATGAGAAGCTAAACCAAATAAGTTTAAGACATTTCAAAATACTCTACCCAAAGCCAAGACAACTAATCCCTTTTTTTTCCAAGTGTACATGGAATATTTTCAGGAATAGATTATATTTGGAACATAAGTCAATTGTGAAGAAAACTACAAAGACTGGAATTATACTTAATACCTTCTCTGACTATAATGCCATAAAATTAGAAATACACTATGAGAAAAAATGAACAGGAAAAAATATTAATGCATGGAGAGTAAACAACATACTGCTGAATAGGAATTGGATTGAGTAGAAAACAGTGAAGAAAATGAAAAACAACTTAAAAAATGAAAATGATGATACAAATTACCAGAACTGATGTAATGCAGCAAAAAGGAAGAACAGAATTGCAATACAGGCACATATTAAAAAGCAAGAAAAATCCCAAATGACCTAATATCACATTGAAAGCAACAAAAACATGAGAAATACAAAATAAAGTAGCACAAAGTAAATAGCAAAAATAAGATTGAAAATAAATGAAATAGAGCTCAAAGTGACTGTACAAAAAAAATCAATGAAACTAAGAACTGTTTCTTCCAGAAGATAAATGAAAAATAGAAAAAAAAACTTCTACTAAGTTAGCAATAGCCAAAAGAGACAGAGAAAACACTAATAAACAGAATAACAAATGAAAGAGGAGAAATTACTACAGATAGAACAGAAACACAAAAAAGCCCAGAGGATTACTATAACAATATGCCAATAAATTCATTAATCTTGAACAAATTTCAAGATCAACCTAATCTATCAAATCTAACCCAGAAGAAACAGATGAACTAAGAAAACTAATCACAAACTTGCAAATTGAAACACTATTAAAAAAAACCTGTCAGAATGCAAAAGCTCAGGAATATTATTTTACAAAGGAAATTTATCAAGTTTTAAAGAATTAATGCCTGCCATACTCAATTTGCTTTTTTTAAAAGATTTATTTATTTATTTGTTTGTTTGTTTATTTATATAAGCATGGGGTACAGTCAGAAGTGTGGAAAGGTGAGAGAATTCACCAGAGCCAGAGTGGGGAACAGAACAGGCAGACTGACGAAATACACTGCTGGGGGGAGCAGCAGGCACGACAGGAGTGGTCTGGGAGATAGGTGGGACACTTACTGGTGGCCAGGGATTGAACGGGTGCTGCAGAGGCTGCTGGCAGCTTCGCAGCCCAGCACTCAATCGCTGCGCTACCAGGGGAGGCCCTCAATTTGCTTTTGAAAATACAAGAAATAGGAATACTCCTTAATACATTATTTGATGCTAACATACCTAAACAGTGAAACCGGGAAGATAGCATAAAACAACAAAATTATACAACAATAGCCCTCATGAACAACTAGAAAAAAATGTTTAACAAATTACAAGTAAATCTAATTCAACAATATACCACAAATATTATACACCATGATCAGGGAATTCATCGCAGGAATGAAAGGATCGTTTAATATGCACTTATCTATTAAGGTAATAAATCATATCAACAATAAGATTCATATAATATCAATAAATGAAGAGAAAGAATTCAGTGATTCAGCAATTATTTGCAATAAAAACTCTAAACAAGAAAAGAATAGAAGGAACTGTCATCAATATGATAAATGCTACATATCATAAGCCAGTAGCCAATATAACACTCAATGGGTAAAAAACTAAAAGCTTTCCCCATAGGAGCCAGCATGAAATAAGAATACACATTGTCAACACTTCTTCTTAACTTAGTACTAGAGGATTTGGCTAGAGCCAAATAAATCAATAAATAAACAACCAGGAAATAAAGGGAAGTCAAGCAGGGAAAGAGGAAGTTAAATGTCATTATTCACAGATGCTATATTATACTTAGATGACCCTAAAAGCTTCATTGAAAAAGTTATTAGAAAAAAATAAATGTAGGTTCCTCCCTGGTGTCATAAGGGATTAAGTCTCAGCACTATAAAGCAATCAGCAGCCACTGCAGCATGAATTTGTTCCCCAGCCTGGGAGTTGACCCACAAAGCTCAGTAGACCTCTCCTGTCTCACCCACTGCTTCCCTCAGCAGTGTATTTCAGTAGATCTGCCTGTTCTCCTCTCCACTCTGTCTCTGGTGAATCCTCTCACCCCTACCACACACATACTTCTGGCCTACACCCCAGCTCTTATATGCATAAATAAATACATATTTTTAAAAAAGAAAAAAATAAATACAGCAAAGTTTCAGGCCTCAAAGTCAACAAAAAAATTGCACAGTATTTTTATATACAAACAAGAAACAAGAAATTAAGAAAATAATTCCATTTGTAATTTCTTCAGAAAGAATTAAATACATTTAGGGGCCTCCCTGGTGGCATTGCAGTTGAGCGCTGGGCTGCGAAGCTGCCCAAAGCCTTTGCAGTGCCAGTTCGATCCCCGGCCGCTGGCAAGGGTCCCACATGGCACACAGACCTCTCCTGTTGTGCCCGCTGCTCCCCTCAGCAGTGTACTTCGTCAGTCTGCCTGTTCTATTCCCTGCTCTGGCTCTGGTGAATTCTCTCACCCTCCCGCACTTCTGACTGTACCCAGTGCTTATATAAATAAATTAATTAATTTTAAAAAATTAAATACATTTAGAATCAACTAAACAAAAGAGGTAAAAGACCTACACAATGATTCTTTCTTAAGAACTTAGATAACAACATAAAGAGAATGAAGGATATCAAATGCTCATGGATAGGGAGAATCAACATAATCAAAATAACGATCATTCTTAAAATGTCATACAAATTTAACTAATCCTTATCAAAATCCTGACAATCTTTCTCAAAGAAACAACAAAAAATATTGAAATTTATATGGACTCACGAAAGGCCTCTAATTGCTAAAGCAACCCTAAGAAAATAGGAGAGAAGTGGAGGTGTATCATATTACCTGACTTTCAAAAACAATGTGATATGTGCCAAAGACAGACACGTGCAGTGGAACAAAATCAAAAGACCAGAAATAAAACCACACATATACCAGCATCTAAAATGATAAAGCATCCATGACCAGGGCCTCCCCTGGTGGCGCAGGTGGTTGAGAGATGTGCTGTGAAGCTGTCCGCATCCTCTGCAGTGTCTGTTTGATCCTGGCCGGCTGCCCAGCGAGGATCCCACATGGCGCTGCAGACCTCTCCTATCTCACCCATTGCTCCGCTCAGCAGTGTATTTCGTCAGTCTGCCTGTTCTGTTCCCCACTCTGTCTCTGGTGAATCCTCTCACCCTCCAGCGAATCTGACCTGTACTGCAGTTCTTGTATAAATAAATAATGAATCTTTAAAAAAAATAGCATCCATGACCATGAAATGGGTAAAAGACAGTATCTTTAATAAATGGTACTGGGAAAGTTGGAAAGCAACACATAAATGAATGAAGTTGAATTACTTGCCAATACCATACACAAAAGTAAATTCCAAATGTATTAAAGATTTAGAAATAAGACCGCCTACAATAAAATGTATAGAAGAAAACACTGGTGATACATCGCTGTTGTTAACAATAAGAATATTTTTTGGTGCCTTAACCCTTATGGCAAGGGACTTCAAAACAAAAAATAAACAATTGGGATTACCTCAATTTAAAAATCTTCTATTCAGTGAAAAAACTAAAGATGATTAATACACCCTGGTAAATGGGAGAAAAATGTTCAAATAATATGTAACTATAAGGGATTAATATCCAGGATATGGAGGCGGAGCAACATGGTGGCGAGGAGACACTGCGAGTAAGATCTCCCATTAAAAAAAAGTTAGTAGGGAGGAAAAGCGGCAGGTCCCAGTGAGAACTGGGACACGGAAGATAAACGGACGACTCCAGCAAACTACCCGAAGAAGAAAGTGGCCATAAAAGAGGACTAGAAGGGAGGAAAGCACAGAACCCTGCTCCCCTCCCCCACCCACAGAGTCGGCACTCTCCGACCAACAGAGAGGAAGAAAACAACAAACTAAAACGACCAACAAGAACAAACTACGCAGCAAGAGGGACTGGGAGTGGAAAGGAACTATTGCAGCCACCACACCCCGTGAACTGGAGCTGTGGAGAACCCTGCAGGATTCGCTGCAGAGGTGAGCTAACGGCTCCAGGCGTCATTAGAGAACAACAGAGACTCCCGGAGATCTGCACACAGACCCGGGCCGGCCGGTAAGCTTGCGCGGAAAAGCAGCGCGCTTGGCGCGTTTGAAAAGCAAATTCGGATCTCGGCTGCCCAGGTACCCGTGCCTGTGACCTAGGCTTGTGGGGAGACACACGGGGGCCCTCACTGAGGTGAAAGTCCCTTACTGAGTAATCAGAAACCCGGCGCCCGGACACGGGAGCCGGGTGCAAAAGGCGCCATTCCCGCGCCACTGAACTGGGCTACAGCCCGTGTCCTGGACCTGAGGGCTTTGGAACTGAGACCCGGGGCATGAAATTCGGGGCATGGGTCCTCCACGTCAGTGGGGCTCGAGGCAGACACAGCACCCCAAAGCCGTTGAGGTTTTCCTACCATTCCCTCACTGTTCCCTGTCACACGGGGTGAAAAAAAAACAGCTCCCCAAGAACAATAGGAGAGATCTCTGGCGCCACCTAGCTTGAAACTGGCAGAAGGCTCCTGGAGGAGCCCGTGGCTAGCTGGGAAGTTAGCCCACCCCAGGCCCCTTCAGACCAGCAGTCTGAACCCACAGGGGAAGCAGGCACCCACGGCCAGGGCAGACCGGGTGCGCAGAAGAGTGTGCCTGAGACCGAATGCGCAGGGAGTGCATCCCGCATCACCATTTTAGAACAGGGACATTTCTTCAGTAAAGACTGCCTGCAGTAGTCTCCCTCAGGAGCCAGAGGTGAGCGGGGAAGTTCGCCCACGCCAGGCCCCTACTGGCCTGTAGTCCAAACCCAGAAGGGGAGCGGGAACCCACCGCCGGGGTGGACCAAGCGCACGGGGAAGTGTGTCCCCACATCGGCATTTTAGAATAGGGACCTTTCTTCAGTAAAGACTGCTTGAAAACGACAGATGGCTCCGGGAAGAGCCAGAGGGGAGAGGAGAAGCTCACCCAAGATGCCAGCCAGTCCCAGCAACACAGTGTCCCAATGCATACGACAAATTAGAAAACAGAAAGTAGGGAGTTGAAGAACCACACGCAACCGAACAACTCCTCAGGAAAAAAGCACACCACAAAAAGAAAACCACCCCCCAGATTGCAACGATAGTAACTTGGAAGAACTTCTGAGCCTTCCAGAAAGAGAATTTAAAATTGCTGTGATTAAAAAAATGACAGAACTCATAAAGGAAAACAATGATCAGAAGAAGGAAATTGAGTCCCTAAAGAGGGAAGCAAAAGAAATGCAGGAGATCAAAGAATTAATGGAGGAACTAAAGAACTCTGGGAAAAGCAATGAAAGCAGAATAGATGAAATGGAAGAACAAATCAGTACTCTTGAAGACACAGAAATAAAAAGAACCAAAACAGAAAAGGAAAGAGAAGTATGAAGGAAAAAGAACAAAGAAAGACTTCGGGAACTATCTGACTCCATGAGGAAAGGAAATATAAGAGTTATAGGAATACCAGAAGGTGAGGAGAGAGATGTAGGAACAGAGAAAATATTCAAAGAAATAATTGAAGAGAACTTCCCAAATGTGAAGAAGGAGCTGAAAATTGATATACAAGAAGCAAGAACACCAAACTTCCACGACGAAAGGAAAAATACAGCAAGACACATAATAGTAAAGCTCCCAAGAATCCAGGACAAGGAAAAAATAATGAAGCTGACAAGAGGGAAGAAACAGATAACATTCAAAGGAAAACCAATCAGGCTGACATCAGACTTCTCTGAAGAAACACTACGGGCAAGGAGAGAGTGGAGGGACATAGTCAACAGACTCCAAGAAAACAGATGCCAACCAAGAATACTCTATCCCACAAAGCTCTCCTTCCTCTATGAAGAAAGAATAAGGACCTTCCCAGACAAACAGAAACACTGGAATTTCACTATGACTAAACCCCCACTCCAAAAAATACTATAAGGAATCCTAAAGCCAGAACCTCAGAGGGACGAATAACAATGAAAGAAGGCCAAAAAAAAAGTTATTAAAAGAATAAATAAATAAAATCAAAGGAAAGACAAACACAATGGCAAATACAGATGCTAACATATCAATATTAACTCTAAATGTAAATGGACTAAACTCTTCAATAAAAAGACACAGAGTTGCAGCCTGGATTAAGAAACAAAACCCAACCTTTTGCTGTCTCCAGGAAACACATTTAGCAACAAAAGATAAAAATAGACTCAAAGTTAAAGGATGGAAAACAATCCTACAAGCAAATGGACCAAAAAAGAAAGCAGGAACAGCTAGACTTATATCAGATAAAACAGATTTCAAACTCAAAAAAATAAAAAGAGACCCCAATGGTCACTACATTATGATCAAGGGGACAATACTTCAAGAAGAAATAACACTCATTAACATATACTCACCAAACGAAGGAGCACCAAAATATATCAGACAACTGTTGTCATCTCTGAAAACAGACATCAGAGAAAACACATATGTAGTGGGAGACTTCAACACACCACTATCAACAATGGATAGATCAACAAGACAAAAAATAAGTAAAGAAACTAAAGCTCTAAATAAGGACCTAGAGCATTTGGGCTTAATAGACATCTATAGAACACTAAACCCCAAAAAAACGGAGTACACATTTTTCTCAAGCGCACACGGATCATTCTCCAGGATCGATCACATACTGGGGCACAAGACAAACATCAACAGATACACCAAGATTGAAATCATACCAACCATCTTTTCTGACAGTGAAGGCATCAAACTAGAAATAAACTATAAAAAGAAGGCAAGGTACTTTCCTACCTCATGGAGATTAAAAAACACACTACTGGAAGACCACTGGACTAATGAGGAGATCAAAGAAGAAATTAAGAAATTCTTTGAATTGAATGACAAGGAGGACACCAATATCCTAAATGTATGGGATGCAGCAAAAGCAGTAATAAGAGGAAAATATATAGCAATAGAAGCTCACATCAAGAAACAAGAAAGAACTCAAAGAAACAACCTAATCTCGAAGCTCAAAGATCTAGAAAAAGAACAACAAAAAAACCCCAAAACCAGTAGAAGAAAAGAAATAATAAAAACCAAAGCAGAAATAAATGAAGTTGAAACTAAAAAAACAATCCAAAAGATCAATGAAACCAAGAGCTGGTTCTTCATAAAAATCAATAAAATAGACAAACCCCTAGCCAGGCTCACAAAGGAAAAAAGGGAGAAAACACAAATAAACAGGATCATAAATGAAAGAGGAGAAATCACAAGAGACACAGCAGAAATCAAAAGAATAATCAGTAACTACTATGAACAGTTCTATGGAAACAGGTTTAACAATCTAGAGGAGATGGACAAATTCCGACAACTCTACAATCACCCAAAGCTAGATAAAGAAGAAATAGAACATCTAAACAGACCAATTACAAGCAGCAAAATTGAAATGGTTATCAAAAACCTCCCCAAAAACAAAAGCCCAGGACCTGATAGATTTACAAGTGAATTCTACCAAACATTCAGAGACGAATTAGTGCCTATCCTTCACAAACTCTTCCAAAAAATTGAGAAGGAAGGGACAATACCAAACACATTCTATGAAGCCAACATTACACTAATACCAAAACCAAACAAGGACAACATAGAAAAGGAAAACTACAGGCCAATCTCCCTAAGGAACACTGATGTAAAAATCCTCAATAAAATTTTAGCTATCAGTATCCAACAATGTATCCATAAGATAATTCACCACGACCAAGTAGGATTCATTCCAGGGACACAAGGATGGTTTAACATCCGAAAATCAATCAACGTTATCCAACACATCAACAAAAAGAAATATAAAAACCATATGATAATATCAATAGATGCTGAGAAAGCTTTCAACAAAGTGCAACACCCATTCATGATAAAAGCCCTTGAAATTCTTGGGATACAAGGAACATACCTCAACATCATAAAGGCCATATATGACAAGCCAACAGCCAGTATCATTCTCAATGATGAAAAGCTGAAAGCAATTCCATTAAGATCTGGAACAAGACAAGGATGTCCACTCTCCCCACTGCTTTTCAATATAATACTGGAAGTCCTAGCCAGAGCAATAAGACAAGAGAAAGACATCCAAGGAATCCAAATAGGAAAAGAAGAAGTCAAACTATCACTATTTGCAGATGATATGATAATATACATAGAGAACCTCAAAAACTCCACAGAAAAAAGAATTCAACTCATCAATCAATTCAGTGAAGTGGCAGGATAAAAAATCAACACGCAAACATCAGTAGCCTTCCTATACACAAACAATAAATCTGAAGAAGAAGAAATAAAAAAAATCACTTTTATTATCAAAACAAAAAAAATCAAATATTTGGGAATAAATCTAACAAAAGAGGTAAAGGACCTATACAAAGAAAACTATAAAACACTGTTAAAAGAAATAGAAGAAGACACAAAGAAATGGAAAGACATCCCCTGCTCATGGATTGTAAGAACAAACATTATTAAAATGGCCATCCTACCAAAAGCAATATACAGATTCAGTGCTATTCCAATCAATATTTCAATGTCATTCTTCAAAGAAATAAAACAATTATTGATGAAATTCATATGGAATCACAAAAAACCCCGAATAGCCAAAGCTCTCCTGAAAAAAAAAAGAAGGGAATGGAGGCATCACACTCCCAGACTTCAAACTATACTACAAAGCCATAATCATCAAAACTGCATGGTATTGGAACAAGAACAGACATACAGACCAATGGAATCGAATAGAAAAATCCAGAAATAAACCCACAGATTTATGATAAACTAATCTTTGACAAAGGAGCAAAGACTATGCATTGGAGCAAAGAAAGTTTGTTCAATAAATGGTGCTGGGAAAACTGGGTCACTACATGCAAAAGAATGAAGCTTGACCACTACCTCACACCATACACAAAAATCAACTCAAAATGGATTAAAGAACTAGACATAAGATCTGAAACCATAAAATACATAGAAGGAAATATAGGCGAAACACTATGTGATATTCACATCAAAGACATCTTTACAGACACATCACTCAAAAGAGGGATAGTGAAAGCAAAGATAAACAACCAGGACTACATCAAATTAAAGATCTTCTGCACAGCAAGAGAGACAATAACAAAAACAAAGAGAAACGCCACCAACTGGGAGAACATTTTTGCACACAACACTAATGATAAAGGACTGATCACAAAAATCTGCAAAGAGCTGATGAGACTCAACAACAACAAAGAAAATAATCCAGTCAAAAAATGGGCAGAAGAGCTAAAAAGAAACTTCTCTGAAGAGGAAATGCAAATGGCCAACAGGCACATGAAAAAATGTTCAACATCACTTGTTATCAGGGAAATGCAAATCAAAACTACCATGAGATACCATCTTACACCAGTGAGAATGGCACATATTAAAAAAAACTAGCAACAACAAATGTTGGCGAGGGTGTGGAGAAAAAGGAACTCTTCTGCACTGTTGGTGGGAGTGCAAACTGGTCCAACCACTATGGAGAGCTGTGTGGAGATTTCTGGACCTACTAAACATAGAGCTTCCATATGATCCAGCAATTCCACTCCTAGGTATTTACCCAAAGGACACAGAAACATCAATTCCAAAGAGCACCTGCACCCCTATGTTTATAGCAGCACTATTTACAATAGCTAAGCTTTGGAAACAGCCCAAATGCCCCAAAATAGATGATTGGATCAAGAAGATGTGGTACATATATACCATGGAATATTACTCAGCATTCAAAAAAGATAAACACATGCAATTTGCAGCAACATGGATGGCACTGGAAGGATCATGCTCAGCGAAATAAGCCAGAAAGAAAAAGAAAAATACCGGATGGTCTCACTCATAGCAGGAATCTAGAAAACTTAAATAAGGGACCAGGAAAATGAATAACTATAAGAAAGTCAAAATCAAAATCAACAAAAAACTATGAACCAGAGACAATTTTGGGGGTTTGGGGCGGGAGGGGAGGGATTGGGGCCAGAATGGGGGGGTTGCAATTGTATGGGGAATATAAAAATAAAATTTATTATAATAAAATAAGGGGATTGTAATTGTATGGGGAATATAAAAATTTATTTAAAAAAAATAATCTCATGCCATTCGCAGCAATGTGGATGGCTAGAAGAAAAAAAAAATATCCAGGATATATTAAAAACTCATACACTTCAGCAAGAGAAAAACCAAAATAATCTAATTTACAAATGGGCAACAGATACAAACAAATTACCAATGCAGATATTCAGAAAGTCAAAACATACATGAAAAAATGTCCATCGGGCCTCCCTTGTGGCGCAGCAGTTGAGCGCTGGGTTGCGAAGCTGCCCGCAGCCTCTGCAGCACCATTTCGATCCCCGGCTGCCAGGCGAGGGTCCCACATGGCGTGCAGACATCTCCTGCTGCCTGCTGCTCCTCTCAGCAGTGTATTTCGTAGGTCTGCCTTTTCTGTTCCCTGCTCTGGCGCTGGTGAATTCTCTCACCCTCCCGCATTCTCACTGTACCCAGTGCTTGTATAAATAAATAAATAAATAAAAATCTTAAAAAAAAAAAGTCCATGTTCACTTCCAATAGGAGAGATGCAGATTGAGGCTACAATGAGATACCACCTTACAATCATGAGATTGGCACATATTAAAAAGTCTCCCAACCACAGGTGTTAGGAAATGCTAAAAAGGAACCCTATTAAACAGCTGGGTGTGGACGTGAACCAGAGACACCATTATGGAAAGCAATCTGGGTTTATTTTTAAAAAGGGAAATACCATACAATCCAGCAATCCTACCTTTTGATATATATCAACAGAATATGAAACCATCAGCAAAACAACTCCATGTGTTCCACAATGTTTATAGCAGCTTTATTTACAATAGCTAGGCCATGGAAGCCACCTAAATCTCCTTCAAGGGATGAATGCATCAAGCTGTGATACATACACCATGGAATATTACATTGCCATAAGAAAGAATGAAATGTAACCACTGTCAACAAAATTGACAAAATTTGAAGGAACTATGGGCAGCAAAGTCAGAACAATAAAAGCAAATATTGAATATTCACATAGCAGATAATTTCACAATGTAAAACATTTTTAAAAACTAGTAGATATCAATACATATCCTAAGCATACCTCTGAGCTTAAAGGTGGCAGGAGAGAATGGGAAAAGCGTTCACAAGGGATGATGGCAGGGGAGGAGGGAAGGCATTATAGATAATGAACATTTAAAAGATTAAAGGATGCATTTCACTTGGATAGAAAATTTATCCCAAAATAAAGAACAGGACTCAAGAAGCAAAAATCAGCAAAATAATAACAATAATAATAATAATAATAATATGACAAAGATGATCATATACAAAGGAAGTTATAACTATTATAGTACCTAACAACAATGGTAACATTAATTAGTGATAAAGGTAACAAAGCAATATTAATAATTATTTAATTGGGTTATGAGGAAACTAAATAAATTACATGCATTTGCACACCTGAGTAACCTAGTTAACATATAATAAAAAATTAGAAGGTTTGAGATCAAGTACTAAATATTACATGATTACTAACAAAGGTGATGTTTAAGAAAATGAGTAAGATGATGTCAACATGGGGTTCTTTATAATGAACCCCAGAGTTGTACATATCCACCGTTGCATACTGTGCTTCATGACAGATGTAGAGAACAGAGGACCTGATGATCCAAATTGTGGAAAGCCGATTCTAAAGTGAAGAGAAGGAATAAAGGAGGAATCTGCTGTACATTCATCAGTAAGGCAAATGTTGCTGCCTCAGCTGAAGTGAATTGATAAAGGAGTGAAAGCGACCTAAAGTGTTACAAATACAAGTTCACTCCATAGAAGAAAATAGCAGGAATGCAAATTATGTGTTTCATCTTTTAAATGACTAAAAGTATTTTTTTTTAAGATTTTATTATTTATTTACACAATTACCGGGGTTTAGGCCAGAGGTGCGGGAGGGTGAGAGGATTCACCAGAGACATAGAGTGGGGAACAGAACAGGCAAAATGACTGAAACACACTGCTGAGGGGAGCAGCGGGCAAGACAGGAGAGGTCTGCCCTGCCATGTGGGTTGCTCCGCAGTGGCGGGGATTGACTCGACACTGCAGAGGCTGTTGACAGTGCTGCACTCAATCACCTGCACCACCAGGGAGGCCCTAAAAGCATTTTTTAAAGGAGCAATTCTAGATAAGAAGATATACTTTGAGTGATCTGTGTATTGAAATATTGAATGTAA
The DNA here is from genome assembly GCF_014898055.3 of Talpa occidentalis. Lineage (NCBI taxonomy): Eukaryota > Metazoa > Chordata > Mammalia > Eulipotyphla > Talpidae > Talpa > Talpa occidentalis. The sequence goes on from NW_023604861.1 coordinate 63,132,037, forward strand.
CTACTGAAAGAACAGGGAAAGTCAATAAGTAACATATACAGAGGAAATGGTGAAAATGTAAATCTATTCAGTCTAATCAAGATCATTAAAAGGGAAGGCAAAAATAAAAATCTTAGGTAATTTCTCTCCATATATATCTATATAGATATAGATGATAGAGACAAATGCAGATATAGACAAAAACACATTGATCAACTTTAAGACAAAAAGTGTTTGTCTAAGTGCTGTGAAGAATACAAGGACTGTTACACACTTTCTCCATTCTGGAGTTTATCCTCTAGATAGTGGTTTGGAGGAAGCACCCAAACAATGACTGAAGATAATACAAGAAGACCTTGATAGTGAAGCCTGGTGAAAACTCAAGCATGGGGAAGAGAAGCTTTAACTAACTCTTGGTGAAATAAGGAAAATTAATCTAGCTACAGATTTGGCTCTGAGGACAATAGATAAGAACCTGGATGCATATATTTGATTTTGGCAACATAAACATCAAGGTTGTAAATGGCTAAGAAGAAACAAAGTATCAGATTGTATGAAAGTCGGGTCAAAGCCTATTGTATTCACAAGGGGGTGACTGAAGAGAGTTTGGGAAAAGTCTCATGTAGTTGTACAGGGCGACTAAGGGGTGGCGAACTACTCTGGAACAGGGATAATGGGAAATCATTGCCACATAAATATGAAAAGGGAGAGGGAGAAGGAAGTGTCACTGGAATCTCATGAAAACAGTCACCCTAGGAAAGGGGCTGACCCAAAGGGGCTGTGGTGCCAGTCTGAGATGCCACCTGCTGCCCACACCACAGCAGATGGGAGAACAATAGAAATGAACTCCCCAAGCTCTATTTTTTGTTTTCCAGTTGTTGGTCAGTCCTTCCATTTGACCAAATCTAATCAGAACCAAAGGGGAAAAAAAAAGTAGCTGACATGTTCTAAGAGAGCAGCCTCCTGTGCATGACAGACAGAAGGACTGACACACTGAAGAACTGAGAATAAAATAAGAAGCACAAATTACATGGTGACACTGGAAGGCAGGCTCAAAGCAGAGGTTGTGTCTGGTAAGTCAATTGATCATTCTTGGATGTTAACTGAGGGCAGAGCATAAAGAGTCAGCTGTAGGCACTGTCATGAACTAGGGACAGAATTTGCTATCCCTGAAAACATATGGCCTCTACCCCATGCAAATAATAGATCCCACCCCCCACAATGTTACCAAAATGATCATCCTGTGGATTGTGTTTCCATCAGAGTCTACACAAATGACACTTCCAGGATTCATGCAACGCACACCCTATGCAGTTGTATGTGGCAGCCTCGCTAACACATCACCTAGATTGTGAGTACTTATAATGTACAATATAAAAATGTAGAGTGCTTAATATAAGGAGGTTTGCTGATTTTCAATACTTACATTAATCTTTTTTTTACATTTTTTAAAGATGCATTTATTTATGCATACAAGAGCTGGGGTGTAAGCCAGAGGTGGTGGGTGGGGTGAGAGAATACACCAGAGACAGAGTGGGGAGCAGAACAGGTGGATCTACTGAAATACACTGTTGAGGGAGCATCAGGGCAAGACAGGAGAGGTCTGCTGTGCCATGCCGGGCCAAGGATCCAACTCCTGTCTTTAACCCCTGTGCCACCAGGGAGGCCCCCTTCATTAAGATTAAACATCAAGGTTGTAAATGGCTAAGAAGAAACACAATATCAGATTGTATCAAAGTTGGGTAATAATTAATGAAGGGGTCTTCCCTGGTGGCCCAAGCGGTTGAGTGCCTCGCTGTGAAGCTGTCCGCAGCCTCTGCAGTGCCAGTTCAATCCCCACGAGCCAGTGAGAATCCCACAGGGCAAAGAAGACCTCTCCTGTCTCGCCTGCTGCTCCCCTCAGCAGTGTATTTTGTCAGTCTGCCTGTTCTGTTCCCCACTCTGTCTCTGGTGAATCCTCTCACCCCCTGTACATCTGGCCTGTACCTCGGTTCTTGTATAAATAAATAAATCTTTAAAAAAAATCTTAATGAAGAAAAGTTGGCACATAGTGCTTTCTAATACTCATAATCCTATAAAGCAGCATTACAATGTGCTCATAACTTTAAATGTGAATTCTAGTTAAACTAGAATCCTACTATAGTATATTACATGAGATCATCATTCCACAAAAGATGGTGTCAGAAATATTCACTTTGGAACCTCTCTAATTTCATTTTGAAAAATATTGATCAAGTTTCAGATTATATCCTGAACTATGATTTCATACATGGCAAGGATGATCCTCCTAAATATATATCCCCAAAACAGAGACTTATCTAAAAATTAAGAGGTTCTTATTAAAATGGTTGATATGAAAAAATTGTAGAACTAGAAACAGCTGTTTCTTTAAATCTATTGTCACCATGCTGCTTCTCTCCATCGGAGGATAAAATGGTTTTATAAATTCTAGGTATTGGGGAATATATTTTAAAAAGGACTTTTGTCATACTCTGTTCACCTACCTACAAAAACAGGAATCATTTCCTGACTACTTAGGCACATGCATTTTTCTATTACACATTTTTTTTTTTTTGTAGACACTCAAAACATCCTGCAAAACAGCCTGAATCCCTACAAAATAAGTCACATTGGATCTAGGACTCAGACTTTCAGCCATATTCGCTCAACTTAAAGTGGTTCTCATCAGTGAAAGCTTCTACTCATTGTAACTCAAGAACTCAGTTGAGAAATACCTTAGAGTCATTGCTGCCTCCTCCCTAGTTGACAACCTTATAAAAGTAGTTCAGTTGTAACTTTACGGGATTTTACATAAAACAGGGATTCCTGGGAACTGAAGGTTTTAAACAAATAGCTCTGAACCCTGAGACATTATGACTCCCTTCAACAAATTCATTCTTTCTGTAAGTTCTCACTGAATACGCACTGATTGTCATGCCCCATTCTAATTATACTGGACAGAAATTGAATGTCATGGATGTTTTTCTCAGAGAACTAATGGTCTATTGAGGACGGTAAAATGTGAACCAACTGTGTTGGTGTTACAGTGTGCGAAAGAGCAAGAACCTACATCTGGTTGGGGAGGTAAAGGTGGAGCATTGCTGGGAGGAAGAGGAAGGAAGAGAAAAGCTTCACAGCCTATACTGGAACTTATGAGATGGGTAAGAATAACCAGAAGGACAAATGCAAGCACGAGTGTTGTTGTGGCAGGATGGCCACAGAGTGGGATATCTAGGATTTGGCAGACGGGTAAAGGAGGGTCCTGGAGCCCTGCGGCTTTCTCAGGCTTTTATTGAGCTTTACACGTAGTGTGTCAAACAGGTACATGGCAGGCAGGGGTGCCAGGGGCCCAGGAGGCCATTAGGCCTCCAAGCCCCTGGCAAGTCTTCATTCTGGGCTTCTCTGGCTTCTTTCTCCCCTTCTTTCTCCTGCCTCTTTGGCTTCTCTCCTCTTGGTGACTATCTCAATACCCCTCCCAGGGCCCACAGAAGTAAACAAGATAGTTTGCAACAATGTAACAACTGCAAGTGCCCCATCAGTCAGGGCAATCCTAAAGGTGGGAAGGCAGAAAAGCCTGAAAACCATTTACCCTACAAGTGCCCAGGGAAAATGGCCCTTCATGTGTAAGGGTAGGAAGGTCCAAAGAGTATGGAAGTTTTAGGGAACAATAGTATGAATGTAAGGCAGGCAAGAATCCTGTGTACCCTACCGTGGATATTAAGTACTAAAAACAGCCAGTGAGTAAGTGAAAATACCCCCCACTCAAATGTTGTCTGCACATCAAATGTGGCCTTCCTCATTAAATGGGGCTAGTGAAAATGTTAAGATCACAGTATCAGATAGTTAAATATAGAAAAATACCAGCAATATCTAAGTTTCTATATCTGCACCATGCATTTATAGATCCCAAGAGAGAGTTTTTGAGGTTCAGATGCCAATGATTATTTTGCATAAGACATTTCATTTTTTTTATGTTTGATATTATTTTTAGTGAGATATAGTTGACATGCAGCTTTAGGTATATACAATATAATAATTCAATATATGTATAAATGAAGAGAATATCACCACAATAAGTCTAGTTAACCTATATCACCACACAATAACAATTTTTTTCTTGTTTGTGATGAAAACTTTAGCTATATTCAAATATAAAATATAGTATTGCTAACTAGAGTCACCATGTTACATATCACATCCCTGTGACTTTTTTTTATAATTAGACTCGTACAATTTCTTATAACATTTTATTCAGGCAACATTGCATTTAAACTCCATATATTATTTAGGGATATAGATTCATCCCAATTCAGATGTATGTTACCATAGTACCTCCACCACCAAAACCTCATGATCTTCCATTAAAGACAATGGGAGATCCTGCCGCACTTGATCCATCAGTCCCTACTCCTTAGCTTTCCCATCTATAGTTTCAATTCCACAGTATGTTTCTAGGCTTTGTTTTAGTCTGTTTCCTTGTTTTGTTTCACTATATTCCACAAATGAATGAAATAATTCAGGATTTGTATTTCTTTCTCTGATTCATTTCCTATAACACAATCCCCTCCTGTTTTATCCATGTTGTGACAAATAAAGAGGTTTTATCTTTTTTTAATGGATGACTAGTGTTCTCTTGTGAAAATACGACATATTCTTTACCCACTCATCTCTTGTTGGACATTTAGGTTGCTGCCCTAAGTTGACTGCTGTGAATAGTGCTGCAATGAACATAGGAATACACATATCCCTTCAATTTAGTGGTTTGTTTTGTTTTGTATTTTGTATTCTCCAGGGAGATACCAGTAGTGGAATTGCTGGGTCAGATAGAAGATCCATTTTTAATATTTTGAGAAACCTCCATACTGCTTTCATTGGGAGCTGGACCATTCTACATTCTCACCTGCAGTGTAAGAGGGCTTCTTTTCCTTCACATCTTCACCAACACTTGTTGTCACTGGTCTTGTTGATATGGGTTATTCTCACAGGTGTGAGGTGGTATCTCACTGTGGTTTTGATTTGCATTTCCCTGATAAATGCTGATGATCAACTTGCCATATGCCTGTTGGCCATCTGTATGTCTCCTTTGGAGAAGTGTCTATTCAGCTATTCTGCCCACTTGAACTGTTTTGTTTGCTTATTTTATTTTTGTTGTGCTGTATGAGTTCTTTGTATGTTTGGGATAACAGCCCCTTGTTGGATGTATGATGTGCAAATATTTTCTCCCATTCAGTAGGGTGTCTTTTTATTTCAATGACAGCTTCATTCACCATGCAGAAGCATTTCTGTTCTATGTAGTCCCATTTGTTTAGTTTTGCTTTCATTTCACTGCTGAAGCCAATGTCACAGAGTGTTTTGCCTCTGTGTGTGTGTGTGTATAATGGTTTCATGTCTTACCTCCAAGTCTTTGATCCACTTTGAACTAATTTTTGTGTGTGAGATGAGATATTTGTCTTTTTTTTTTTTAACATTTTAAAGCATAGGTTTATTAGGTAGGAAAATGAGAAAGAAAAAGAGAAACACCTGGATAGTCACAGGTGGGTGGGAGAGCTATTGCTGCTGCTTTGCAAATGGAAAAGTTTTGTGAAAAGAAATGCCTCCATAGTCACAAGTGGGCAAGAGAGCTCAGCTCTCTAGTTTCATTGTTTTGCATATGACTGTCCAGTTTTCCCAACACCATTTGTTGAAGAGATTTTTATTTCTACAATGTGTATTCTTTCTCCAAAGAGTATTCTAGGCTTCTTTGTCATAAATTTTGGTCATATAAATATGGGTTTTTTCTCAATTATTTTACATTAATATGTGAGTTCATAATATACTCTTTTGATTACTATATCATTGTATAATAGCTTTAAGCCTGGGAGCATGATACCACAATTTTTCCTCTTCTTATGTCAGGAATGCTTTGGATATTCTGAGTTGTTTTATTTATTTATTTATTTATTTATTTATTTATTTATTTATTTATTTTTAGTTTCATATTAGTTTCAGTAATGTTCACTCTGCTTCTTTTACTTCCTGTTAGATTTATTCCAAAGTATTTATTGATTATCCTTTCCAATGCATTTATAAATGGGATTGTTTCCTTTATTTCTGTCTCTTCTAGTTTATTTTCTTTGTGTATTGATTTTTTTCTGCTACTTTGCTTTTACATTTATATATTGGAAACCTGCTACTTTACTGTACTAGCTTATTCTTTCTAATAGTTTTATACTGGTGTCTTTAGGGTTTTCAACCTATAATATCATGTCATCTGCAAATAGTGAGAATTATACTTTTTCTTTTCCAGTTTGCATTGCTTTTATTCTCTTTTCCTGTCATCTGGATCTATCTGTGATTTCCAGAATTGGAAATATATTGAAATGTAGTGGTGGAAGTAGATACCCTTGTCTTTTATCTGATCTTAGAGGAAAGTATTTCATTTCTCACCATTGTGTATGATGTTAGTTGTAGATTTATCATATATAGCTTTTGGTATTTTGATGCATGTTTGTTCTGTCCCCATTTTATTGCATTTTTGTCACAAATTGATGTTGGATCTTGTCAAATACTTTCTCTGAATCCACTGATATGACCAGGTGATTTTTATCTTTACTTTCATTGGTGAATCACATTGATTTATTTTCATATGTTTAACCACTATTGCATCCTTAGAATAAATACCACTAAGTCAAGTTGCTTTTCATGTATTGTTGAATTTGGTTCTCTAAAATTTTGTAAATAATTTTGCATATTTGCTCATCAGGATATGAGTCTCCAGTTTTCTTTTATGGTGAAGACCTTGCCTGCTTTTGGTATCAGAGTAATTTTGGCCTAAAAAAATGTTTGGAAGCTTTCCCTCTTCTTCAACTCATGAAACCATCTGGTCCTGGGCTTTTGTTTTTAGGAGACTTTAGATTACTGTTTCAATTGCCTGGCTTTATTTTCCTATTCAGTTTTTCTATTTCTTCCTGATTCAATCTCAAAAGTTTGTATGCATCTAAGACTTTGTTTATTTCTTCTAGATTTTCCAATTTGTTGATGTGAAAATGTTGATAGTAGTCTTTATTATCCTCTGTTTTTCTGAGATATCTGTTTTACATTTCTTCTTTCATTTCTATTTCTGCTTATTAGACTTATCTTCCTTTTTTCTTAGTGCATGTAGCTAGAGTTCTATTTTATTTTCTAAGAACAAGCTTTTAGTTTCATTGATCTTTGAACTGTCTTTTTGACTTTTTAAATTTTTTTTAAGATTGATATATTTATTTATACAAGAACCAGGGTACAGGCCAGATGCACAGAAGGGTGAGAGGATTCACCAGAGACAGAGTGGGGAACCGAACAGGCAGACTGACGAAATACACTGCTGAGGGGAGCAGTGGGCGAGACAGGAGAGGTCTGCCCCACCATGTGGGACTCTTGCCTGCTGGCTGGGATTGAACCAGCGCTGCAGAGGCTGTGGACAACTTCACAGCGCTGTGCTCAATGGCCTGCACCACCAGGGGAGGACCTGTCTTTTTGATTTCTATTTCATCAAACTCACCAAACAAAAGACACAGACCTGGCTTTTCAACATGTCATTAAGTCAAGTGATATTTTTAATATTTGTAAGAAAGTGATATATATATATATATATATATATCACTGTTTGTATATATATGTACATGTACATATACATACTATACACACACACACACATATATACATTATCACTGTTCCCTGAGTCTATTTTTCAGAGGGTAGAATTCTAAATATAATACTACAAAACCTCTAAATGAATTGTTATTTTAAATGTGTCTAAACATTTATAAAAAGAAGCTATATTCTTTTTCAGCCTCAACAAATAGTATGATCTCTAGTTTTAGGATTGGTTTACAAGATGCTGTAGGACTTCACCCCATCTCTGTTGAATTGTAATCTCTTGACTTTGGCCTCAAAAAATCCAAATTTTAATTTGGGATTCATATTTCCACTACTATCTGAGCATTCCTATGAACCTTTTGGTAAACTGAAATGTTGTAAAACAATGAAGCAATTACCATTAACTTATATGGAAAAAGTTTTGAGCATTCACAGACTCTCCAAAATAACCAACTTATCTTAACAAATAACACATAAAACCTGAGATGATATTAACATATAGCAAAAGCAGAAATCATAAGATAAATATCCAGTCTGTACAAAGTAGAAATAATGTTAAGTATGGTGTATGTTCACTTAGCAGAATCAGAAAGCTGTTAAAGTAACACTGGGAGGCTGAGAGGTGATGATGATGGTCTATTAGGTTGAAACTGCAGAAGTTGGGGTGGTGGGAGTCACAGAAGGTTGGGGTATAGGAGAGAGAGAGGGATACCTATTAACAACTCACTGTCATCTGAATTTATCAGGAAGTCTGATCACTAACATCTGCGACTTATGTATCTGCCTACCTGCATGTTGAAGGTTAAGGTTCACTTTCCACTGTGCCTGATGTGGAAGACTTGAAGTATAATAGTATGCTTGAATACTTAGGCACATGCATTTTTCTATTACACATTTTTTTTTGTAGACACTCAAAACATCCTGCAAAACAGCCTTACATGTCCTTCCAAAATTAAAGTCATATTTTTCCTCATCATTCCCGCATTGGCAAATGTAGTAGTAAAAATATATCACGTGAGTGTTTCACATTTGCTTCCTTGGACTGGTCCACTTTCCAGACATTTGTTATTCTGATCACATCCCATTTTTACTAATGGTAACACCTATATGGTTGCACTTAGGCTTTTCAGAGACCTTTGGGAACAACTTACCAACAGATACAAAAACTGTAAATTGAGATCAAAGACCGATATTCTCGGACACACTCAACTCTCTCAGATACTGAGGTGCTGTGTGTGGTTCCTGGGAAGTAGCTTGATGGGGCCCGCCTGGTCACCCTGGGTCATGCTGCCTCTATGATGGCTGCCACAAAATAAATGCAGAATGCTATTTTGCATCTTGTCTAAAAGCAGAAATTTTATTTGGATTTTTTTTATTCATTAAAATGGTTACTGATGTAGAGCTTTCCTCAGAGCAAAATGACATAACATGAACTTTCTAAGAATGGTAGCTGCACCGTAGATCTTCTCTTAAGCCTTGAAGTCCTTTGAGAAGGCACTGAAATGCTAGATCATCCTATAGTCTTTATTCTTTCAATAACGTGGGAAACCTGGATGAACCACTGCCTGTGCTCCTACTGCTCCTGGAAATAGACTGAATTGCAGCTTGGGTATAGCTTTACTTTCTGAACTTATATAGGGATAAAAGAGTGGCTCAGGCTTCCTTCCACCTGCCTGCCACTGGCCTTGACAGACAGCACCTGTTTTCCTCCTAGGTTTCATTGCCCACATGTGGTAACCCAATGTTGAAAGGGAACATGGGAGCATGAGTGGGCACTAGCATCTGGAATTGCAGATGCCTGCGCCAAGTAGCTAGGGAGCATGGGGTACGCATACCTGTAAGTATGGATAACTAGCAGAGATCGCTAGATGAGGTGAGGCAAGATGAGATTAGAAGATGTAGACTGAGATTAGGAGATGTGAGAGGGAGACCGATATACAGTGCCAGAGAGAAGAGAGAGAAGGAGTGTTGGGTTCAAGGGGGTGAAGGACTTGGTTGCTGTCAGCCTCCCAGTCCCTTGCCTCCCTGCACGCTGTGCCTATGTACCTGTTCCTTGCTTTAGCATGAACGGTCTGTAAAATCTATCAAGGACTCAGGATTCCTTTATCCATTTGCCCGAATTGACAGTGAACCTGCCTACCCTGGGCATGCTTGCACACAACCAGGGAGAAGGGCCATCTGGCAGTCTTTCAGACTTATTTTGTTTTAAAGTGTTTCTAGTTCTCACCTACTAGACAGCCACATAAGTATAAAGAAATCGAAATCATAGCTTTATCAAACCAGAAGTGCACATATGCTCAAAACCATACATACACACACACACAAACACACACACACACTTGAACACTTGCCTCAGAAACAGAAAGCCCCCATATCACCATTTAGCTTTCTGAAATGTGTCATTTCTTATATTCAAAGTAAAAGCAACTCAGTCTACCTCAGTTGTCACAATTCAAGCTCAGTGTTTTAACAAATCCTTGGAGATCAAAGCTAAATAAATGATCAATGCCAATTCTTTCAGTGCAGCTAGAATGTGCCCTCATGGGAAAAAAAAAAAAAAAAAGAAAGAAAGAAAAAAACATGTCCAAAGAGATTTTAAGGTCATCAAGTGAATAGACAACATAGCAAGTAAAACAAAAAGCAGAGTGTTGGGAAAATGGAAGTTATCCAGATTTTTCCATCTTCCGGCTATTAGCATTTATGTATGATCGACACCTGTGGTCTTATACGCGTGCCTGATGCACCTGGAGCATGGTGTGGGTGTGTGGTGCATGATGGAGCACCTGAGCCAAGAGAAGGGGCATGAAAGGACAGCAGCATAGGACGAGGCAGCAGAGGACCACATCGGGGAGTGCAGTGAGACCAGCAGGGAGGCCATGAGAGAGCACCAGAGAGTCCAGAAAAAAAATGAAGATTCCCTGGGTCTAGGAGGCCTGCCAGCCTCCTGGTGCCCAAGACCATCCTGCCCGCCTTGCACCCGGTTGCCTCACTACAAATAGTGTAGAAAGATCATTAAAAGCCTGAAAAAGCCACTGAGGCTCCAGTACTACTATGTTACCTATCTGCTCAGATCACACCTATGTTACCTGTCTGCTCTGTCCCATGCTGGCACTTAACAGAGCAATCCATAACTCAAAACCACCTTAACCAGAAGAGGAAATGCTATGAGAATTTCAAATCTTCAGCAGTCTGTATGTTGAGGAATGAGGCTAGATTAGGGATATAAAGGGACAGAGTCCAGGAGCCTCTGAGTAAATAATAAAGTGAGCTGGAAAGGGACCTCACCTGCAGGCTTCTTTCCCTTGGCCTCCCAGGGCCACTCTGCTCCCAGCTGAAGGCAGTCACTTCTATGTGCGGTATAGCTGACAAGGGAGAGAAAATGAATTTGAAAGGAAAAAGGCAGGTGTAAATGAAAGAGCACTGAACACAGAAGGGACTAACTAGTGGGAATCTTTTGAAAGTTGGGAACTCCTCCAGCAGCTTTAAAATTCCCTCTTTTAAACTATTCACAACTTTGCAAAGAATCATATCCTCAGGGGGAAACAATGTTAAAACTGAAGGTGTAAGAATAAGACAGAGCAGCCTAATTAAACAGATCACAATCTGTTCCTTTCTGCCCAGCCTCCTTTGCCTGGGGTCACCAGTAGGCCACTTCTAACCTTTCTTCTAAATGAGGCTGAGGAGGGGGGTGGGGGGAAGCAGGAACTCAGACTTCAAATAACCCAGTTTGCTAGGGTCCTCAATTAACACATTAATTAGGAAGCCACTAGAATTGTAGGCTCCTCAGTCTTCCAGACTTAAAAGTTCCTGAAATCCTGACACCAGCACCCTAAGATGAAGGCCCCTCAGTCAGGCTGGCAGCACAACATTCAAATGGGGGAACCGTCAAGTGGCTAAGATTTATATAAATGAGGGCATTGTGTGTTCAAAAGGAGATTGGTATGTTTGATCTCAGCCATTATTGATTTACCTTTTCCACATGATAACATTCATTAAGTAAGATAAGTAAATGTTGATGTGTTCGTTCCCTTTCAATTGTCAACAGGTAAAACACAGGGCAGGCATCACACAGGGTGTAACTTCCATCCATTATCAATGGGCTGAGACAAAACCATTTTCCTACCACACCATTACCTGGGATGACTTATGGCTGCTGAAGCACGAAACTGCTTTTAGTTTCGTTGACTTTTTTTTGTGGATTTTCATAGTAGTTCAAAGGGCAAAAGCAATCAAGAGAGGAAGCTAGTTGGTGACAGTTTCTCAAGATGTCTAATGCTTGACTCTAACAACTAATTAAAATCTACACTGACCCATGGCAAGGTTTCTTTTAAGTCAGCCCTTGTTTCTTTAAACCTTAGAACTGTGTACCCTCCATAATTTGTGAAATCAGTAATTTTATAACCACCCCATGCCGAAAGTAATTTAATTGTGACTGAATCATTTTGTTGATTCAGTCAGTTGAATTTCTACTTAGTAAATGTTTTTAATCAAGCTAAGATGTTTTAATGAGTCACTGTCATTTTCCATTTAGGACACAAGTAAGGAGACACTGTTGAGTAAAATTAAGTCAGTCATCACTTGATACAACCATGAAGATGTTCCTATAAATTATCAAGCTGCACAATACCTTCAGGGTTACATGATTATAAAACCTCAAATTTCCGCTTTTGTAGAAATTTCTGTAAATGGGTAGAGACCTTTATTTCCATAAATACCACTTTTCAGTTGAAAATACTACTAAATTAACAGATTAGGGATTACCCAAATTTGTCTCTTTTAATGAGTCTTCTGTGACTATCTGGTGGAGTTCCCTTCCACCAGAAGCCCACAGATTTGGAACTTTCCTTTAACATTACACTTTCCCACATTATACTGTTAGTTTTCTATTGTCAATCCTCCCAGAAGACTTTACAGCCTTCAACAGCAGGACTTGTGTGTTACTCATCATTGTATCTTCAACACCTTATAAAAAGAGTTAAATTGCTACAAAGGAGTCAGGAACATAAAATGGAGAAAGGAAAGTATCTTCAGCAAATGTTCTTTGAAAAACTAAACAGTCACATGCAAAAGATTGAAATTAGACAACTATCTCACATCATACATAAATATTAGTTCAAAATGGATCAAAGACATGGAGGTAAGACATGAAACCATTATATATATACACACACATAGACAAAACACTCTGTGACATTGGCTTCAGCAGTGAAATGAAAGCAAAACTAAACAAATGGGACTACATAGAACAGAAATGCTTCTGCATGGTGAATGAAGCTGTCATTGAAATAAAAAGACATCCTACTGAATGGGAGAAAATATTTGCACATCATACATCCAACAAGAGGCTGTTATCCCAAATATACAAAGAACACATACAGCACAACAAAAAGAAAACAAGCAAACAAAACAGTTCAAGTGGGCAGAATAGCTGAATAGACACTTCTCCAAAGGAGACATACAGATGACCAACAGGCACATGGCAAGTTGATCATCAGCATTTATCAGGGAAATGCAAATCAAAACCACAGTGAGATACCACCTCACACCTGTGAGAATAACCCATATCAACAAGACCAGAGACAACAAGTGTTGGTGAAGATGTGAAGGAAAAGAAGCCCTCTTACACTGCAGGTGAGAATGTAGAATGGTCCAGCTCCCAATGAAAGCAGTATGGAGGTTTCTAAAAATATTAAAAATGGATCTTCTATCTGACCCAGCAATTCCACTACTGGTATCTCCCTGGAGAGTACAAAAAAGCAAAACAAAACAACAACAACAAAAAAACCCCACTAAATTGAAGGGATATGTGTATTCCTATGTTCATTGCAGCACTATTTACAGTAGTCAACTTATGGCAGCAACCTAAATTTCCAACAAGACATGAGTGGGTAAGGAATATGTGGTATTTTCATAAGAAAACATGACTTATCCATTAAAAAAAGATGAAACCTCGTCATTTGTGACAACATGGAAAACACAGGATGGGATTATGCTATGAAAAATAAATCAGAAAAAGACAAATCCTGGAAATTTCACTCATCTTTATTATATAGAGAAATAAAGCAAAAAGCCACACCAAACAAACTCTAGAAATATACTACAGAATTGAGGCTACTAAATGGAAAGCTATAGGGTTGCAAACAAAGGAGGGAGGTGACCTATGAGACTATAGTGTAGGATTAAGGGCTCTGGGTCGTGGCTATATGTGGTAACACATATGATGAGGTGTGAACCTATATCCCTAAAACATGTAATTTTTAAAGCTCATATTATCTCAATAAAATAATTATATATTCAAATAATGTAGTACCAGAAATCAATATTTGCTGAAGTGAACTGGAGCTCAAACAGAAAATAGGTCTTTTGATAATATTGGAACTCAGGGGAAAAGGTCTCTGGAATAGAAACAAGGAGACCCCAGGTTCTGTCTTCATGGATGTGTACATGGATATAAATGAATGTGATTACATGAAGTAACCCAGCGTATCCTACCTTTCCTGAAGAAAGTAGAATTAGAAGAAGGAAAAAGGGTAGTGAAGCAAAAATGGCAGTAAGTGGAACAGAGCAAGCAGATCAAAATTCGTTGCATTCCCCCTTAATCTCTGTACATTGTGATTTGCTGCCTAGAAAAGGATATGTGTGCATCTTCTTAGTCACTAAACTTTGTTAGATGATCCAAAGAAGACTAGAGACCTGAATTACAAGATTTTATTCAGTTTTACCACAAATTACTAGATGAGTTCAGGAAAAGCACTCCATTTCTTTGAACCTCAATTTCCTTAATTATAAAAGGAAGTTTGAATTGTCATTCAAAGCATATCTACCAAGCAAGTACCAAAAGCTGAGCTTTTGTAGATGCCGGGGTTTAGCAATGGCCTAAATAATCAAGCTCCCGCCTCAGGATGCTCAGCTGCAGGTTGTGGGGGGGGGGGTGGATTATGGAGAGGGGATTTGGTGGGTACAGAATAACAAGTTAATACTTAAGATTTTGAGAGGTGATAAATGCTATGAAAATTAATAAAAAAAAGAGCAGGGACACCATTAACAATACAGAAAACTATATCGGTTAAGTCACCAATAAACTATTTCTGTGAAATAAAATATGAATAGATTCACACAAATTTAGAACTAGAAAGCCACTTTGTTGATTTTCTGACCTCATGCTTAATCATGTAAGCTAGTTCAATAAGGTAGGTAGGCTGATTCATAAGTGATTGATGACAGGCAGATTAGATAGATAGATAGATAGATAGATAGATAGATAGATAAAGTTACACTGTATATATAGGTTTATAACCAGTTTTTCTTCTCCCAATGATGCATAAACATTTCTTTTTTTTTTTTATTGCTGACCTTCATTTTTTACTTAAATATAGTGATCTTTAAGAGAATAAACCAAAAAAACTTTACACGGCAAATATTTTACATAAATGTAAACATGCACATCTACTTCATAATTAAGCAAAATAAACTTTTAGGCACAAGATTTTAAAAATCATTGGAGAATGAGACAATGAATCCAAGACAAAAATAACAGAAGCAACAAAAAACACATATTTCATAATATTCCAATAGATCTTGTCTTCCAAACTACTGGTTAAGGCCTGAGTTTCAGAAATCCTACCTTCCTTGCCAAATGGAAACATCCAATCCGGCTGTACCTAATATATATCCTCATGACTATTGCAATATGTATGTATTGTAATAAATACATCACACTCACTCTCACACACAAACACACCCCTACTTAACGAGCCTCTCGAACAGGGAAGGATTTTGGAATTTTCAAGTTATCCCACCACTGAAGTACATACATTGAATTAATACCACACACTGAAAAATGATTCTGCTACAGATACAGTTCATGAGTGGCATCTTTACAAATCTTTAGTTTATCTGTATTAAGTTTTCCCAAATTACATCTTTGCTGTGGCTTGCCATGGCTCCGAGGACAGTCTTCACATCCTGCCTAATGACCCACAGTGTGGTGGACACCCAGCTACAGGGCACAAGGGCAACGGTGGCCATTCAGTTCAAGATTTCAAAGCCAGGAAAATGAGCAGAGATGGTTTTCAGCTGAGGCCAAATGCCTGGCCTGTCTCTTCCAGGTCTACCCTCTACTCTACCCTTAGATTTCTCTGCCTCCTCCCCATCAGGCTATCAGCATCTGAATTCCTGTGGATAGCGGACTGCAAGGAACAGAGATGAGAATGATACCCCCTGTTTGTAAGGGAGTATACTCCCAGGTAGTCATCAATAGAGTTCTGAGCTTGTTGGTATGTGTGCACGAGAGTTGATCTATAGTTCCTCTTCCCAACTTCACAATTAATGGGTTAGTGACTTGATGTCAGTCTACAATCAGCTATGATGGAGTCTTTACGTGGAAATTCACAAATCAGTCATTAAAAAAATAATTTCCATTCTTTTGCAAGCCAAACATTCACTATTTAACATTCACTAGCATTCCACTGACCTTAAGATCCTTTCAAACTCTGTGCTGCTGGGACTTGGCATCATTTGATCTTATTAAAAGAGTTCTCTGAGAATTATCATAATTGTAGTAACTAGAGTGGCAACCAGGAAAAAAAAACAATCTCATTCCAAAAGGTGTGCTGACAAAGGCTGCTTTTGTTAGTTTTGGGTCAATGTGAAGGTTTGTCCATTTCAACAAAAGCCTCCTTTGGTCTCTGGAACTTGTCTCATAGTTAGAGTGTGAGAATCCTTATTTTAGTTTTATGTAATTGCTTCCAGCTGTAGGAACACCTTTTGCCTGCCATCTATTGAAAGCAGCCTTTTGGTTCACCTCCCTGTTTACATAAACTCCTAACCAACAGAAGATTTTTTTGTTGTTGTTTCATCTTCCATCTGAGAGACTGAGAAGTTGGGATGTAAGAGGTATCCCAGGATGAGAGGGAAGCAGCAGAAGATAGGGGGATCCCTTCTAAGGAGAACCTGGGTTCATTCTACTTAGAAGGGAAAAGGAAATTGTTCAATAAGCAGCCTCAGAAAGGCAGAAAAGCCCAGAAACTGAAGTTCATGATCATACTGATACTTTGAAGTCATTTTTGATCTGATAAAGACCCTGAATAAACTCTCCCGCTCCTCTTTTTGACCTTGGGTTTCTTATATGGGGATGAATAGAGTGGAATCAGATGCCTCCCAATAACAGCTCTGAAAGTCTAGATTCTCAAGAGGGAAATGCAACCTAGTTCAAGATTCTGCTTATTCGGTGAGGCATATGAACCAATCCCACCATAGTCTTTAAGTTCCATAAAGCATTGCATCTACACAATAATGATCCAATTGAATGGAAACAATTAATCTAGATATATCAGAACCTACAAGAAAACCTAGTTTTCAGTGAATGGTGCTTGTCAGAGAAACAGGTACAGCAGAGCTGACCCATGAGTAGGTGTGCACTCCCCCACCTCATTGTGAATCTACTCACTTATATTCAAATGCAAGTGGAATTACTTCTTTCTCTTCTCAGTGGATGGAAATTAGAGGAGCTCTAGGCTGCTACATTCAAGCATGCTGCAGTCAGGCATACTAAGGCTGTGAAGGGAGCCAACTTCAGACTTTGGCCATGTAAACAGAAAGAGAAAAAGACAAATTTAAGATAATTATTTTACAAAGCCAAAATTCTGGGACAATTTAGTTTTGGGAACAACAGCCCTTCATACTTAAAACACCTTTATGGAACAGTGAATGTCATTATCACCATTTTATAGATGAAGAAACCAAGGCACAAAAACATCAGGTAACTTGTGGAAGTGGCAGAGCTTAAAGGTGATGGCAGATAGATGTCTCCAGAGCGTGCTTTCTCATTACTGAAACAACACTACATACCATGTGTGCACACACACACACACTCACACACGCACGATTGCCTTCTCCCTGGCATCACATCATATGATTGTTTACTCATTTAGTTGCCTGCCTCTCCTCTTGCAATGCAGGCTCAATGAATACAGGAGCCAGACAGGGCTTGTTCACATATCCTGTGGGTTTGGCCCAGGACTGCAGGCATTGCAGGCAGTTCACAAAGCCCAGGTCAGCTACCTAGTTTCCAAACCTACAAATCATAGCTAGTTGCTGCAGAAAAAATATTTTCACTTTTTAAAGTTTGACTACATGTGGGAACCAAGTCTTAATGAGAAAATTCCAGAGAATTCTTTTAAAAACCATTGCAGATGTGCCTGTTACATGGGGGGAATGTTGCTCTGGCTGTGGGAATGGGTGCCATTTTCCCTACTCCCACTCCCATGGCACCAGTGTCTCGAGCTTGGAGCCCGACTTCCAGCATGCTCTGAGTCAGACTTCCTGAATGGGGCCACTAGGAAGAAGGAAGCAGTGAGCAGATATATACTGAGGTAGAACGGAGAGGAATGGGGAGGAGGCAAGGGGGAAAGCTACTTTTGGTCCTTGGCGAGTTTAGCATATTGGCAGCAAGCTTTTAAGAATAATGACAGCCATTATTTTGACCTTGTCGTGGATTATCCACCTTGGATGGTGCATAGTGAATTTAAGGTCTTTCCCTCTTTTTCAGCCTCCTGAGTCCTGCCAACTTAATGCCTGTTCCTCCCTGTTGGGAGATGACTTGAACTCTTTCTACAGGTGACCTCGGAGCTCTGGGTCTGGACTGTTAGCCTGGGCATTTTCACATGAGGGATGGGCGATTTCAGAGTTTGACCAGGAGTCTCTCCCTATGCCTCTTCTCTATTCCTGTCTATTCCTTTGGAATCTCTCACTGCTCAAAGATCTTTGAGCACATGAGAGCAATTATTTTCCTTTATATGCATGGATAGATGACTGGACATTTAGAATGGACTCCTTAACACATTGGGGCCCCTGGGTGCCCCTTGATCTCACCCAGTTTCATACATATGCCTGGTAAATATGTGATAAAAGAGAGGAGGTCTATAAATTGAGTCCGTGACTGAGAGGTGTGAGACCTCTGAGAACTGAGAGTACTGAGATTTGCCCAAGCTCCTGAATTATAAATATGTCCTTTGTCCAAGCATGCAGTGATCAAGCAGAAAGATGCTTCTCAGTCATAGTTCTATAATTCCAGATGACCCTAAATCAATCTCAGTTCTCACTTTGTAATCAGAAAAAGGATTGAAAAGCATGGTCTTACGTATCTGATATATGTTGTCTAGAAAGATTGAGGCTTTTCTAAAATGTGGCCAATATTTACTTTTGAAATTTGTGTATAAAATTTGAGGAATTATTTCTCAGCCAGACAGCATAGTGAAACAGAACCAATACCAGCCTGGAGTAAGACATACATGTATAGGCTTCCTGGATTTAATGCTTACAAGCTCAGAAATTCATTTTCCTTATCTGCATAATGGGACTGATATCATTGACCTTAGGGAGTTATTGGAATGATTAATAAATTAAAATACTATTCATAACATACTTGGGTCATAAAAAGTCTTTGGTAAAAATTATCTGTCTTTCAGTTGCAATAAATTTCATAGCTAAAGATAAATCTTTCAAAAAATCACTTATTTTTATAGATAAGCATTTATATCCAAAAATAAATTTTAAATTTCAGAATATTGCTAAAGATACTTTTAAATGTAAAAGTGCAGGAATCTTACTACTAGAGAATGCCAGTGCTTGGGCAATGGTACTTCTGTTAGGAGAGCCACCAGGAGGCCCTCAAAGCCTGGAGAACAAGGATCTGCCTACACCCCCTCCTGGGACAGTGTTGTGCTCAGGACAAGGGAAAACACTGCTGGAGGGAGCCCTGGTAATTTCAGCAACTCCAGAGAGAGCCCATAAGCTCCAAGATACTGTCCATTGGTTCAGAGTTTTGCAGGTACCAGAGTAATAGGTACCTACTTGACATGTTTGACATCACTCTGGGAATACTGGGCTCAGTCACCTGAATGATGGCACAACGGTTCAGGCTTTGCTCTAGACCAACTAGTAAATAAGCCAATATATTTTCTCTAACATCATTGCAATCTTTATACCCTTAGTCCCCCCAGAGTTCTTTATCTGGGCTCCCATGCTTCTCACAACTGTATAATTTAAATATTGTGTTCCATTGTTTTCTCCATTAAGCTAGCATTTTTAGCTTGATATTATCAAGTAAGCTTTTTATTAGACTAATTGTTTCCACAATATCAATAGCTTATGGAAATTTAAGTGAAGTGCTAGCCTGTTAAAAGAAAACTGTATTATCTGTAAAATTAGATCATTAATAATAGAAACTCTGGCAGCAAAAAGTAAAATTAAGTTTTTTTGTTTTTGTTTTTTTAATCTGGAATGGATTGTTTTGCAAGGGAGATTTCTAGGACCTCTTAACACAGTCCACATGGGGGACCACCTAGTCCTGTGCTTTTCCTGGTTCTAGCTCTGCAGTTTCCTCTTTTTTTTTTTTTACCACTTTCAGCTCCCATTACAGGTCGACATACACATACACACATGTACAAATGTGCACATATGCATTATCTACCCACACACGCAGGTGCATGCACACAGAAGCCAGTAATTGTGCTGCAGAATGGTCAGGAGGTAGTACTGATGAGTGTGTGTCTTTAGTAACTGCAGTATACTAGTCAGTGATATGTGATAGCACTTTACTATTCTCTGGATTTTATATCTTAAGCAAAAAGTTTTATCATCTTACACAACCCAATCTATAGAGAAAACATGAATCCAATTTCCTGACTCCTGTGGACAAAGGTTAGCTGAATCCTCCTCTCTAGTGGTGCCAGATTTTTTGCCTCACCTCCTAGCATGTCTCTTTTTTGTATTCTCCCAAGATCAAAAATAAGAGGATCTGTCCAGAAAACACTCTGGTGTTTGAGTTATTTTTAGCCACATCTTCCCTCCCCTGCACCTCTCTTGGCCCAGCCTGCAGTTTTGGGGGAGGGGGTTTTCTGTTCTCTGCATTGCTGGCAATGTCCCATCTGCCCCTGTGGAGACCAAGAGCCCAATGGCATCAGTGATGAGTGGAGTCCGTGTCCTTTGCATAACCTGGCCTGGTGTTAATCACACTGCAGTGACATACCCTCAGCAGAGCTGCTGTGGAAACTGTTCTCTCTCTTGCCACCCCTGATTTGGTCTACTCTGCAGAGGCCCCCCATCACGTCTGCCCTAACCAGGGCTGGCAATGTCATGGCCTCCCTGGGAAAGTTTGGGTTTAGGAAACTATCACCCAGTTCAGTGAGTATAAAAATAAAAGCATCTGTTGTTGTTAGTTTTCTGTCTTTTTTTTTTTTTTTTTAATGTTAGGGGGAAGAAGAGAAAGAGCCTAGTAAAGTGATCCTTTACTAAACCCCACCCCCTCTGAGTGTAATCAGGTAATATCCATTACACAAAGAATTTCAAAGGTTTCTTTGCTGAGACTCTCAGCCACAATGCTGCCCATTGTTTACACTTTAATTAACTTCTGTTTTACTGATTTATTAAAAAAAAAGATGAATTAGCCTTATGCTTGGAGTTGAATTATTGCAATTTGAAACTCCTCATACCTTTCTTGAGAACTTCAAAGCACAGCAAAGGTTGTTTATGTGCAGGAAATCAAATTAGCAAAACTATTACAGTGGCTTAATGGCTTAGGGTGGTCAGTTTGATGAGAAACAGTAATTGGAAAGTGCCCCCCTCTATACCCCCAGCCCAAAGCTAAGTTTTTTAAAGCAATTCTTAACTGTAAGTAGGTTTGCTGGCCCTGATTGAGTGGTTAAAAGGATATAGCTTCACTAGTGTTTGCACACGTAAACCCCTACCTATTCACTTAGTAAGCTTCAAATAAGAGAGAAGCAAGAAAAAATAAAGGGAAAATCTGAGAGAATGAAGAGAATGTGTTGTGAATGAAGACAAAAAGCTAGAAAATAAGAAACATTTGAATATGTAATGAAAATGAATTGCATAATTCAGCAAAAACAAATGACCATCCATTCAGAAACAAAATACCACAGCCTGTGGAATATGCACTGGAAATCTAAAGAAGGCTGGCTGACCGCATTTTAGGCAACCCAGGAGAGGAATAATTATATTCTTGTGTCAGCACATCCTCTCTCCATAATGACCATATGCAAAGAAAAGAAAAGCAGTAGTTATTTCGGACTACTATAGAGCTACGAGGAAACACAAGAGTTGAAGACATGGAAACCTCCTCATGGATATCATAGTCTGCTTAATAGCCTTGTCCACAGTTTGTGTGAACATTCATTCAACAGAAGCATGTGCTCATATGAACTGTAATGATGCCTAGTGAAGATTCAGAAATTGACTAATGAGAATAATCATCAAATGTTTTAACATTTTATGACCAGAAAATAACTATTAAATCTGCTGTGAATAATGTGCTGACTTCAGTTAGCTCAGTGTGTCTGTAGGGTACAGGCCAACCCCAAACTTCAAAACACCCACAGAGCTCTCCCAAACACTCAGCTGTAAAAGTGAGTAAACCAGGACAGAAAATAAACTTTCTAAGCACCAAAGCATAAATTACCACACTCTAATCCTTAGTTGTTAAAATGAACAGATCCTCCGGAACAAACCTTTTCCTGTAACACTAAAGTACTTCAGCGTCTTAAGTTTCTATAAAAAATGGCCAAAACTAAGTTTTATAGAAGCAGACAGACATAATTAGTTCAGATTCTGATGCAGACCTTAAAAAAATTAAGATATAATAGGTTGGTCCCTAGAATTTAGAATGACTTGACATATATACATAGATATCAGGTTAACCTGAAGATTCTAGTAATGAGCTATAGAGAAATATCATGAGCTGTTTCTCTTTTTGGCTACAATGAAAGGTATGCTAGATCTTAAGATTCTGGTCTTGCTGTCCCTCCACTTAGCTGGATGACCTTGAATACGCTTATGCAAACTTCATTATCCTCATTTGTAAAATGGGAATAAAGAGATCAAAGTTGAGATCTCTCAGGACTATAATGAAGATAAAGTGAAAGGACATTGCAAACTGAAAGCATTACTTACATGTCAGAGCCTTGTGTTTATATGGAATTTGGGTTTGTAAAGATATTTTGTAAAGATTCATTTTATTTATTTATGCATACAATAACAGGGATATAGGCCAGAGATGTGGGGGGTGAGAGATTTCATCACAGACAGAGTGGGGAACAGAATAGGTGGACCTACTGAAATACACTGCTGAGCAGAATGGTGGGTGAGAAAGGAAAGGTCTTCTGTCCCCTGGGGCGGGGATTGCACTCCTGTTGCAGTGACTGGTGATAGCTTGAAAGTACTATATCTTTAACCCATGAGCCACCAAGGAGGCCTCTATCAGGCAGTTACTTTGAAGACTAGATTTTCAATATCTTTATCTATATCTGTCTATCTATCTATCTATCTATCTATCTATCTATCTATCTATCTATCTGTCTATCTATCTATCTCTATATATAACAATTATACATAGGCACCAAAAATGTGTTATATGAATTGATAGCTTGATCAAAGTTTGTTCATTATTGCTCTTTTGTTCATTATTTGCTCTATTTGAACCTTAATAAAGTCAGGCTTTTTCAGCTCATGTTAGAAGGAGAAACTTTAGGAAATTGGATAGCATATTATAACTGGTCATTTAATTCTGAAAAAAAAAATTAAACTCATTTTAAGAAATGACAAGTATACATTTCAAAGTGAAGCATTACCCTGGATAACACACAGTAAAACATATTTTCAAAATTTAGGCTACCAATTCTACTGAAAAATATAATGCATGCTTTAACAAATAACTATGTTAAGAGTGGGCTCACAACTTTAAATTTTACGGTTTTTTTTTTTGTTTGTTTTTGTAACTCATCAACATTTCATTGAAATGTAGAACCTAGGGTCATGTCATCTCCAACACATGGGAAAATGCATATGTCAGTTTGGAAAAAGTTGTCTTTAGTCAAACAGAGGAACTTTTAACTTTAGAGCTGTTTTATACCTATGTTGCCTTTTTAGGTATTAATTTTCAAATTGAGGGTAATGAGGTGTAGATTAAGGAAAAATGTCAGGCTTTTCTGCCCCTCTGCCATCAGGATAGATGATGGATCCTTGCGGTCCTGAATGCATGCCTGATGGCGGGCACCTGGAGGAGGGTGTGGGCATAGGTAGATGGGATTCACCTGGGCTAAGACTGTGCTTTTAAGGACAGTGTCACGGGGATGCCAGTGGAAGCCAAAAGAGAAGCCGAGAGAGAAGCAAGAGAAGCAGAAGCTGAGAGAAGGCCGGAGAGCCCAGAGTGAAGACCTGCTGGGGGCTAGGAGGCCAGCCAGCCTCCCGGCTCCCCAGCACCCCTGCCTGCCATATGCCTGGTGAACCCCAATAAAAGACCTGCAAAACCCCTGAGGGCTCCAGAACTCCTCCTTTACCGGTCTGCATGGGATCCTAGAAAACCTGCTCAGTGGCCAGTCCTGCTCCCTACAATTGACGTAAGTCGGCAAGATGATCCATGCAGACAGGTATTGGAGTCCTCTGAAGACCTGGAGGGACTAAGGAGTAACAGACTGTGTTTGCCTGTGACGACACTGGAGGCGCCATGGCAGCACAAAAGGTGGACACAGTCCAGGAGCTGCGGGACGAGACCTCAACTGGAGGAGGAGATGCCTGAAAGGACCAGCCAGCAACCCCTGAGGCAGCAAGAATCGTCGGGAAGAGAGGACCACGATTTGGAGTTCGCCGATGCTGATAGCAGGGAGAGGCCTAATGGACTTGGACTGATGGACTTGGACTGACAATCCCACCAGAAGGCGGAGGATCTTGGCAGGTTATGTTTTTTGAGAATCTGGGGGTAGCCAGTGGGCCTTGATGGCCAAAAGCAGCCTGTGTATGCCCAGCAGCCAGGCAGAGGAAAAAAGCCAACTGAGAAGGCAAAAGCTGGTGCTGATGCTAAGTTTGGCAAGCCCTGAGTGGCTGTTAAGCACTATGTAAGCTGAGGAAGGACAGTGAGTCTCGTAAAATCACCTGTGGGTGATGCCCTGCTCATTGTCAAGTGAGGGTGAGGAACTGAGGAACCCATCCTTGGGGGATGGGTGGGGAATGTGACTTGGTGTGGAGCCCAAGCCAAATGTAAAGCTTGGATCCTAGACCCATGTGCTTGTGCAGTGGGTTGGCCTGAGTGCAGGGGTCTGTGAGTCGCATTGGTGGCTATGAAGGCCGAATGTTGGAGCGACTGCAGACAGAAACCCTGAGGGTTGGCGATTACCCCCAACAGAATAGAATCGCCAATCCCAGAGTGAGTGCATCCTGGGGTGGATGCGGTGTGTGTCTTGTAGCCGAGACTACAGCCAGGGAAGGCCAGGAAGCCTGAAGGCTCCTGGCGTGTTATAGTAGATGCCGTGAGTGGTTCCCCTCCCTCGTATGAGCAGTGCCTTCGGTAGCAGATTTGGTGGCTCATCTGCTGGTACCAATAATTGTCTTTTGCCACTAGATTGGGGCCCTGCCTGGACTTATTTGTGTTCTGTTGTATTTTGTTGTTGTATTGTGATGTATTTGCTTTTGTGGACCATGGCTGCATTGTTTATGTTTGCTAAGAAAATTGTATATATAAAGACTGTATGGCAGAAAACCCTGAGGGGGTGGACTGTAGGGTAAGGAAAAAATATAAGGCTTTTCTGCCCTCCCACCATCAGGATAGATGATGGATCCTTGAGGTCCTGAATGCATGCCTGATGGCGGGCACCTGGAATAGGGTGTGGGCATCGGTAGATGGGATTCACCTGGACTAAGACTGTGTTTTAAAGGTCGGCGTCACGGGGACACCAGTAGAAGCCAAAAGAGAAGCCGAGAGAGAAGCAAGAGAAGCAGAAACTGAGAGAAGGCTGGAGAGCCCAGAGTGAAGACCTGCTGGGGACTGGGAAGCCAGCCAGCCTCCTGGCCCCCCAGCACCCCTGCCTGCCATATGCCTGGTGAACCCCAATAAAAGACCTGCAAAATCCCTGAGGGCTCCAGAACTCCTCCTTTACCGGTCTGCATGGGATCCTAGAAAACCTGCTCAGTGGCCATTCCTGTCCCCTACTTGAGGTCATCTGGACATGATGATGTGTTTTGATTTGCCCACATCATTCAATAAGAAACCATTTTGAAGGCTATCTCAAATCAGAATGAAACTATCATACACAAAACACCTGTGAAATTAGGGTTCAGTTCTCATTTCAGGTACTTAAGCATATACCTCCTCTCTTAAAAGCTAATGAGAGACTCATCCACAGTTCAAATCCCAGTTGACCTGAGTTCACAGAGGAGAATCTCTAGGCAAGAAAAAGACAACAGAAAAGGGTTTTAGCTTGGAGTCCAGTGAAGCATACCACTAACTCTCCACAGATGGCAATGGGCACAGTCTAACTTGAGCAGAAAATCCAACAGACATTAGATAATGCACACCTCCTGAAACCAAAGTACCAAATCAAGACTAGGTAGAACCTACAAGTTCAGACATTTAGAAAAATTCAGAGATATTCTGGAAATAGCTCTTTTTTTAAATTTAAATATATAATTCTTACATCTTTTTTCATCTTTGCACAATGTATGCATTTTCATTTTGTTTATATTCCCCATACAATTGCAACCCCCCCCCCTTATTTTGACTCTAGTCCCTCCCCACCCCTGTAGTGTGTCTCTGGTTTATAGTTGCTTGTTGATTTTGATTTTTACTTTGTATTGATTAGTCTTTCCTGGTCCTTTATTTAGTTTTTCTAAATTCATGTTATGAGTGAGACCATCTGATTTTTACTTTGATTTTTGATTTTTACTTTGTATTGATTAGTCTTTCCTGGTCCCTTATTTAGTTTTTCTAAATTCATGTTATGAGTGAGACAATCTGGTATTTTTCTTTTTCTTTCTAACTTACTTCGCTGAGCATGATCCCTTCTAGCTCCATCCATGTTGCTGCAAACTGCATGTGTTTATCTTTTTTGATTGCTGAGTAATATTTCATTGTGTATATGCGCCACATCTTCTTGATCCAGTCATCAATTTTTGGGCATTTGGATTGCTTCCATAGCTTAGCTATTATAAATAGTGCTGCTATAAACATAGGGGTACAGGTGCCCTTTGGAATTACTGTAAATAGCTCTTTTTTTGAAATATTTATTTATGCATACAAGAGTTAGGGTATAGGCCAGATGTGGGGTGTGAGAGGATTCACTAGAGACAAAGTGGGGAGCAGAACAGGTGAATCCACTGAAATACACTGTTGAGAGGAGCAGCGGGCGAGACAGGAAAGGTCTGCTGTGCCATGTGGGTAGCTCTCTGGCCAGCCTGGGATCAAACTCATGCTGCCGTGGCTGGGAATAGCTTGATAGCGTTGTGTCTTTAACCCCTGAGCCACCAGGAGACTCCTGGAGATAGCTCTTAAACAGAGTAAACACTTCTTTTTTTTTTTTTTTTTTTTTATAGAGGCATGTTTTATTTTATTTATTTATTTATTTATTTATTTATTTATTTATTTTTTTTTTGTTTATACATGCACTGGGTACAGTCAGAAGCACGGGAGGGTGAGAGAATTCACCAGAGCCAGAGCGGGGAGCAGAGCAGGCAGAAGGACCGAAGTACACTGCTGAGGGGAGCAGCGGGCGGCAGGAGAGGTCTGCGCGCCATGTGGGACCCTCCTCCAGTGGCCGGGGAGCAGCCGGGGATCGAACCGGCGCTGCAGAGGCTGCGGGCAGCTTCGCAACCCAGCGCTCAACCACTGCGCCACCGGGGAGGCCCCAGAGTAAACACTTCTTAATCTAGATTAAAATTTGAATCATCCAACCTAGGAAATGAAGTTACAAATAACAGCCAAGCTCTTGTTAACATGAAGGCAATTTTACATAATTATATGAGAGTGCCCTAGAATCAGTTTTTTTTTTTTTTTTAAGATTATTCATTCATTCATTCAAGCACTGGGTACAGTCTGAAGCGCGGTAGGTTGAGAGAATTCACCAGAGCCAGAGCCGGGAGCAGAGCAGGCAGAAGGACCGAAGTGCTGCTGAGGGTAGCAGTGGGCGGCAGGAGAGGTCTGCAAGCCATGTGGGACCCTCCTCCGGTGGCCGGGGAGCAGCCCGGGATCGAACCGGTGCTGCAGAGGCTGCAGGCAGCTTCACAACCCAGTGCTCAACCGCTGCACCACCGGGGAAGCCCTAGAATCAGTTTTTATACAGACCTGAAGGAAGTAATTTTTCTGATCAAAATGTAAGCAAGAACAGGAAGCGAAGTTTTCCTGCTTCTCAGAAAAATAAAGACATGGAAAGCAAAGTGCGGGAGAATAAAATCTGCTTATACCATACACAGAACTGAAAGGGGAGGCTGGCAATCAGAAACAGCTAAGAGCCCATCCACCAGGCAACAAATAATTAAAACCAGGTATTTATCATTGTGTATTAGAGGGTAGAACCATTTCCAAAGTTACAAGAAGTAAAAAAAGATTTGGATTTTAAGAGAATTTAGAGAAATTAGAGATCATCCAGGAAGAGTGATAGAGGCTATGGGAAAAAAAAAAAAAAAAAGTTATATGTTGATAGGAGAAATCAACCTAAGCAGAAATTAGTTCACCCAAGAAGTGCAGACTTGCCCAAGTTGGAAAACAGTCCAATTCCTTAATCAAAACTAGGGAAGGGTTTTCACAATTTGTTTGGTAAGGCTAACTAAACCAATAGTGACATCAAAATTCTTTAACTACAAGGCCTCCCCTGGTGGCGCAGCAGTTGAGCGCTGTGCCGCATAGCTTCCCACATCCTCTGCAGTGCCCATTTGATCCCTGGCCCCAGGCAAGGGTCCCACTTGGCGCACAGACCTCTCCTGCCATGCCCTCTGCTCCCCTCGGTCTGCCTGTTCTGTTCCCCACTCTGGCTCTGGTGAATTCTCTTACCCTCCTGCACTTCTGACTGTACCCAGTGCTTGTATAAATAAATAAATCTTTAAAAACTAAACAAAACAAAATAAATATAGTTATGCTGTTTTGTTTTCTTATTTAATATTTCATTTAGCTAATCTGGGTTTGTCATACAGTAAAATCACCTATGCAGTTATTGGTAATATAATATTTAAATATATTTAATCATGAGTAGGCAAAACACCTGAGGTTAAGGACTTATTACATACTATAAAACCCAACATTTCTTTGACCCTCTTAATAAAGAGGGAAAGATGATGGATGGATGGATGGATGCATGCATGCATGAATGCATGGATAGATCAGTGAATGGATCAGTGGATGGGTATATGGGTGAATGGGTGGGTCATAGAAAAATGGATGAATGACTTGATGGATTCATGGAGAGAGAAGGACAAGTAGATGATTAGAAAAATATATAAGAGAAATGTGGATGATGAGATGTAAAGGAGACAAGAAACCATGTCTACCTGCCTTTGTAGTCTTGATTCAGTCTCTTTTTTATTTAACCCATATATATTTAATGATAGTTTGATTATATTATTTTATATAACTTTAAACTATCAGCTCCCAAGTGATAGGATCAAGGGTCTGAATTATCTCATAAAGGAACCAGTACAAAACCACATATAAATAACAGGTTTTTAATTTTTTTTTTTTAGATTTATTTATTTATTTATACAAGCACTGGGTACAGTCAGAAGCACGGGAGGGTGAGAGAATTCACCAGAGCCAGAGCAAAGAGCAGAACAGGCAGACTGACGAAGTACACTGCTGAGGGGAGCAGCGGGCGGCAGTAGAGGTCTACGTGCCATGTGGGACCCTCGCCAGGCGGCCAGGGATCAAACCGGTGCTGCAGAGGCTGCAGGGCAGCTTCACAACCCAGTGCTCAACCGCTGCGCCAGCGGGGAGGCACTTTTTTTTTTTTTAATGTGGAATTGATAGAATGAAAAATTGAATACTAACTAAGCCCCTAAGGTAATTTGACATTACATTTTATCACAAAGGGAAATAACATAAATTATAAAATAAAAACCTCAAAGTAAAATTACTACTAGAAGATAAGGTTATAGAAATAAGAAATATCAGATAGTAAAAATCAGAGAAATGATTCTAAAAATTTCCACCAGAACACAGATAAGCATTTACTTCTATATTTCCTCAAACAATCCCTATTGAAATGAAACCATATAAACTAAGAAATTCAGCACAGCCAAAATAATAACAGATGTACTTTAAGTGTTCCCAGGCCTAAACACCTTGGAAAGCTGAGGTCTCATTCATTAAAACTAATCCCTATCTTAAACAACTTTGACACTTCATCTTGGCTTTTGCAGTGAGCAAAGGAAGAGTTGGAAGAAAGCAAAGCCAACTAAGCTCTGTCATACAAGGTTTTCCTGACTTTTTATTGTTATATTACTTCTTCCAATTTTGTCAAAATCATGGAAATTTTCAAGTGATGTTACATTGTAATGACATTTTAGAGCAAAGTAGGTCTGGGTGTGAACCTGCATTGTAAAAAGGCAATTTTGTAAGTTAATATAAGCCCCTGGCACTTATCTGAGATTCCACTCTGGATGGATTAGAATTCTCCAAAATCACTGCAGTTTGCTTAATTAATAGCAGAAAGTCAGTTCTATCTGTTATCACATCCTAAGCCTTACTTGTGGTGAGTGCTCAACCCCACAATTTACTATGTATGTGTACCTAAGGGCCCAAGCAGTGTCTTGAAATTCACTTTCAAATGTTGCTGAAAGTATTTCAGTGCCCAGGCAGGAACAACAGGGAGACTGGGTGTAATGAGAAACCTAGGAAAGGGAGCCACACCAAAGATTGGGGATCAAGCCAAGCAGGGACAGACTCTGGCTAGTGGGGCTCATTAACCCAGTTATTCTTTCTCAGGCTTCTTATCATCACTCCCGCACTGCATGATCATGTGACAGTTGACGTGTCTCTGTCTGTGAAGAGCTCACTGCCTGCAAGAAGCACTGTAATGCAAGCAACCAGGTGTAGGGCAGGCAGGGTTCCCAGAGGCCAGCAGGTCTCCCAGCCCCTGCAGGATCTTTACTCTTTGGACTTCCTCTGGAGTTTTCTTCTGGTCTCTCTGCCACTCTCAGCCACATACCCCTCACCATCCTCTGCTGCACATGGCCCTCTGTGGTGCTGCCTTTATAGCCTCAGTCTCTCGGCTCAGGTGCGCCTACTCAATCACGCCCCTGCCACACTCCAGGTGCCGCCATGAGGCAGGCGTGCCCTGAGCCCATGCTGCCAAGCCTCTTCTACATTCAAGGCCACAGATGATAGTCACAGAGGCCAAAAGCCTGAGCAATCTTCATTTACCCTATAACTACCTTCTGAAAATGCTGCTTTCTAGTAATTTGGCAGTTAGTGGAATCCATTGTGTTTTGTTTGTTTCATTGTTTTTATTTCACCAAGTCCTCTATTGTGGTGAATTCATCAAAATACCTCAATTAAAAATTTAAACAATAATGCCTCATGTATTTTTTGTTAAATAAACTGGACATTTTTGTGTTACAATGGGCAAATGCTTAACAGCCTTGTAAGTTGTAGGCTTCTGCTAAGTGGTTGCAGTTATTTAACAAGCCAGAGCGGCTCCCCCATGACTATGGGGCCCACCTACACAGGTGCCTATTGTGTCCCTAGTCACAGCACGGTCCACAGTCATGGAACATCCTAACATTGACACTGGTGCTTGTGTGTGGGAAGGTGTAATGGCAGATCCCAGACACTTGGAAGATATCTGTAGTGCCAGCAAGACACAGAGCAGGTTTTCTATGATCTGGGCAGACAGGTAAAGGGGAGTCCTGGAACCCTTAGTGGCTTTTAATGATCTTTCTGCACCATTTGTAGTGAGGCAACCAGGTACAGGGCAGGAAGGGGGGCCTGGGCCTGGCAGACTTCCCGGCCCCTGGGGAATCTTTACTCTTTCTGGACTCTCTGGTGTGCTCTTGTGGCCTCTCTGCTGGTCTCTACTTCTCTCTGCTGCTTGGTCCTTTGCCGCCATACTCCAGGTGCTGCTGTCAGGCATGCCTGTAAGTCCACAGGTGTCCTTCATAGATGTAAATGGCCGGAGGGTGGGACTAACCTGATCACTTTCATCTACCCTACAATATGTCATCTATTAATCTGCAATTTTCATTGAGAGGCCAGCACCCTCAATAGGCCTTATCCCAGGTAATCACAATGAGTGTTAGGAAAAATGTTTTCTGCCTCCACCACCAAGTTGCTGGATGAATTCCTGCTGCTATGCCATGGGACAGACGCTAACTGTCCTCCACTCCCTTCCATTTGCTCCATTTCCATTGTGGCCTCAGGCCCCGTGGCATCAGTACCACCTGAGGAATTGTTAGCAATACAGCATCAGGGGTCCCCCTGGATCTATGTGCTACAAGATACCCACATGATACCCATTAAAATCTGAAACACACTGCTCTAAAATTCAAAATTTGGAAAATGCCAAACATAGCCTATAGACTGTTCCACCTGTTAACCCTAGAGCTGAGGATTAGCTGGTAGGTAGCGCTACAGTGTCCTCTTTGCCCTTCTCTTGACCTCCCATCTTAGTCTGTCCAGGCTGCTGTACCAGAATACCATCAGCTATGTGACTTAAACAAAATACACCTATTTTCCACAATTCCGGAAGCTGAAAGTGTGACATTAAGGCACTGACAGATCTGGTGAGGAACCTCCCAGACTGTACATGGCATCTTCTTCTGTTTTTTCACATGGCAGAGGGAGAGGTAAGATAGAGACATTGTTTGGGATAGAGATGAGTGAGAGAGAAAAATAGGAGTTGGTGAATTTTTCTCTTCCTGTAAGGCTATTAATTCTATAATAAGGGGGTCTCCCCTGGTTGCGCAGCGGTTGAGCGCTGGGCTGCGAAGCAGCCTCTGCAGCGCCGGTTTGATTCCCGACCGCCGGGCGAGGGTCCCACATGGCGCGCAGACCTCTCCTGCTGCCCGCTGCTCCCCTCAGCAGTGCACTTCATCATTCTGCCTGTTCTGCTCCCCGCTCTGGCTCTGGTGAATTCTCTCACCCTCCTGCGCTTCTGACTGTACCCAGTGCTTGTATAAATAAATAAATAAATCTTAAAAAATATTCTATAATAAGGGTCTCATTCTCATGACAAAATCAAAACCTAGTGGACTCCCAAATCCCCCTTGAAATATATCACATTGGAGGTGGAGAAGAAGCATCCCATCCTTCTCACTTTGCTATGGGCTAGTTCTGGGTGTCACAATGTGCGTACTCCCTGGGTTTTCAGATATGTAGGAAATGATGAGCCAAGATGAAGTGGCAGTGCCAAGAGAGATGTAGCTCACATCAGGAGGTTTGCAAAATCTTTGCTTTAACCAAACAGTAGGAATTTTTTAAAATAATATCTCTTTCTGTATCTTCTACAAGCCACACACACAGGTAAGAATGTTAAGGAAAAAAGGGAAGAATGAGGAAGAGTTGAAACAAATCTATAGCAGTGTTCAATGAGACTTATTTTCAGGTTTTTGCATAGTAGTCCAAGTCAAAAGGAGTTTGCTGTACCTAAATGTCATTTCTTAGGTCTTTCACTCATTTGCTTATACTCCTGAAACACCAGCTTTATGCTGGGCCTTGTTTCAGGATTAGAGGGCACCATTTCTGAAACACAAGTTATTATCCCCTCCACAAAATGAGGGTCCTTGGAACCACCTGCCTCTCCAACAAGTTAACTTCCAGGTCACAATTCCTTCAGGGCAGAGTGGACCAAGATATAAGCAGCTGGTTCCCTCAACAAGGTCAGGGTGTCATTAGAGGTGACCAGTGTTTTGAAAGGGAGTATAATTTAGTTCTGGGAGAAAAGCCCTTGATGTCTATGTATCTTTAAGAAAGAGGTTCTCAAGGGGTTAACCTCATCCTTATTGCTGCTTCTAGTTCCTGAGCAAAAAGAATATTTAAAGTATATTTCCAATCAATTGCTATTTTATCTATGTGCATTCCCTACCCATCTGCCACACTCCTACTTCTATTAATAAAAAGATTGGTATTACAAATGGCAATTTAAAGTTGTCCTTCATGCACAGTTGCCTCTTTGATCTTGAGACTCTTTTAAGTAGGTACCTGTCTGAGCCCCCAGTTGGCCTGCCAGCTTCTCTCCTGTTCATTATTTCTTAATTCAGGGAATTAATTTCTTTCATGAGGCAAGAAAAATCCCTGGAACTCTCATTATAAGAATGAATTCTTTTTTATTCCTTAATCCCAGAGCCCAAAATACCCAGTTTCCAGCTGCCTGTGATATTGAGTGTGTGTGTATACCTGAGATAAGGGCTGGTCTTCTTGGTCTTTTTATTTGGACATGATTTTAACATTCTTTCCCCGTCAGCACTTCAACATCATTTCATTCATGTTAATGGGAGCGCCATTCTAGACCTAGACAATGAAGATATATTGCAAGAGATATACTTTCAAAGAGTGTTTGGGGACAGATGCTGCCTGCCCATGGTGAATGGGATGCAGAGGCAACCTTTAGGGCTAGTGGATTTCTCTGTTTGTTTCACACATCCAGAAGAAACTCGTAGGCCATGACAGACCACATAATGTGTCATTCTTTTCTGGATTGCACTCTAATAATTATATAGTTTCCAACAATCCATCTTTGGTTTGGTTGTACTCCCTTGTTTATCCTGAAATCATCTCCATAAGCAAATCTGAAATGAAGAGCTCCCATTGGGGCAGCAAGAACTAGAAACTTAAGATATTTTACCCTTTTCTTCTGATATAAGTGATTTTTGTGATTGTTTTCACCAAACAATTTGGAAATAAGAGCCAACATTTAAACACTGTGTCTGTGAAGTTGTCTCCAGGCAAAGATTAAGAATGTGTGACAAGGGCCTTTGGGATGTTTGCCACTCCATCATTCTGTGATGTGAGTGAGCAGGGTTGGGTAGAGAAGTGGCAATTTCCAGAAGGTGTTGCATATAGATGTGGGAGTGTATTTATAGCCTCATTATAAGTTGTGGATTTTCTAGCCATGTCTACATGTGCAAATTAGTTTATTTTAAAGTGCTACACTATTATCAACATAAGGCAGTTGGAGTAGAGATGAGTCCCAAGATTAATTAAAAGGACTCAGCTCTTTAAGAAAGTAAAATAAGTGTTTCTAACTTGGTTAAACATTAGTTTGGAATTCCACAGAAGAGAGGCTATTGGCTGTCTGCCTTCTAGTCTTTAGAGAGTGTGTGTGTGCTGAAGGAAAAGGGATTGTTTTCTGTGGCACCAGGAGACTATTCCAGGAGGGAAGAATGAGATTTAAACTTTAAAAGCAAAGATAAACGTTCAACTCCTGAAGAATGTTTCTTAGAGATGTCTTAGGTTAAAGAGAGCCATACTGAGCAAACACGCTCCCTGAGTTGTAAAAGGGAAGGACAAAAAACTTGAATTTGTGTATCTCAAAAGGAGGACTGGATGTCCCAACAGAGACTTGCATTACTGTGAGTTTCCACTTTCTGTGTAATCTGAAGATCCTAAACCCCAGAGATCCTCTTGTGCTGCCTCATCTCATGCGCCAGTGAACTTGACGTGGGCCAGATGTCATGCCCAGGGCTGCACCGTGCAAAGCTGAAGTATGTCTCTGCTAGGCTTTTCTTAGGGTGTGTCCTCCCCAGAGAGTCTATGAGAAAATGATTTCCGAAGCTCCATCTCCGTCACATCCCATCTATCTAAGCGGAAAAAATTCTTCTCCAACTCCCATGTCTACCGCGGCACGCCCGGCATAGTTACCTATGATTAGCTTTATGACAGTGAAAATACAGCACTGAAAAAAAGATGGCCTCACTAGAAGATGCTCAGTGGAGCTAAGAGCAAAAGTGTCACTCTTCAAAGTGTAGGTGCCATAAACAAAACAGAATTCTTGGCTACATATATGCTTCCTCTGTGTTCTCTCGATGTCACCTGTCACGTCAGGGTCTCTTGACAAGGGGACACTGTTCAGATTTAATCCCTGTTTTTTTTTTTTTTTCCTGCTGCTTCTTCCTCCACCTAGAATGACAAAAGAAGCAAGAGTTCCAGACAAGAACTAGCACAGTGTTTTTCTCATGTTACATGAAGAAGGGAGAAGCCACTGGACATTGAAGAATCATGAAGACTATACTATGGTTTGGGGTGACTGTAGAGATCATAAAAAACCCACAATGCTATTCCTGTTCCCACCCAATCTGCATGGATGACACCTGACCCTTCTGTACAACATCCCCCATAGCTGCATTTTTCAACATGGCAAGTTTTAAAACCAGTGTCTGGCTCTATCCCTAGAGAGGTCTCCTGTGCATCTGGTAAGACTCCTGCACTTATTCAATATGTTGAAGGTTTTGACTCAGCACCTAACCTCTCTGAGTTTCAGTTACCTCACCTGTATAATGAAGATGGTGTCCACCCTGAGCAACGGTTATGGAAATGGTTACGGAAATGCTCACTACTTGGAAGATGCTCAATAATGGTGTCATCATTGCCAATGAGGCCTAAAGACAAAATATGCTTAGAGAACCTGGTACAGAGTTTGCAGGAGTAGCTGCTTGGGAAATGTCCATCCTCTTCTCCTTTACTCCTGAATTAAATATAGTCTACTCTCCTTTCAAGTAGGCTGCTGAAAAACATGTTTTCATTCAGTAATTCTGCATTTGTATTCTAGGATCTAAGTTTAGGTCTTTTTTGTTTTCATGCAAGTTTGTTCCAGTAGAACAACCATTCCGACCTGCCATACCACTCTTAGATCATTATTCATCCACCCAGCATAATCTACACCTTATACTATATCCATGCTACTCTAGTTTTTCTTATTTAAAAAATATTGTAGGGCCTCCCCAGTGGCGCAGCAGTTGAGCGCTGGGTTGCAAAGCTGCCTGCAGCCTCTGCAGCGCCAGTTTGATCCCCGACTGCTCCCAGGCCACTGGGTGAGGGTCCCACATGGCACGCAGACCTCTCCTGCCGCCCGCTGCTCCCCTCAGCAGTGTACTTCGGTCCCTCTGCCTGCTCTGCTCCCCGCCCTGGCTCTGGTGGATTCTCTCACCCTCCTGCTCTTCTGACTGTACCCAGTGTTTGTATAAATAAATAAATAAATAAATAAATCTTTAAAAAAAATATTGTAAACTCTTGAAAATGACATTGACACGTAAGACAGCACACAATACCACGTCCAGCCCAATGACTATAAAGTTAGAAATTCTAAATGCTGGTTATATTTTCATGTTTAAGTATCTAATTCCCAATTAGATTACTTGTTCCTAGAAGACTCAGATAAGACACATCCTTTGGTTCCACAGAATGTATAGTCATCAAATTTTTAACAAGTCAAGTGCGCATGACTGATTTGCTAATGAGACATCATCAATTTGCTGATGATAAGGGTCCTCAGTTTTTCCCAGTAGCTCCCCGACTCATGGCTATTTCCAACCTAACCCTGAACATTCAGACCCTGCAAACCACAAGACAGAAACCTGATTCCGGACAGGATAGTCAAGGTTGGGTGCCCATGATAGTTGTCTTCTGTATATGCCAGCTAGTGTGCCAACCACACAACTGAGCTAGTCTTTCCAAGACCAATCCCACATAAAACATCTACAAAATCAAACTGGCATTTTCACAAAATGTCGCGAAACCTAAATTTTATAACACTCATTTTCCAGGGGAGTTTCAAAATTTAATTCTTTCTTGTCAGAAGGCTTTAGAAGATTGATAATTCATAAGCAAGCACATGATTTTTCAATACTGCCTACTTTTGTCACAACTGTGGATAGTAGAACTCTTTGGGATAAATAGGCAAAATGGAAAACTCCTTAATCACTCACTCACATATAAAATAAATTGTTTCCAATATTCTTATGATATGGCTTAGGAATACGTATTGTGACAAGGCAAATACTTTAATTCCCGAAATACTGAGGAAAACAAATGTAGTCCTTACTACTGATCTTGCTGATAGACACAATGTGTTCTTTTCCTTCTCCCAGAATTTAAAGATCCTTTGTGTTTTCTGTTCTGTTAAGGCCTAATTTCAACATAAATGGATGTTTTTCAATGACTCATTACCTGATGAAAATAGAGTTTTAAAAACGGAAACCTTGACACAATTTCTGTTCTATAAAGTAAGGCTACATTGCCCTAATTTTAGACATAAACTTCTCCTTTTGGGTGCTGTAATGGCAAGAACCTTTTTTCGCACACTGAGTTCCAACAATAACTGCTGTCAGATGAATCTAGAGAGAAAATGCAACAGGGTCTTAGTGCACACATTTTCATATATCTTTTTATTTGAAGTGACTGCACAGTCCCTCAGTCTACTGAGTAGGCTCTTACTATTTTTCCTTTTAATTAATAGACTGTGAATAACCACAACTGCCTTGTGGGACATGCCAAACACTAAACAGATGACTAACTTGCAGTGAGCAATCTGCTCAATACAGGGCACCTTAATTTAAGCCATAAGCAGTGAAAAATAAAGGCACGGCAAGCATGCGACTCATGTATAGTTTTTGGTCTGTTTCAAGTTAAATAAGTCCCTAGTGTGCAGAAAGAAACATTCATAAAAGTGAAAGCAATGGTTCTGATTTATTGCCACCTGTTAGCATTAGTCTGACCTGCTGGAACAGGGCAGGCATTACCATCCAGCAGTCCCGGCTCAGAGCTGGGCAGGGACGGAAGGACCAGTAAAGCTCATCTGGAGGGAGCCCCAGGCGAGGCTTCCCACTGTGGGCCAGCAAGCAGGTACCTCCACGCATGTAACAGGATGGGGAGCACTGAATACACCGCCACTGTCATCTGGTCCAGTTTATGGACAAAACCCATCTCCTGGGGTCTGCGGGCAGGGGCTGGGGCAGAAAGTTGTTCATTAGAACCTGGCCAGAGGGCAGCTCAGCTCTGTAAAGGACAGCTGTCTAATTGGATTTGCTTGTATGTACTGTCTTAGCTTTTACAATGGGAATGGGCTACCCAGCCTTTCTAATTAGATTGTTAAACATAATAGCTGAATGGCACAGCAGTAAAGAATTTGGCCTTCTTTTTGTAAGCACAAAATAAAGCTCAGAAAAGATTCAGGATTTTTCCAGCCCATTTCCCTCATCATTGTATCTGATGGTAATGAGAGTAAGTTTATTTCTTTTTAAAAGCTCCCAGAGGAGCACAGGCCAGGTTGAAGTTCAAACTAAATGTCAAAACACACACATGCAATACAGTAGCCAACTTCTATTTTCCTTTGCCTCTTGTTCTTGTTTCCCCTAATTGGTGCCTTGTGGACAGTCTCCACACAGGGACCAAGAAAGAAATGGGATTAGAAATTAAATTACCATGTAACCCCCACCCTAAGGTGGTCTCCAGACTCAGGTTGAGAAAAATCAGAACAGGGAGGGAGGAAAGTCACTTGCTGGGGTTCTGTGTCCACTTTCTTGAGTCCCCCACGAATCAGCAGGAAGTGGAAGGAACAACTTGAAGACAAGAGAGAGGAAAGAGGGGACATACACAGAAGCAAAGTGAAAGAGCACAGGCTCCCTGATGCCATTGCCCAAGCCTGTCGGCCATGCAACTTTAATTCAATTTCTCTTCACAACAGAATTGATGTTTTCATTTCAGGATCTGTGGTTCTACAAAATTCCATTCTGCATCTTGTTTCTGCTGCATTCGTGACCTAGGAACATTTATCAGATGCTTGGCAAAATTCAGGTTTTGTATTATAGAGGAATTGCACATTTTTTTTAATTTCTCAAATGTAATAATAAACATATTTTCCCCATGTCTTCCACACTTCTTAGGATGTAAGGCACTTGCATGTTATTTAAGTTATGTTCTGTAGCTTTTATACATCATTCCAGGCACCTGACATCAGAGAGCCAAAAGACACCCAATGAATGTGCCCTTCTTATAAGTTCAGACTAGTTTTTCCTTACTTCTGAGACAGTCATGTCAACACTATGTCACCAGGGTCCCCTGGTGCAATAGATGTAAAATATTTGCATCAAAGGAAAGAATTTTTTTCTAAAGTGTTCAGGAAAGCGAGGAGTGATGCAACAAAGCACAGATTATAACCATGAGATCATTTTTGACAGTTTTATTTTTTCTTTTGACATCAACCCAGAAATACTACCTCATTTTCTGAAATATCAATAATAAAATCAGGCAGCATAGTGCTCAGAACCACCCTCTATTTTGAACAAATGGAATAAGTGAGCGGGTCATGAGTAACTGCCCTCTTTTCCACAGCATCCTCACTCCTGTTTTGTCCTTTCTCCTCTTGCTGGTTGGATGCCCCCACTGTCTGATTGGGATCTTGAGATGCCTTTGCCAAGATTGAGCAGAGACTCCAGAACTCCACTCTATTAATATTCCTTTGTTCACTACACAGAGTTCTAACATTCTGTCTGTGCATTTCTGTTGTTCCACAGCCAAGACACACCCTGTCCTAACAAGCACACAGCTCACAAGTAGCAAACTCAGTGTCCACAGGCCTGTTTTTGTCAGGCTTGTGCATTGATTGTTTAGGCCTGGAGTTGGGGCAAAACCACTCAATGCTTATATAAGGCTCTGTGCTACCTTCTTATCAGTTTACCTGTTTGGAGCCTGATTATATTAGATGTGAATGCCCACCCCTCACTTCCTGTCACATATTTCACACTTCTGCCTACTCATAACTTCAATGATTTTCTTTTCAGATTTTTATGATCATATCCTCAAAAATCAGTGCCTTCAAAACTCAATAATTCCTCCCTTGTGATGACCACAAGTGGAATTTTTTGGTTAGTCCATGTCAATGTTTTATAACTCTCCTCAAAACTCCTTTCTTTGAAGTAGGTGTTGCTTGGGCTTTATGTCCTACATGTTCTCTATTAAAGGATGTCTAAGGAAGAAACGTGAATGAAGAAATTCATTAAAATGGAGACACAGTCATAGTCCAGCAGGGTGAGTCATCCCTGACCTTTCCTGTGTTTTAATGTTTTATTTAGATTATAGGTGCTTGGATTGTATGGCACCATGCCCGTTTACCCAGTTCTACATGATTCCTGCCTAGAACAAATGATTTCTATGAAGTACACTTTTCTAAAGTGATGAGAATAAGTACTGTGGGAGCTGTTGAAAAGAGTTAGAATGAGCTCTTCTTTATGGCATATATATATATATATATATATTTTTTTTTTTAAATTGAGCCATAAAATCAGTACAGATCCTGGCCCCTATTCTTAACCTTTAAGTAAAAGAACCAAGCACCTAAAACAAGACACTTGTGCAAAAGTACAGTTGCTCAGGCAAGGCAAACCCAAATAATGGTTTTGTTTTGAAATGCGAGCCCTTCTCCATTCTGATGCTATGCAATGTTTCTCATTCCATTCTTCATTCTGCACACATGGGTGACTTTAAGTTGGCATTCGTGGAAATAGTTTAAAAAGATCCTGAAACTGAGAAGTAAGTGGATTATGTCAAGGACTGAAATTACTTGAGAACTTTTTGATCGTAGAGATTTGGGGTATGATCAATTTGACACATGTGTCCATAATGATATGAATATGTGTGCTTTGTGTATTTCTGTGATAACACAAAAGATGTAGGCTGAATGAAGTTGCTCCACATGCTTTATATAATGTTTTATTTAGTTTAGAACAGGTGTTGCAAATAGTGTCTCAAATATTACTAGAAATGCCCTATCACACTCACATTCTTAGCAATCCTTTATTTCTTCTGAAGACTTATTGACAGCTGATTTTGTTCCTTAAGTTTCTAAGAAAAAAAAAAAAAACTTTCCATCTAGATTTGAATGCATCATTCTTGGTTTTCAAGTGTGGTCCTGTATAACAAATGGGAACTGTGAGACAGAACTTACCAAAAAAGAAAATATATCCATATAAATCTTTCATTACTTTACTTCATTTTTTGATCTCTTTCTGAGTTCCAGAAATATATTCCCCAAATTAAAATGTCCTGGGAGGAAGCTGATCTTGGATAGTTCGATATTGTATTTTCTCTAATCTTATTTCATTTCATTTCAAAAATAAGTTTTTTTAAAAAAATTAAGAGACATTATTGAAGGAGAACAAGTTGAAGGACTATATCTGACTTCAAGACTTATTATAAAGTTATAGTATTCAAGAGAGTTTGGGATTGGTGAAAGACTGGACAAATAGATTAATGAGATAGAGCAGAGGGCCTAGAAATAGGCCCACATAAATTTAGTCAACTGGTCTTTGACAAAAAATCAAAGGCAATACAATAGAATAAAGACAATCTTTTCAACAAATGGTGGTGGGACAACTGGATCTCCACATGCTAAAAAAGAAATGAATTTAGGCACAGACATTACATCCTTTGTAAGTATTAACTCAAAAATGGATCAGCCTGTAAAAGATTCCATGGACCCAAAGCAAAGCAAACAAAGGCAGGGTAGTCAAGCCAGGGGCAGTCATAGGACCATCAAAAGTTTATTTGAAGCCAAACCAATTGAAAAGTTCACAGTGAATAATATTTCTATTTCATGCAAAATGGCTCCTCCAGTAATGGTGCTGGCTCTCTTCATCCTATCCTCCAGAAGCTCCACTTTGATTTCTGTATTACAGAAGAAACATTTTTCACAGATTAGAGGGGCCAGCAAGCTATTCTTCACAATTTAAGAATGCTTGTTATACTTTTTTTTGTAAAGATTTATTTACTTTATACAAGAACTGGGGTATAGGCCAGAGTCGCCAGACAGTGAGAGAATTCACCAGAGACAGAGTGGGGAGCAGAACAGGCAGATGGACCAAAAACACTGCTGAGGGGAGCTGCAGGTGAGACAGGAGAGGTCTGCTGTGCCATGTGGGTATCTCCCTGACTGGCCTGGAATTGAACCAGTGCTTCAGAGGCTGCAGACAGCTTCTCAGCACTGTGCTCAATCTTCTGCACCACCGGGGAGGCCCATGTTTGTTATACTTTTAAGTGGTTGGAATAAAATCTAAAGACAACTAATATTTTGTGACATAAAAGTCTACAAGAAATTCAAGCTTTAGTTTTACTGGAATACAGCATTGCCTCTTTGTTTTTCTGTGTTAGAGAGGCAGAGTTGAGCAGTTGTAATAGAGACCACCTAAACCCACAGTGCCTGAAATATTTATTACCTGGCCCTTTTCAGAAGATGTTTGGCAATCCCAGATGTCTAAGATTGCCAATCCAATGGCAAGAATACCTACACAGCTTAGCTCAGGAAGCAATGCTACAGGCCTGACTGGAATTTAGTAGAGGCTTTCAGCAACATTAGTATTCCAAGCAACTCAGGTGCACAGATACTAAACAAAATACATAGACAACTTGTCATCCTAGTAAACATTTCTGCCCAGGAATAGAAACAGTTCAGGAGCTGAGATAAATACCATTAGCATATGTAAATAATCAATGTGATAAATTATTAAGAAAGGTTTAAATTTTAGATATTGCTGTCTTAGAGAAAACTATGCAACCACAGGAAAAAGTTTTGAGTGACTCTCTGTTACAGAACATTGCTTAGATCAAAGATAGAAATCTTTATGTAAGTTGTTGTTGTTGATTTCTGAAATTTAAGATGTAGATTTCTAAATTTCTTACTGGGAGGTCTTAGAACTTACACTTATGGGCTTCCCTGGTGGCACAGGTGTTAAAGACAGCACTATTAAGCAGCATGAGTTCGATCCCAGCTGGCCAGGGAGCAACACACATGGCACGGCAGACCTCTCCTGTCTTGCCTGCTGCTCCCCTCAGTAGTGTATTTCAGTCAGTTTGCTTGTTCTGTTCCCCACTCAGTCTCTGGTGAATCCTCTCACCCCTGACACCTCTGGCCTGTACCCCAGTTCTTGTATGCATAAACAAATCTTTAAAAAAGAAACACATTTACACCATTATTTGAATCCTCAAAGTCAAACATAATGTAATACCCTTGTACTCATTTGTAAAATTGTAAATTTGAATTTGTTCATTTACTCACTTCTTCAACAAATATTTATGAAACACAAATGATAGTGAAATAGTACAGGTCCTAACAGCAAGTAGCTTAGAGTCAATTGAAGGAAACAGACAGGTGAACCTAACAAAATAAAATATAAATAGAGAGTGCAAGTATAAACCACTACAATCTATTTCTTTCTTTTATATATATATATATATATATATATATATATATATATATATATATATATATGTCTGTGAGTTCTCTCTATCCTATCCTTAGGCCAAGAAGAATCATCAGTCAATAGATGCCTAAGAACACTGCTTGAGAATTTGACAACTCCAGAAGTAGGTCTGAACTAACAAAAAATGTGTCAGCAGTAGTCTAGAACGGACCAGGCCAGGCCACAAGGACATCTTCTCCTCTAGCCCACCCCCACGCTCACATCCCTCCTAACAGAGCACAGGAAATATTTTTTTTTTTTTCTTTAGCTGCTGTTAGCATTCAGAATATGCAGTCTGAACTAGGCCTCGGGAGAAAAGCCGTGCTGGATCCTTATTCATGGTATGTGGTTAAACATGTTTTCATGTTGTCAAAGATTAAATAATTAGGAGAACATGGTCAAGATCAAAAGGCAGCCCCATGTCACAAGCAATTAGAAGACTACTACAGCTGTGACAACTAGGGATCCCCGCTGGCATGGTACCTGCCTTAGTGAGCCATGTGCTCTCAATGTGAAGCCCAGCACGTCAGACTTTTCATTTTAAATCTTATTAAGACGGTTGTGATCCAATAAATACAAAAATAACAGGCAAAATGAATACACAGTTGGGCACAAATAAGGATAAATTAAGAAGAGTGAGTAAGTAGCTGATAAATAAGAAATTTCTTCTTTATGTAAATGTAAGAAGTCTATATGTAAATGTTTCATATCTCTTAATATAGATCTCAACCTGATATATGGGAAAATCTTTTTTTCAATGCGTTTGTATTTTCTCATTAAGAAGTATGTTGATGACTCAACTGGGTTTTCAAAGGGACCCCTAAATTACCATAGCATTATTAGGTAGATATCTTTTTTAGTGATCCTATTTGCTCCTTAATTTTATGGATTAGAACGTCA
This sequence comes from Talpa occidentalis, assembly GCF_014898055.3. NCBI lineage: Eukaryota > Metazoa > Chordata > Mammalia > Eulipotyphla > Talpidae > Talpa > Talpa occidentalis. The sequence goes on from NW_023604861.1 coordinate 63,176,530, forward strand.
ACAAATGAACCAGAAAATCTCACTTAAGAACCCCAACTTTTTAATATACGTATGAAGAAAATTAAGTAATATAGAAACAACCTGAGTGAGTCTGAAATGAAATGTCTAAAAATGGCTTCATTATCAAGCTCTTAAGGTTTAAGTCTTGAAAAGCAGGTATGATTTTCTCTTATGAAAGTTACCTCCATAATCTGAACTGGCCATGGGACCCTGGTAATCCCCGACTCTCCAAAAGCCTCTTTGTCTTCCAGAGAGCCTGGGCTCCAGGTCAGTGCTCCCAGCTGGAGTCTAGTGTCTGTGGACAGCAGGGTGGTGAGCTGAGCTGCTGAGAGGGCCACACCATCAGGCTGTCTTGGATCTCACTCAGCCACTAGGGAGATCCCAGCATTAAAGAGCTCATTTCATTCACTTCTCACCACCAGTCTTCCATTAAAACCAATGTCCAAGTGTTAGTCTAAAAGACTTCTGAATAAGAAAACACCTATGGTCCCCAGTCCTGACTAGCTTATGGATGCTGTGAAAGTCACATCTGCAGACCCAATTGCCTCATCTGCCCTTGGCAGGATTTCATCTGCCCTTGCCCTGAGGTCTTTTCATCCTTCGGGCATCCTCCTGGAAATGAGAGGTACTTCTCATTGAAAATCAATATAACCTTTTCCGTACCTCCAACACGACAGCAGCAGTATTTAATCCTGCTGCTCTTTTCAGGCCATCATTCCTAAAACAACAGTTTTTCTACAAAGGTGGCCTCTGCCAGGGCCCCTGGATTCTACCACCTTCTCATCCCCTTCCCCCCACCACCACATATATGTCACACGGTCCCCTTCACTCAGGGCTCTGAACTGTTGATAAACTCCAGAAATAGCTGCTTCTCCTGAGGACTCTCCAAGTCTACTACCCAGCATTGTTTCCCTGCCCCTCTAGTCATATCTGCTTGTGTCCTCTCCCGGACCACAACTTTGGAGTCTAGTAGATTATTTCCCTGCCCTTTACACAAGCCTGACTGCTGCTTTTCTATGTTCTTCAGGTTTACACATCTCACTGCAGAGATACTTGAGCCCTGGGTAGGGTTCTTGTTGTGATACAGTTCTTTCCTTCCACAGAGCCTGTGCCTACTCAAAGGAGACCAGATTTGAAAAAGCCTCCTAACACTGCAGCTGCAGACTCTGCGTCCCTCAGCCCTCTAGTGGAAGAGGTGATGGTGGAAAAGGTGATGGGAGTAGAGGTGATGGTAGTAAAGATGGCGAAGGTGGTAGTGGTGGTGAGGCTGGCGGAGGTGGTGGTAGAGATGGTGGCACAGCCTCCCTAGTGGCGCAGCGGTTGAGCACTGGGTTGCGAAGCTCCCCGTGGCCTCTGCAGCGCCAGTTTGATCCCCGGCCACCAGGTGAAGGTCCCACATGGCGCGCAGACCTCTCCTGCGTCCCGCTGCTCTCCCCAGCAGTGTACTTCGTCAGTCTGCCTGCTCTGCTCTCCGCTCTGGCTCTGGTGAATTCTCTTACCCTCCCACGCTTCTGACTGTACCCAGTGCTTGCATAAATAAATAAATAAATCTTAAAAAAATAGTTTAGAGATGGTGGCAGTAGTGATGGAGATGGTAAAGGTGGTGGAGGTAGAGGTGGGGTTGGTAGAGGTGGAGGTGGTAGATTTAAAGTTATGGCCAGCAGCCTCCATGACAGTTGCTCCGGCCCAGTCTTCCACATTAGTTGCCATAATTCACCTGACATGCCTGCATCCTGCCTCTCTGGCACAGAGACAATATGTATTCTTTTCTCTCTCCTTACTCTCTCACCTGATGAATTTCAGAAATTGGATCAGAATATTGACCACAAACTTAATATACGTTAGTGTGATGTATCCACTAAAAATGCTAATGCTGTCTTACATTGAAAGCCGTATGTCTGGTCTCCAGATGGCGAGAGAGAATAGCTTCGTCATCCTGACCATTGTCTACATCCACTTTAGGGCACCACACTCAGTTCAGGGATAAAAAGCAAAATTATTGGGCAGCACCTGCAAAGAATTATAAATTTCAACAATGACTTAAAGCCCCTAACAAAACAGAAAGGTTCAGAAATTACCTCTCACATCATTTTTTTGTTTTTAATCAATATGTGTGAAATGGTGGAAATACACTTTCAAAGAAAAATTGAGTAACTACAGTGGCCTAGCAGGAAGTAATCCAAATGGTGAGGAAAAAATCAGTGTCATGTAATGAATAAGTGAAGGAACATAGAATGTTTAAAATAGTAAAATAGGAAACATGCTTCAGGTTTTTTGTTTGCTTGTTTGTTTTTTGTTTTTAATAAAGTTATCAAGCATCTGTAGTTGACCAGTGGCATGCTTCTCAGGTGGAAAAACAGTTCAAATGTCTCCATACTGCAGGGAGTAGTATGCAGCTGCATTTAATACCAGTGCTTTCTATCCTTCCCCCATTCTCCTCTTCTCTGCCATGCCCTTTCCACACCTTTCTAATGATAGAGCTGTTGCCTAAGGGAATCTCAGTGACTGAATCTCAGTGACTGAAAATACTCACCCAGTGACTGACCAACATTTCCGACAGTTTGCAGAAAAACATATGTTTGAATTAATGGGGTCCTGGACTGGAAGACCTCCAACAACTCTTCAAAATCCAAAATTATACAACCAGAGCTATCCTGGTATAATAGACTCCCCAAGCTCCTATGGGCCAGTGCATCTTGATGTATGTATCTCATTTTCAAATGTTTTAGATACATTTTCTTCACAGAGAAATTTTAGATCACTAATTTCTTTCTAATCACTAGCACAGCTGTTAAGAATAAAACAAGGAGATCTTCCTCAGCTTTCCATTCACCACAAATTTTATTAATGACTTTTGAGCCTCAGGTTTGTTTTGTTTTGTTACTTGTATATACTGGTTTATTGAGCCAAGTGTTTTCTTACAGTGCAGGTATCCCTTGGAAGTTCCAAAGTCAAAGGAAAGACTCAAACTTTACTGGAAAGAAGGCAACAGTGTGAGGGATATCTGGAGGACAATGAGGTTGAAGGACTCTTTCCAATGTCATGTTTGTGTGTTTCCAATGTCAGTTGCACATGTGGAAAGGATCATAGATAGTGGCTGCTGGCCCCTCCCCCTTTATACTCTCACAATTTTTAATAGTTGACAGTAAATAAAGGGACAACTATTTGTCCATAAATCCAAAATCTTCAACTTCAGGTGGTAGGGAGTGAAAGGAGTCCATACAAATGGGACAGAAAAAAGAAAGTGACTCTGAAGAGGTCATGCAGAGGGCACAGGAGGGTTTCCTGGCTTGACAAATGCCACCCCACAATGGGCCGGCTGAATTTTGAAGTGTATTTTCAGGGGTATCAGAAAAGAGCCTTTTAAATCTTTGTAACAGAAGGCCACTTTATTGACACCCTACCCACAGAGCTGTCAACATCCCCTGCCAACTAGGGCCTTGCTTCTTCTAGTTAGAGGCAGGTGAAGTGGGGAGAGAGAAGTAAATAAAGCTCCAAACAGAGGGAACAGAGAGGAAGGAGCCACCTATGTCCTTCAACTATCTCCCCCACTCCACCCTTGTCCCCTTGTCACTGTTCTGTGGATAGGATTATAGAAGATCAGCATCTGAAGGATAGGATTATAGAAGATCAGCATCTGAAGGCCATATTAAGATATCAGGGGCTTCTCAATCTCTAGAAATTTCCCCAAGGAAGATGAAACACATTTACTCATTCCAAGATCTTCACTAAATTCTTAGGCCCCACAGCTTCTTTGTGACAAAGAGAGTTAAATGAGAGACAAAAGTTCAGAGGGAGAATTGGAGAGACCCTCGTTAGTAGAGGGTTTACTCTTTCAGGTGGTAGAAAGACCTGGCTGGCCCAGTCCCTGTGGAATTTTCTGGGGGCTTGCTCTGGTGCCTGCTTTCAACTCTGCTTCTGATGTTAGTCTGAACAATGGAAACAATTCCTTTCCATGATTAAAATCTTCCACCCTCTAAAATTAGTCCCAGGAAATTAGAACACCAGTAATTGTAGGAGGCTATACAATCCCAACAATTTAAAGCGGAGTCATTTACGGAAATCACCAAGGCAAAGTCCTTAGAAGGTATTTCCTCACTAGTTTTTGTCCTATAACTTAAGGCCACTAAAGGGTCATCAAATCTGAATGGCTCTCAGCCTCTGAGCTATTAAATTCATTCCAGTTAAGAGATAATATGAAATTGTTAGCAAAGAGAAGTAGTGGCCTTTCTTCAAACAAAGAGAGGTAGATTAATGTGTACTGTGATGTGATGTTTGTGTGTATGTGTGTGTATGTGCTTAATTAGGGATTTAAGACTTGAAGTCTTTTACTTTTAAGTTTTCTTTGTAATCTATTTTATCACAAATAGACAATTCATAGATTCTCCTTTTCTCTCTGACCATGATGAAAACATAATGCATAAGAGTTTTATATAGCAATATATGTGCAAATGATGGACTCTAGTAAAATAACATGACAATTACCTTTGCAAATGAGCTAACAGCTCACCAACTCAATAAAAAAATATGTTTCTGCATATTAATTGTACATGCTTTTGACTGCATGTAAAAATGTACATGCTTTTGACTGCTTTTGACTTTTTCTTGGAAAACACTATGTTTTTCTTTTGTGTATTTTCTCTGGCTAAATAAGTAAATAAATAGGACTAGTGAAAATGGCTGTGAGCTGAAAAAAGGGCAGCTGAGTGAACTCTGAAACCAGGAAAATGAATATAAGAAAGTGAAAATCAAAATCAACAAAAAACTATGAACCAGAGACACTTTTTGGGGGGTGGGGGGCGGGAGGGGAAGGATTGGGGTCAGAATGGGGCGTTTGCAATTGTATGGGGGAATATAAAAATAAAATTTAATATTAAAAAAAAAACTATTTATCCTATTTAAACTGTCAAAAAAAAAAAAAAAAAAAAGAGTCATTGGAGGGCCTCCCCGGTGGCACAGCGGTTGAGCACTGGGCTGCGAAGCTGCCCACAGCCTCTGCAGCGCTGGTTCAATCCCCTGCCACCGGCGAGGGTCCCACATGTTGCGCAGACCTCTCCTGCCACCCGCTGCTCCCCTCAGCAGTGTACTTCGGTCCTTCTGCCTGTTCTGCTCCCTGCTCTGGCTCTGGTGAGTTCTCTCACCCTCCCGCACGTCTGACTGTACCCAGCACTTGTATAAATAAATAAATAAATCTTAAAAAAAAAAAGAAAAAGAAAGAAAAGAAACAAGCCTTTAAAAAAAAAAAAAAAAAAAAGAGAGAGAGAGAGTTATTGATTGGACCCAAAGCTTGTGCCCTGTTTGATTCAGTGAGGTGGTGGAGTCCCAGCCGGGTCAGCAAGGCCTCAGATATCAAAGCATCAGAATAGAAGACACAGTTAATGTGTGAACTTAAAGCTTTAGTTGTTTAACTGGGGAAATGAAAAAGAAACAAAGGCGCAAAGCCGAGCTAAACACTCAGTCAGGGCTCTGAGCCAGGGCTTACAAGCGGGATCAGGGACTCTTGGGGCAGGAGACATCAGGCCTCACTCCTAACAACAAAGAGGAGTCAGTCTAGAAAAGAAGCAGCAACGAAGGGAAAAAGAGGTGATAGAACAATCAGGTAGATGAAATTGTTCAAGTTTGCTAGAAACCTGAGTTTGTAAGGAAAATGAGAGAGATAAGGTTAGAAGTCTGTGATTTCAAATTATGAAGAGTTGGGTTGCCTGGCTTGGAAGGCAAAAACTTGGCTTGATCCTGAAAGTAAGAGCAACCTTAGAAGGAGGTTAAGGATGTGGGTGAAGGATGGGCCAAGAATTGCATTTTGAAAGATAATTTGTAAGGGAATAGCAAAAACAGACATCAAAGTTAAGACTGTCACACAGTCCAGTGTGAGGCGGTGGTGGTAGTGATGGAGAGAAAGAATAGACACATTCTAGCAACATAAATGGGGCATAACCACAGGACCTGTGAGGTTTGAACATGGAGGTAAAGGCAGAGGGTCGAGTGAAGGATGACCCCTAGGTTCCCATGAGACAAAATGGTGGAGAGTTCAGTTGCAATCAGGAATGCTAAGAAGGAGGCAGACAGATCCTGAAATATGAGCCTCTCCTCTTAGACTATGTACAAAATAATTATGAGTATCCAGGTCACTGGGCTGATGTTTGCCTGAGAACATCATTACAAAGACAGGTGAGATAAGAGCTGTGAAAATGCCTTATAAAACTGCAGAACACTGTTTTTTGCACTTATTATCATTATTGCACCTGTCCGGTCTAGGCCTCTGTGTGCAAAGAGCAAGGGACTCCACAGTTGCCCTAGCAGTACGTCCTACAGAATAACCTTGGCATGTGCAGGAAAGTCTCTGTAACCACTGGCAGCTGTTCCTATCATCCCTAGCAACAGAACTCTAGACTTATTATGGCATTGGACTCCATTAAAGAATCATACTCTCCAAGTTCCTAGGAAGCTAGGTGCAAATTCTGGCTCATGAAATATAAGCAGTAGGTAGAACTTCCAGAAATATGCCTTAAAGGGAGAAGATATGATATTCTTCATTCCTTCATTCAGACTTCTGATCAGAACTCAGATGGATGGCTGGGGTTCCTACAGCCACTTTAGACTATGAGAAGATTTATAAGCCTTGGGAAAATAAAACATGTTCCCTTGTCTGTTATGTTACCTCATAGCCATGGGATCCTTTATCTGGGCCCATTTACACAAGGAAATGAAATTTTCATCTTCTACTTTACTTATTGTTTTTAAGGTTTTTGTTGACTCATGACCAAATCTAACCTGAAGAGACATCAGATATCCTAGCAACTATCAGTAATTTATCTCTCAATACAAGTAACTCTGAAAGAGTGAAGTGTGCTATGTATTCATAAGAATGTCAATAACTTTTATTTTTTTAATTATATTTATTTATTTATTTGTTTGTTTGTTTGTTTATTTATTTATTTATTTATGTAAGCAGTGGGTACAGTCAGAAGAGCAGGAGGGTGAGAGAATTCACCAGAGCCAGAGTGGAGAACAGAACAGGCAGACTGATGAAGTACACTGCTGAGGGGAGCAGCGGGCGGCAGGAGAGGTCTGTGCGCCATGTGGGACCCTCGCCTGGCTGCCGGGGATCAAACTGGCCCTGCAGAGGCTGCGGGCAGCTTTGCAACCCAGCGCTCAACCGTTGCGCCACCAGGGAGACCCTCAATAACTTTTAAAGGGGAAAAACGAAGGAAAAACCAAATCTAACTTTTAAAAATTTGTTCAATTTATTTTGTCAGAATTTTCTAAGATGAAATAAATGTTTTTTGAAATTTCTTCTAAAAAATAATGGTAAATATTGGACTTTCACACTAAAACAAAATATTAAATTTCTTTTTAAAAGACTTTTAAGTGCAAAATTAATTATTTGATATATATTTTTTTAATTCAGCTCAATATAAAAGTGTTTCAGAGCATACCTGCAGGGAAATAGGAAAAAACAACGGTATATCCCTGTATCTCCTTAAAAAACATTGGATGAATTTCTCTTGCCTTCTCTTCTCACAAAATGCTTTCTGAACTAAAACAGTATGGGAAATTGGTCTGAAGTATGTGATATTGCTATAGCTGAGAAGGAAAAAAAAAGTTGTAAATAAAGTGCAAGGTTGGGTCTCCCTGGTGGCACAGGGGTTAAAGACAGCCATATCAAGCTATCGACAGCCACTGCAGCAGGAGTTTGACCCCCAGCGGCCAGGGAGATACCCACATGGCACAGCAGACCTCTCCTGTCTCGCCCGCTGCCCCCTCAGCAGTGTACTTCATTAGATCCTCCTGTTCTGCTCCCTACTCTTGCTGGTGAATCCTCTTACCCCCTACACCTCTGGCTTACACCCCAGTCTTGGAAGCCTATTAGAGAATGGTGGGATATTAGGGGACTTTGGTGTTGTCCAGCTGTTAGAAGGTGTGAGTGGAGATCTCTGAATCACATTTTAGTAAACCAACATCACCTCCACAAAAATAGTAGAGTTAATTAAAAAAAAAATGCCTTGTGAAGATGCGAAGGCCGAGTATCTATTATTTAAATCTTCATTATCTGAAGAGCTTACATGTTAAATAAGATTCCTGGATGGGATTCATAACCAAAAAAAAAAAAAAAAAAAAAAGATTATGAAGCAGACAAGAATAGTTTGTCATCTTGAGCACATTATTTACTCTGACATTTGTCTCTTCCATAGCCTTCTGTATATGCTCAAGATGACAAACTGTTCTTGTCTGCTTCATAATCTCACCTCTGGCTCCTCTATGTTTATTAACATCACCTGATTTCTACATTAGGAGGGAAACATGTAGCCATCAGTGGGGACAACCACTGTCTCCAGGTGCCAGGTAGACACTTCTTTCTCCATCTCTACCCTCTTTTCAGTCCCCATTTGCTCCTTTTACTCAAGAGAAGCCATTTCTCTCCCAGGCTCAGATGGGCATACACCCGTGTCTTGGAATCTCTCTATGCTCTAATTTTCCCCTGAAAGTCTTTCCATTTTTTAGGTCTTTGCTGTCTTAACGATTACCCCAGTTCTCAAACAGTTACCAATTCATTCTCTTTCTATATCTTTCTCTCTTGCTGCCTCTGCCTCTGCACACTTAAGCTTTTTTTAAAGATCTCTATATCTATTGTCTTCATTTCCTAGTTTCCTCTTACTTTGCCACCTACTCCAGTCTGGCCCTGCCCTCATTGTGGTCATGAAACAATTCCCACTGAGGTTATGACTAAGTTTATGTGGTTAAACACAATAGACGATTTTTAGCAGTGCTCCTTTGACTGATAATGCTCCCCGGTCTCAGTTGACCATGATTTCAGGCATTTCTCCATCCCCCTCAATGTTCCTTCATTGAATTATTTCCAAATTCATCATCTTCAACCTGAACATTTCATACTGAAGTTCCTTAATTGTGAAGTCTTATCCCCTCTATATGTGTGCCTCTATTTTTATGCCCTAAATTCTACCCATGGGTAGGTTAAAGTCATATTAACTTCTGCAGCTCATCCTCCTCCACTGTTATATGCTCGGTTAGCTTCAATTCCACAGGCACTGCCCCTGGATTTGTGATTGCCAACTCCCACCACTGCAACAACCAGCACTTCTTCTGGCATTACTTGTGGGCAGAAGTCCACTACCACCATAATTACCCAGGCCAAGACACAGGAGCCAGCCTTCCAACTTCTTTCACATTTCCATCTTCAACTCAATCAGATCCGACAATCTCTCATCCAAAATATTTATTAATTCTATATACTATCTTACCACAACCCCCAGGATTTTACTAGCTACCAATGTCTTTGTGGATCTTCCCCCACACACGATGTCACCAACACTAGCTATTATTGCAGACATTCAACCTGTTCTTGAGCCAGAAAGAGTCTTGTGAAATGCAATTCTCATCATGCCATATTTTGGGATTGGGACTCCCTGAGTCCCTCCAAAATCCTTCACTATTTGCATGTCTCACCTAGAATGATGTCAAAACCCCTGAATATACCTTCAAGATGCTACATAAACAAGTGACAATCTGTCCTTCCCTGCCTTGGGTCCTAGCAATCAGGTCTAAGACACAGACCTTTATAATACTTGCATGGATTTATTATATTTTATTCACTTTAAAAGCAATAATAACATTAACTTTCTTTTATATGTGAAGCAAATACTTGCTACATTTGGATGTGTAAGAAATGAAGTAGCAATGTTTGCTGCAACCTCACAGAAGATCAAAAATAACCCTAAGGGTATGTCTTCCTCAGCAAGGAATGTGACATGCTTTTGGCTGCACCTGGTCAGCCCTCCTCGGAGAAGGCCTTGTCCTGAGGTTGAAAGCTATAGTCTGCAGAGCATCTCAAAGCCTGCAACCTGAAAAACTGAGTTTTAGAAATAACCACCTTTTACAGGTAGGAAATAGCAGGCATCGTTTTTGATAAAGGTACTGAAATTTCAGCAAAGTGGCACTACAGGGTTCCTCTCTGAAATTTAGTGTATTTTATTCAAAGCAGGCTATAGAAATAGGGTTGGAATTGATTGCCACCAATCCTAATTTTAGCTCAGATGTATTCAATGTAGCTGAATAGGTACATTTCTCATTATTTTATTTCCCTCTCAAGCATTTTTGTTCACTTAGTGCTAGTGATTTTATTTCTCTATTTCATGTAGAATGTGAGGCTGCCAGAACCTGCCATTCTTCTGCCACATCACATGTTACCCATTAGTTACCTTCCCTTGTCTTGGTTGAAATTTGGTCCCAGTCAGTGGGCAGGTACAGGCTCAAGAAGGAGAGAATTAATGAAGAGCAGAGACTGGATGGCTAAACAGCTCCCCTTTTGTCTCTGACAGCAGAACAGAACAGGAACAGGTACAGTGTGTGGGCTGATGGAGCCTGAATTTAAATACCTCTCTTATCTCAGACTTTTCATTGAATATATTCAAAGAGCTGAGACCAGCTTCTCTCACTCCTCCTCCTCAACAGTTGTTGATCCCTTAACAACCGACAAGGACACAACAGACATCCTGCAATCTCAAACCACAGAGGGGACTCTGGGGTAGACTGAAGTTCTCTACCAAACAATAGACATACATCTGAAAACAGCCATTATAAGCATCGTGATAAACATTGTGGCTGTCAAGCATCACTGTGTGTTCTCTGCTCAGCCACCTTAGCATGCAATGGTCGACAGTCCCAGGTAAACAAGGTCCAAAGACATCGATTGCTGCACAGTTCAGTAATATGTGCCTGCTCCTCCATTTCCCAGTGAGGAGTGAAGGAGGAAGTATGAGCTGGAAACATTGATTCTCTTCTCCAAGTTGCATTAGAACTGGAGGGCACTGGAGCTCTTCTGACGGAGTCCTAGCGATGGTTCTAACACTCTTTGCCTTCTGATATGACTCAGGTCCCCTTCATGTTTGTATATGACTTTGTTGTCTCATGGCCAAGCACAGCTTTGAAGTCAAATTGTCTGGTTTGAATGTGAGCCCTGCCCATTAATAGTTCTGTGATCCTCACTTTGCCACTCTGAACTTCATTTCCTATGGGTAAAGTGAGAAAAAAAATTTGCATGAATTGTGTGAAGAATAAATGAAGCAATGTCTGAAAAGCAATTTGCATATTGCCTACAAAACAATAAATTAAATTGCATTAAGTAAATTCAAAACAAAATTCTAAACTTCAATATCCTTACCTTAAGGATAACATTTATTTGACACCAACCGTGTGCCAAGCACTACTCTAGTTTCTTGGGGAAAATTAACTGGTTTTCTAATAAACGCTTAACTGGGCCATTCTAGCAGGGGGAGAGAAGGCTTGATTAGTAGCGTGTGCCTCTTACTATGGTTTAACTCCCACTATGGCCAGTTTCAAACTACCAACAAGACAGATAATTGGTGGGGCCTCCCTGGTGGTGCAAGGTGTTAAGTTAACACTCGATAGTTAACACTATCAAGCTATAGCCAGCCACTGGTGCATGAGTTCAATCCCCGGCCAGGGAGCTGACGCACATGGAGCAGCAGACCTCTCTTTTCTCACCGACTGCTCCCTTCAGCAGTGTATTTTGGTCAATCTGCCTGTTCTGCTCCCCAATCTGTCTGTTGAATCCTCTCACCCCCTTCATCTCTGGCCTATACCCCAGCCTGTATGCATAAATAAATAAATATTTTAAAAAAAAAGATAGATAATTGGGGACTAGAACCCCACAGCTGACTCTGGTTCCCACACAGCACTGGACCTATCAATGGATAAATTATCACTATTGCATCCCTACCCTCATGAAACTTCCTTGATGCCACTGTTTTTTTGCAAATAGAATGTTACCCAATACCCCTTCCTCACCAAATATCTCTACAAGGAAGTTTTCAATAACAACAATTTTTAAAATTAAAATATAATTTTATTATTTCTGTTATCATTACTACATTGTCTTCTTTGGTTTTCTTAATGTTTTGGGCTCTTGCCCACTTCACTTATAAATTAAGGGAAAACACTTATTTAAAAATAAAAACAAAACCACCAATAAAATAGAACACATACTCCTGCAAAACTGTAGATTACTTACTCACTTTATTCTGTTCTTGCTTAAAGCAAAGGGTAGCCTACTCTGAAGGAGGGAGGGCCTGTCTTGGTTTTCGTTCTGGCAGGGGCTTGGGGGCACAATTGCACTATGAAATAAGCTCTCTTGGTTGAGGGGAGAGAGAGGACAAAAGAGAATGAGAAGCTTTTTTTTTTTTCTTCCCCTTGAGCCTTTACAGTTAACTTGCTAATGTGTGACACGATGCATAGGAGACCTCCCCTGGAATGATCTTCCTAGTTTCTGGGTATGTAAAGATGAGAGATACTATAAGGCCAATGATGGTAAAGTTTTACAACTCCTTGGACACAGCTCTATGACTATACTAAATATTTCCTGGACTTTCTTTTTTAAGATGAAGCAATAAATATAACAGAAAAAAAAAATGAAGATTTTAAAAGAGACCAGAGGGATTGTTGGTTAGCTGTCAGTGAAATCCTGGGATTACAAGGATTATCTGGTTCAATAGGATATGTATTTTTTTTCTTTGACTATGCTATCTTACAACTTTGTAGAGATACAAGTTAACTTATAGAAAAGTGACAGTTATGCAAATAATTCTACCTAGGGAGATATATGCTGTGTCCCATGGAAAAGAGTTGACTCTCACCCTGTGGAAATAGACTGATATTGCCCATTGACATTCATTTATAAATCCTTATCTGCTATAATTGAGTAGTTTTTTGAGTTCTCTTTTGAAGCATATATTGTTGGCTTCTTCATAAATTACATTAAACATTTTTGACATGTGTTGATTTAATAATTTATGGGGATCATGATTACCTTTTTATATCCTTTAATATAATATCATCAACCATCATCATCATCATCACTTCTCTTTTATTCATTTATTCATTCAACAAATATTGGGGATAGAGCTCAGTAGTGGAGCATTTGGTTGCAATTAAAATATATTATTGAGTGATCAATGACTACCAGGTACTGTAGACTCCCTTGATTTCTACAGTACATCAGCAGTGTAGAAGTTAGAATTTGATATTGTCTCAGTGTTTTGAGCACAGTTGTTTTTCCTAAATAACCACATTGTTCAGATACAAGCATGACCTCTGGTCATTCAACTGATAATCAGAAAGTGCTACTTTCTTTTCATTCCCAAAAGGTACAAAGAGTTGAGAAATACACAAAATGTTTCATCATCATTTCACTTTTCCTAACCTAGCCCATTTTCTTAAGCAATGTGCTCATTTGTACAGCCTACCCTAACCCACAGGGAAACTGTTGCTCTTTGGGCAGGTCTTGTACAAATGAGCATATTGAGAGCACTAATTTTTTTTTTTTTTTTTTTTTTAAAGATTTATTTTATTTATTTATTTATACAAGCACTGGGTACAGTCAGAAGCGGGGGAGGGTGAGAGAATTCACCAGAGCCAGAGCGGGGAGCAGAGCAGGCAGAAGGACCGAAGTACACTGCTGAGGGGAGCAGCGGGCGGCAGGAGAGGTCTGCGCGCCATGTGGGACCCTCCTCCGGTGGCCGGGGAGCAGCCGGGGATCGAACCGGCGCTGCAGAGGCTGCGGGCAGCTTCGCAACCCAGCGCTCAACCGCTGCGCCATCGGGGAAGCCCGAGAGCACTAATTTTTTTTAAATAAAAGTCATACCGCGGGGTCACTAGTGTGCTCAGTCTCTTAAGAGTTCACATTTATATACAAGTTAAAAGAAAATACACATTACAGTAGAACCAATGACAGTACATTCAGTATAGCTTTGATTCCATTGTCAACTTAGATTATAAAGGTGAACTGAAATTAGCCCAACTTGCTTTTGCCACTCAACTTCCTCAAAATGGGAAAACCAAGGGTGCAGAGGGGGGTATTGGCCTCAAAATAAGTCTTTCCACCCATTAGACTACAGCTTTATTTGAAGGGTCTCTGTGGTTTCCACGTCTGGAAGAAATCAGCTGATCCATCAGCTCCCAGACTTAAAGACCTTGTAACCTAGGGGAGGCAGAGGGCCCTCAGGATAGTTGCTGTAGCCTGAGAGATTACAGGTAGGACACTGCCTTCAGACAACACCCTAAATATACTTTGAACATCACCTGAAAAATCCTGACCTTCTAGGGATTGTAAACACTCACAATGGTGTTTTATTTTGGTTTTAATTCAAAGGTGGGTATGCTACAGCTGCACAGTTAGGAACCGCCTAAGAAAATAAATACTCGTTAGAGGCGATTCAATGCAGTTAATGGCAGTGGGCAGAGGCTGGAGGGCAGTAGCTTTTAACAAGTTTCATTTGAAAGACTAACTCAGTGTGGTTGTCACGACAGTTGTGTTTGTGGCTGGGGTTGTATTGCTAACAGATGGGCAGCTGGCAGCCTTTTCTAATTCATGCAGACACTCTACAGAAGGAGTGACCAGGCTAAGTGATTGCAACGTTAACCTTACACAAACTGTTCTCCCCCGTGTTCATAAACAGAACATTTTAGAGCAGTTCTGGTCAAAATACTAGCAGAAATATTCAGTCGACCCTCCCTTTTCATCTCTGTTCACCCTTTGAGAATTCATTAAAAAAAAAAAAAATCTTTGTAGACAATTACTGGCTGATAAAAAAGGGTGGAGTGAGGAATATTTTCAAATGGCCTTATTTGCAAATACCCTCTACCTACCATGTTAAAATCTCCATGAAAGGAAAATAAGCCCAGAGAACCCTTATGGTGGCAATTTAATATTTAGGGAAGTCAGTGTCAGAAGAGTACTTTCCATCCCACCCTTGATTTGATGAGATCAGCTTTAGAAAATTGTTCTGTACTTAAAAAACAAAACAAAACAAAACAAAAAACCTGTGGAAAAGAAGCTCAGAATTTCATATTTAGACACCGATTTTGCTTTTAAGGAAGTAAAACTTTTTGAACTTTGCTGTGTTTTAAAACAGAACATTATGACACATGGAGACATACACCCAAACAGAATCAGTCAGCCAGCAGTGGAAACAGAGCAGGGAACACCCAGGAATGCACTTCTGGGAACTCCTGCTACACCCGCATGCAAATCATTTAGCAGCAGAGCAGGCTGAGTTCCCAGAGAAAATGATTCCATTTCTGTGGGGGCTTTACCTTCACACCAAGGTAATTGACCACATGCCTCTCCTCCCAGACCACCACCGCACTAGGCCAGCATTTAGTTAATCCTCTATAATTACAAAAAGAAAATGATTATGGAACATTGAGTATATGTTCTTAGTGAATCTCTGTGGGTTGATAATAATCATTCCTTCTATTTTCCTTTTTAAATAGTTTTGTGTAATTTGTAGAATGACAATACAGACCATTGGAACAAATGACTTTTCAAATAGTTCCCAAGTACTCCACCTACATTTTCAAAGACCAAATAGCTGCTCCCAAAGAATTTGGTCAACTTAACCATTTCTCAAAATGAAATTTTAAAGGATTTCTCCTTCAGTGCAGACAGATGACGTCCCAAGCCAGCAAACTGGCAAATAATGAGATTTCCTGAGAAATCTATCAGTGAGTGTTGTTTTTTAAATCAGTTACAATAGAAAATTTATGCTAGCCAAAAGGGGGGAAAATCAATCATTTTATTTCCACATATAGCTTAAGGTATTTTTAAATATTTGCCAATAAAAATAAAGTTTGAGTTATGGTAAATGAACATTTTAAAGTTTACCACTGTCATCTATGTATGGCAATTTCCCTGCTTCCATATGCTACCTTGTGATGATGTTCAACAGCATACAAGACACCGGATACTAACCAGGTGGGGATCTAAGGCCAAGGCTGTTTCTGAAACTAGGAGAGGAGAATTGTTGAGATCCAAATTGACTTATTTTTTTTAAAGATTTATTTTTTATTGATTTATGCATACAAGAACTGGGGTGTCGGCCAGAAGTGTGTGTGTGTGTGGAGGGGATGACCAGGGAGGCCTCAACTTACATTTTTTTAAGTCTAATTCATGGATAGCAACTCTGGGTAGCCGCAGTTCAGAATCAGGGGGATGAGGTCAGGTTCCTGTGCCCTGGCTCCCTGACTGTACGGGTCACCTGTGGGTGGCACAGTATTCGCAAGGTGTTCTACCCACATCCCTTTCCTCTCTTATTGATAATAGCACAATAGTTTCTGGAAACATGTACTTGACTGCTTTGCATGGTTTCTCTGGACCATGTCTATGCTTTTTAAATATCATTTTAATAAATCATCCTTAAATTATCCTAACTTGAACATGCCACCTATTTTCTGCAGAGACCCAGAGTGATGCAGGCCCAACACTTATTCTTAGCCTGGGCCCCAGGCACTCCCAAATGATCCATTGCTGAAGTCTATTTCTGTAGAGTAGGTTTCCTCTGTAATGCTCTGTAAATCATTCGATGTATTGAAAACACTGTTCTCTGGCAGGGTACTTAGACTTCACCAGATTAGCGAAGAAGCCCATGGCAGTGAAGAAGGAGAAACAAAGTGAAAAAATAATACCTTTGTTCCCTCTCAACTGCTCTATACAGAAAGAAATAGTAAGGCATGGAATTCATGGTACCTGTGGGGAGATTTGAGATTTCTTTCTCCTTCATGTGACCTTCTCAGTATGTCTCTACATATAAAACCCCTCATTCTGCCTTAAGATAAAGGATAACAATAGGAGGATTATTTTCCCAGGCATCAAGAGAAGTCCTACTTCCCTTGGGACAAGACCTAGCATCTCTTTTTACTTAGTTTTCTCTCTGGGTCATCTCTGTTTCTGCCTTCTTCGCCTGTGTGTGTGTGTGTATGTGTGTGTGTTTGAATAAAGAAGAAAGAAGTACAAATTCTGGGCATGACCACTCCCACCAGGAAGCAAGCCTGGGCATTCTTCATCTCCACTCCTTGACTTGTTTCTCTTCCTCCAAGGAGTCTGGATACTTTCAGTAAATGAGCACTTCAACTCTTTCTCCTTTTTCAAAGCTATTTTCTCTAATATGGCTAAGGTTTGTACCCTGGTTTCTTAAACCCCTTCCCTAGTCAAGAAGAAACATCTAACACAACTTATGAAGCAATCCACAGCCACTGCAGCAAGAGTTTGATCCCCGGCCAGCCAGGGAGCAACCCACACGGCACAGGAGACCTCTCTTGTCTCACTTGCTGCTCGTCTCAGCTGTGTATTTCAGTCAATCTGCCTGTTTTGTTTCCCACTCTGTCTCTGGTGAAGCTTTTCAACCCCCAGTTCTCTGGCTTATACCCCAGTTCTTATATGCATAAATAAATCTTAAAAAAAAAAGAAGAAATGTCTAACCATTTTATTTTCCTCAGTTGCACTTGCTCTCTGTTCTTCTCTAGCTTTTTCTGTAGGTTAGTCTACTACCTTTCTGTGCATTAGAATGGAAAGGTTGCAGAGAAGGTAGATGTGGGAGGTGGCTGTGGACAGATAGTACCTGTGTGCTGTTCTTGTTCAGATTCTGTTCTCTGGAGAACTTACCTCTCTGGTTAAAGTTAGTAGTGTTGCCTGGCAACAGAAATCTTTGTTAACATGAAAAGTAAAATGTCTTTGCCATTTCTCTATACAGGTACCTGGCTAGATAGGTTGTCTGAGCAGAGGGAGTGTTGAGTGGCTGAAGATTCTTTTGTCAAATATCACTCAAAATTATACTCAGGACTCCCCTGGTGGCGCAGGTGGTTGAGCACAGTGCTGTGATGCTGCCCGCAGCCTCTGCAGTGCCGGTTCCATCCCAGCTGGCCGGCGAGGGTCCCACATAGCACTGCAGACCTCTCCTGTCTTGTTCGCTGCTCCCCTCCACAGCATATTTCATCAGTCTGCCTGTTCTGTTCCCTGCTCTGTCTCTGGTGAATCCTCTCACCCTCCCACACATCTGGCCTGTACCCCAGTTCTTGTATAAATAAATAAATAAATCTTAAAAAAACAAAAAAAAAATATACTCACAGTTTTTTCCTTAATAAGCATATGGTTCACGATGATTTTTTTCTGTTATTAAGAATTGATCATTAGGGGTCTCCCTAGTGGTACAGGCAGTTGAGTGCAGCACTGTGAAGCTGTCTGCAGCCTCTGCAGTGCAGGTTCGATCCCGGCCAGCCAGGGAGATACCCACATAGCACAGAAGACCTCTCCTGTCTCGCCTACTGCTCCCCTCAGCAGTATATTTCAGTCTGCCTGTTCTGTTCCCCACTCTGTCTCTGGTGAATCCTCTCACCCTCCCACACTTTTGGCCTGTACCCTGGTTCTTGTATGCATGAATAAATTAATCTTTAAAAAAAAAGAACTGATCATTAAACTGATCAAGTAATTACTTCCAAATAAACAGATGAGCTAAAATTTATAGCACATAAAGTAAATATAGTTATAAATCTGAACAATAATTTTCACAGACTCTTGTTGAGAACATTGATGAGAAAACAAAAAAATAATATCTCAAGTGTTAGGACAAGATTGTACAGAACTATGACTGAGCTTAGGTAGAGACTTCTAATGGACAATCAAGGAAAATAATAGATAATATGCAAGATTGAACTATCAGTTATTGAACCAGTTCTGACTGAAAAACAGCTGTATGGGTAGTATGATTTTTTAAGAAAAAATATCAAAAAAGTTTAAAAGACTCAGGTGAACAAAGACAATAGAAAAATGAAACTTGGAACATAAAAGGCAGAATGAGAAAAGGTTTGACAACTAAAGACCAATTTGAAGGAGGGATAGATGATTTCTTTGTCAAAATATGAAACATGGGAGCACAGAACAAATCCGACAAGCCTGTATTGTCATACTCCATGTAAAAAACAAGCAAACAAATTTATAGTAACTGTCTCACAAAAGGTTTACTCTTCTTATCTTTTGCTTACGTGGAGCTAAATTACTTGTTTAGAATGTTCTAAGGACTAACCTACTATTAATTATAAGAATTTTTGTACAAAATCTCCCCTAATAAGTGGGGAGAAAATCATAATAAAAGTAATATTTTAATAGAGTAGCTATTAAAAGAAACAAGTTTGTCAACTGATGACTATTTCAAAAAAAGAACATTTTTTTTGAAAATATGAGTTAGTTGGACAGGTGAGAAGAGGGAGACAGTGAGAGGCTCTTTTCTCCTTTAAATGATGGGGAGATAACAGGGACCTGAAGCATTGCTCTTTGTTTTGAATTTCCATCATCCATTAATTTTCTCTTTTTTTTAAAGATTTATTTATTTATTCAAATGAGAACTGGGGTACAGGCCAGAAGTGTGGAGGGTGGGAGGATTCATCAGAGACAGAGAGGGGAGCAAAACAAGCATATTGACTGAAATACACTGCTGAGGGGAGCAGCGGGTAAGTCAGGAGAGGTCTGCTGTGCTATGTGGGTTGCTCCCTGGGCAGGATCGAAATCATGCTGCAGTGGCTGTGAATACCTTCATAGGTTGTGCCTTAACCCCTTGTGCCACCAGGGAGGCCCCATCTATTCATTTTCTTAATGTTAGGTAAGCTACATAATAAACAGCCTATTACAAAGTCTGCAAATTTGTAATTCTAGATACATAGTTGGGTGGACACTTATGTTTGGGTAATGTTTTCATCTAAACTTGTCTGGGTTAGATTCCAACAACGTCAAACTTCTTGTGTGATGTGCATCTGGGCCATCATCAAGATGGAAATTGCCTCAATTCCTTGAAGTCTGGAAAGGGGTCCTCAGGTCACCATTTCCTCTTTTGAGCTACTTGCCACTGGAGTTCACAGCCCTCCATTTCCTCTTGTGTCCTCCCTGATTTCCGGCTTGCTAGTCAATGATGATAATGATAATGATGATGATGATGATGATTAGGAGGAGGAGGAAATTTCCAGAATCTTTTGTCTTTTTTCCCTTGAGTGCTGAGTCTTTAGAACTAATTTCTCCACTCTCTATAAGACCACTATGGTTAGGGTCTTCACAAGATTCCTCTTATCCTCATTTTGGTTGTATAAAGGTTGATTCTACTTCTCAGTCATTCAGCTTAATTTCTGATCATTATTAGCCTTGACACTCAATGCAATAATCTTAGAAAACTTAGATATTAACTCATTCATCCAACAAACACTTACTCACTGGTCATTATGGACCAGACTTTTTGGACTCGGAGTACAATTCCTGACATTGTCTCTGACTTTGAGGAGCTAACCATTAAATTGAAGAAAAGTTTATAAAAAAGAAATGCAATAGAGTAGGGGCTCTTAACCCTCTATTACCTCCCAAGGTTCCAAAGAAAAAGCAGTGAGCAAACTATCTTAGACCTGTGAAGTCAGACTCTCTAGCAAAAAGGGTGGTCCTAGTGTCTCCAGTGTGCAGGTGCAGGAACAACACCACAGGGAGGAAAACAATCTGTGCAAAAGGTGGGTAATCAGAGCAACAAAAACATTGACTGCACACTTAACACCACTCAAAATAAAATTGCAAGAATGGGGAAAATATCTGAATTATTCACCAAGAACCCTTTGTAAACACAATTATTTAATAATTCAAGCATTTTCTTCAAATTGTAATTACTTAAACTATTATCCAAGTAATCAGTTCAATTCTGTAGTTTGGGGCCTCCCTGGTGGCCTAGCAATTAAGTCTCAGACTAGCACCATTATTCCCTGAGTTCCATCCCCCGCCAGGGAGCTAACCCACATATGGCGCAGCAGACCTCTCCTATCTCGCCCACCCACTGCTCTACTCAGCAGTATATTTCACTAAATCTGTCTGTTCTGCTCCCCACCGTGTTTCTGGTGGTGAATCCCCTCATCCACCATACCTCTGGCCTACAACCCAGTTCCTCTATGTAAAAAAAAAAAAAAAAAAAAAAAAAAATCTGTAGTTTAATTTCTATAGTTGATTTTGAATATTTTTTAATCACACCAACTAACAGATTAGGCATTTATCAAAGCATACCATTTACCTGAAATCTAATATAATTAAGAAGCCTTACAGATATAACCATAACTTGATAATGACAATACCAGTTACCCATTATACTGGAGAAATCAGTAAATCTAACATAATTTATTGGAGAGAAGCTTTAACTAAATGCTACACCATTACATTTGCACAGAATTTATCATAGACCCAGTATGTGTTGCAAATTTTAATTTTTTCTCTATTTTCATGTGGATTTGATGATTTCCTCAAACAAGGATATAACTTTATGCTAATTTTATAAAATCATTTAAAATAATATGTCTATCACATTTAATGCAAACATATCTAACTACATAGGATTTAAAAAAAAAGGTAGGTATCCTAGTAATAAAAAGAGTGGGGTGATATTTTAAATCAGCTTGAAATGAAAAATACTAGGGCTCTATATTTCAAGACCTGTTACACTAGCAGAAATTTTTCAAATCTAACACAGATGCACAACTTTATTATACATATATCAGAGAAAGATGAATGTGAACTACATTCATGAACTTAAGAACTCTCACAGAATTCATTTTCAAGGAAGGTAGTCCTTCTCCTGTCTATATGTATTACAGTGATTAAACTTACCAATGATCCACAAAGCTGTGCTTACCTAGTGGTTCAGTAAGAAATGAACCTTCTTCACAGCTTGGTTATCAGTCTCCATGAGGTGGAGTTTGGTCCCCTTTAACTTGATTTCCATCATATCAAAAGCTACTAAAAAGTCAAAGCTACTGAAGGCTTGAACATACAAAAGCCATTACATCATGGCAATGCAAATTTCATAGCCATCTAGGTATTGTATCTGCTTATTCCTAGAAATGTGTTACGTTTTTCAACTATTTTTTCAACTTTAGATTTCTATAAAACTCATCCTGTCTTTCTGTTTTTTTTTTAATTATTTATGCAAAGATGAAGTGGGATGTAGGCCAGAGGTGCAGGGTGGGGGTAAGAGAATACACCAGAGATAGAGTGGGGAGCAAAATAGACAGATTTACTGAAGTACACTGCTAAGCGGAACAGCGGGCGAGACAGGACAGGTCTGCTGCACCATGTAAGGTAGTTCCCTAGCCCGACATTGAATTCATTCCCTAGTAATGATGGTGCTGAGACTTAACCCCTAGGCCACCAGGGAGGTCCCCATATCCACTTTATCTATGCATTCTCATAGAGCATGGTTTGTTTCCCAATATGACAAACCAAGTTACTTTCCTTAATTAAAGTTTACCTCCCTCACAATTACGTGTGAATATGAATACATAAGTGCTTTTACCATTATGGAGAATACATATAATGTCACCTATATATATATGTAAAGTGTTTAGATTTATATAAAGTTTAAATATCTACACAGCACACAGCTTTTTAAATAAGCCATTATTAGCCTAATGTTCCCTGCCAAGTACAGTCAGAGTAATATTTGTGCTCTCAGGAACATCTAGGAATATAATTTGGACCTGCAAGTTGCTGTTTTTCTAAATTCAAAGATAGGAAATTTTATGGGGGTTTACAGCAAAGTAAAAAAAGAAATACAGAAGTAGTAAAACCCTCTATATTGTGAGTCTAACATAAAATTAACTTAAACCAACAAAGATGTCACCTTGATAATGGACATGCCCATGATACTTTCTAGTGACCATCAGCTTCAATTACAGATGTAACTGAAACAGGATAGAGAGATGTTCACAGATAGGGAAGATTTTATCAAGTCAGGTGGCACAAGTGGTTAAGTCTCAGCACTATGAAACTATTGACAACCACTGCAGCACACGTTTGAGCCCCAGCCAGGGAGCTAACCCACATCGCACAACAAACCTCTCTCATCTCGCCCACTGCTCCCCTCAGCAGTGTATTTCTGTCAATTCACCTGTTCTGCTCCCCACTCTGTCTCTGGTGAATCTTCTCACACCCACCCCACCATACATCTGGCCTGCACTCAGTTCCTGAATGCATAAATAAATCCTTAAAAAAAATTTAAATAGAAAATTTACATTGAAACACATTTATGGAATAAACAAAATATCTTTTTTAAAGATTTATTTATGTATACATCCAAGAACTGGGGTACAGGCCAGAGGTGTGGGGGCAGGTAAGAGGATTCACCAGAGACAGGGTGGGGAACAGGACAGGCAGACTGACTGAAATACATTGCTGAGCGGAGCAGCGGGCAAGACAGGAGAGGTCTGCTGCACCATGTGGGTCTCCTCCCAGGCCGGGGATTAACTCACGCTGCAGTGGCAGTGGATAGCTTCATAGTGCACCACCAGGGAGGCCCCAAAATGTTTATGTTTTATACAAAAATGTGCATAACCAACATTGATAAAGAATGCGTGAGGCCCTATAAATCCATCACCTTTGGTACTATAAACAGATCAAAGACGATCCAAAATGATGCAGCAGACCTCTCTCCTATTGCACTTGCTGCTCCCCTGAGCAGTGTATTTCATCAGTCTGCCTATTCTGTGCCCCGCTCTATCTCTGGTGAATCCTCTCACCCTCCCACGCATCTGGCTTATACCCTGGTTCTTGTATAAATAAATAAACAAACAAATAAATAAATAAATCTTCTTTAAAAAAGAAAGAAATAGAAGACACAAAAAAATGGAAAGTTATCCCCTGCTCATGGATTGGAAGAATCAACATTATTAAAATGGCCATCCCACCAAAAGCAATTTACAGAATCAACACTATTCTAATAAAAATATCAATGACATTCGTCAAAGAATTAGAACAAATATTGATGGAATTCATATGGAGCCACAAAAAAACCTCGAATAGCCAAAGCTCCCCTGACTAAAACAAACAAGAATGGAGGTATTATACTCTCAGACTTCAAACTATACTACAAAGTCATAATAATTATTTTATTTTGTTCCAGTGTAGTACTGGAACAAAAAACAGACACATAGACCAATGGAACCGAAGAAAAAGCCCAGAAATAAAGCTGCACATATATGGACAACTAATATTTTACAAAGGAGCAAAGATGGAACAGTTCGTTCAATAAATGGTTTTGGGAAAACTGGACCACTGTAAAAAAAGGAATGAAACTAGACCACTACCACACACCATACACAAAAGTCAACCCAAATGGATAAAAGATTTGAACATAAGACCTGAAACCATAAAATACATCGAAGAAAATATAGTTAAGGGGCTTCCCCGGTTGCGCAGCGGTTGAGCGCTGGGTTGCGAAGCTGCCCGCAGCCTCTGCAGCGCCGGTTCGATCCCCAGCTGCTCCCCGGCCACCAGAGGAGGGTCCCACAGGGCACACAGACCTCTCCTGCCGCCCGCTGCTCCCCTCAGCAGTGTACTTCGGTCCTTCTGCCTGCTCTGCTCCCCGCTCTGGCTCTGGTGAATTCTGTCACCCTCCCGCACTTCTGACTGTACCCAGTGCTTGTATAAATAAATAAATAAATCTTAAAAAAAAAAAAGAAAATATAGTTAAAACACTCAGTAGCATCTTCAAAGATTCATTCCCCAAAGCAAAGAAAGTGAAGGAAAATATAAATATCTGGGATTACATCAAACTAAAAAGCTTCTGTACAGGGTCTCCCTGGTGGCACAAGGGTTTAAATACAACACTGTGAAGCTATCTGCAGCCTCTGCAGCATGAATTCGGTCCCTGGCCACATGGCCAAGGAGCTACACACACGGTGCAGCAGACCTGTCCTGTCTTGCCTGCTGCTCCCCTCAGCAGTGTATTTCAGTCAGCCTGCCTGTTCTGTTCCCACTCTGTCTCTGGTGAATCCTCTCAGCCCCCTGCGCTTCTGGCTTGTACCTCAGTGTTTGTGTGCATAAATAAATAAATCTGAAAGAAGGAAGGAAGGAAGGAAGGAAGGAAGGAAGGAAGGAAGGAAGGAAGGAAGGAAGGAAGGAAGGAAGGAAGGAAGGAAGGAAGGAAGGAAGGAAGGAAGGAAGGAAGGAAGGAAGAAAGAAAGAAAGAAAGAAAGAAAGAAAGAAAGAAAGAAAGAAAGAAAGAAAGAAAGAAAGAAAGAAAGAAAGAAAGAAAGAAAGAAAGAAAGAAAGAAAGAAAGAAAGAGTTTCTGGACAGCAGAAGAGACATTAACCAAAACAAAGAGACATCCTATTGATTGGGAGAAAATATTTGCACTCCATACAACTAATAAGTGACTGATCACAAAGAACACAAAGGAGTCATCAAAAACAAAGTAAACAATCCAGTCAAAAAATGGGCAGAAGAACTCAAAGGACACTTCTCCAAAGAAGAAATGCAAATGGCCAACAGGCATATGAAAAAATGTTAAACACTCCTCATAATCAGGGAAATGCAAATCAAAAATCACAATTCTACCCTGCTGATGTGACTGCAAAGTGGTCCACTCACTATGGAAAGCTGTATGGCAGTTCTTCAGACTCTAAAAATGGAGCTACCATATCACCCAGCAATTCCATTACTAGGGACATACCCAAAGGACACAAAAACTTTAATTAAAAAGAATATCTGTCCCCCTATTGTTATTGCAGCACTATTTATAATAGGTAAGACTTTGAAACAAGCCAAATGCCCCAAAATAGATGACTGGGTCAAGAAGATGTGGTATATATACACATTGGAATACTATTCAGCAATCAAAAAGATAAAGTAATGCCATTCTCAGCAACATGGATGGAGCTAGAAGGGATTATGCTCTGTGAAATAAGTCAGAAGGAAGAAGAAAAATATCAAATGGTTTCACTTATAGAAGGAATATAGGGGAACCAAATAAGGCAGTAGGGAAAAATAATAACAATAAAAAATAACAAAAAAAACCAAAAATAAACGGACAACTATAAATCAGAGATATTCTGAAGGGGAGGAGTAGGGAGAGGGATGAAAAGGACAGAAGGAAGAGCACAGGGAATATGGTGATGGTGCATGGGTAAACTGGTGGAGAAATTCTTTGGGGACTACACCTGAGAAAAGAAAGCAAACATTGTAAAAAAACAATGAAAATGATATAAAACATTAATTAATTAATTAAAATAAAGTTGACTATGTTTTCCATTTTCTCAGATCCCTGAAAAGAACCCTATTAGAAAACAAATTTCAAGACTAAGACTCAAGGTGGACATGTTAGCTTCATTTAGATAGCTAGCTAGTCTCTATGAACAAGAGGGAGAAGGATCCCCTCTACCCAGAGCACACTAGTAAAATGTTGAAATTTCCCCATCTCAGCAGACTTATTTCTATAAAGGTCAAGAAACAGATCGCTGGCTGTGAATGCAGACTGAAGAAGTCTTGGGCACTGAGGAACAAGCTCAAATGTGCAGACACATCCTCACACCCAGATTGCTTTGCCAAATATAGCTTACAAATTTCTCAGTTCTATCCTTACTTTTTCTATTGCTTTAACTTTCTGCTTGACTTTTTGATACAAAAACAAGCAAACCGTTATTGAATTTTCTGACACTATTTTTGACTGAATACCTGTATAGAAATAATGAACACTTTCTTTTTCTCTGAAAGGCTTTCTCCAATGCTCACTCCCCTGTACATGTGTGCATGCACACACACACACACGGGATTTGCTTTTCTGCACACCCATAGAAATTGCTACAATCAACAAGCAGCTCAGCTCCATCTCTGTTTTCCTGCTCAGTGTTCTCCTGAACCATCAACCATTTCTGACTGCTTTCCTAGTCTCCGTCATTTTGTCCAATGACTGGGCAGACATCCAAGATCTTTACCATTTTAGTGGCCCAAGGAGTCTACCAGATAGTGCTCAGACTAAAGGGATGACCTCACAAGGAATTAATTTTTCTTTTTGGGTAGAAATGTTGTGAGTTGGACACAAGAGTGATGTATTTGCTAAGTCAAGCCAATGGTCTGGAGCAATTGAACAAGAGTTGACGTCTCTGACAGCTTTCTGTGGCTCCAGAGAACCTGTTAGGAAAAAAAAAAAAAAAAGATTAAATTTGAGACATGAATTCTACTCTGCATGACTATGTTGAATATGTTGACAGGACAAGTAAGACCTTTAAGACACCAAAGTCAATAAATTCAAAGTTAAGCTTTTCACAGCATTCATAACTCCTGTGTTCGTAGCATTTTCCACTCCTGCAATAGGTGTTAAGTTTACCAGTCGAATGCAAATGCAAAGTGTCGCCAAGGCAGCTACTGAGTTCTCTGACTTTTCTTGACATCAAACCAGGCAGACCTATCATTCTACTCACTATTTAAGCAGCACTGTTAAGTCACTCTATACCCAAAGGGACTCCTCAGTTCACATTGCCTTGACTGGGAAGAAGTGCTAATTTACAAGGTTAACCTCTCCTGGGTAATCCAGGAACTCAATGATTCTACACCCCATTAGAAAGAAGCTCATAATTCCCCAACTCACATACACATGTGACTACAAACCCTCTTGTGTGGATTGTGCTTTATCTCTCGGTGAACACATGGAGAGGTTGCAGTACAAGTGGAATGTATTTGAAGTAGCTAAATTGACTTATTTATAGACCTTTGAAGTTTTATGGACTTTCCGGGTATCATATCAGGCACTGAATTGAGTTTCACCTGAAATATCAGTATTTGGAATTCACAGCTTGTAGCACCATACTTTTAACTGCTTAGTAAATAGTGTTATCTTTTTTACCAATAGTAAGTTGGTAGGTGCTAACATTTCAATGAGCTCCAAAGCATCTTTTTAACAGTTATACACTCACAAACCTAGATACTGAATTCTACCTGATTGATGTAAAGAGATAACACTATTTCTGGTGAAAACAGCCCCCCTCACGCCTCCAGCGAAGTAGCTACAGATTTATACACTAACTGCAATTCTTCCCTTTCAAGCCCTGGCTTTATACCAGGCACACTTGACAGGTGGGATTGAATAAGACAGCAACAGAATGATCCCAAGTTACTAATGTGAGTAAATGAGGCAGGTTTACAGCCAGTACATATGGCATCTTTGACAATAGCAAAACAAGACACTTTCCAACAACCTAAATAAAACAAGTGTCCCGCTGGATATCCCACTTGAAGATACTCCTCCCTGAATGACTACTTCTTCCATAGCCCAAGACTGTGAGTGCAGCTGGCAACATTGCACTGATCCCCAAATCCTGGGACTCTTGTGCAGGCATTACCTGAACATCCAAATACAGGGACACACAAAAGCAAAACAGTTCCAATCAGGCTACATTACTATTAGAATACAGTTCAAAGCTTGTAATCAATAAAGTTAAGGTAAAAACCAGTTCTACAATCTAATACTGTATCACCTGGAGAACACTGCTTTATCTCACTAAGCTTCATCCTTCTCCCATGTGAAAAACTGGCATGATGCTAACAACTAGTATTATGAGTTAATATGCTTAAAGTCCTCCACACACTTGCAGTCACTTGAGTTCAATTATCTAATCTGCTGGGGCATTCCTGGTTCAGAAGACATGACACTGAAGTTCTATCTTTTAACCATTGCCCTCACAAACATACAATCGTAAAAATCATCTTGTTATATTCAGTTTCTCAACCTTTACCTCACAGGAATATGGAAACAGTCATAAGTGAAAATACTTGCAAAAAAATCTATACCACTGCGTTATCTTGGAGAATAATTATATATATATATATATATATATAAACTTAAAACTTAAAACTTCATGAAGTTTTAAGTTGAGACTACCATTAAATTGTGTTAGAAACTGGGTTTACTGAAAGAGGGCAGCCAATAGCCAATGTAAGAAGATAAAAGTAAGTAGAAGATAATAGTAAATTTTCAGGAAAGACCAGCTTGACTTACCTAAGCAAGGTTAGCTGTTCATCACACCACAAATAACACTACTCAGGTAATTCACAGCAGCTAGGAGACTGGCTTTCTTACCAATTGCACTGAACTGGAGAGAAAATTCTCCCCAAAACAGTTAGTAAATTATGACAACCATCCAGGTGTGTTCCACATGTAGTTTTCTGAAGGTTTGCCAGATTCCTTCATGGCTGCTGCAAAAAATTTGCAGTGACTCCAGCAAGATCTCAAAGGGTCACATATATAGCAAGGGTGTTCTAGATACATGGCCAAGGTCCTGGACCTGCATTTGAGTGTAAAAATAGCCAGAAGACCTCTAAAATCACTGACACACAATAAAGGAGGGAAATAAAGAGGGAAAAAATGACCTAAATTGTCCCTATCTTCTTGTTATCATTTAATTAGCACTTAAAAAAAGACTCCTTTTATCCATTAATCCTTTCCTGATTCATTCCACAAACTGAGATGATGTTACTTATTTTATTTATTTTTTAACCTAAAGATGTATTTATTTGTTTGTTTGTTTATTTATTTATTTATACAAGCACTGGGCACATTCAGAAGCACGGGATGGTGAGAGAATTCACCAGAGCCAGAGCAGGAAGCAGAACAGGCAGACTGACAAAGTACACTGCTGAGGGGAGCAGCGGGCACTGCAGGAGAGGTCTGCAAGCCGTGTGGGACCCTCGTGGCAACCGGGGGTCGAACTGGTGCTGCAGATGCTGTGGGCATCTTCGCGGCCCAGCACTCAACCACTGTGCCACTGGGGAGGCCCAATGGTACTTATTTTAGACTTCTTCAGTGAAATAGCAAATATATAAACACTTTAATTTTCTCTCTCCATCACCCTCAGATAAGCAAGGATAGGTTAGAAATAGATGAGAGGCTGACCTCAGAAGAAAGCCAATGGTGGAAACAAGTCAATGCCTTGGGAAATGTCAGCACACTTAGTAAAGCAATATGCACATTTAGGCCAGGGGCCCAGATTAGGGGTGAAGTACCAGTACCCTCTTTCCTGCCCTTCCCAACGCTGAGAGGTCTAAAGGTCAGAAATATGCATCTGTCTTACTAATAAAATCTACCATTTTATTAATTTAAAATGTCCTCAGATTATTACAATTTTGGTTATACAACTCAAAGCACGTAAAAATTATACAACATGAAACAACTTTAATAAAGGTGGAAGCTAAGTTTTGTGTGAGCCCCAAGGTAAAAATCAATCCCCATGGCTTCTTTCAGGGTTTTAAATAAAAAGTGACGTGACTGTATTTATTAGTCCAGGTATGGAAGGCTAGTTCCACATTCAAAAATTAATTAATTTCCACATCAATTAACAAAGAAAAAATCAAATGATCATATCAATAGATGTAGTAAAAACATTTGACAACCTCTGACATGTATTTATGATTAAAAAAATTAGCAAACTAAGGACAGAAGACAATTTCTCTGAAATAAAATGTCTTTGTTCACAGAGGGCATTATTCACTATGTAGAAAAACATCCCAAAGATGTGATGAAAAGAAATGCCCCACAGCCTACATTAGAGCAAGGTCAGAGATCCAAGATTTATACACAAGAGGAAATTATTTTTGGAAAATTGGAATTTGAAATTGCCAGTACTGAAAATTAGAATTTGAAATTAAAGCATAATTAGTACCAAAAAACCTAAAATACTTAGATATAAGTCTAACAAAATATAGACAGGATCTACATGAAGAGAACTAAGTTTGGTTAAAGAAATTAAAGAAGTTCTAAATAAATAGAGATATTCTATGTACATGTGTTATAAGACTCAATATCATCATGTCAAGGTGTGTCATTTCCCATCTTGGGCTACCAACTCAATATAGTCCCAATTAAAATTAGCAATAGACTAGACACACAGATCAATTTGCAAAGGAGTAAGGGCATTTTCATAATAAAAGACAAAAGGATTGTCTTTTCAACAAAAAGGTGATGAAATAATTGGATATTATTCAAACATATTTTATGCAAACATATAATAACATGTTTTACATAAAACATATTTTATTCAAACATATAATATGCAAACATATTTTTATATTCATGAGAATCTATAATATTTTTTGCTCTGTCAACTGTGATAGCCCAAAATAAAGCAAGCTAGTAACAACAAGCATACCTAGTGCCCAATTCTTGGTTTCTAATACTGCTTTTCATTAAAAGGAACCAGGGCTTCTAGGAGATATGATGCTAGGACTGGGGCAGGAAATATGCAAAGGAAATCTGATGCAGCTCAATAGTCCCAAAAAGTAAGGAAATGCTCCAAAACACACAAACAAAACAACCCAGTGATGGGGAAAGTCAAAGGGACACAGGAGCCAGCTGCACAACATTAGAGTTCCTAATGCCCAAACTGGAACAATTTTACCTGTAAAATAAGTAAGTTAACACCTAAACCAAAGAATGAAAGTAATATCCTTCAGTCTATATTAATATAAGTAAATTAATGTAAAATTAGTAAATAGAGGGCCTCCTTGGTGGCACAGCGGGTTGAGCGCAGTGCTTTGAAGCTGTCCACAGCCTCTGTGGTGCAGGTTCAATCCCCGGCCTGCCAGGGAGATAACCAAACGGCGCAGCAGAACTCTCCTGCCTTGCCCGCTGCTCCCCTCAGCAGTGTTTTCAGTCCCTTTGCCTGTTCTACTCCCCGCTCTGTCTCTGGTGAATCCTCTTACCCTCTCATGCCTCTGGCCTGTACCCCAGTTCTTGTATACATAAAAAAAAAATCTTAAATTAGTAAATAGAGAAGAAACAGAAAAAAAGTCAAATAGATTTTGGAATACACTTCTCAATCTTAGAAGGTGGGCTGTGCAGGGAGACTTCTTTTGAACGAGTGCAGTATAGACAGGAGGCATACAGAGCAACTTCACAGTGGGGACACCCTGGCGGACACTGCTTTGTTGTTGTAGCTGGGTTCTTGTTCAGTGCATGCAACAAGTTCTGCCATGACACGTTTGGAAAGTTAGGGACAGTTATGGGAGTCAAGATCTGAAAGCTACAAAAGGTTTCTTAATTCTCACCCATCTAATTTGTCTCTGAAATTAGCATTTTTGCTACTAAGATGCACAATTTGGTAAGTGCTCCATTCAACCTTGAACAGATACTGTGGACAACAACCCTCCCAAGAGATCGGCAGTAGGTGGAAAGCTACGTGAACATGTGCAACAGTGGAGAATCTAGGGCTGTTGTGCATTATGCCTTTTTATTTTCCTAGACATTTCAGAATCTAGACTTTTGGATATAAAAAGTATTGCTCCTGAATCATGGAGTTATGCCACCTTGTCATGTTTAACTAGATAGTTTATGACGTTAAATCATTTGAAATGGACAAGTAAAGAAAATGAGTTTCTGCTATGTATTTAAATGTGTTTGAGCCCTATTCTTGCCTGAGACGGGCCATTTTATATTATAGCAACCACACTTCTCAGTTTTCTTCACATATTCTTCTTATGCCAAGTGCATGCTATTTTTTATGTGCTTTATTACAGCGCACATTTTAAGAATGTAATAGGACTTATGAAACCAACTCACTATTTTTCTAGTCTCCAACCAAAAATAATTCAATAATTAGATGTGGGAGGGACAAGTAGGTTTGTTGCCCATTGCCGGGTCTGGATTTGGTCATTTTACTGTTTCATCATCCCATTACAGAGATTTTCAGAAACTTGAAATTGCCTCATCTTTTCTCAGGCCATCCTAAAGACACAGATCTGATGCTGAACTCCTTAAGCGTGGTATATTTTCATCTTTAAGGGTTGTGTGTAGATTTTTTTCTATATAAATCCCTTTTCACATAAGTACATTTCATATTTATACATTTTAGAATTTCAAACGTAATTTTAATGCAAACATTTTGAACCATAGTCTTATTCACAATCCATTTTGCCTTGGGGAACCGTGTGATAGCTTACTTATGATGAGATTTAAGATGCTTCTTTTCAGGGCCATTCTCTTCACACATTCATACATAATTCTCTCAGTGTTGGAAAAGGATGACTAAAAGGGGAAAACTAACCTGTGTTTTTTATACTAGCTTGTACTTGCTCAAATAAAATGCAATCTCTTTCTAAGCCAGATACAATTTTCAAGTGGGTGCAGAGCTTTTTCTGTTTTCTTTCTTTGTTATGAAAACTATTTTGAGAAACAGCATTGAAAGGTTCTGCCAACAGGGGTGGGGCTACATATCAGTACATGCTCATACAAATTCAATTTGCCTTCTGTTCGTTTTTTTTTTTTCTATCATATTTTATATGCCAAATAGGCATAACAACACTAGTGCCGCTGATTGGGAAGGTCACCCCTAAACACACCAGCGCACCAATATCCACAATCTACCATAGCCTCATTATCACCCAGTGCCAGCAGTGTTGACCCCCCAGGCTGCAAGGCTTTTTGCACTTGTTCTGTTTTTGCTATTGTTTTTAACTTTTGACCAATAATACCTAATATAATTAATTATATTTATTTTTCCCCACCACCATCCTTTGTATCCCCTGTCCCTTTGCCTCCATCCTCCCTCTTCAGTGTCCTCATGGTAATTATTGATGTCCACTAGTTTTTGTAAGTATTTTACTTTATTCAATCATCTGCTATGTAAATAGCCATTATATTTTGGTCATTCTGACTTGCTTTAAACACAAAATTAATTCAGACTCCTTCATATTGCTGAAAATGGCTACCTTTCCTTATGGTTGAATATTATTCCAGTGTGCATATACCACATCTTCTTGATTTTGTTGTCTTTTGATGGATATTAAAAGTGCTTCCATACCCTGGTTATTGTAAATAATGTTGTTGTGAACATTGCCAAACATATATGCTTTACATGTTAATAATTTCATATACTTCGGATGTATGCTCAAGAGTAGAATTGCTGCATTGAGCAGTATGTCTATTTTAAGATCTCAAAGGTAATTTCAGATTATTCTCCATTATGATTGTACCCATTTTTATTCTTATCAACAGTGTAATAAGATTTTACTTTTTCTAGATCCTCTGTAGCACTTGATGCTGAGGCTTTTTCATATGTGCCATTACCACTGGTATGAGATGGTATAGCGGTATCTCATTGTGCTTTTAACCTGCATATATTTTACTAAAATTTTTTTTCATATATCTCTTGGCCTTCTGCATGTTCTTCTTGGTAAATTTTAGTTCATCTACTGCACACTTATTAATTGGGTTGTTTGTTTTTTTTTACTATTTATTTATTTATTTATTTATACAAGCACTGGGTACAGCCAGAAGCATGGGAGGGTGAGAGTATTCACCAGAGCCAGAGCGGGGAACAGAACAAGCAGACTGACGAAATACACTGCTGAAGGGAGCAGCAGGCGTGACAGGAGAGGTCTTTGCATCATGTGGGACCCTCTCTGGCTGCCAGGGATTGAACTGGCACTGCAGAGGCTGTGGGCAGCTTTGCAGCCCAGCAACCGCTGCGCCACCAGGGGAGGCCCTGGTTTGTTTTTTTTTTTTTTTTTAATTGTTCAATTGTGTGAATGTGTAATATATCTTGGCTAGTAAACATTTTTCACTTATTTTGTGAATATTTTATCACACTTAAAAGTTGTCCTTTAAATAATCTTGTAATTTCTTTCACTGTGTGAAAACTTTTTAATTTAAGGAAATCCTAATTATTTTTTCCCTTGTCTTAAGAGTCAAGTCACCAAAATATCTTTATTGTTGACATCATGGAATGTTTTCTTCTATGCACATTATTGCTATAGGTCTTTTTTTTAAGATTTATTTTTTAAAATTTATTTATGCATACAAGAACTGGGGTGTAGGCCAGAGGTGCAGGGGGGTGAGAGGATTTACCAGAGATAGAGTGGGGAGCAGAACAGGCATATCTACTGAAATACACTGCTGAAGGAAGCAGCAGGCAAGACAGGAGAGGTCTGCTACGCCATGTGGGTTAGCTCCCTGGCCAGGATCTAACTTTTGCAGCAGAGTGGCTGCAATAGCTTGACAGCGCTGAGACTTTAACTCCTGTGCCACCAGGGAGGCCCTGTTTAGGTCTTATATATAAATCTTTAATCCATTGGAACTTATTTTTGTGTATGGGGTTAGAGTGTGATCCTACCTGGCTTTTTTTATATGTAGTTTTCCCTTTTTTCCCCAGAACTATTTTTGAAGAGACTGTCTGTTCCCCATTGTATGGTCATAGTTGCTTTATCACAGACTGGGTATTGACATATATATATTTATTTATTTATTTCTGGGCTTTCAATTCTAATCCATTGATCCATGTATCTATTCTTGTGTCAATACCATGTTGCCTTTATTCCTGTTGCTTTATAGTAAGGTAGAAAGTTGGATAACATTATACTTCCATTTTCTTTTTTTTAAAGATTTTTTTCTTTATGCATATAAGAATTGGGATGTAGGCCAGAGGTGCAAGAGGGTGCAGAACAGGCATATCTACTGAAATACACTGCTCAGGGGAACAGTAGGCAAAACAAGAGAGGTCTGCTGCACAATGTGGGTTCACTCCCTGGCCTTGGATTGAACTCTGGCATAGTGGCTGGACGTAGCTTCACAGTGCTTTAACCACTGTGCCACCAAGAAGACCCTCCATTTCCTTTTCCTCAGGATGACTTTTGCAATTTGATGTCTTGTGTGATTCCATATAAATTTCAATATTTTTTGTTCAGCTTCTTTTAAAAGTATAGCTGGAATTTTAAAAATACTACTGGTAAAATTTTAAATTTTGATCAGGCGATCAAAGTCTACATCAATATTCATAAATCCTATTGACTGTGTATTCTTGATATGATGTGATACAAATGATTTTTATCCTTATAATCTTTCCCAAAATAAAGCACTCATATAAAAAAGAGAAAAATATCAAGTAAATACTAATAGAAGGACATCCTATAATATATCTGACCATTACTTGTCAAAATTGTCAACATCCTCAAAAAAGGGAAAACCTGAGAAGTAGAATACGAGGAAACATCATAACTGTGTTTCTGGATGAGATCCTAAAATATCAAAAGGACATTATATGAAATCTACAGAAATCTAAATATACTATAGATTTCAGTTAATAATAGTATCACAGTCATGGTACTATTTTTGCAAATACTTTTTTTAATGGTAACTAGTGAACTATGCTAATGGAAGATGTTTGTAATAAGATACATTGCCTATGAAAAGTGGGTATGTGGGAACTCTGAACTGTTTATTCAATTTTTCTATAAATCTGAAACTATTCCATTAATAAAAATATCATTTTTATAATGCCAAAACATGCATATATTTTATATTCATATAAAATCTCTATTTAAAAATATAAAGCACTTCAGAATAAATCTGACAAAAAAGTATATGATTTGCTCATTAAAAATCACAGAATACTGATGAGAAAAATTAAAGAACTACAAAATTGAGAAATGTCACTTTTAAGGTTCTGATTACCCAGTTCTGAAAACCCAATTTCCCCTAAATCAGCCCATGAAATCCAAATTTCAGCAGAATATTTTTAGAAATTGGCAAGCTGATTCTAAAATATAATGAAAATTCAAGTGATCTAGAATAGTGAAAACTACTTTGCCAAAGAAACTAGTAGTTACACTAGAGAATATGAAAATCTATTTACATTTATTTATCTTCTGCAAAAAATATAGGAAAAATAGTGCCATAGGCTTAAGGTTTCTTAAATATGACCAAAAATCATAAATAAAAATCCAGAAATTAAAATTAAACTTCATGCAAATTAAGCACTTTTTCTTACAAAAATATTTATGAAGAAACATGCCTCCAACTGGTCAAAATATTTGCTAACATATATCTGATAAAGAGATATGTAAAGAATATTCAAAAACTCATACTTAATAAACTAAAAAAAATGGCAGAAAATATTTAGACATTTTACCAAAAAGATACATGCATAGCATTAAGGTAATGTAAAGATTCTCAACATCATTTGTCACTAGAAATATAATTTAACCATGAAATGCCATTACACATAAATTAAAACACATAAAATTTAAAAGCTTGTACATACCAAGCATTAGTGAGCATGTAGAACAATTGGAACACTGCTGGTAGGAAAGTAAAATGTTATAATCACTTTTACTTTGAAAGTCAATTTGGTGCTTTCTTAATCAGTGAAGCAGGCATAAAAATCAACTGCCATTCAACCCTATGTATTCATGCAAGAAGAATGAAAATGTGTCTACAAAAGACTTGTTAATAGATATCTATAGAATCTTTATTTATAATAACCAAAGCTTGAAATAACTCCCATGTCTGTAAACATTGATAGTCATCAGATGAAATGGGTGCTATGACCATACAATGGACTATTACTCAGTAATGAAAAATATTTAACTAATGATATTTGTAACAACATGGATAATTTGTTTTTCAGTGTTGAAGTACTTTAATAGGATAGTGTGTGGAGAGGGAGAGAGAGAGAGAAAGAGAGAGAGAGAGAGTACATTCCCTCATAGCTAAATGATTTGCCCAAACAGAGTTGGCCCTACATGGGACCGCTGGGGCCCCAAAGCTTGCCACAAATCTAAGACACCTTCTGACTGGGAACCATAGGAAAACACTTAGGTAGGAGGAGTCAAGCAAGTCTGGGACAAAAGGAGCAAAATCAAAGTTCATTTCAAGTAAAAGGCTGCCATTGTCAGCATCCTCATCGGTCTCTTATCCACATCCCTTTAAAGTATCTCTACATATCTTGACTACATGAATAATTTTAAAATAACTTTGCTCAGTGAAAAAACCCACAACAACAAAACAAAGGGATACACATTGCATATTATAGAAAATATAAATAAACTTTAATGACAGAAAGTAGGTCAATGATTGCTTGGGAATGTGGTGAAAATACTGGAGTTGAAAGGATAGGGAATTACCAAAAGGCATTAAGAAACTCTTAAGGATGATGAATATGTTAATTTTCCTAATAGTGGTGAGGGTTTCATGGGTACATACTATGTCAAGTTATCAAATTCCACACTTATATATATACACTTTATTGTATATCAATTATATCTCAACAAAGCTAAAGAATAAGTGATCAATTCATCTAACATCTTAATATGACCATAGTTCCACCTGTCTTTCTCCACTTCATTTCAGCAACTCTCCAAAAACTAAACCCAATACTTGGCCATTATCTAGAACACTTCCTATTCTGAATTCTCATATTTAATACCTTTCTATATTCACACAATCTGTCACTCCAAAATAATCATTCCCAGGCCTCCCCTGGTGGCGCAGGCAGTTGAGTGCCGTGCTGTGAAGCTGTCCACAGTCTGCAGTGCTGGTTCGATCCCAGCCGGCCGGCGAAGGTTCCACATGGTGTGGCAGACCTCTCCTGTCTCACCCACTACTCCCCTCAGCAGAGTATTTTGTCAGTCTGCCTGTTCTGTTCCCCGCCTATCTCTGGTGAATCCTCTCACCCTCCCTCGTATCTGGCCTGTAGCCCGGTTCTTGTTTAAAAGAAATCTATTTAAAAAAACAAATATCATTCCGTTATTCTAAAGAACTTCTAATTTTCAACCACTTCAAAACCCATGACCTGGACATTTTACAATTTTTTTCTGATTTTCTTCATCATTCTTAATGACTCTCTCCACAACCCTACATAGGGAGACTGATACTCAATGAAGATGACCATCTAGTGCCAGGAAGGGCATGGAACAGGTTTTCTATGATTGGAGCAGACCAGACGGGTAAAGGAGAGTCCTGGAGTCCTCGGTGGCTTTTCAAGCTTTCATTGGGATTTTACATGTAGTGCAGCAACCAGGTACAAGGCAGGCAGGGGTGCCGGGGAGCCAGGAGGCCGGTAGGCCTCTCTTCCCCCACAAGTCTTTGCTCTTTCTGGCTCTCTGGTGCTCTCTCTCCTCTCTTTCTCTCTCTCAGGGAATATATATATACTGCAGCCATGGACCACAAGAGCAAAGGACACAACTGAAAATAACAATGTACCAAAATGCAGGTGTCCGCCATCAGACATGCAACCCTAATGGTGGGAGGGCAGAAAAGCCTGAAAATCATTTATCCTATCCCCAGCCTCCTGCATACATTGAAGGATATCTGGGGACACTATTATATTTTTTGAATTTTAATTTTCTTTCCTTTGAAAATTACTCTACAGTACATTATTTATATGAATTCCAAATTACTTGCATTTTAGTTTACTTCAGAATCTCTTACCCCTATACCTTCCTTTGGATTTACTTTGTAAGTTTCAAGTTCTTGATTTACAATTTTGCTCAATCTCTCCACCTCCACCTTTGTAACTATATAAGGAATATTGAGTGCTTAGAGAAACATTACACACTTGTAAATCTTGAACACCTGTTTACCTCACAAACCTGCACCCTCTCTTCCTCGTTTGAGTGAAGGCAACTCCATTTAGTCTTTTTTTTTTTTTAAATTATTTTTTTTTTTAATTTTTTTTATAGTTTTTTTTTTTTTATAGAGGCATGTTTTTATTTATTTATTTATTAACTCCATTTAGTCTTAATTAGGTCAAACTACACTTGAGAATCATCCTTGTAATCTTTTTATTTTTTTCCGGGCCCCATCTGCAATGCATCAGGAAGTTCTGCCAGCACTGCTTCTTAAATTAATTGAGAATTCAACCAATTCTCACTACTTCTAAAATATTGCTATTTTGGTCTAAGCTATTACCTTCTCTCACCTTGATCACTGCCATGGTTTCCTCTCTACCCTCCTGTTCATCAGCCACAGTAATGTTTTTAATAAGTAAGAAAGCTCATGTCGGGCCTCCCCGGTGGCGCAGCGGTTGAGCGCTGGGTTGCGAAGCTGCCCGCGGCCTCTGCGGCGCCGGTTCGATCCCCGGCTGCTCCCCAGCCACCAGAGGAGGATCCCACATGGCGCGCAGACCTCTCCTGCCTCCCGCTGCTCCCCTCAGCAGTGTACTTCGGTCCTTCTGCCTGCTCTCCTCCCCTCTCTGGCTCTGGTGAATTCTCTCACCCTCCCGCGCTTCTGACTGTACCCAGTGCATGTATAAACAAAACAAACAAATAAAATAAATAAATAAAAAACAAGCCTCTATTAAAAAAATAAATAAATAAAAAAAGAAAGCTCATGTCACGTCACTCCTCTGTTCAAAACACTGAAATATTCCCCCATATTTCTCAGAATAAAAATCAAAGTTTCTACATGGTCTGAGCTTCCCTACAGCATCTTCTTTGACCGCACCTCCTACTCCCCTGCTCCCCACCTTGCTTAAGGAGAACGTGTTATGCTACTCACCTTGCTCCTTGACCATGTCAGTCACAATCATGGCTTGTTGTAAGGGTCAGGAAGACCACAGTACAGGTTTTCTGATCCCATGCAGACCGGGTAAAGGAGGAGTCAGAGTCCTCAGTGGTTTTGCAGGTTTTTATTGGGATTACCAGGTACACGGCAGGCAGGGGGGCTGGGGGGCTGGCAGCCCTCCCAGCCCCCAGCAAATCCTCACTCTATCTGGGCTCTCTGGAGTTCTTTGCTTCTGCTTCTTTGCTTCTCTCTCGGCTTCTGTTCGTTCTCGGCTTCTTGGCTTCTGCTGGTGTACCCGTGATACCGACCTTAAAAAAAGCACAGTCTCAGCTCAGGTGAATGCCATCTACCTATGCCCACACCCTACTCCAGGTGCCTGCCATCAGGCATGCATTCAGGACCGCAAGGATCCATCATCTATCCTGATGGCGGGAGGGCAGAAAAGCCTGACATTTTCTTTACCCTACACTTGTATACTAGAATATTCTCCCCAGTGTCAACAAGGTCCACTCATCCCCTCCACTAGGTCTTTGCTCAAATATTACCATTTGTAAGGGCAGGAATGGACCACAGTGCAGGTTTTCTGATCCAGCAGACCGGGTAAAGGAGGAATCAGAGTCCTTAGTGGCTTTTTGCAGGTCTTTTTATTGGGATTTACTTGGTACACAGCAGGTAAGGGTGCTGGGGGGCCGGGAGGCTGGCAGGCCTCCCAGCCCCCAGCAAGTCTTCATTCTATCTGGGCTCTCCAGCCTTCTCTCAGCTTCTGCTTCTCTTGCTTCTCTCTCAGCTTCTCTTTTGGCTTCTACTAGCGTCCCTGTGACGCTGCCCTTAAAAGCCCTGTCTCAGCCCAGGTGAATCCCATTTACCTTTGCCCACACCCTACTCCAGGTGCCCACCATCAGGCATGCATTCAGGACTGCAAGGATCCATCATCTATCCTGATGGCGGGAGGGCAGAAAAGCCTGACATTTTTCCTTACCCTACACCATTTCAAATGAATCCTTCTATTTCTATTCACAACCTACATCCAGCCCTTTAATATGTTCTATGTTTTCCCTTTTTTCTGTTTTACTTATCACCTATTACAAACTACACGATTTATTTATCTATTTTGTTTTTTGTCAGTGTTCCATCAATAAAATATGAACAAAGGCATCTTTACTATTTTGTATATCAGTGCATCCCACATGACACAAAAATGTACTCGGATCATATAACATATCTTATTAATATGAGTTGAATTAATAAATGAAATATTATTGCTCCAAATACATACTCGTCTACAAAAGGGTGGTTTGTGGGGTCAAATGCTGAGTTCAGACCCTCTTCCATACAGGTATTTTCTAAAGAATTAAATCATTTTGTGCTTCAGTTCCCTCATCTATAAAATGGGAATGATTATAATACATGCCTTATTGAGTTATTATGAGGGTGAAAAGAGTTAATAAATTTAAAGCAATTAAAATTATAACTAGAACACATAAACACTCAATAAATGTTAATTATTTCCTCTTCCATTCCTCTCAAGAGCTAGTTAAAGTGCAAGAGTCTATTCCCATGCTGAACCAAACACAGTAAATCAAGCAGGAATTCTTTCCCCCTTAAATTAAAATAAACTTAACCATGAACGTTTTTTCTACATTCTTTTTTTGTCACAGTGGAGAGCATACCCATATTTCCAGAGTCTCTGTCATCATTCATATTTTGTGAACCATCTCTTCCCATCTCTTCAAGGGTAGCATCCGATCACTCGCTCCATCTTTATCATCCTTCTTACCATTTCTCCTCGC
This sequence comes from Talpa occidentalis, assembly GCF_014898055.3. NCBI lineage: Eukaryota > Metazoa > Chordata > Mammalia > Eulipotyphla > Talpidae > Talpa > Talpa occidentalis. Next base: position 63,218,247 of record NW_023604861.1, read on the forward strand.
TTCCTTCTCAACATATGTGCACAAACATACATGAACACACACAAAGGCTCTTCCACATTTACTCAAAAAGTAAATAAAAATCTTCAAATTGAAATCCTTTTCTAAATTATACTCTCTCTTCCTCTCCCTTTTTACAATAAAATTTTTTAAAGATTTATTTATTTATACAAGAACCAGGGTACACGCCAGATGTGCAGGAGTGTGAGAGGACTCACCAGAGACAGAGCAGGGAACAGAACAGGCAGACTGACTGAAATACACTGCTGAGGGGAGCAGCGGGTGAGACAGTAGAGGTCTGCCGCACCATGTGGGTATCTCCCCGGCCAGTCGGGATTGAACCTGTGCTGCAGAGGCTGCTGACAGCTTCACAGCACTGTGCTCAACCTCCTGCGCGCCCAGGGAGGCCCTACAATAAAACTTCTTTTTTTTTTTTAAGATTTATTTATTTATTTATTTATACAAGCACTGGGTACAGTCAAAAGCGCAGGAGGGTGAGAGAATTCACCAGAGCCAAAGCGGGGAGCAGAGCAGGCAGATGGACCTAAGTACACTTCTGAGGGGAGCAGCGGGCGGCAGGAGAGTTCTCGCGCCATGTGGGACCCTCTTCCGGTGGCCGGGGAGCAGCCAGGGATTGAACCGGCGCTGCAGCGGCTGCGGTCAGCTTCTCAACCCAGTGCTCACCCGCTGCGCCACCGGGGAGGCTCCCTACAATAAAACTTCTTAACACAAAAGATTATGAAGGCTACCTGCACTTCATCGCTTCCCATGTTTGTTTCAACTTCTGCATTCTGGCATTCCTTCTGTAACTTTAATGTACATGTCCTCACCAAGTTCACTAATGGTTTCCATGTCTCTCAATCCAATAATCAGTGTCTTCTTCTCCAATTTGATATGCCTGTGACAATACAAATCACTCCTTGTTCATCATTTACAATGCCAACTTTTGCTGTTTCACTTATGAGCTCTCAGACTTGTCCATCTTGTCACTAATTTGTCATCTTCCTTTTTAAATGTCTATTATTCTCTGGGGCTTTGCCTTTAGTTCTTCTCACTCAGCACATAATTCTTTATCTAAGCTCACTGCACCACTTATTAATCTCTTGGATTTTGGTTTCTCACTTCAGAATGAAAAGTCTAGATTTGCATTTGATATTTCTCCTTAAATCAATCTAATAGAAATTCATTAGGTCCCCAGCTGGACCCTTAGCAGAATGTTCTCCTCCTTCAATCTTCAATATTGCCTTGAGTGATGTTACCAATCATCCACTTGCTCACAGCAGAAATTTGGCAGGTACCCAGATTCATTTTTCTCACTTAGCCCTCACATTGAGGTACAAAGTCTTTTTTTTTTTTTAAGATTTATTTATTTATACAAGCACTGGGTACAGTCAGAAGTGCGGGAGGGTCAGAGAATTCACCAGAGCCAGAGTGGGGAACAGAAGAGGCAGATTGATGAAGTACACTGCTGAGGGGAGCAGCTGGCGCGGCAGGAGAGGTCTGTGCGCTATGTGGGACCCTCGCCAGTGGCCGGGGATCGAACTGGCGCTGCAGAGGCTGCAGGCAGCTTCACAGCCCAGTGATGCGCCACTAGGGAGACCCGAGGTACAAAATCTTATAGATTTTACCTTCTTAACATCCACTAATATGTATGCCATACTCTCTTTGCCCAAAGTCATTACCTTAATCCAGGTCCTCGTCACTTCTTGCCTGGATTACTGCAACTGCCTCCTAAACGTTATCACTGCCTCAAGTCTGGCACAACTCCAGTCCCTACTTCACACAGTTGCCAATGTGTTACTTATAAATGAAAATCTGATCATTTAATTTTCCTGCTTAAATATCTTTAATAGCTCCGCATATCTTCTAGGATAAAGCAGAACACTTTATCCTAACACTTGAGATACTTCATGCATAATGTCTACACACATCCCACCTCCCTCTCTCCTTGTTTCTTCCCACAAACGACTGGCTCTCAGTACAATACTGCTTAATGATCACAAAACTTAACATACTTTTCACAAATGGAGGTATGGAAAACACTTCCCTAACTGTTTCTCATATTTGAGAGCTTATTTCACCACTCTCACTATGACATCATCTCTGGTCAGCTAAGGAATGGTTAGGTGTCCCCAGACTTTTACATATCGTATAGAACACTAATTACTGACTCAACTGTATTCTGCATATTGTTTATGTACCTTTCAAATATTATCATATTAAATTGTAGCAAAAGCACTTCAAGACAATGTTATCCCCTTTTTTACTGTGAATAAATTGCAATTTTAAGAAGTTCTATAACATGTCTAAATTCATACAACTTAAAAGTAACAAAACCCAGCTGCCCCTTCTCCAAAGCTTCTAAAAAGGATCCAAAGCTGCTTCACCACTGAGTATGCCAATGGTTGGCTTACATTTTCATTTTTACCACACAATCTGGCACATAAGTTACGATAAGAAAATTAATGAATACATTGGAAATACTGGTGATACTTAAAGGCCGCCACGTGAACATGTTGTCTGTGAAGGCTTGGAACTCCAAGCGAAAATCTAAGTTACAATGAAGAACTGAGATTTCAGTGGAAGCTAATATGATGGCCGGGAATCATCACCATAGAGTCCAGCCAAGGTAGAATCTTGGCAATAAACAATGGTGAGAATTAAACAGAGGGAAACATGAAACAGAGACCAACATGAGGGTGGGAAAGTCAAAAGAAAAAAAACCTAATAATGTCTGTTGTTAGTAATGTGAAACTAATATGGAAAGGCTAAAGAGCAAGGAGGCTCCTTACTACTTTGCTCTTGACCTTGACTGCCTAACCAGATTACCTATCTTAGTCTAAATGAACTTGATAAGACCAGAATAACTCAGCCTTCTTTCCACAAGAAACCCCTCACTTCTTTCCCATGAGAGGGTATATTCAACACTCCTAATGGTAAAGGGGGCTAGAATTTTGATCTTCCTTCTTAATTGTCACACAGTCCACTCACTAGGATAGAGATAATCACTAAATCTGTGTATGCGTGACATTGAGAAATAAAGTATTAAAAATTTAGGTCATATACTAAAAATATCAAATTAAAGAGCAAGGTATAAGTTTCTTGCTCCCTACTTTAAAAATGTCCTTATTGAAAAGGTAAAAGGGCACATTTGGCTTAATGTAATAAAGATCTGCTCTAATATTTCTGCTTCTGGTAGGAACAGCACAGGAGATTTCTACTGCATTGTGACAAATATAATGGTTTCTTCAAACTTCCCCTCAATGGTTCTCTCTGCCTCTTTCTTGCACTTTCAAACACATGGGTTGTTTATACCCAAATGTTCAGGCCTCATGTGTGCTCTTTGGCAGAAAGCTGTACTTTTGTGGAAAATTCTCACCCTTCTTGCACGTCCCCTCTTTGACATACCAAATGTTTCTCTGTCTGAAGCATTGGGGAGGGTTGATCCTGGGGTGTGAGTCATCCTCCAGGGGAATGTCTTACAAGGCTTGGAAGTCCAACTTGCCCAAGAGACTTTCTTACATATTATAGTTTTCTCACACAATGTTCTTAATTTAATTAGGTAATGGAAGGCCAACAGCAAAGAAATCTGCCCAGCCTTTAAAAAATGAAAAGTGTATGAGCTGTAGAAAATGAAAATAAGGATGAAAGGGCCTTTTCCAATACCACCGGGCTCCTTGCCCGCTCCTCATCAGTTGTCCTTGAGGGCCGTTTAAGCTCCTCATGGCAGGATCCTGCCCAGCAACACACTCAGCCAGTCACAGGATTGTAAAATTTCTTGCTAAATTTAGTGCCAGATTCCCCTGCACTGCTTCAATTTGTCCTGATTCACCTCCCTCTGCCTTTGCCAGGTTGAGCAATGCAGCAGAGCCACAAGCATCCAAGGCTTTCAGAGGCAGGCATTGCAGGTGGCAGGCTGGTTCCAACTTGGAATTCATATGACTCTGCCTTTTTTGCTTGAGAGAGAGGGAGACCAGGAGACAGACAGAGACAGAGATGGAGAGAGATGAAGAGAGAAACAGGCACAAGGAAGTCTGGTCCTCTGGCCTATCTTCTTTCTTCACTGCATAATGGTGATGTGAATGTTTTATTTCCTTTTTTCCCTTTAAATCTTGGACTCATCAAATGTGACAGTCTGTCTCAGAGACAAGGATTTGTCACATGCATTCAAGACAGGAATCAGAGTTCTTCCACAGGAGCATACACCTGGACACACAGAAGTGTGGAGAGAGTCACCCCCGGGCCCAGTGTATCTTGCACAGCTGAGGTCACACCAGGGTTGCTGTCAGCAATAAACTCATTCTGTGAGGGGGCGCTCCCACGGGAGCCAGGTGATTTCTCATTCTTTCAATGATTTTAACAATCTTCTCACAGGTCATTTCCTAATCTGACTTTCTGGCAGTGCTCCTTAACTATAGGATGTAAGCTCTTAAATTGCTGCCGTCTCCAAGGCTGTTGTGGCAGGTCCATGTTCGTCACAGACTCCAACCAACTGACCAGTCACCACAAATTAATATGGAAGTGCCACCTTCCATATTCCAGCTGCTGCATGAAAAGAAAAGATGCCCCAAGAATGTACTATCTAACATGTGACATCAACACACACACCTTTGGCACTGTTGATTTAAGTATTGTGTAATGGAACTAAGGTTGTACATCCAATCCATGTATCCCCAAGCAATCCAATGAGATCCACAGGCCCAGACTGTTTATACCATTAATCCCCAGAAGAGCCTTGGTGTAAGATTTTAATCATTGTACTATCTCTTTTTATTTTTCAGGAAATATTTACGGACTTGAATATAATCAACCAACAATAAGGCTGATTCATAACAGTCACATTTTCCGTCTGGGGAAGAATAAAAAAAAAAAAAACAACTCAAAACTTACTCCCTATGGAAAACAGATCAAGCATATAATCTGGGTCACATACCCCCACGGTGGCTGATATTCTTCTTTCATATCCCTTCTTTCCATTTTCACTACTAAGGCAATTCTGGACTGATATTCCTAGAACAATGGCAATTATTATCAAAGAATCAGTTAGTATCATCACCTTTCTCCCGGATGATGATAATTTCTAGTGCATGTGTAAGTGGTTACCCCTAATAATAATATTATGTGTTTCCTCTATTTAATTGCCACTAAAGGGTCTTTAGCAGAACAATGAGTAACACAAGACTGGAATAATTTTCCTGTAGCATAAGTAAATAGGCATGGATGGGTAGGAGGGAAAAAGTGATCTCGTTTAATCACACAGGCTCCAAGGAACACATATCTCCTTTTTTCAATCTGGTCTCAAAACCATGTAAAATAATTCAGGGTAACCAGCTGTAATGACCATCTATGTGAATCCAGATTTCACCATGAAAACTGACTGGTGATTTCCTGTGTCAACTGGTATGACAATCGGTATGGACTGAGAATTGTCTGAAACTAAACACTAACTTTCCTTAGGCAAAAGCATCAGGGATAGTACAGGCAACCTATCAGATATCAAAAAGGATAAATATTACTGGATTGCAATGAAATTTTATCAATTTCCCTCACTTCCCTGAAATGAAGTCATAAGCAAACATATTCCCTGAATATTTAGTTATCAGATCATCAGAGTTTAGGATGGGATTGCAAGGGGAGGAGCATTAATAGTAAACCCTCACTTCTGCTGAAAAGAAACAAACCAGGTATATTTTTGTGTAAAGTAATTACTTATCTTTTCTTTTCACCAAACTTTTATCTGGTATCACTATTAACAGCTTTTAGGCTTGCTCTGCTCCAAATCAGGCAATTGTGAGCGATGTTCCTTGTTCCTGTTAGGTGGCGAGGCATGGTGTTATATAGGGAAGGCTGTTCCAAGAACACCAAAGGTGTTGCTGTATGAAAGAAACCTCACAAAATAAAACTCTTTAAAATGTTCAAAAACCTTCCAATTGTTGAATTTTCACAGCCCTTCCTGCCCTCACAGATACACTTAGTACCACACACAACACATGAAGTCTTTAAATTTTTTAAGTGAATATGTTATCAATATACACAAGCACCTCTTCAATGTACCAGAATAGCATCCATCCAGTAAACACTGCTAATCAGAAGTCTTATGCTCAGAGCTTTTGTAAGTATTGACAGTGCAGCCCTGAAGCAGGGGCATGTTTCCACCTTCACAAAGATTTGATCCTGTAGGAAAGATAGACAGAGAACAAGCAATTCTCAGATGAGTGAGTGAGGAGAATCACAAAAGTCAACTGCACAGTATGGTGTGGTTCTCTACCAGATAAGGTGAACAGTTTTAATCAAGAATGACTTCCCTAGCAAGGAGAGACATTTACTTTGAGATTTTCAGAGTCAAAGAAGGGGAAAAAAAGAAATTCTAGACATAGAGACTAGAATTGAACCACCAGAAAAAAGTCACCTGTTGGGAAGGAAGGAAGAATATATTAGGGGAGGATGGAGATTGACAGAGATTGGGCCTCACAGGTCCTTGTCAGTCATGTTCAAGTCTGAATGTAGGCACATGCACACTTTGGCTGCTGGCCATCAACACAGTCTCTGTGTAAAGCAGAATTTTTATGCCTGAAAATCAGAAAATCTTAAAGCCAATGATACCTTAGCAGATAAATAACCCAAATATCCATGGATTAATCAGAGCAGAAATTCCCTCTCTGAACACACCCTACAGTATTACCGAACTCATTACACCGGGATGGATGCTCAAAGTGTTAGAAATTTCTTTCAGCTAAAAACTGATTCCTGAAACTTCTACCATATTTATGCCTTCTGGAGTTTCACAGAATCAGTCTAATCCTTTTCCCAACTGACAGCTTCTCAAATGTTTAAAGCCAATTGTCTTGTCTCCATTATACATTCTCTTCCCCAGCTTAAAAATGCCTAGTGCTACTGCTACCCTTCAAATTACATCATTTTAGACCCTCTCACTACTTGACTCATGCATTCAGAGCAGGCTCTAGTTTGTCCAGAGAAATACTATATTCTTGCCTTTAAAATTAAATCTAAATGCATAAACTGAGTTATTAATCTGTTTTGTTTCTATATGATTTCGTTGTTGTTCAATATTACATCTGGCACATCTGGCTTTTTAGCACTACAAATTGTCATTGTGATAGTAATGAACCTTTAAGGACTTGACACAATGTCTTACACAATAAATATGAAATATCGTTAACAACTGAATGGCCTTTGTATATTTATTTCTGAATAAATGACATGGTTTAGTGGAGTTTATAAAATCTGAATGAGTTTGCACCATGACAGGAAAATTTCAGGAAAACTAGTGTTAACACACCTGCTGATCTCTGAGAGCAGCAGAAGTCAGCTGAGTCTGTAACAGCTGGGGAAACAGCAACCTCAGACTAAATGCATCTTTGCAGAAATGATCAGTGTGGTCCATACAATTCCATCACAAAATGTTATTCTTACTATTAAATCCTGCAACCCCAGCTGCCAGGAATCACCCCAAATGTGGACATTTTCTGGTCATCTGTGACCACAATGCTTCCATGTGGTAAGTGAGTATGTGGGGGAGAATTTTTGAATTTGTTTTGTTTGCCAATTCACTTTAAATTTTGCCTAAAATTGCTCCCCAGAAATGTTTATCAAGATAAAAGATATTGGGGCCTTCCTGGTGGTGCAAGGGGTTAAGACACAACCTGTGAAGCTGTCTGTAGCCTCTGCAGCATGAGTTCGATCCCCTGGCCAGCCAGGGAGCAACCCACATGGCGCAGCAGACCTCTCCTGACTTGCCCGCTACTCCCCTCAGTAGTGTACTTCAGTCAATCTGCCTGTTCTGTTCCCCACTGTCTCTGGTGAATCCTCTCACCCCCCCCCCCACACCTCTGGCCTGTACCTCAGCTCTTATATGTATAAATGGATAAATCTTAAAAAAAAGATAAAAGACAAAGTGCTATCAATTTTTCTTAGTCTCATGGAAAAGACATATAAAGTGAGCAAAAAACTGATACACTTAGCATGCATGGCAAGATGATGCAGGATAAAAAAATAAATGCAAAATACATTAATGCCCTTGTTATAAAAAAGAAAAGCACTGAAAACAAGCAAAAATAATAAAGCTACTTATTCCAGGAAAATAAAATAAGCATCAAGTAAAATAATTTACATTTTTAAAGATTTTTTTTTTATTTATGCAAACAAGAGCTGAGGTGTAGGCCAGAGGTGTGGGAGGAGGGGATGGGAGGATTCACCAGAGACAGAGTGGGGAGCAGAGCAGATGGATCTACTGAAATACACTGCTGAGTGGAGCAGCAGGTGAGACAGGAGAGGTCTGTCACACCATATATGGGTCAGCTCCCTGGATGGGGATTGAATTTGTGCTGCGATGGCTGCCGATAGCTTCATAGTGCCAAGACTTAACCCCTTGTGCCAGTAGGGAGGCCCAAGTAAAATAATTTAACATGAATAATAGCTTGCTCATGAAGATTTTCCTCAAGACTTTGACTCCAATGACATTAGTCCAAAGCTCATAGGTCATCAATGCTTACCAGTCTAATCAGTTTCCCAGCTCATAAGACCTTCAATGCCAACCAGCTCCCCTCTTTGTAGGTCTTGTATTCCCACCTTGCACAAAAAAGAAACACAAAACACCACCTAGTCCAGGCCTTGACTTCCCTCATCTGAGGGACTCCTAGACTGTCAAGGATGGGGGAGGTGAAGTTGCATCAATTCCCCATAGACTTTCCTTCCTTAGCTTTAGGTCCTGGCTCTGGACATATCTTTGTGAATCAGTTTCATAGATGTAATTGTTATGATTTATAATAAATACCATATTCTCTTGTGAAGTAGAAAGCTTTGCTTTCCTTAAAGCATGATTTTGGCATTTTTATTTCATTCACATTCAATATATTACCTCAGAATGTTTTCTTAACTTCTAAAGACAATAAATACATAGGTGTAACACAAAAACTCTGGGAAAGGAGTCAGAGAACCCTAGATGCAAAAAAACAGTCCATGTTCTCTAACTTGTCAGAAGGGAAAAGCAAACTGAAGGGAGACAAATGAAGAAAATGAAAAAAAGAAATAGAATGAAATAGAGAAAAGGGAGAGTCAAGACCCAGAGGGAAAAGGATGACCAAGAGAGAGAAAATTTTCCCCTATTGTTATTCCGTAACCTGTCCTGAGTCTCCATTGTGGTTTTCTATGGAAACCTACTTATTTTATTAAAGTTCTAAGAAAAGACCTCCAAAGCTCATTTATAATCTGTGAATTTTCCATATTTTTTTTCATATTGATATCCAAAATGGCAGCCATCAACTTTTAAGAAATTGAGAATGAACGAGAGAAAAGGGATTCAAAGTTGGTGTAAATCCAAACACAAAATTGGCAACTCCTAAAGTAGCTCTAAGAATCATACTCAACTCTCAAAGGAAAAACAAAGGTGGAAGCTGTCAGAGAATGAAATGCTGTGATCTCTACAAGACTGTCAATGACAGGTCTGTCCTCTTGCCCCAAGAACATAAAAAAAAAAAAAATGAAATACATTTTCAATCTTTATAAATTTAGTTTCTAAGCCAAGAATCATAGAATCTTGGTTAAATGAGTCTTCCCTTTCAATTAACGCCATCAAAACCAATTCAGCAAGAAGCCAATGCTTGTGCCACCAAACTAAATCAACCACATTGCCCAATAAGAAAAGGGTCACCAAGAGACATGTACAAATTATAGATTTTTTTAAATAAAGTTAATGTCTTCCCCAATCTATGGAAAGGAAATTTAAAAAATATAGGTATACACACAAATATATACACATATATGTTAAGTCTCAGCACTACCACACTCCCCAACCCGGGAACTAACCCCCATGGCGCAGCAGACCACTCCTGTCTTGCCCACTGCTCCCCTTAGCAGTGTATTTCAAAATTTCTTCCTGTTCTGCTCCCCATTCTGTCTCTAGGGAATCCTCTCACTCCCCACACTTCTGGCCTACACCACAGTTCCATGCAAGAAATAAATAAAATCTTAAAATAAATAAATAAATAAAAAATAAATAAATAAAATGCTAACTTACAAAATATAACAAAATTATTGGGTTGTTGAGATTGTTATTTCAAAATATCTCAAAAACTGACCTCTTGTAGGCCAGTTAAATCTAAATTTGCCATTATTCTTTTGCTTTCTCCTATGCTTTCTCCAATTACCATTTCAATTTATGATCTATAGTAGATGTTTCAAGAGAATTTTTATTGTAGATGTGTTAAGAGAATTTTTAAGATCTAAACATACACACATTGATTTTGCTGAAATAACTAAATTTAGGAGTGATTTTAAAGTTGCAAAAATTTCATTCAAAACATTTGTGACTTTGAAATATTAAAATACATAATATGCTTTATAATTAAAATTAGAATATCCTGAGAAACAAGTTGGTCTTAACAAAATATGAAATTGAATTCTTATTCAATGACAATTTTTAGGTCTCAATATAATTTCAGAATTTAATTATATGAAAATTTCTCCTCTTTAATGAGACTTTGAAAATTTATTTTCTAGTCTTCCCTGGTGGCGCAGTTGGTTGAGCGCCACGCTGTGGGGCTGTCCACAGCCTCTGCTGTACCTATTCGACTCCGGCCGCCTGGCAGACATTTCCTGCCTGCTCCTCTCAGCAGTGTCTTCTGTCCATCTGCCTGTTCTGCTCCCTGCTCTATCTCTGGTGAGTTCTCTCACCCTCCGCACCTCTGGCCTGTACGAGTTCTTGTATAAATAAATAAATAAATAAATAAATAAATAAATAAATCTTAAAAAAAAAAAAAACAGAAAAATCATTTTCTATAGGAATAGACATCTGCAAGTCCTCTACAAACTAGAAAATAAAAATAGTAGTTAAACCTCTTGGAGAATTAAAATTGTTACATACTAAAATATCTATTTTGTTAATATATATTTCTCAAAAAAACATAGGAACTATTGTTTAATATCACAAAGGAACAATTTTTTTTGTAGTCATATCAGAGAATGGAAGTTCCAATAAGTGTGTGTGTATTAGTATAGATGATTAAAATTTCATTTTGTGGTATCACCTTCTACTCTCAAGAAGGTTGCTGACTTGGATACATGCTCCAGGAGGGGTTAGCATTTCTATGGACTAGAAAAATATCATACTAAGTTATCACTTCGACTTTTCCAAGTTTCCAAGATACTTTGGTTGGAATACTCTGAGATGTTTCACATTGGCATACCACTCATATTGTAAATTTATCCGAAACAGATTACTCACAGAAATAAAGTTGTTTCCAAATATGATAATTTTAAATCTTCATATTTCACAATATGTAATGTTCTTCAACAGTGGTACTTTCCTCTGAGAGTTACTACAGCCAATTAAAACAAGCACACTGCTCACATTCTCATAACAGTCTTCAAATTCACCATATTTCTTCATTGTCCCCAGGAGGTTCTAGACTGCAAATGTATGGTTTATCCACATTGACTGTTTTTAAATCCTGATTTATTTTCCAGACTTCACTAATTCCAACTCTGTGATCCATAGCAACATAACAGTAAAATTAGTGAATGCGTCATTCCTATCAAGAGTTTGCAGAGTGATTTTGGTTAAGGGCCTAAACTTTGTTTTGGGTTTTTCTTCATCAAAATAAGAGGAAAAAGGTAGGAATTACATCACAAAAGATGGTGGAGTAGAAAGCTCCAGTGATGGTGGGTGAGGAAAACATGTGCACATGTGGAGGAGTAAAAATATAACCCCAAAGTTGCATAGACATGTAATTAATGAACAAATTTAATTTTTAAAAGGTTTTGTTTCTATATACCAGCAATAAACAATCCAAAAGGAGATAATTCCATCTGTGATAGCATATAAACAATAAAATACCTAGGAATAAATTAAGTCTAGGAGATGAAAGACTAATACACAGAAAACTACAACACATTGTTGAAATAAATTAAAGGAGACTTAAGAGAATGGAAAAATTTCCTAAGTCCATGGGCTGAAAATATTGTTGATTTTGAAAAAGTTATTGTTAAAATGCTTATTAATTGTACTGAGTTAACACTGTGAAACAACTAACCATGTTATATAAATTTTGTCTCAAAAATTTTAAAAAATGTATTTTTTTAAATAATAGTAAATTCCATAACTATTCTTGGGAATTTCTAATGGAATTGAACTGAAAATATGCTCTAACCAAAGACAACAATGCTGGAAATCAAACTAAAACTGGCATAGCAATATTGCTAAAGTGGCAATATTCCAGTATGAAATATAGGAAGAAGCTATATTCCTCATCCCCAAAGACACATAAACAGAAAGCACAGTTAGAGAATAATTAAGGAATACAATTCAACAATATGTAATTTATTTAATTTTTTAATTTAAAAAATTGCTTTCTTTAGATGGACACATCATGAAGTGTCTAATGAAAGAGATATAACGACATGCAAAACAATTTCAAAATTTCAGATCTCTTTTCCTAAATTCTATTTCCAGCCCACATCATCAAAGTGGCCTAGACCATAAGGATGTAGACAGACTTCTTTCCCACATGGAAACATGTTGTACGTGTATGTGTGCACACATTCAAAACAAAGATTGCATATCCACTATAAGGTCAAAAAATGTAACCAATAAAAATAAGTAAATTATTTTAATCTCTTAAGAAATAAAAATGTATTAGATATAATGAAAAAAATAGAGATATAACACTTTAAGTCAAGGCTTTTGCAAAAGAAGGAGTATTCCCTAGGCTGGACCTGCAGGTGTTTTGTCTAGGACACTTTCAAATGGATCCGATGAGTAGGGTTCTACCTCATTGTATGGACATCAAGAACTATAACTCAGAAAAGTTATCCTTTCAACTATCACTTTGTTTGGTATGACTTTTTTCCAGGTATGCTATATAAAACATATTTAAGTTCATCCGATCGCGCGCGCGCGCGCGCACGCGCAAACACACACACACACACACACACACACACACACACACACACACACACACTGTCTTCAACATCATCACTCTTAGCATTATTTCACCTGAACCTAAAATGTCCAGGAATACACATGGTAATATACATAAAATGCTAAAAATAATTAATTATTCCATTAATGTAATTAAATCAGACTTCAGCTTTAGCCCCCTGTCCATAGAGTAATGCAGCAAAATAAGACTGTTAGTCTTCTAGAATTTTCAGCTGCCATTCATTTATCATGAGAGCTTCATCATCTCAGAGTTAATGAAACTAACATCGATTTTATACACACACGCACTCACACATATAAATAAGAACTATTATACTTTCTATGTTTTTCATAGTTTTTTAAAATCAAATTAGATACTAAATATTAAAATTATGAACTATTGTTTTACTATTTGTATCTTTATCTTTCTTTTAAATTTGTGGCATTTCTGATTGTTTTTGCTTTCTTTTAGATGGAGAATCATGAAATGTCTAATGAAAGAGATGTAATGACATGCAAAACAATTGGATCAATATATCACATCTCTTTTCCTAAATTCTGTTTTCCAGTCCACAAAGCCTTAATATTCTTATACTTGTTTTTATTTATTTATTCATTATTTTTTTAAAGATTTATTTATTCATGAGCCTCCCCTGGTGGCTCAGTGGTTGAGCACTGGGCTGAGAAGCTGCCCGCAGGCTCTGCAGCAACGGTTCGATCCCCTGCCACCAGGCAAGGGTCCCAAAGGGCGCACAGACCTCTCCTGCCACCCGCTGCTCCCCCCAGTAGTGTACTTCATTAGTCTGCCTACTCTTTTCCCCGCTCTGGCTCTGGTGAATTCTCTGACCCTCCCGCACTTCTGGCTGTAACCAGTGCTTGTATATATAAATAAATAAATCTTTAAAAAAAAAGATTTATTTATTCATGCATACAAGAACCGGTGTACAGGCCAGATGCACAGGAGGGTGAGAGGATTTACCAGAGACAGAGAGGGGAACAGAACAGGCAGACTGACTGAAATACACTGCTTAGGGGAGCAGTGGGTGAGAGAGGAGAGGTCTGCTGCGCCATGTGGAATTTTCACCAGCCGGCGGGGATTGAACCCATGTCGCAGAGGCTGTGGACAGCTTCACAGTGCTACGCTCAACTGCCTGCACCAACAGGGGAGGCCCAATTTTCTGATACATGTTTTTAAAGGTCAAGCTTCATTTTAGGTGAATAGTGTCTTATCTAGCATAAGTATCATATATTAATCAATAACAATCATTACTTTTTTGATCTGTGACATAATGCTCACGTTTATCTTATCCCTACTTATGTTTTTATTTTTCAAAATCATTGAAATTCTTTGTATTTAAGTCCTTGTTATATTGCTAAACATTTTACAGCTATCTACTTTATAGTGTCTCAATGTCTTTATTGATATTAGTCCTCTCTCCCAACTGAGTGATATTTTCAAATGTAACCAAAGAGTGAAAGGAAAAATCTTAAAATGTCATTAATAACCTTAGGGTATAGATTGTTCATATTATATAAAGCCCTTTCAATGTGTAGCACACAAATAACCATTATATTATATGCCAACACTATTAATGATACAGGACAGCAAGGGACACTAAAACTGTCCAAGGACAATGCCCAAATAGTTTACTAGCCTCTATCTGAGTTCTTCACCGGCTCACACAATTGCAAGACTACTCAGGCTCAGGGAAAAACAACAATGGTATTTATTTAACAAACCAGGGAAAAATAGTTACTGAGGCCAAAAGTGGCCATTTACCTCACCTGAAACAGTCTCCAGTGTTTTTTAGTCTTAAAGAAAAGCAGCTAAGGGCCTCCCCGGGGGCTCAGCCTTTGAGCACTGGGTTGCGAAGCTGCCCACAGCCTCTGCAGCGCTGGTTCAATACCTGACAGACTAGCGAGGGTCCTACATGGCGCACAGACCTCTCCTGCTACCCGCTGCTCCCCTCAGCAGTGTACTTCCTCAGTCTGCCTGTTCTGCTCTCTGCTCTGGCTCTGGTGAATTCTCTCACCCTCCCGGGCTTCTGAATGTACCCAGTGCTTGTATAAATAAATAAATAAATCTTAAAAAAAAAAAAAAAAAGAAAGAAAAGCAGCTAAGATGGCATCTTCCTGCTGCTGAGGATTCAGAGTTCCTCTCCCAAACAATAGGCCACGTGTCCAAGATGGCATCTTCCTGCCTCTGCTGACCGGGAGCATGTGGCAGCCAGACTCTAGGCCAGGTTCCAACTAACAAAGACAACAGAAGACACAACAGGACCCTCTCCCAGAGCTGCCTGGATGCCTCAGCACAGCATCAGACAAGCAATACTCAAGACAGCAACTGCAGCAGCTAAACAGCCTGACAAAGGGCCACACTCACACATCTCAGTGAAGCACCGGGCTCCAGCTCCAGGTCTTTGCCTTCTCTGCCAGGCTGTAACAACAGCAAAACTGGAAACAGTTTCAGTCACTTAGCTACTTCCAAAGCCTCTGAATTTTTCCTCTCTGAGGTTGACTGCTAGAGGCCTCTCCACCTTCAGAGGCCCACAACAGCCTTCTGAAAAATCAGTGGGTGGGGACCAAAATCTGCTCACCCCAAATGCTGAATCCTGAAGATTGAATGTATCCATGCCCCCTTATGTAGTCCCTGATATTACTTATTGGTAGCTCCACTCCAAAAATTTGATGCTTTTTATCATTTTCTCTGGGGTTATCTAGCTTCATCAGCAACCCCTCCCTGGGGGTTGTAACAGTCTTTGGTCTTCAGCCACAAGTTGCATTAACAGATTTACCCTGCCATTTTTCAGGTTTAAAAACACTTTAAAGTTTAGCATTAGGCAAAGAATCATCATATTACAAGTTACAAAAAAAAAAAAAAAGTGTTTGAGAGAGATTTTCTTCAATAGCAAAATTGCTGTCTCATATTATAAATAACCTCACTTAGCATCTACTTCCTGTTAGGCCAGGAAATAACCTTCATTTTAGTTTGTTCTCTATAATTTATATTTTCAAAATGGAGGAAATGCAATGAATGGTTACTCAAAGTGTGTCCATTTTTTGCTTTTTCTTTTTTCGTGATTCAGGACACTTAAGAAGTTCTATTTTACTGATCTTTATAAAAGAGACCAGATTTGGCTTTAAATTATTCTTTCTGAAATATTTTGCTGTATATATTTTATTCCTTAAATTCAACTTTCATCTTTAGTCATGTGATCTTCCTATTTTCTTTGGCTTATTCAGTCTTTTCTAATTCCGTGGAGTGATTGTCTATTTCTATTGTTCCATATTTCTTTACTTTTACTATTTATTACTTAATAACAAAGCAAATTTGGTGTAAGATTTTTTTTTAAGTTCACCCCCATCATGCTGTTTGAGTTTTCTCCTTATTGCTTTCTAAATAGCTTATGATTTCCTTTCTATTCTCTTTAATCCAAAGATATTACGAGAGTGTGTCTTGGTATTGAAACAGTAGATAGTTTCAGTGACCTCTGAACAGTTCTTCTGCACAAAGATAAATAAATCTTAAAAATTTAAAATAAAAAGTATAAAGGTGACTATGGTGTATTATGATACAAAACCAAGAACACACTATTTTTAGGGCTTTTGTTAAGTGTTTTATTCATTTTATTCTGTTTACTACTGCCTTTTATTATTCTCTTACCTTTATTGTCAAGCTTTCTGTATTTCCAATTCCTTGTCAGTGGCCAAAACATACATACGTATGTACATGTGTGGCGCACAGAGTGGGGAGGGGCATGGTAGACTGGTGGTGGCTGTGGGTGCTGTGGAGGTGGGAGTGCTATGGCAATAGCACCAGGAAGGGGAATTCCACACTTACAAAACACAAATGATGTTGTAAACCAACATTATCTCAATAAAAATATATAATTTAGTTAGTTAAGGGGTGAAAACAAGAGGGGAAGAGAACATTGCACTATGACTAGAGCTATCAGAAGGAGGATGTGGTGGGGTGAGAGCAAAGGGAGAGTGAACATGCAATTGTAGGGGTGTAAACCTACACCCCCAAAACATACACTGTAATGTAAATCAACATCACTTCAATGTACTTAAAAGTTAAAAAAATACTGTGATAAACACTATTGTACAAATAAATCTTTATTTTTAATCACTTGCTTACAAATATGCTACATCCAGAGGTGTTGGATTACTGAATAAAGGATGCAATTAAAATAAAATAAAGTGACAAATTGAATACCACACATAAAAAATCAAATTATGTGATTATAATTATATTATTTTAATAAAACATTTTGATTATTTTTATTATTCATGTTTTAATTGGCTCATATTTTGAGGTAACATTGGTTATAACACTGTATGTAATTAAGGGTTGTAAGGTTAACTGCAGATAAGCTGTGAGCACACCATGCCCACCACCAAAATATCAATAATCCTTTACCATAACTTACTGGGTCCCCTCCCTTCATGTTCCCCATCCCCACATGGCCCTCTGGTACCTCAAATAAAGAAAAAATTTTGAATTACATAAAAAAATCAAGCTCTATTAAGAAATTATTTAGTGTCAAAAGATATCTGGAAGAAGAAAAAAATTAACTTTTGTACTTGTATATGATATCACATTACTAACCACCTTCCTTAGTTTGAACTTCAGCAGGTTTTATCAATATCAGTGAAATGTTGTCTTAGCCCACAGTGATCTATTTTTCCAGGATATCTGAATGAATTCAATATTCATTTATCAAAAAGGAATATGAATAAGCACAAATATTGTCACAAAAACACTACTGTTAAAAATGTTTTCAGATTTTGTGTTAATTATTAAAAAATTCTGTGCAATGTTTCAAAATACTATTTTCATCCCACAAACAAGCAGCAGAAAATGATGAGATGATGGTGATGTGTATGTGTTTACAAAATAAATAATTATTCCAGGAACATGAAAGTAGTGAAATACCATTTGGAATTGTCCAGTAGCTGATCTAAATAAACCCTTTCTCTTAAAACCTGATAGATAGGGTATTAACCAGGTGTAGAGATGAAAATGGATTTTAGCAACAATAACCTTATTTTATACTACATTGAAATATCACGCAAGACACTGGAGCTTTCTTCTATGGTTATGAGTTTGCGTGTGTTTGTTTTTTCTAGTTAGTAAATATTCCAGTTGGAATTCTCCTCCTTTGAGTCAATTAAGCTAATATTTCATTGGAATATGGATCCAGATACATGAATTTAATAATTTTAAGGGTTCCTGTTGGAACATTTGGTCCTGGGTCACAAATAGCTTTAAAGTGGCAGTAGTAACAATTATTGTAATTATGATCTCGTGACAAATCGTTGCACTCACAAAACTGGGAATTTTTTTGTATGCTGGCCACCACTCTGGGGGAAGAAAAATAATTTCCCTGGCACTAAAATTAAGTATCCAGTAAAAGAGGGGGAAAAATAGAATGTCCAATGATCTGGTAAGAATGATGAGAATATACTTTTTCAATCCTCCTGAAAAAAGCAGTTTTAATCAATCCTATTTCCTGCTATTCTACACTCAAAAATAGCACTGCAAAATAGGCCCTGGACTTACCAGCTATTTTCACTGTGACATCCTCATACTTAAATTGGACAGTAGTTTTCCCTGATTTCCTCACTTCATATAACCCAATAAATGAATTTCCCCTATATCTGTTGGGAAAAAGTAATTTTTATTTTAAAAGATGTAGAATTGCTGATGTAGTGAGTCATTTTCTTTTGAACCATATTCACTTAGGAAAGTTGCCTTGACATCTATATTACTGCATGCAAATATATATAAAATATACATTGTTTATTTCCTTTTTCTGTCTACTTAATTATAAGTATAGTAGAATTATTTCAGTTATTCTTATGTTATTGGCCACAAAAAGAAATTGGAAAGTTGTGGTCTACCAGAAGCATTAATTGGGTACTATTTACTCCATCACACTGTAAGTGCTAAGATGTTGCTTATAATTTACAATAGTGGTTGTCTCTACACACGGAGTCCAGAAATTCAGAGTGAGGAAAGATGGATGAATAAATATTAGACTAACAGAGAGAGCCAAGCTATACAAATTCATATCCATTTCTTGCCAGCTTCTCATTTTCAAATATACATTAGTAGGAAAAATGCATTTGTCACCTGAGAGATAAGGACATGGAATCCAAATTTGCTTAGTCAGGGAATGTTTCCAGGACATAACACAAGTTCTGGATGATGTTCCAGAGAGCAAAATAGTTGGCAGGAGGGAGGATGTTCATGGCACCAGTGATGCTCTCCATCTAACCAGAAGCTGTTATCTAGCAGATATTTAATGTTGAAAGTTCAAATTCTTTTTACATCATTATGCTAAAAAAAGCTCACAATGCACAGCAAGTGCCCTGGACAAATGATGTGAAGGTTGATGTGATGTGAATAATTGAAAACCAATGTAATAAAATTATTTCAACCCTGCTTGTGTGTGGCCTTGGAGAAGTTATTTTTATTTATTTATTTATTTATTTTTGTAGGACCCTTGCCAGCGGCCAGGGAATAAACTGGCGCCGCAGAGGCTGCGGGCATTCCCGCAGCCCAGCGCTCAACCACTGCGCCACCAGGGGAGGCCTGGGGAAGTTATTTTCTTACTGCATTTGAAATTCTTCATCTAGAAATTCTATATAATACTGTCGACATGATCATGTTTAAGGAAATATTAAATAAAGGAATAATTATAAATATTAGTTGACATTTGTTGAGGATTCAATATGTGTCTTATATTCATTGGCTCATCTGATCTTTTTGACAGCCTCATTAAGTGAGTACTATTTTTTTATGCCCTCTTGCAGATGCAGAAAGGTTAAGAAGTTCACCCTTGCTTATGTGCCTACTAGGTTTTGTTGCCAGATGTCTTCACAGGCAGTTTAAACCCTCATGTTTCACAGAACCTTATACTTTGGAAAAATTCTATCACAACATCTGAGACTCCCTGGTGGCACAAGGGGTTAAGACATGATCTATGAAGCTGCTGCAACCACTGCAGCATGAGTTCAATCCCCAGCCAGGGAACAACCCACATGACGCAGGAGACCTCTCCTGACTCGCGTTCTGGTCCCCTCAGCAGTGTATTTCGATCAATACACTGATGGCTATTGTTATGCCTTTTTAATTCCCAAAAATTGAATCAAACTTGAAGTGATCACCCAGATTGTGAAAGAAAAATATCAGTATTTGACACTGACAAGATAATATACAAAGAAAACCCTAAAGACTCCATTAAAAAAACTATTAGAAGTAATAAATAAATTCAGTGGAATGGCAGGCCACAAAATAAATATACAAAAATATGTTGCGTTCTATATGAACTGATTCAAAGAGAAAAAAATCAAGAAAACAATCCTATTTACAATCACATCAAAAAGTATTAAATACCTTGAAATAAACTTAACAAAGAAGGCAAAAGACCTGTACAAAGAAAACTATAAGACATTGTTAAAAGTCATAGAAGACACAAATAAAGACACAAATATATCTTTACTTTTGAATTGGAAGAATTATCATTATTAAAATTGCCATTATTCCAAAAACAATTTACAGATAATATGAAATCCCTATGAAAATTTCCATGGCATTCTTCAATGAAATGTCATAACCATTATTGAAATTTAAATGGAATCACAAAAGACCCCAAATAGCTAAAACACTCTTGACAGAAAAAAAGAAGCATAACACATTCTCCTAATGGTTTATGGCATTAAAAAAAAATTCACACAGGTCAAATAAATGGAATTAAACACCCCATAAATAAGCCCAAAATTATAGGAACAATTAATTTGTAGTAAAGGGTCCAAAATTATACCATGGAGAAAGGAAAGGCTCTTTAATAGATGGTGCTGGTAAAGTTGGATAGCCACACACACAATAATGAAAATAGTTATCAAGTTTCACACCATATACAAAATCTATCTCACACCATATACAAAAACTATCTCACACCATATACAAAAATTAACTCAGAGTGGATAGAAGACTTGAATGTAAGATATGAAATCATGAAATACATAGAGAAAACATAGACAAAACACTCCATAACATTGGCTTCAGGGATACTTTTGTGGCATCAATTCCAAAGGCAAGGGAAGCAAAAGCAAAAATAAACAAATAGAATTATACCAAACTAAAAACTTTCTGCAGAGCAAAGGAAACTATCACTAAGAGAGAAATATTCCCTACTGAGTGGGGGAAGTATTTATATATCATATATCCAACAATGGACAAAGATCTACACAAGAGCTCATATAATCCAACAACTGGAGAAAAAAAATAACTCAATTAAAAAAAAGGGCAGAAGTGATACTAGCCATTTTTTCAAATAAGAAACAGTTGACCAATAGGCACATAAAAATAATACTTATTATCAGTAATCATCAGGGAAATTAAAATCAAAGCCCCAATAAGATACACACACCTATGAAAAGAGCCCATTTCAAAAGATCAAAAACTAGAGGCTTTGGCAAGGATGTAGAGAACAAGGAACACTTTTCCACTTTTCCACCATTGGTGGAAACATAGACTGGTCCAAATCCTATAGAAAACAGTATGGAGATTTATCAAAATAAAAAAATAGATCTGCATTATGACCTAGCAATTCCACTCCTATCTATCCAAAGAATACAAAAACTCTAACTTGAAGGGATGTATACACTCCTATGTTCATCGCAGCACTTTATATTAGCCAAGTTATAGAATAAACCTAAATGTGCGATGATAGATAAATGAATAAAGAAGATGCAACACACATATGTACACAGAATGGAATACTACACAGCTAAAAGACTAGATGAATTCTTGTCATTTATGACAAGATGGCTATCCCTGGATGACTTGAGCTAAACAAAGTAAATCAGAAGGGAAAAAAATAAGTACTGGATTATTTCACTTGTATGTAGTATATAAAAAAACAAACAAACAAAAAGTAGCAGACACAACTAAACCAAGGAAAGCCTTATAAATATCACTGCAGAATGGAGGTTACTAGAAATGGAGGGGGGGCACACGGGGTGTAGGAGGCCCAGTGGATTTTTGTAGTGTATTATTGGTTTGGTGGTGTGTGGGGGGGGTAGTAGCATACATCTGAAGAGTTGTGAACCTATATTCTTAAATCATATATAGAACTGAAAACCAATGTTTCCTTGATAAAAAATGTTACAAAAAGTTAAATTAAAAAATTCCACAACAGGGCCTCTCTGGTGGTGAAAGGGGTTAAGACTCAATCTACAAAGCTGTCTGCAGCTGCTACAGCTCCAATTTTATCCCTGGCCAGGGAGGTAACCCATATATGGCGCAACAGACCGCTCCTGTCTCACCTGCTGCTCCCCTCAGCAGTGTATTTAAGTCAATCTGCCTGTTCTGTTCCCCACTCTGTCTCTGGTGAATCCTCTCACCTCCCCCCACACCTCTGGCCTGTACCCCAGTTCTTATAAAATAGTATTTTTAAAAAATCTTTTTAAAAAACTCCACAACAAAAAATGATTGCTGTTTTCAACGATTCTCAGTGAAGCCAATGCTTATTTTCACATATGGATTCTGAATATATCTAATAAATGAATGGTTCATTCTATAATTTCTTTATAAATGTAAATTAGGTAAATATACCTAAAATATCTTATGGTAGGAAGTATTCACCTTACATCATGTGAAGAGTTATTTTAAGTCTAAGGAAATTTTACTGCCCTGTCCAATACCTGTCACTAGCTTTGTGTACTTAAGTTTAAAAATTATTTTCTTCATTCACTTGTCTAGTGCCCTATAGTGATTACAGTGTTGGACAGCACATATATAGAACATTTCCATGCTATCAAAAAGTTCTATGGATAAGCCCTAATAGTAGATACATAGATTTCTTGGCACTGCCCCAGTAATGTTGTTCTGAGTCAAAATAATCCTTTTGATATTATTATTATTGGTTCAGAAGCTGTTCCTTTGAATTGAACATAGTTATGTTCAGATAATGCAAGTAGAATAAATTAATGTGCGTGGTTCCCAAACTATGTACCAAAGGCAGTAGCAGGGATATTGGGGGATTTAAATTCTTTGAGGGAAGCCCAGTGATCATACAAACTTGGTTGGATGCTGCACAAATACAACCTTTAGGCAGTTCACAATCTCAACATCAGTTCACACCATGATCTTCCTGTTGTCATACCTTAATGAAGTTGGATTTCCCTTGCTATAAAGAAGCAAGTACTATGAAAATCAATATAGAAATGAAATTAGGGTGTTAGCATTTCAAGTTTTGTGTACTACCAACAGATATTATATCCCATTAACAATTAACTGTGGTTATTAAAAAATGAAAAATATATGTTTATTTTGGTTTAAGAAAAGTATTTTTTCAAACAGCTAATAAGTTTTAAGACATATATTCCTATCAAGTTGTTTGGACCTAACTACTTAAGAACCAAAAACTAAGAAGTATTTGTTTTTGTTAAGAAGTGTGGCATTTAAAATTCCTGAGACACTGAGGGTGCTAAGAACCAAGACATTCTGAATCCTTTGTAATAATTAATGAGAACATAATGATTACAGACTTTTAAAAAGTTCACCTAATCAATTTGTTCATATATAAATATCTAAATGAAATTTGTACATAATTGGTGCTCAGTAAACATTTTCTAAATAAATGTTCTAGTTGAATAAGTTGCTAGAATTCTACATTTATCAAGACAACTAGATATTCCTTCAATTTTTAGACAATGCAGTGTTGGATTACTTCAGTATTTAGAGTAATTACATACTTCTTTATACCATCTCTGCAAAACTCAGGTCAGGTCAAATTCAATCTTTAATTCAATCTATAGTGTCAAGTCAATCAAAGATTTTGGAAGCTGGGCCGCCCCTGTGGTGCAACGGTTAAGCACTGGGTTGTGAAACTGCCTGCAGCCTCTGCAGCGCCGGTTCAATCCCTGGCTACCAGGTGAGGGTCCCACATGGTGCACAGACCTCACCTGCCGCCCGCTGCTCCCCTCAGCAGTGTACTTCATCAGTCTGCTTGCTCTGCTCCCTGCTTTGGCTCTGGTGAATCCTCTCACCCTCCCGTGCTTCTGACTATTCCCAATGCCTGTATAGATAAATAAATAAATCTTTAAAAAAAAAAAAGATTTTGGAAGCTGTGGATTACAAGTATAAAACTCTCAGAAATATGCCTTTAAATTTTTCTCTGACATCTCTTAGATTTGCAAGTAATACAACAAAATATCCTGATACTGATGTTCTTCTAGCTCTCATTTTCAAAAGTACCCTCAAGGATTTTTATTTTATTTTATTTTAATTTTTTTAAAGATTTATTTCTTTATACAAGCACCAGGTACAGTCAGAAGCACGGGAGGGTGAGAGAATTCACCAGAGCCAGAGCGGGGAACAGTGCAGGCAGACTGACGAAGTACTTTGCTGAGGGGAGCAGTGAGCGTGGCAGGAGAGGTCTGCGTGCCTTGTGGGACCCTTGCCAGCAGCCGGGGATCCAACTGGGGCTACAGAGGCTGCGGGCAGCATCGCAGCCCAGCGCTCAACCGCTGTGCCACCGGGGAGGCCCCCAAAGAGTTTTAGAATTCCATACTAAAAGATTCTATTCCATAAGTCAGAGGAAATATGTACTTTGGTGAAATGAATACTACCTTTACTGTAACCATTTCACCTAAATTGATTACCCATAGTTCATTCCATTCCTTGTATCTCTATATACTATAACTAAGATATTGCATAAATTTCAAAATTTTTGTCCAAGCTTAATCTCAATTACTCACACAGTACCTAAGATAAAGTTAAAAAAATCTCTGATATAGCAGTCAGGCTTGGTAGCTGGCCTGAGAAAGATTTTTGGATGAATAAGCAAAGCACATAGAATTTCTGAATCTGACACTTAATTCTCTCTACAGACTTTCAATGCCCATTCCCCGCCCCCACCCCCCACCACCATCTTCATCCCAGGTCTTCTTTCCTCTCCTTCCTATAACGAGATAGAGAGTGAGGCTGAGACTCCACACATTCTCCAGACCTCTCAGTTTCACATCAGCAGGTCCTGGGCTCCCAACTGTGTAAATTTCATTCTGATGGGATTCCTCTCTAGCGGGAAAAAAAAAAAAACAAAAAACTTTTGTTTCTAGAAATGGAGATTTGATGCTGTAAATCTGAACTGCATAAAAAATATGCCTCTGAAATTGTTACTAAAAAAAAAATAGTTATACTCTAACCCTATGCACTTTGTTTGTACTATTCCTGGATCTTTACTATGCCCCTCTAATTTCTGTTCAAAGACAGATAAGTCTCTTCTTGTTTTTAAAATCTAGCAGTCCTTCACAAAACCCTTTCTGCTAACATTCCGCTTCCATATGATCCAACAATTCCACTCCTAGGTATTTACCCAAAGGACACAGAAACATCAATTCCAAAGAGCACCTGCACCCCTATGTTTATAGCAGCACTATTTACAATAGCTAAGCTTTGGAAACAGCCCAAATGTCCCAAAATAGATGACTGGATCTTGAAGATGTTGTACATATACACCATGGAATATTACTCAGCATTCAAAAAAAGATAAACACATGCAATTTGCAGCAACATGGATGGAGCTAGAAGGGATCATGCTCAGCAAAATAAGCCAGAGAGAAAAAGAAAAATACTGAATGGTCTCACTCATAGCAGGAATCTAGAAAACTTAAATAAGGGACCAGGAAAAAGAAAGAAAATATCAAAATCAACAAACAACTATGAACAAGAGACTCTCTATGGGGAGTGGGGTGCGGGGAGGGGAGGGATTGGGGTCAAAATAAGGGGGTTGCAATTGTATGGGGAATATAAAAATAAAATTTATTATTTAAAAAAAATAGAACTACTTCCACCCTGGAAAGTAGCCCCCCCCCCAAAAAAAAAAAGAAGAAACAATATGGGCCTCCCCTGGTGGCACAAGCGGTTGAGAGCCATGCTGTGAAGCTGTCCACAGCCTCTGCAATGCGGGTTCAATCCTGGCTGGCGAGGGTCCCACATGGCACAGCAGACCTCTCCTGTCTCGCCCACTGCTCCCCTCAGCAATGTATTTTGTCAGTCTGCCTGTTCTGTTTTCCGCTCTGTCTCTGGTGAGTCCTCTCACCCTCCCGCGCATCTGGCCTGTACCCCGGTTCTTGTATAAATAAATAAAAATAAATAAATAAATAAATAAATAAATAAATAAATAAATAAATAAATCTTTAAAAAAAGGAAGCAATAGCATCTGTGTTAACCTTTTTGACATCCTTGCATCAAGATGTCAGCTTATGGTATGGTAGTGGCAGCTGGATTGTTCCTTCTCTGTCCTCTCCACGCCTTACCCCAGTCCAGCCTCCATCTCAGCGCACTATCCCAGTGGGCATGCTGGAATGGGCATCTTCATTATGATCTACTGGGAAATATATCCTTCCAGTCCAGAGACTAAAGTCAGCAAGTCAATGTTCAGAAAGTCCACAGTCTGAGTCTATTCCTGTCATGTTTGCTAGTAAAAGCATGAGATTACAGTCTCAGTCTGACTTAAAAAAAAAAAAAGTTCATAATGCTTTCTTTCTCTTTTCCTTTCCTCTTTGCCCTGGGGGTGACCCAAGACACCTAAACCTGGATGAAAGGAACCTGACCTTCTGTCCATAAGAACTGGGAAGAGGGTGCCCTGAAAGCCAGAGTATGGAGAAGCTCCTGAGAGGAATTGTTGTAAAGATTGTCCCCAAATAATGTGCATGATCATTAGCTAATACAGCCCTCCAAGCATTAGGTGTGCTGGCCAGACCCCCAGATGGATAGCAAAGGCTTTAAAAATTAAGTATAATGCAGACCACCCCCCAGACCCCAGACTAAACCATAGGGGAAGCAAGAATATTTGGTGAAAACCCAAATATCACAGAAAAAGTCTTTGCAAACTTAACTAGTATTGAAGCAAAACACACAGAAAATGAGACAGACCTTGTGGTCTAAACTGAAATAGGATGATTGATGTTAAAAGAAAAAAAATCAACATCTCCCAAGGATTTTAAAGCACCCTGAATCTTATAATACAATTTTCAAATGCTCAGGAAATAATCCAAAGTTATTTTGCATCCAAAGAACCAGGAAAATCTGACAGATTTCCAGTGGAAAAGGCAAGCAATAGATGCTAAGATGTTGGAATTATCAGACAAAGATGTTAAGGCAGCTGTTATCATCTACATAAGGTAAAAGTAGCAATTTTGAAATGAATGAAAATGCAAAATCTCAAGGGGAAGGGATAGTAAACATTGAAAAAATCTGAACTAAAAGATAAAATATGTGAAAGAAAATTTATTTTTTAAAGATTTATATTTTTGTGAACAAGAGCTGGGGTTCAGGCCAGAGGCACAGGAGGGTGAGAGGATTCACCAGAGACAGAGCAGGGAGCAGAACAGGCAGACGATAGAAATACACTGCTTAGGGGAGCAGCTGGCATGACAGGAGAGGTCTGCGGCACCATGTGGGAGTCTCACCAGCCCGACGCGATCCAACCCGCACTGAGGCTGTGGACAGCTTCACAGCACGGTATTCAACCCGCTTGCCACGGGGGAGGCCCCGAAAGAAAAATTTAACTGGATGTGTTCAATAGCAAAATGGAAACAACAGAGAAAAGAGCAAACTTGAATACTGATTAATAGAAATATAAGTTAGAGAAAAATATTTTTTTTCTCTCCTCCGATCATGAAAACTCTGGCTATGCCTCCTAGATATTTTGTGGAAGTGAAATGAAAATCTGTGTTCCCAGCAAAATCTGTATGCTAATACTTCCAACAGCTCTATTCATTCACCCCAAAAAATTCATATGTGCTTCAGCTGGAGAAGGATAAAAAACTGAGGCAAAACTCCTCAGAAGGAAAAGGAACTACCTACTTAAGAGTGCACATGCAGTTTAAATTTTAAAAGCAGTGGTCTAGGATGAAAAAGCAATTTTCTAAGGCTAGATGCTATATGACACCATTTATATGACATTCTGGGCAATATAAAATTATAGATTGGAAAATAGTATCAGTGATTACCAGGAATTTGGGGTTAAAGGAGTGGCTTTCTAAAAGTGGGTACAAGGAAATTTAGGGGGTACGGGAGTGTTCTCTCTTGACTGTGATCCCAACTATACAGCTCCACAAATTTACCAGAACTGTATTCTGCAAAGAAACAGAGCTAATAGAGATGAAAGCTAGCTAGCTAGATCTAAATCTATACGAAGATGGAATGGAGGTATCTGAGAGATTGTAAGAATTGGGAGAATTTGGCTATGGAGGTTAAGTTGTGTCTTGATCTGCTCTCTGCAAGCTGGAGATCCAGGAAAGCAGTCTGAGTCAAAGACCTATGAACCAAGAACACCGTAATAGGCAGGAAGAATCCTTCCATCCTCTGATTTTTTTTGCTGTATTGAGGCCCTTGAGGGACTGAATGATATCCATGAACAATGAGGAAGGTAAACTCTTGTACTAATTCCAACAATTCAATTGCTAATTTCAACCATAAACATCCTCCCACATACCCAGACTTTCAGTCAAATATCTGAGCACCTTTGATCTAGTCAAATTGACAGATAAAATTAACCACCACAGGGCCTCTCTGGTGGTGCAAGGGGTTAAGCATCGCACTATGAAGTAATCTTCAAGCCCCCGGCCAGCAAGGGAGCAACCCATATAGCACAGCAGACCTCTCCTGTCTCGCCCGCTGCTCTCCTCAGCAGTGTATTTCAGTCCATCTGCCTGTTCTGCTCCCCACTCTGTCTCTGGTGAATCATCTCACCCTCCGCACATCTGGCCTGTACCCCAGTTCTTGTATGCATAAATAAATAAATGTTAAAAAAATTAACCATCGCAGCTCAATACCAAAATAAGTACACTTTATTGTATATCAATTTTTTTAAATAAATTATAATCAATCATGAACTCAGAGAAATGGAGTAGTTTCATCTCATGACCAATGAAATGATATAATGTTATGTTTTGTTCAAGACATCAGTGATGAATTGGCTATTTTCTTCTTCAAGGCTAGGTACTTCCTTAGGGATCAGTAACACATGAGTTTCTTTAAAATGTGAAAAATAGTTGGTACAGTCAAGAACTGTCAGAGTCTACCACAAACCTCCAAGAAGCATCACATTAAGTTCTACATGGCTGCATGGGGTTTTACGTGCTAGTGAGTATGGTCTCTGATCCTATTTCTTTGCTATAAAAGAAAGACAAGAATCACAAGGTTCCCAGGAAGATGAAATGCATGCAAAAGAAAAAAAAAAAAAAAAAAAAAAAAACAAAAAACGAATACAGTGGTTGGCAAGCAATTTTTTTTTCAAAAAAGTTGTTATCATTTTATCATTTTTGGTGAGATACCTTTCAGTGCATTTGACCCCAACAGTCCATGAAACTTTGCTCCTCCATCAATGTCATTGCAAGAACTGGTGAGTCTCTGCAGATTATTTTGTAACTCCAAATGATTCCAGAAACAGTATAGTCATCTCCAGATAGTCTAGAGAACCTTCAAAAAGACTCAATGTCAAGGACAACTCATTTTTTAACATTTAAATAGACTCTTCTGAAAAAAAAAAAAAAGACAAAGACATGCAGATGCAGATGGTAAATAGGAACATGAAAGTGTGCTCATTATCACTTATCATGAGGGAAATGCAACTCAAAACTACAATGAGATAGCATCTTATACCCTTCAGAATGGCCCACATCAAACAGACCAAAACATTAAGTTTAAGGTGAAGATGTGGAGAAAAGGGAACCCTAAAACACTGATGATGGAAATAGACTGGTACAGATCTAATGGAGAAGAGTATGGAAGTTCTGAAAATATTTAAAATAGATTTACCATATGACCCAGCAATTCTACTCCTAGGTATCTTCCTGAAGAATGCAAAAACCACTAATTTGAAGGAATACATGCCCTCCTATGTTCATTGCAGTCATACTTACAATAGTCAAGTTATGGAAATAACCTAAGTGTCCAAGAACAACAAAGGAGTACATCAGAAAAATGTGGTGTGCAAACACACACACACACACAATACAATACTACCTAGCTATATATTTTTTTAAAATGAACTATTGCCATTTGAAATGACATGAATGGAACTGGGGTGGGTAATATAAGTGAACTAAGTTAGGAGAAAGACAAATATCAGATGGTTTCACTTATATGTGAAATATAGAGAAATAAAACCAAGGGTAAGACAAAACCAAACCAGTACTAACCCCTTGATATCTGACAGCAAAATTGTGGAGGGTGACAGAGTGAGAGTAGGGGATGGAGGGACCCAGAGTTACATTGTGGATGATTAGGGCTTTGGTGGTAGACATAGTGTGAGAACATACATTTGCAGATATCTAGCCCCTAAAACAAATACAGTGATATAAACCAACTTTACCTAAAGAAACACAATTAGAAAAAAAGAAAAACAGAAAAAAAGAAAAAAAAGAAAAAAAAATTCTGCTATAAACAGTCAGGTATAAGTCTTTATGGGAGCAGTTCCTCTCATTTCTCACTGAGAAGTATCCAACGGAAATGATTATGTCATATGTGTTACATGGTGAATATCTATTTAACTTCTTAAAAACTTATCAAATCAGGGCCTCCCTGGTGGTGCAAGGGGTTAAGACGCAACCTATGTAGCTGTCCGCAGCTGCTGCAGCATGAGTTTGATCCCCAGTCAGGGAGATACCCACATGGTGCAGCAGACCTCTCCTGACTTGCCTGCTGCTCCCCTCAACAGTGTGTTTCAATCAATCTACCTGTTCTGTCCCTCACTCTGTCTGTGGTGAATCCTCTCACCCTCCATACCTCTGTCCGGTACCCCAGTTCTTGTATGCATAAATAAATAAATCTTTTTTAAAAAAAGGAATTATCAAATAAGGGGCTGCCCTGGTAATGGAAGGGGTTAAAGTCTCAGCACTGTCAAGTTATCGTCAGCTGTTGCAGCCAGAGTTCAATCCCTGGCCAAGTTGCTAACCCACATGGTGCAGCAGACCTCTCCTGTTTCACCTGCAGCTCCCCTCAAACTGTTCTGTTCCCCACTCTGTCTCTGGTGACTCTTCTCACCCCTGAACCTCCAGCCTACACCCCAGCTCTTGTGTGTATAAATAAATAAAATAAATCTTTTAAAAAAGGAATTAGCAAATCATTTTCCACAATGGTTGTAACATCTTACACTCCTAATAGATATTCAGAGTTCTGGTTGCTCTTCATCCTCACCAATAATTAGCGTGACTGGTCTTTAATTTTAGTAATTTTAGTGGCTGTGTAGTTATATCTCATTGTGTTTTTAATTTTCATTTCCTTAATGAATAATGAGGGAAAATATAATTTCTTTGATAAAGTGTTTATATCTTTTATTTATTTTTACTGATTGTTATATCCTGAATTGTCTTTATATTTTTCAAACAATTCCTTTGTCAAATGCATGTTTCACAATTTTGCCTGCCTTGACTTTTTTCCTTTACAGTGTCTTTTGAAGATTATAATATTTTATGAAGTCCAATTTATACATATTATTTCTTTTGTGCATATATTCTAAACCTACATTCACAACCATGTTCTCCTAGAAATTATATAGTTTTAGGTCTTATGCTTAAGTCCAAAATATTTTTGACACATTATGTATTTAAGTTTTTAATTTTAATTTTTCTGCTACCACCCCTTATCATATTTTTCCCTTAATCACTAACCCCTTCCTCTTACCCTCACAAACTTCATTTCATTAGTGTCTACTAATTTATATATATATATATATATATATATATATATATCTTTGTCAAATCACTCAATGTGTAAAAAGTCAGGATTTGTCTCTGTCATCTTGGCTTGCTTTATAACGCACAATTCCCTCAAACTCTTTCCATTTTGCTATAAATGATAAAATTTCATCTTTTCTTATGGCTGAATAGTAATCCACTATATTGGATATATCACATCTTTTGACTGAATCTTATTTCCATGTCCTAGCTATTTCTCTCTCTCTATATATATATATATTTTTTTTTTTTTGAGGAGGTGGGGGTTGATGACTACATATTCTGTAGATAGATGCCCAGGAGGGAGATTGCTGAGTCATACATTTTTTTTTAGTTTTTTTAAGATTTATTTTTTATTTATTTATGCATAAAAGAACTGAGGTATAGACAGAGATGCGGGGGATAAGAGGATTCACCCACCAGAGACAGAGTGGGGAGAGGAATAGGAGGATCTACTGAAAGATACTCCTGAGGGGAGCAGCAGGCAAGGAGAGGTCTGCTGCACCATGTGGGTTAGCTCCCTGGTCTTGAATGGAACTCATGCAGCAGTCTTTGGCAATAGTTTGATACCACTGATACTTTAACCCCTGTGCATCAGGGAGTCCCTTATTTTTAATTTTTATTTTTTTAAGGTGAATTGAAATCACTTTCAAAAATGGTTCCACAACTTTACATTCCCACCAATAGTGTTACAGGGTTCCTCTTTCCCAAGTTCCTCTCCAACTCTTGCTGTTGTTTTTTTTTATTATTTTTTAAAATATTTATTTATGTATATAAGAATTGGGGTACAAGCCAGAGGTATGGGGGATGAGAGGATACACCAGAGACAGAGTGAGGAACAGAATAAGCAGACTGACTGAAATACACTCTGAGGGGAGCAACAGGTGAGTCAGGAGAGGTCTGCTGTGCCATGTGGGTAGCTCCCTGTCCAGGGATGGAATTCATGCTGCAGTGGCTGTGGATAGTTTCATAGGTTGTGTCTTAACCCCTTGCACCACCAGGGAGGCCCTGCTGTTGTTTTTTATTGCCTTTTTTAAAGTATACGTCATTCTCACAGGTTTGAGGTGATATCTCATTGTAGAACTAACCAGAATCTCCCTTGTTAAAAACAATGATGAACATTTTTCCATGTATCTATTGGCCTTCTGGATATTTTCTTTGCCTGATCATATCAGGTACCCATTTAGTAATTCAGTTGTTTTTTTAT
Source organism: Talpa occidentalis (assembly GCF_014898055.3). Taxonomy (NCBI): domain Eukaryota; kingdom Metazoa; phylum Chordata; class Mammalia; order Eulipotyphla; family Talpidae; genus Talpa; species Talpa occidentalis. The sequence goes on from NW_023604861.1 coordinate 63,251,150, forward strand.
TGTTAAATAGAATAATTTCTTGTATATCTTCTGTATTCAGTCCTGTTGCTTGTATGTGTGAATATTTTCTCCCATATAGTGGGGTATATTTTAAACCTACTTATGTTTTCCTTCTCTGTGTAAATTTTTTTTTCATTTGAGATAGTGTAAATTATTTATTTTGGCATTTATTTCCCTTGCAATAAGGGTCATGTTATCATAAAATCCTTATAATTGATGTCATAAAATGTATTACTGTTTTATTCTATATATTTATTGTTGCATTTTTTTTAAGATTTTTGTTTTTATTTATACAAGAACTTGGGTACAGGCCAGAGGCGTAGGAGGGTGAGAATTCACCAGAGACAGAGCAGGGAGCAAAACAGGCAGATTGACTGATATACACTGCTGAGGGGATCAGTGGGTGAGACAGGAGAGGTCTGCTGCACCATGTGGGTCTCTCCCTGGCCGACCAGGAATTCAACCAGTGCTGCAGTGGCTGCTGAGAGCTTCACAGCGCTGTGCTCAACCCACTGAGCCATGAGGGAGGCCCTATTGTGCAATCTTATATCTTATACCATACTGTTTTAATTACTGTTGCTTTATAGCTTAAAATCAAATAATGTAGTAATGCCTCCCTTTTTTCTTTTTTTTTTAAACTTCTTTTTCTTTTTTTTTTTTTTAAGATTTATTTATTTATTTATACAAGCACTGGGTACAGTCAGAAGTGTGGGAGGGTGAGAGAACCCACCAGAGCCAGAGCGGGAAGCAGAGCAGGCAGAAGGACCGAAGTACACTGCTGAGAGGAGCAGCGGGCAGCAGGAGAGGTCTGTGTGCCATGTGGGACCCTCCTCCGGCAACTGGGGAGCAGCCGGGCATCGAACCGTTGCTACACATGCTACGTGCAGCTTCGCAACCTAGCGCTCAACCACTGCGCCACCCGGGAGGCCCTCCCTTTTTTCTTCAGGATTTTTTCTAATATTAGAGGCCTTCTTTGGTTCCATATAAACTTTATTAATTTTGTTCTATTTCCTTGAAAAATATTGTGGTATCTTAATAGAGATTCAGTTGAATTTATGTCAATTTTGGTAGAAGAGTAATTTTTACTATGTTGACTCCCCCCATCCATGAATATGGGATGTCTTTCCATGTCCTTATGTGGTGATCTATATCCTTTAATAACATCTTGTAGCTTTCATTGAATAAATCTACATACAAGACTATTTTTGAAGTAACTGAATTGAGATATTTCCTTAATTTTTCCTTCTCATTCATTTTTTGTGAATAAAAATGAGAGATTTTTGTATGTCAGTTTTGTTACCTGACACTTTGTTGTATTCATTTATTGTTTCTAAATAGTTTTTTGATGGTATCTCCAGGGTTTTCTACATATAGTATCATATCTGCAAGTAATGGAAGTTTTACTTTTTCTTCTTTTCCAGTCTAAGTTTCTCTTCTTTTTTTTTTTTTTTTTTTTGTGGGACACTTTCTGGCAGACAGGGAACAAACCGGTGCTGCAGAGGCTACGGGCAGCCTCACAGCCCAGTGCTCAACCGCTGTGCCACCAGGGGAGGCCCAAGTGTCTCTTATTTTTTGATGTAAAAGGGAAAGCTTTCACTTTTTCATCAATACTTCTGTATGTCCTTTCTCCACAGCATCTTTTAACTATGATATAAAAATTGAGTTGTGTAAATTTTCTTACTGTTTTGTAAAATTAACTTTTGTGATATTAAAAAGAAAGTATTGTGTTGGTTGTACATTATGTTGAAGTAGATTCATTCTATTTCCATCTTATTTATAATTTTCACCACAAATGGGTATTGAATTTTACAAAAAGCTTACTCTACAAATGTTATTATATGATTTTTGTCATTTATTTTGTTAATGTAATCTATTGCATTGGTTGATAGATTGATTGCATCCCTGGGGTATATCCATCTTGATCATGATATACAACTTTTTAAATATATTGTTAAAGTAAATTTGCTAGTATTTTGTTGAAATTTTTCAGCTCAATATGCATCAGGGATATTGTTCTCTAGTTTTGTTTTCTTCTGCAATCTTTATCTGGTTTTGGTATTGGGGTAATATTTGCATCATAATATGCAATAGGGAACATTCCCTCTTCTTGGATTTTCAGAAATAATTTGAGCAAGGTGGGTGTAAGTTATTCTATAAAGGTTTAATAGAATATTTTTTAAAGCTCTCTGGCACTGTTGTTTTGGGATATATTTTATTACTGTTTCAATTACCATTATTATATTCAGTTTATTCAACTCTTCTGTTTCTGCTTGGTTTAGCCGTGGTAAACGTTATTGCTTTAAAATTTGTCAATTTCTTTAAGGTTTTCAATTTCAATGACATATTTTTCATATAAATCTCTTTTGATCTCTTGTATTTCTATGTCATCTGAAGTTATTTCTCCTCTTTCATTTCTAATTCTACCAATTATTGTTTTTCTCTCTTCTTTTCTTTGCTAGCCTATCTACAGGGTTGTCAATTTTCTCTTCTCAAAAAATCAATTTTTTTTTCTTTCATCTTTTGTATGGTCTTCCTTATTTCTATTTCATTTATTTTCACTCTTGTTTTTCTTATTTTCTTACCTCCACTAACATTGGTTCTTTTTGTTCATCTCTCTCAAGTTGCTTAGGTGTGATACTAAGTCCTTTATTTGCAATTTTTCTTAATATCATAATGTGAGGCTCTATTGCAATTATCTTCCCTTTTAAAACCACTTTTGCTCAACACATGCATTCTGACAGTTTGTATCCACTAATTATTTCACTAGTCTCAAAGTATCTTATGATTTCTGATTTAATTTCCTCTTTAATCCAATAACTATTAAGCAGCATATTGTTTAGTCTTCAAAACTTTATGATTTTTCCTGCTGTTTTTATAGCTGAATTCTGGTTTTATGATATTATAGTCAGAAAGAATCCTTGGTATGATTTTGAACTCATAGTATTAGTATAAATTTAACAATTACCTGTGTCCTAAAATGTGACCTAGTCTTGAAAATGAACTATGTGCACTTGAAAAAAGTGTATACGCAGTGGCTTTGGTACAGAGCATTCTGTGATGTTTGTTAAACTTATTTGATCAAGCTCCTCTTTTAAGGGTTTTGTTTCCTTTTGTGTTTTCTGTCTTGTTTACTTGTATAGTTGTAAGTGAAGTATTAAAATCTCCTAGCATTTTTTATTGTTGTCAATATATCTCTGAAGTTCTATTAGTAATTTCCTTATATATTTTGTAGCTCTATCATTTGATGCATATTAATAAGTATTATTTCTTCCTATTCTTTTAGGGTCTTAGTCATGATGTAATGATTATCTCTCATTGACTATACTTTTTTGAAAAAAAGATTTATTTATTTATGAATACAAGAGCTGGGGTACAGTCCAGCAATGCGGGGCGGGTGAGAGGATTCACCAGAGACAGAGTGGGGAACAGAACAGGCAGACTGACGGAAATACACTGCTAAGGGGAGCAGTGGGCGACACAGGAGAGGTCTGCTGTGCCATGTGGGTTTCTCCCTGGCCAGCTGGGGATTGAACTTGTGTTGCAGAGGCTGTGGATTGCTTCATAGTGCAGTGCTTAACCCCTTGCAACCACCAGGGAGGCCCGACCCTACTTTTAAAATTGTAAACCTGCATTATCTGATAGAGGAATAGCTGTCCCTGGCCTTTTCTTTCTTTCTTTCTTTTTTTTTTTTTTAATTACTATTTTGCTTTTCAGATTGTCTTCCAGTCTTTAAATCTGTATGTCTTGGTTGGTAAGATGAGTTTCCTGTAAACGCAGGTCATACTTTCTTTTAAACTCTACTCAGTCACTCTGTACCTTTTAATTGTTGAAATTGAATCATTGACACTTAAGGTGGTTGTTGAGACAAATGTTTATTGCCATTTTGTTATTTTTTTCATTTGTCTTTGTCTTTTTTAAATTTTTGATATCTTCCTTTTATATTTTGTCCAAGCTCCATTTCCTTATGTGTTACTTTTGTTGATTTTTGTTTGGAGATTCTGCTTGGTCGAATTTTGTTTAATGGACTATTTCTGTGGCCCATTGAAAGGTCTAATTTTTAACTTGTTTTGATGAGTCACATTGTTATTCTCCATCTTCTCCATGTTGTATAATTGACATGTCTGTTACCTCTATATTTATTTTTGTTGTTATTGCTTTATAATAACTTCTTGAGTACCTTTTTTTTTTAATTTTCCAGTTTTGTGTTGATACATCCTTTTAGTTTTTGCTTTTCAGTGTAGCTCCTTGTCCCTCTTTTTCTCTTGAATGATAATCTTATAGGATAATTTATTCTGGGCACAAAATATTTTTCTTTGAATTCACAAATTGTCTCCTGTTGTTTGCATCTTGTCTGTAAGGGTTACACAGAAATGTTAATAGATAAATAGGTGCTTCCTTATGTATTACTCTTTACTGCAATGCTTTAATATTCTGAACTTCTCATTGGCATTTAACAATTTAATTACAATTTGTCTTGGAGTGTGTTGATGTGGCATTATTTTGTTTGGAACTCTTTGAGTCCCTTGGATCAGGATGCCTGTTTTTTTCCCAAAGTGAGATGGTTCTTAGCAATTATTTCTGTAAGTAAATTTTCAATGTTTTCCTCTTTCTCCACTTCATGGATCCAATTAAAAGGACGCACATTCTTTTTAGGTTATAACAGAGTTCTTACATTTTTATTCTTTTTTCTTTTTCTTGCTGAATTTGTGTGTTCATCATTCTGCTTTCAAACTCATTAATTCTCACCATTATTTGTATTTGTCTACTGTTGAGACCATTTTTATTTTTAAAATTGTTAATAGTACTTTTTTAGATTAACTATTTTTAAGTGTTACTAATTTCATATTTTCTTGATCTTTGATTGTGTTTCAGTTTTTAATCATCCCTTGCCTTTCTTAATTCAGCAAGCATGGTTATGACTATTACTTTAAACACCTCACCAGGTATATTCCTGCTGGACTGGGATGACTTTTGCTCAGCAATTGTGGTGTGTTCTTCTGTCTCTTCATTTTTAGTTTTTATGCAGAGTTTTCCTTTTTATTGTAAAGAAAATTGGCTTTACACCTCTCCTACAAAAAGTCATGTATAATCCTAGGTATTTTACACAAGATATTTAAGTGTTTATTACCTCATAGACCAATGCCTTTGCACCTGTTCAAATGACCAGGAGGAAGTAACCAGTACAGTAGAGTACTGAAGGATTTTCTCCAGTGAGTCTTTTTTTTTCCTTTTGCAAGACACCACCTGTATTCATTTTGATTGATTAATTTTTAAAATTGAAGTATCATTGGCTTACATTGGTATTTTGGAGTACAGACTGCCCCTTGCCTTATGTATTACCACCACAATACACCTACCACAGAATTCTCCAGAGTTCGCCACCATAGCCTGTTTTGCTCCCTTTCTTCTTTGTTCTACCCTTACCCCCACATTCTCCCCCATCTAGATACTTCAGTTCTGTCGTCATCTTTCAGTGGTTAGATTTTAAGCTTGCCTTTATCTGATCCTAGTTTGGCTTCTATATATTCCTATAAATGACACTGTACAGGCAGGGATGGGCACAGTGAAGGATCTCTATGACCTGAGCAGACAGGGTAAAGGAGGAGTCCTGGAGTCCTCGGTGGCTTTTACAGGCTTTTATTGGGATTTACCAGGTACACAGCAGGCAGGGGTGCTGGGAGGCCAGGATGCTGCCAGGCCTCCCATCTCCCAGCAAGTCTTCACTCTATCTGGGCTTTCCAGCGTTCTCTGGTAGTTACTGCTCCTCTCGTAGTTCTCGTCTCTCTTGGTGCCCCCGTGAAGCCGCCCTTATAAGCCCAGTCTTAACCCAGGTGTACCCATTTACGCATGCCCACACCCTACTCCAGGTGCCCGCCATCAGGCATGCATTCAAGACCGCAGGGATCCATCATCAATTCTAATGGTGGGAGGGCAGAAAAGCCTGATACTTTTTCACTTATCCTACAGACACCATGCAGTATTTATCTCATTCCTCCTGATTGATTTCATTTGGCTTTATCCCTTCAAGCTCCATCCATGTTGCCATAAATGGCATGACTTTTTTAATTTTTTGGTATTCCATTGTGTGTGTGACCTGGAGAATTTATTCCAGGATTCTGCATTAACAGGAACAGAGGAGGAACTAGAAACAGCACAGCCTTGGGCCCAAGAAAGACCCTGTAACAGTAACCCATTTATTTACACTCCCAATTAGAAGAGACCAGAACTGATTTTTGAAGTGGATGGATTTGAATGCTGAGTGTTGGGTATGACTGAAGGCCTCAGGACACCGGAGCTCTCCCCACACTCACCCCTCCTCTATCAGATAAGCTTCCCAAAGTATACACTTCCCTTTTGTTACACCTCTGCCAGTAGCATGAGGTTCCCCAAGAACATGTTGTCAGATGCCCCTTCATCTCTCGACCCAGGATCCAAAGCTGAGCACTTGGGAGACCAGAGGCAGATTTAATGTTTTTGCTCTCTACACATTGGAAAACCTAGCAATGGCCTCCAGGTATCTGAGTAATCTGGCCCATCATGGTCACTCCTTCCTTTCCTCTGTTCTACCCATGTCCTCAAATAGGTCCAGTGTCTTCTGTCCCCTTTTCATGCACCTGCTCTTCCCTAAGCTGGTATGGCCTCCCCTCACCTGATGAACCAGACTTCAGCTGGGTGGTTATTTCTTCAGGGAGACCTTTCTGGAAACCTCCTTTTAGACACTACTAGCTTCAGGAACAAGCTCCATGGCATTTTATATGTGTCCTGCATAGAGCTAGGCCCATGCTTTGTGTGAGGGGCTAGTTGTTTGTTTTCCACCTTCCTCCCCATTAGACTGTAACAGTTGGGTAGAAATAATCAATGCTGGCCTCCCCAGTGGTGCAGCGGGTTGAGCGCCACGCTGTGAATCTGTCTGCAGTCGCAGGTTCCATTCCTGGCCGGCCAGGGAGAAACCCACATGGCGGGGCAGAACTCTCCTAACTCGCTCTCTACTCCCCTCAGCAGTGTCTTTGGTCTATCTGCCTGCTCTGCTCCCCACTCTGTCTCTGGTGAATCCTCTCACCCTCCAGCACCTCTGACTGTATCCCAATTCTTGTATAAATAAATAAAATCTTTAAAAAATAAAAAAGAAAGAAACAATGCTTTCTAGGCCCAACCACCACCAGCACCCTTTGGGCCCAGGGAAGTTACTGTGTACTGAAATATTTGTTGAATAAATATGTTCAAAACAGAACTTAAAATAGTCAGACATGACAAAAAAGAAATACACAAATTGTTGCCACAACAATTTATATCATTTAAGAGGTATTTGCTATATTTGTTGCTAGTCTTAAAATTCAAGTTCTTAAACATCACTAGGGGTCAAAGTTGATGTGATATCATCTTTGCATTTGTCAACTGTGCTGCAGAGTTAAGTCATTCTGAAAGAGCACCATGAGTACCAGCTCGAAGCTGAATGTCATGGCAGCCCAGGTAATCCCCCAGCAACACAACATGAGTGAGGAGGGAGGCTGAGAACCCAAGAGAACAATGTAGTTGTCAGACATGGAAAGGAATCTAGTAAACCAGAAACACGTCTCAGGGTAATATCAGGATTCAGGAAAGCAATGCATTATTTTATTATTAAATGAAATCACGTTGGGAGGCACATAAATACAGAAATATTATGATTTCCAAATTTTCACTCTTTATATAATTATGAAATAAATTTTTTAACTTTATTTTATATATTTTACATCATTTTTCATTTTTGCACAATGTATACATTTTCATCTTGGTTACATTCCCCATATAATTCCCACCCCCCTTATTTTGACCCTAATCCCTCCATCCCTCTCCCCTCCAGTGTGTCTCTGGTTTATAGTTGCTTGTTGATTTTGATTTTTACTCAGTAATCAAAAAAGATAAACTCATGCAATTTGCAGCAACATGGATGGAACTGGAAGGGATCATGCTCAGTGAAATAAGCCAGAAATAAAAAGAAAAATACTGGATGGTCTCATTCATAGTAGGAATTTAAAAAACCTAAATAAGGGACCAGGAAAAAGACTAATTATAATAATGTGAAACCAAATTTTTAATAAAAATTTAAATGCATATTTAAAAAAGACACATTTGTTTAGATCATCTGTAATTTCTTAACCATTTAACTCAAGAAAAAGGAGTGTGACCTGAGTATATCTTTACCAAGACCTAAATGTTTAGATGTTAGCATAGGAGAGGGGGGAGGGAGAGAGAGAGAGAGAGAGAGAGAGAGAATTGCATGATTTTTTTCAATATTAAAAGTTATGTACTCATGAGGAGGCATGAGTGCTTATTTGGTCAGTGAAGAAGAGAATGGTAGTAACGCAATGTTCAGCATTTTCTCTTGAGCAAGTATTAGTATTGTTGCCTCTGAACTGAGACTGAGACCAACTCACAATACAAAATGGGGAGGGTGACTCAGCAGGAGACACCAAGCTTATTGGGAACAAAGGAACTGACAGAGGCCACAGGTCACACTGCAAAGAGAAGATATACTGTGGAGCATGAACTAAAAACAATGGCACTTTCAAACAGGAGAAAGGAGTTTAACTGGAGTGTAATCACACCACATGTGCGGCCTGCCACCTTTTGAGGAGGTTATGTCCTCAAAGCAGTGCCCTGCACGTCACTCCTCCTGCAGAGCAACTTCCAGGTGCCATCCCATCTCAGGGACAAATGTCAGGGACAAATTAGAAGCCTTTCTTCTTTTTTCTTTCCAAAAGTTGCACATCAGTGTGTTGAAAATGATACCCTTCTCTCCAGAAAAGATGGTGTTGTCTCAGCGCTGCAGAGGGGCATAGCTTGCAAGATGAGGAACCAAGGTCAGCGCATGGGAGGAGGCCCCATGGAAGAGTGACCTTGCCTTTGCGAAGGTGACGGAGGTGCCGTGACAGAGTTCAAGCCAAAGATGGTGCTATCATCATTGTACACAGAGCAGAGTAATAGCGGCACACACAGGTTTTCCATATAAATGAGGATGGCTTCTCTTTCCAATACTTTCACTCCACACCTTTTTGAAGAAAATATAACATGTGTCACACACTCCCTAGCAGTGTTAAAGTCAGAGGCACACGAAAGAAAACCAAAAGGTGAAGGAATCAGAGAACCTGACATACATTTATTTATTTGTTTACTTATTTACTTATTTATTTATTACTTTTAAATGAAGTACCATTATTTTACATCCCTGTTAATACTTTGACAGTAGAGGATGCCCCCCTTCAGGTGTGAGGAACTGCCACTCTCTGGTAGGGTGTGCTGGGTCTGCCATTATCATAAAAGAATGAATTATGACAATAAACCTTCTTATTTAATAAAAAGTATTTCACTTGTAAGGAGCACTTTACTCTGTGTTAAGATTTCTTCTGCTGGATGTACATATATGACCCCATTACTATTCAGAAAATCACCACAGTGGCACAGTTAGTAACTGAGGTTGAGAAGAATGGAGTAAAATCCAGTGATCACTGATAATCTGCACCTGAGCCAGGCATTTGGTTCCAGATCCATGATTTAACCAGGATATTGTCTGGTCTTAATATGTCTAAGGTCGTTTTTTTTTTTTTTTTTCAACTGCAAAATGGGGATAACAGTAGAATCTATGCTATTAGAAAATTAGATGAATGAGTTATGCTTAAAATCAATAACCAGTGACACTATTATGGTTTCATTTCTTGTGAAATTAGACAAAGCAGGGTTTTGAGCCCAGCTGCATATCTTACTTAGCCAAAGTACCAGTTACATCAGCCTTGGTGAGAGTTGTAAGGATAAATAAAATAATGCATATAAAGTATCTATTATAAACATTTGAAAATCAAATCTCTCTCACTACTTTCTAATATCTCAAAATGGCACATGCATTTCAAAGTGGTAATATACCAAATCTAACTGATTTGCTTTCTACCTCTTTCATGTCTCTCCTACACTCGTCTTAATTAATGGGTCCACTCTTCTCCATTATCAAATCTAGGACAACTGCTTTATGGTTTCCCAGTGGCACGCATTCCTCATGTTGGGCTGCTCACCCAGGCCTGTCAATCCTGTCACTTATTTATCCAAGTCCATCACTCTTCAGAAACTATATTATTACAGTAGTGTCTGCCTACTTAGAATATTTTTCCACTTCAATTCATCCTTCAAATGACTTATGTTCTTTCTAAACCTAAAATATTTGTTTAAAATTTTCTACAGCTGCCACTAACCATGGTGTAACTGGTACTTCCAAGAGATTTAGCAGCTCAGTCCAGACTCTCAGGACCTCTAATAATCTGGTCCAAAACTATTTACAATAGCTAAGCTTTGGAAACAACCCAAATGCCCAAAAATAGATGACTGGATCAAGAAGATGTGGTACATATACACCATGGAATATTACTCAGCATTCAAAAAAGATAAACACATGCAATTTGCAACAACATGGATGGAGCTGGAAGGGATAATGCTCAGCGAAATAAGCCAGAAAGAAAAAGAAAAATACTGGATGGTCTCACTCATAGCAGGAATCTCGAAAACTTAAATAAGGGACCAGGAAAAAAGAATAAATATAAGAACGAAAATATCAACATCAACAAACAACTATGAACCAGAGACACTCTATGGGGGGGGGAAAGGAGGGATTGGGGTAAAAATAAGGGGGTTGTAATTGTATGGGGAATATAAAATTTAAATTAAAAAAAAAAACAGATCCTTGTATGGAAATCCTGCTGAACTCCTGCCAAACTGATCTTTGTGTTTACAGTAGATGCTTCTGGAGAATGGGGATATTCCTCTAGCATCAGTTTTGCCTTCACTCCTCTGAATCTCTGAATTCATATTACAGGAATATCTCACATCTAAATTCCCACTTCATAGAAGAACACCTCAATTTTAGCTCTGGAAAAATGTTAGAGTTAACTATTTCATTTTCTTCTTCTTTTTATTTATTGCATTTTTCTGTAGCTGTGCTACCCTTCCATCATTCTCTTCCATTTTCTAGTATTTTTTTTTTTAATTTTCAAGCTTTATCTTGGGACAAAATTTTGCTGCTGCCATATACTCAGCACAAGAAGTCAAACAAGTAGCACCCATCTGTTCTACCTGCTACAAATACAGAAAATTAATCAATTGCCTCAAACAAATTCTTTTTCACCTTGATATGTTCAGTTTGTGCTTAAATTACCTCTAGAGTTGATCTTACAGACCAGTAAATCAGATTGCTTCTGTTTATAGTTTGGGGTATATCTTACCTGTTTACATATATATTTTCCATTGATTTCTATCTACCTTTTTTTCTGAAATCCTTTCAATTTTTAGATCATTTGATACTTATTAAGTTTTCCAGTGCTCTAATTTTGTCATTTTCATACATATTTATCTAGTGTTCATGTCAGTAACATTAAATAAACATGTATCCCATTATTTTGTATGTGCCTTTTCCTCCCAATGAGCTGAATGGAAACTTAGAAACAATAACATCAAATTATATTTATACCTGCCTATTATTGGATATATTACTAAACTCATAAAAAGCTTTAAAAATAAATGAGGACTAAATTTGTAAATACATCACCATTTGGCCCAACAAACTTTAAGTGGTAAAAAGAATTAGATCTGAATATTTTAATCTATTTAGTTGCACCTTAATCTTTTCCCTTCATCCTCTTGACTTTAATACCAGAATATTCCCATTTGAACACATTTTGTTTTTGTCTTTCTTCAGGTTCAACAATGGTTAAAACATAAAGCACATTGAATTTGAAATCTGAAGATGAGAATTTGAGCCCTTATGTTGACATTCACTATGACTGAGGTATTGGAAAATTCTTGTCAACTTTTTTAGTTGTTCGTTTTATCCTCAAAATGAAAAATCTGCCAGATTAAAAAGGCAGTCTAACCTGCCTATACCACCTGCAAATTTGTTGGGAGCTTAGATTAGATAATGCCTAAAAAAGGCTTGTGATGACATGTACAGGAACACAAAATGCACCTTTGATTTGTATTTTTATTCAAAGCTGTAAAAATGACCTCATCACTTCTTTACCAGCCACAGAAGGGATCCCAGGAGGAGTGCTTCTGTCTTCCCATCAACCCACTCGATGCCCTCTCATGGACTTTCTCCATAGCTGTATTTTCCAAAAATGACCACAGTGACATTTCTAGTTATATTGCTCCTCCAGAAACTTCCCACTCTCCATAAAGAGATGGAATCAATTTCTTGTCTATTTGAACCTAGGCAGGATTTTGCAGGCTTCGTGGTAGAGCTCAGAGGGAGTTATATTGCCTGTGGCTGGGTCAGAAGAGCAATGTGACTCTCCATTGCCTGCCTTCTCTCTCTCTCCCAGGAGTCTGCTCTTAGAATTCAGTTATCATGTTATTAGGAAGTCCAAACTTCCCAAAGAGCCAATGATAAGTGCTGTGGCCAACAACCCAGCTAAGGCCTCGACAGCCAGTCAGCATCAGCTACCAGGAAAATACACGTCGAGATGATTGTAGTCTCAATCTCCAACCACCCAAGTGGAACAGAAACAAGCCATTGCTGTTAACTAGCCATTGTAGGTCCATGAGCAAAATAAATGCCGCTATTGTTTTAAGTCACTTAGTTTTGGAATAATTGCTTATGCATAGTAAATGGAACTAGTTTTTAAGGTCCTCTATCTGCAATGTCCACATACCGATGTTCTTCAAACATTCTCTAAAAACCTGTCAGACCAAATATGCCTTCCTCATGCACTCTGTGAATAAATAATATCATTGCCTTAAAATCAAAACACACACGTCTGAAAGCTATGTTAGAATGTGAGGGAAAGATATCCTCGAGCAGAGAAGCCTTGTCAACTCCAGGTACCATATATCCCCTCCTCTATCTCTATATCTCATCTTACCCACAAACCAGGAAACAGAGGCCAAAAGCTTCACCCAGAGCATCTGCAAAGGTCATCACCTTTGATCTTCACAGACCACAGCCAATAACAAGTCACAGCTGCAAACTTTTCCAAAGCCAAGATAAGTTACCACTTTTTCTTTTAAATGGTAAACTGTTTACAATTATTAATGAAACACCCATTCCAGTGTTAAGGAAACAGAATATTTTGTAGGAGATAAACCCTTATGAAAATGTTTAGTAACTCAATCATGCTGAAAATTAAGTTCCTTTTCATGACAAACATATTTTGTGGAGAGAAGAGATGGAGAGACAACGGAGCTCTTTTGTGATTAAATCATTGGTTTTATGACATTGGGATGACCATTTGAAAGAGGGAAATGGTCAATCCAGCTCTCTGTGATCTTGTAAATAAAAATAAGTGCTTGATGGAATTCAACTGTCCTGTTTGTTCTTTGGGGTTTATTTTTCTTTATTTTTACTGAATTCAGTCAAATGGTTTGTGTATGTCATCACAATCTGAGAATGTGTCTTCATAAGACTAAAATAAATCATGAATCACTAATTCAGAGGGGAAAAAAGAGAAAACCAGCTGTTCATCAGTATGACACAGTAGTTCCATTGAATCAATTGTACACCGACAAAACCTCACAGGATGGAAAAGCATAAAAATTTTCCAGTATAGAAATCCACAAACCTTTTCTCAGTCTTTCCTCTTTCAAATATTTCCTACAGTGATTTTTGGAAAATCTCAATGATAAGACTCAGAAGACTTAACACTATCTAAAACCATAGAGTGAGGAGACTTCAACATTAAAACAGCTGGATTTTGTGACAGAAGCAAAAGCAAGAGGCTTAGAATTCAATAGGTCACTATCATTTTATAACCTTTCAAGACAATAACGGTATGTCAAGCTATTGGCCTAGATTTCTATAATTACATGGAATTGGGGCAACTGGAAGTCTCCCCTCAGAAGATATAACTTAACTCTAAGGGAAACATCAGAGTCTCAAGGAAGCAAGACTCGATTAAAAACACAGGTTCTGGCACAGTAGCCAACCACAGGATGAAGGAAGTGGCAACTTCTCTGGGCAAGATACCTTGCTCAGAGTAAAAATGATATTTTCTCTGCTGACCTTACAATAATATGAGGGGAAAAATGAAATCATCAAAGTTTGTTGGAAAACATTTTAAAATTAAAAAATAATCTCTGTTCTCTGAGTAAAGATACTACAAATTATAGTCATTCACATTTTAAAATAAACCCAGAATATGATCTTTCCATTTTTGGAAAAGCCTGGGGATTTTTGGTGAATCAGGCTACTTGCATGTGCATGTACAGGTGTGAGTGTGGGTGTGTTGCATGTAAGACTTTCACTTTTCTTGGCTTCCAGAAGCATTGGCTGCTGAATGCAGTCAGAATTGTTTAGGTGTGTGGGCCATCACCAAAATTCAAAGAAAACATAGTTTTTTCTAATGAGAAAAGGCAGTGAAAGCCTGAAAGTGGGAAACATTCTTTGATCTAGCTGATATAGGAAGAATATTTTAAACACCTTTATAAACAAGTGGTGTTTATCCTCAAGAATTGAAGGGACTGAAATTGTGAATACCTGTCATGTTTCAGAAAGGTCCTCAAGGGCTTTCTAGAGTTTGGAAAGAAATGTGTCATCCTTTCCTGAGATGCAGCTTAAGCTGTCAGCTAAGCAATTATGACTTTAACTATGCATGCTCTCCATTTCTCCCAACAAGGAAGACCCATTGTTTTCCAGCAACTGAGCACATTTTGTTTCCAAAGTGCTAGGGCTCACAATTGTGGTCATTAGGAATAGGAAAATCTCTTCAGAGGAATAAATAAAGGTAGTGAAACAGGGGGTATGCTTATCAGAATTGAGAGAGAGCGAGAAAGAGAGCAAACAATCAGTCTAGTTGTAACACAGAAGTGGGTGCTGACTTAGAATGTCTCTGACTTAAAATTCCCCCTCTCCTTCCAGTAAATTAAAGACAATATGATATACCTTATTGGGATGTTGAACGTACATTGAAGATGAAAAATCTTTTATGAGATGTTAATGGTAAACATGACAAACATCAACTATCAAAATATGTTTACCTAGCTGTGAGAGTTTCCATTTGTGTGAACTTTCAATCTCACCAAATATTCAAATTTTATCATCTTTCCATTGAATGAGGGTTAGATTCTGTTTAGGAGTTGCAAATCCTAGGAGCATATGTAACATTGAGATGGATCCAGTCTTTTAGAAATAACTGAATTCCTGGTTAAATGTTTGAATAAATGAATGAATTCTTGGTTAAATTTTTGAAAGCAGAAACTGATAATTGGGGGTCTATGGCAAGTACTTAGTCATTTTTGTTCTCTTATCATCTTGAGGGACAACTTTGGTTTGAACTTTTATTGGAACCAGTGTTGGCTGCAGTGAATGGAACAGGATTCCCAGCCTTGCCACCATTTCCTAGACATAATTGTTGAAGATCCACTGCACTATGAACAATGGCAAAAAGGATATATAAGAGACATGAAACCTTTCTGCCTCAAAAACAAAATATCCTATCTCATTGAGTCAAGGATTTCTAGTCATATTCAGGAAATGCTATACAAGTTTTCTGGATAAATAATTGAACACTACTTTGCAACACTATATGTTGGTTATTCTTTTCACCAGAAACTATCAAGGGGAAATACCAATTATATTTGTCATACAATATAGAATATTAAAACCTATTTGTAAAACCACTATTTGTTCTAAATCAGCCTCCTCCTCTCAATTTTAGTAAAATATTTTTTTTTTCATTCTTCATTTTCCTTCAACCTGTCTGTGGAATCATTAGTCAGATTCTACTTTTAACAGGCCATGCTTTTTCCCCATGTTTTGCCTCCTACTTTCAAATACCCTGCTGTAGTTTAGCCATAAATCTTTAACTACCATTGCCTTGGCAGACTAGAGAGATTACCCAGGTAAGCTTACTTAAGAAACCAGATTATTTTTCTTTCAGAGATACGTATGTCACTTGTACTAATGTTTTAAATCTTAGGTAAATGAAAATGACTTTTGTACCTGACACATCACGAACAATACATAATTGAATAATTATATGCCGGAGTAAACTCCATTGCTATAGACAAGTCCAAAGAAAAATTCTTTGTAAACACTTCTTGGGCAGTTTTGATATTGCAATAAGTATTTTGTTGGCCATCAGGTGTTTCCTAAAGTTACAAAAGAAGATAAAACATATCATAATAAGTACACAGTCACATAATCAGATCCATTCCTAAGAATGCAAGTCCTCCTTTTTTCAAAGAGCTAACATGAGCTGGACTCATTTTCTATGTCTCATGTGATCACTTAAGCTCAGGTTTCTAAGATTTCTATCTCTGGATACCTAGAGCAAGGATTTTGGAATCAAAATACTCTGAATTTTAACCCTAACTCTGTCATTCAACCTAATTCATCAATATTTCATTCTAAACTCATAGAAGTCAGTCATTCATGACCTCCACAGCTCCTGCTTGTTTCTATACTGTCTGGTTGCTAATAATATAAAATTACTTAAAGAAAAAATAGCACTGATATTACCTAGCATATTGTGGAATATAAAACACCATATTTTATTTTTCTTTTTTTTAAAGATTTATTTATTTATGCACACAAGAACAGGCCAGAGGTGCAGGGGGGACAGAACAGGCGGATTGACTAAAATACACTGCCGAGGGGAGCAGCAATGAGTCAGGAGAGGTCTGCTGGCTGCCAGGGGATTGAACTCAAGCTGCAGTGACTGAGGATAGCTTCATAGTGCTGAGACTTAAACCCTTACTCTACCAGGGAGGCCCAAAACACCATGTTTTAGATAAGTATGCATATCCCATTTGCTGCCTTACCTACCTTCTTTTTTTAAAAAAGATTTAATTATTTATAAAGGAACTGGGGTACAGGCCAGAGGTGCAGAAGAGTGAGAGGGTTAACCAGAGACAGAGCAGGGAGCAGAAAAGGCAGACAGACCAAAAATACCGCTGAGGGGAGCAGCAGGTGAGATAGGAGAGGTCTGCCGTGCCATGTGGGTTGCTCCCTGGCCGGCCAGGAATCAAACTGGCATTGCAGAGGCTGCAGACAGCTTCACAGTGCTGCGCTCAACCCACTGCGCCATCAGGGAGACCCCCTTACCTAACTTCTAATTTCTACAATGGTCTAGGTGTTGAATTGCTTATCTTTCTAAGATATGTCAAGAACTCAAAAACTGATCATTGTTTCCTCTAACTTGGTAAGAGTTGCCATATTTAGCAAATAAAAATACAGTTGAATTTAAATTTCAGATAAGTAATGATTTTTTTTTTTTTTAGTGTAAGTATACCCTGTACAGTCTTTGAGATATACTAATACCAAATTTTTGTGGTTTATCCAAAAATCAGATTCAAATGGGTATCCTATATTTTATCTGGTAACCCTAAATCTTGACAATTAAATCTTTTTTCTTATACAGTCAATGCTCACCACGGGGGTCTATTCAACATAGAACTAGAAAAGAAACAAAAAATTGAAAATGAAAGATTTAGTTGTTATGGCCTAGTCTAACAAATGCCAAATAACAACAGTAACAACTGCTATGTATCAAGCACTTAATAGCACTTCAGGCATTATTTTCACAGTAAATTTGTAAGGAAAATATTTTATCCCATATTATTGAAAGTGACTCCTGATCAGTTTGGTTCAAAAGATATCATCAAAAGAAACAACGAAAGTTTAAATCTGGTACTAAGACATAAACACAGCTTTGTGGAAACATTGGAAGCAAGGCTGGAGCACCACTGATATTCCCAGGGATCACCCTACTGGTTGTACAAAAAACCAGCATCATTTTTACAGGGACCAGCCTCATAATGGTTAGTCATGTCATGTTATGCTTAAATATGGTCAACGTCACCCCTCTGGAAATATCTATATGTGTGACATCCTGTACACTTAAAGTCTCAGACAACTGCTTGAATTTTACTGCTAGTATCTGACTCTTCTGGAGACCCTACATTCCAGCACCAGCGAAGTATTCATAATTTTAGCTCCTTATGGATTCATGTACCTTACTTGTTCTGAGAAGGATAATTTGGACTCCTCGAAAAAAAATAAATAAATAAGAGAGAACACTTTCTCCAAACCTTCTTGCCCAGACCGCTAGACAAAGAAACCCCTACGCCCATACTTATTCCCTCTCTGACTACAGGAAAGTCAGTCCAAGAATAAAGTGAGATAAATGCCACCTCTCCCCTTGGGAATGTCTGATTCTGGATGCCACACAGTGATCTGGTTGCAGTCAGCAGAAAAGATTGACACAATGTCACATCATTTATTAAATGTCACAACTCCAGAGATTCTCGCATCAAAAAGGAAATCACCAAGGTACAAGCTGCCTCCATGAAATAAATAAATAAATAAATAAATAAATAAATAAATAAATAAGTTCCCTTGGAGTCGCTGTGGTCATATACACAGCTTCAGGTAAATTTAGAACCTAATTGTCTCCCATAACTTGCTCGGACCCACACATGGCTGGCAGGTGGAGGAATCACCCAGCCCTCGCTAACATCACACCACATGCTGGTCTGTCTTGTCCCAACTGCAGTTGTCAGACAGCTTGGCCCTTTCACAGAGGGCAACTTTGTGAGATGAACTGACATCTTTCAAACATAAAAGGGTTTTGAGTAGCCAGTGTACAGGTCAGCCTCCTGGCCAACATGACTGTCTGTGGGTACACAGCTGGATAATGGAGGAGGAAATTATAGGAAAGAGGCAAACTACTAGCTAAAAAAGAAAAAGAGGCCAAATCTTTGCTCCCTGTTTATAGCATTCCCACTGTCACACACAGCCCAGGTAAGAGAAGCTCAACTTCAAAAATTACCATTTACAAATGAGCAGGCAGCTTCCAAACAAATGTTTTCTTTAACCCCTGCCACAGAAATTGCTGACAGTTAAGTGCACTGGAAATTCGTAAGGGGGGGAAGTCACCATGCAGCTTGTCAGTTTAACTCTTTATTGGAACATGTTTAGGAGATTTTATGTTCAGCAACAGTGAACTTTGAAATACTCAAGTTCAAGTTTCACCTGCAGAGTGCCCATCTGTTCTTACTTCACTCTCAGAATTTCCATCTGCTCTCCTTTAGGTCTGTCTAATGGGGTGCCCAGCTAGGCACGATGGCTTTCCCAGGTGCTGAAGTCATGGAAATTTTATGACATTAAAAAATAATAATAAAAACGTTGGTCCTATGAGTTACTTGTATAAATTAATTCCATTGTATAGCAGATCTTTGAACGTTATTTCCCTGAATGTCTTTTAAGAGCTACTATAAGTGCTCATGGCAATAGTTTATTGCTTGTCTACAGGTTATAATGTCAAGAACCATAAGTAATAGAATGGAAATAAGACAGAGGGCCAGGCCCCAAGCCTTTTTTTGCCAACTGAGCAGCTCAGATCTTTTATAACTCAAAGCCCAAACCATAGATCTGACCTAGGCTCTGGACTGAGTGAAAGCAAGATGAACTTGTCCCTAGTTTCAACTGTTCAGTTTGGTCTAACCAAGAGCTCTGAGGTGCTGAACTCTGTGTGTGGGTCAGGGTGTGACCACATCACCCTTCTGGCAGAGGTAGCCAGAGCCATAATACCAGTGTTCGAGACCTGTTTGCGTCAGTGAGTCATACTCATTTCAAAGCTTCCAAAAAGAAGTCCACTCTGGAAAAGCAGGGACAGTACATATAAAGCCTGAAATAATTACTGGTGGAGATCAAGTGAGAGAGAAACAAAGGAAGGAGTCAAGTAAGGCCATCGTAAAGAACTGGAAGATTTTTGGAAAACATGTAGTGCCCCAGACAGACTTTGCTGACTGCTTGGATAGGTCTCTGAGCAAGACCTCTGGCTTATCCAACATACACTTGGGATACTGATTCACTTAGCTTATGATATTTTTATGTCAAAGGAAGTTTTAAACATATCACAGGTTTATAGTTCCCTTATGAACAAATAGAAAAGGAGACTCTGCCCTGCAGTGCACTTTGGATGGAGCTAAAAGTGACTCAGGTAGTCTCATCTCTGCTAATATGTCAGGTGGTGTTTTGTAATTGGAGTTGCAACCTTCTACTCACTACATTTAATCTCCAATGTTCCAGAAAATAAAATGCATTGTTATTGTATGATCTTTGAAACAGATCGCTGAAATATTCTTTTTTAAGTAATACCCAGCCTCTCATCTTCTTATGATCCAGTCTCTATCAGCTGTTCATTCCTTCTCATCAACCAAGGATGGCATCCAGGTGTCCGTGGTGGGGAGATGACTGGCATATCTTAATGGTGAGAGGTAGGGTCTCCTCTGACCTTGCACTGGTATTCAAGTGAGTGATGGTGGCATCCATGAGTCTTCAAGGCCCTGTTACTTGTTCCAACTGGACCCTATGTAGCTGGAGAACATGTGATGTGTCTCAGCTTCCTCCTACTCCTAGAAACTTGAGTCCCTGTTCTCCTTGACAACTGATCTCCTTCAGACCTCAGTTCTAGGAAGCTCTGGCCATCCCTCAGCAGGATCCAGAGATAGCCCAAGTTACCCCTTACCTTTGAGCATGTGAGGGATGTCTTCTCTTCCTATCACCCCTTGTTCTAGCCTCCTTCTACCATTGAAGCTCATGCCTTCTAGGCTCTTCATCATAACAAGGGACACCTCTTTATGGTGAAGGGCTCACTGAGTTGAAATGTCTAAGCTGGCCCCCAATATGCTAGAGGAGGCAAGAACAGAATTTAGACCATTCCTTCATGATGGAACTAGATTCAGAGTTTGGGATGCTACTTAAGCAGTCAGTGTAAGTAACAAAAGAAAAACCAAAGTAATACACAATGTATCACTTTATTTTATTTTTATTATCTGAGTCCCTTATGTAAAAAATAAATTTCTCCTACTTTATTATTTGCCTGGAAGTCTGGCCATGTCAAATTACGTCTTTTCTCTCTTTCTCTGATAATAGATAATCTGGAGAATATGTTCTTTCTGTGGAACAAGAGGTTAGATGACATCATGGCAAATATATGTACTTTTGCCAGAGGTTCATATTCATTTTTTGTCTTGTGGGTTCTTTTCACCAGAGTAACTCAAATGCTTTAGTGAACATACTCCTAAAGGTTTATCTCTCTTAATCTCAGTGTTTGGAGGGAAAATAACAGTGGCAGCAACAACAAAAGGAAAATCAAAATAGAATTTTATGAGATTATAGTTACATGAACAGGTTTTCCAAAATTTGAAATATACCCTCATTTGGGAGAGCACAGCACTCCAGCAACGACATCTGAACGCCATGAGTTTTGCTCTTTGTCACTTTAATCATAGGGATAAAGTAAAGGGAACATTCTGGAGCCAGGCTTCAATGATCACAGGTCTTTAGTGAAACAGGGTTAGAAGTAGACAAAGGAGTGGGTAAAGAAACAAGGTGTGACTTCCCAAAGTTAAAATGTAGATATTCTTCCACATTCCAGAACATTCCAGGTATATAATTTTGACTTCTGCAGTACATAAAAGAAGTTCTTAAAATACTTGTAAAATACTAAACATGAAGAATGAGTAGCAGTGCTTGTATTCATAAATTACTACTTCATTATTTCATCACACTAGAAGATTTGTCTTTTAACATTGTTATGAGAAGATAAAAGAGACATTTGGTAAAATATTTAAAGTAAGAATATTTAGGATTTAGACTCCCACTACTGCCTCTACTACCATCACTCACTAGGTGTATCAGCTTTTACCAGTGCTTGAATCATAGTGTTACTGCAAAGATTAAATGAGATGATAGTTGTTGAGAGCTTAACATATGTCATATATACTAAGTGCCTGACATATAGAAAGTAATATTATTAATATCATATATTATCATAGAAAGTGTATCGTTACTTCATCATTATTACAAATCTATATTTTGTATCTTACCCTAATCCATCTTCATTTGTCTAATTTATGGGAAGCAAGGAGTTGGTGGTTTAGCACTAAATGAGACAATGGTGCAAGATGCCATTCCAGGGTTCAGCAAGACCCTGCCAGGTCAAGCATCCTACTGTGGACCTTTGAGTGTTCTGCTAAGTGCCTCACAAATTGAGACCCAGATATTCTGAGTCACAAATCTGAAGCCCAAGAATCTTTCCAATTCAGTACTCTGATATTTAGAATTAGGGATCAGAGAAGTGAAAGTTTTTATTTCTTGTTCTGCTTGAAGGAAAATGAATCTTTTAAGAAGTTCTAGACACAAATCACAAGGCATCTGTTCTCTTGATATATCAGTACAAGAGGAGAGGGTTTCCTGTACTCTCCCATCAATGAATGCACTTAAGTAAGCCAAGCTGCAGGAACCATCTGGAATGCTGTGGTGGGAGTCAATTCAATCACTGTGTGCACATGGTCTGGATTTTGATGCTGTCAATTAGCATGAAATCAGGCCACCAA
The DNA here is from genome assembly GCF_014898055.3 of Talpa occidentalis. Classification (NCBI taxonomy): domain Eukaryota; kingdom Metazoa; phylum Chordata; class Mammalia; order Eulipotyphla; family Talpidae; genus Talpa; species Talpa occidentalis. The sequence goes on from NW_023604861.1 coordinate 63,273,509, forward strand.
TTACTTCCAAAAGCAGGGCAAAAGTGGGTGAGGTGCTCATTTGTACAGTCAGAGGTCTTCTCGGTGACACACACCCACATTCCGACCACATTTTAAATTTGCCACAGAGAAAACATAGAACTGACAGTGTTGAAGTCCCACAATCCAGAAGGGATGAAATTTTCAGGGTCATGTCCACAGTTTTTATCCCCAACAATTCATTGCATACGGCCCTTAATACCTGGGAAAATAAACACTTGAAAGCTATTGAAAGAGAAGTCAGTCTATAGGCACTCTGTTCTTTAAACAAGTACTTCTTGGAGCTCTGTCTCATCTAATGAGCCCTTCTGACTATTGTTTCATGGCTTATTCTGCATATATGATGAGTATATGGATTTCCATGTCAAAAATAACATTAAAAATAAATGATAGCTAGGTAGGTGATAGATATTCCAGTCTTCTTAAGTACTCATATGAAAATGCATTAAAACTGACATTAAACACTTTATGGAAGTCAGAGAAATAAATTTTCAATATGTTACTCTGGAAACCTACAAGTCCCAAAATTAAATTTTAAAGGATTTAGAAAAAATCATTATAAAATGTTTTAATAATGATTTCTGCATTAAACTAGGACTTGGGACACTTTGGGTGTCATTTCTCCCCTCAACCACTGCCATGAAAACATCTTGCTCTAACACTGCCCCTATACTACTGGAGAGAGCAGTGTTGGAAATGTTGAAGGAGAGATGAAGATTCTGCACTGCCACCCGCCCACCCCCAGCAGCCCTTGTCTATTTCCGAAGATTCCACATATGTTCTGTTTCTAAAATCAGCAGGCCAACTTACAATAAGTTGGCAATTCTCTTTCTAATTGAACCTTGGAGCCTTTTCAGGAGCTGACATGTCCCTCCTCTGTTAGCTCATTATAGTCCTTGTCCCCACTCCCACTCGTACCTTTCTGGAACACTTCAAGCCTGGTGGGCATCTGCTTCTGCTCCCCATTAGGTCCTTTTCCCACTCAAATCCTCATCCATTTCCTAGAATTAGGTAACGGCCAAATGTCTCCTATACTAAACAAAATATTTCCCATCTGAGAAGACCCAAACAAACGGAGGACGGGATTCCCAAAAGTACATTAATTTAATTGTTAATCCCAGCCTTCTATCCTCTGATCTAAGCCATTTTCACTACTATATCATCAAAATCAGAACAACAGAACTGCCTTTCTGATTTTTTTAAGGTGATCATTTTATCCTGCACTTGATATTAAGACCTACTCAGACACACTTACTCTGTGAGGTACAGATATTAAATGTAATTGATACAAAGATTGCAGTGAAGTCACCAAAATAAAATATCAGACACACGAACATTGAAGGTGTTGAAAGGTCACCATTATTAACTGCTATGGTGGCCTTAACTATTTATCTACATACTGACAAATACTGCCTGATTATTTGCAGAAACAATGAAATACAGTTCATTTCTTCAGACACAGTAATAATTGCAGTTGCAAATGATTTCACCTCTGTCAGAGAGTTAGCTTTTAAGTTCATTTGAATAAGGAGATTATAGCATACTGTCTTATAGTCACCAACAGATCGTTGAATTTCCATGACCCAAATCATAAGGAATCCTTTTTTTTAAGTATACCATTTACAGAACACCTCAACTATGTTAAAAATCATAGGACTCTCAGTTTACACTTCAAAAGCAGAGAAAGCTCAGTGTCTTCCTTTTGTTCCTGGATAAAAATAGTCAAATGAGTCATGGGGGAGGACAAAGGAAAAGGTTTTCATGCCACCACCAAGCAATGTGACTACTACGGTCGGTAACAAAGTCATGGCCGTGGTGTCTACTATTCTCACTCCAGAGTCAGAGCATTAATGTAATCCTTCCACTACTGAATCCTACAGCAATCCAGGTAGTGTTCTGGAAGCATTATACATACTATTTAAACCCTGTAACACTGCAGAGAAGATATTTTTTTCCCCACTTAATAGATGATGGAAACTGAGGATCAAAAAGGCCAACCAACCTGCCTAGTTAATATGAAGAGGAACAGATGATTCCAAATATTTTGTGCTTTACCTTTTCCAAATGAGCAAATATCTAAGTATAAAATCCTCAGGGAAGATGTTTAACAAAGACTAAGAATATCATCTCTCCCTATTGTAGAACCAGAAATAATAGGAAATCAGTCCTGAAAACATTTTGTTATCATTTCCCAAATGGAAAAAAAAAATTGTGACTGTCAGATCAATTTCATTAAATAGGGAAGAAATATCACATGTGATGAGATATCAGTGAAAACGGCTATTTTTCTTCACATATTTTGCTAATATGGCTTGTCTTTCATTTAGACAACAAAAGCTACTCTATTCAGATAAATAAGGGACAATTTCACATAATCCATGTAACTTCAAAAGATTCTGCCAAAAGTGTTAATTCAGTTATTTGAGGAAAATTAATCAATTTTAAAAGACTTAAAAATATTTTCTCCCAACCTACAACACCAGTTGGTGAATTAAAATTTTCATATTCACATGAATTGTGTCATCATATGACTCTACCTAAAAAAACAGCAACATCTTAGTCATCATACTTCTTCTGAACTGTGATTGTTCCTTGGTTTTAATACAGTGGTTGTCTGGGTGATGGAGCTGGGACAGTCAGCACTCAAACAACAAAATGATGGTATATGGAAAAAAAAAAAAAAACAATTGAGGACAAACTCATCATCTCAGCGGGGAGAGCACATCAGCAATCGGTATCAGGGGCCTCGATGATCTCATAAGCCAGACTCAGATCCTCAGTCCATCCCCGTGGACTACATGGGGGAATTATATGGACTATAATTTCCTCACCCTGCCATCTGAGCCTTTGTGTTGATTCTCGATAATGGGAAAGCTCACACTCAATTCAAAGCCAGTGGACCCCACAGAACTCTGACTGATTTATGGGGGCTGTTGTTAGAAAGACAAACAGTTACTGGAAAAAGACAAGGAATCTGATGACTTGCACAACAGTTCTTGTTGACTTTAGGAAGTGGAAAAGGATTTCAGTTCTTACCTTTGGGTTGAATTACAACCACAAAAGTAGCCAGAGAGATTTCCTCCCATGATGTTTAGGGATAAATAAAGCCACTTGGTCTTCACTTTCCCTTCACATAACCAAGAAGAAAGGGATAAAAAGGGGGGTATGACTATGGATGATATATCCTCTATTTTTCTACAACTCATCTTCTAGTTTCTTTGCCATTTTCTAAAGATTATTTGATTAATTTTGTAGAACAAATCTGGCATTGTTAGACTAGGTTCACTCAGTCCATTTTCAAACTTAAAAGCACTGTCACCACTGTAGCTTCTCCCTCCCTCTCTTATATATATATATATATATATATATATATATATATATATATAAAGCTACTTGGTCTCTCTCTCTATATATATATCATCATATCCTCCCTTCCTCTTCCCCTCACCTTATAGATGCCTCAGATCTATGGTCATTTTTCAAAGGTTGTTTTTAAAGTTTGTTTTTGTTTGACCATTTTTGGTTTCTCTATATTCCACATCTAAATGACCCTCCAGTCTTTATCTTTCTCCTTCTTATTTATTTTGCTTAGTATAATCCCTTTCAGTTCCATATGTGTGGCCACAAATGGCATGAGTTTATCTTTTTGTTGTTGTTGTTTTAAGATTTATTTATTTATACATATAAGAACTGGGGTACAGGCCAGAGTTGCAGGGGGTGAGAGGATTCACCAGAGACAGAGTGTGGAACAAAACAGGCAGATTGACTGAACTACACTGCTGAGGGTAGGAATGGGCGAGCCAGGAGAGGTCTGCTGCGTCATGTGGGTAGCTCCCTTGCTGGGGATCGAACTTGGGCTGCAGATAGCTTCACAGGTTGCATCTTAATCGCTTGCACCACCAGGGATCCCCAAGTTTATCTTTTTTGATCACTAAGTAGTATTCCATTGTGTGGTGTGTGTGCTTGTGTGTGTGAGTGTGTATGTGTGTGTGTGTGTGTACCACATCTTCTTGATTTGTTCATCTGTTTTTGTACATTTAGGTTGATTCCATATTATTTTGGCTATTGTGGAAAAAAGTGCTACATACAATGAACATTTGAGCACAGGTTTCCTTTCAAATTAATATTTTTGTGTTGTTTGGATAGATACCTAGGAGTGGAAACGCTGGGTTAGATGATACTTCCACTTTTAGGCTTTGGAGAAAACTCTTCACTTCTTTCCATAGGGAATGGGCCAGTCTAATTTCCCATGAACACCTTTTCTCCACACCCTTGCCAGCACTTATTTCTATTTTTGTTTTTTCCTTTTCTTTTCTTTTCTTTTTTAACATGGCCCATTTCCACAGGTTTGAGGTGGTATCTCATTGTGGTTTAGATTTGCATTTCCCTTATTGATAAGTGATGATAAAAAATTTTTTTCAAATATCTGTTGTTCATATGCATTTGGAGATGTGCTTATTTAGCTCATCTGCCCATTTTTTGATTAGGTTGATTATTTTCTTTTGTTGAGTTATATGAGCTCTTTGTAGATATTTGATATCAGTCCATTTTCAGAGGTATGGTGTGTAAATATTTTGTCCCTTTCAGTGGGGTGTTTCTTCATTTTGGTTACTGTCTCTTTCATCGTACAGAAGCTTTCAGTTCAATGTAGGTTCAGTCATTTATACTCTGCTTTGTTTTCATTGATGCTGGGGATGAATCTTCAAAGATATTTCTGATGTTTATGCCACAGAAAGTTTTCCCCATGTTTTTCTAATGGTTTCATGTCCTTATACATTTTGAGTTGACTTTTGTATATGGTGTAAATTGCTGGTCTAGTTTTATTCATTTCATTTTTGTATGTTGCAGTCCATTATTTCCAACACCATTTTTTTTTGTAGAAGTTCCCTTGTTTCTGTGTATACTCTTTCTTCTTTTGTCATAGAGTAGTTTTCCTTCTATTTGTGGCTATATTTCTGGGCTCTCAAGTATATTCCAATTGTCTATGTGTCTATTTTTATTCCAGCACAATGCTATTTTAACCATCATGGCTTTGTAGTATAGTTTGGAGTCTAGAATTGTGATACTGTTGTTCTCGCCCTTTTTAGTCAGTAGAACTTTGACTATGGGGGGTCTTTAGTGATTCCATATGAATTTCAGTTATATTTGTTTAATTTCTTTGAAGAATGATGTTGATATTATTATTGGAACTGCTTTAAATCTGTAAATTTTAGGGGGGGTAGAATGGCCCTTTTGATAATGTTGAATCTTTCAATGTATTAGGAGGGAATGTCTTTCCATTACTTCATGTCTTATTCTATTTTTTTTTAACAATGTCTTATAGATTTTCTTGTACAAGTCATTTGCCTCCTTTGCTAGGTTTATTCCCAGGAATTTAAAAATTTTGGTAAGATTATACATGGAATGGTTTTCTTAATTTCCTCTTATTCTAGTTCATTATTTGCACATATGAAAGCAATTGATTTTAGTCTGTTCATTTTGTATCCTGCCACTTTACTGAAATGGCTTATAATTTTGGTTATTTTTTCTGTGGAGTCTTTAAGGTTCTCCATGTATATGATAATATCATCTGCAAACAACGATAGCCTTACTTCATCTTTCCCAATTTATATTCATTTTACAGCTTTCCCTTCCACAATTGCACTAGCTAGGACTTTTAATGCTATGTTGAATAGTTGTGGTAAGAGTGAACATCTTTGTCTTGAACAATTTTTCACCACTGAGAATGATACTACCTGTGGATTTGTCATATATGACTTTTATTATCTTAAGATATGTTCCTCTTATCCCCAGGTTTTTAAGACATCTATTGATATGATCATGATTTTTATTTTCCAATGTGTTGCTGCAGTGAATTGTGTTGACTGATTTTCAGATGTTGTACGATCCTTGTGTTCCTAGTGTAAGTCCACCTTGGTCATGATGTATGATCCTTGAATGCATTGTTGGATTCAGTTTTCTAAGCTTTTATTGAGGATTATCATTTGTGTTCACTAGGGAGATTGGTCTATAGTTTTCTTTTTGTGTGTTGTCTGTTTTGTTTTGGTATTAGTGTAATGTTGGCCTCAAAATGTACTTGGGAATATCACTTCTTTTTATTAAAAGATTTATTTATTTATACAAGAACTGGGTTACAGGCCAGATGTGGGGGAGAGTGAGAGGATTCACCAGAGACAGAGTGGGGAACAGAACAGGCAGACTGCCTGAAACACAGTGCTGAGGGGAGTAGCTGGTGAGATAGGAGAGGTCTGATGTGCCATGTGGGTTGCTTTTTGGTGGGTGGGGATCAAACTGGAGCTGCAGAGGCTGCAGACAGCTACACAGCACAGCTCAACCACCTGCGCCACCAGGGAGGCTCAAGAGAGTATTACTTATTTCTCATTTTTTTTGTTAATTCCTAGATATTTTATTTTTTATTTATTTTTTACATCATTGTTCATTGTTAAAAAAAAAACTAGCAACAACAAATGTTGGTGAGGATGTGGTGAAAAAGGAAATCTTTCTCAATTTTTTGAAAGAGTTTGAGCAGACTAGGTATTAGTTAATCCTTAAAATTTTGGTAGAACCTGCTTTGAAGTCATTTGTTTCTGGACTTTTATTTAATGGGAGAGTTTTGATTACTGTTTCAATTTGCCTCCTTGTTCAGATTTTCTATTTATACCATATTCAACCTCAGATATTTGTATAATTCTATGAATCTGTTCATATCATCTAGGTTATTGAATTTGTTTGCATGCAAACGTTCATAGTAATCTCTTATCTTCTCAATTTCTACAATGTTTATTGTAACATCTCTTTGGTTTCTGATACTATTTATTTGTGTTCCTTAATTTTTCTTTTTGATCCTAGCTAAAGATTTATTAATTTCTTTTATTTTTTCAAAAAATATAGCTTTTGGTTTCATTGATCTTTTGGACTGTCTTCTTTTTAATTTCTATATAATTCATGTGTGCTCTAGCTTTTATTATTTCCTTTTTTCTACTAGATTTGGATGTTTTTGTTGCTGTTTTTCTCTTTCTAGTTCCTTGAGATGAGAGACAAGGTTCTATTTTTACATAAGGTCTGGTTTTTTTTTTGTTTGTTTTGTTTTTTATAAAAGTTATCATGTCCCTGTTCATATTGCTTTGCCTGTTAGTGAGAGTGGGTGTTGATGTCTCTTACCAAAAATATGTGTTTTTTTTTTCAATATTTGTTTTCTGAGTTGATAGCTGTCACCTAATATATTTCAGTGCTCCTTCCTTTGGTGAGTATATGTTGATGAGTGTTATGCCCTCCTGATGTGTTATTTCTTAATTATAATGTAGTGTCCATCCTTATGTTTTGTTACCTTTAAAAAAAAAATTACCAATTCTTTTTTTTTTTTCTTTAAAGATTTATTTATTTATTTATACAAGCACTGGGTACAGTCAGAAGTGCAGGAGGGTGAGAGAATTCACCAGAGCCAGTGCGGAGAGCAGAACAGGCAGACTGACGAAGTACACTGCTGAGGGGAACAGCAGGCAGCAGGAGAGTTCTACCCACCATGTGGGACCCTCGCTTGCAGCCTGGGATTGAACTGGTGCAGCAGAAACTGCGGACAGCCTCACAACCCAGCACTCAACCGCTGTGCCACAGGGGAGGCCCATGTTTTGTTACCTTTTTAAATTAGATATCTATTTTATCTAATATAAGTATGGCTGTCTAAACCTATTTTTGAGTTCTTTGAAATTTTTGAATTTCCTTTGATGGCATGCTTGATTTCTGTATCTGATAGGAGGAACAGATCATCCTTGTCTTTTTGCTAGGGTCTGGATATATGGTCTCCATATGTAGTGTTATATTCCTCTGCAGACATCTTCACCATCCCTTGCATTATTTCTATCTCCTTAATTTTCTAGGACCCTCACTTCTATGGTTTTCATTTCTGTTAGGCATGTCACCAACACTCTCACAATTGGCCAGGAGCTGGGGGTCGCTGCTGTCTTGCAGGGCCCTGTATGGCTTGGACTGGGCCTATATCTGCTCCTAAGGTGCCACTGGATTATCCCAGGGTCAGGACTTCTTACAGGAGAGCAGTTGGGAGCCACCTATGAAGGACAAGTCTCTGTGCAGCCTAGACTGGGGCCTATGTCTGCTCCTGAAGGTGCTGATTCTGTGCCACAGGTGAAGGGAACTTCCCAAGTGGCTAGGCTGGGTCCTGTATCTGTTCCTGATGTGCTGCTGGATTAACCCAGGGTTGGAGAGTTCTGACTGGAGGGTGGCCAGGATCTGCCAGCAAATGTCAAGTTCCTGGGTGGTCTGTACTGGGTCCTGTGTCAGTTCCTGAAGTTGCTTGTGCAGAGCCATGGGTGGAGGGAATTTCCCTAGAGTGATTAGAGGCCATGAGCAAATGGCAGTTTCCTGTGAGGCCCAGACTGGGGCCTGTATCTACTCCTGAGGCACCATTGGCTTAGCCCCGGGTCAGGAGTTCTTATAAGAGTACTGCTGGGAACCACCTATGAAGGGCAACTTGATGTGTGCCCACTCCCAAATGTGCTGGTGCTGAGCAGGAAGTTGAGAGAGCTCCCCTAGGGTAGCTTGGGGTCACCAGCAAATGGTAGGTCCCCATGTGGCCAAAACTAGAGCCTGTATCCACACCTGAGGTGCCACTGAGTTCACCATTTTCTTACTTCCAAATACCCACCCATCCAAAAAGATCAAGAAAATAACAATCTCACCAAGACATCCCTGAAAGTCTTTTGTTCCAAATACTAACAACACCTATACTCATTTATAAAATATTTTAAAATTTATGTAATATTTTAAAATTTATTCATGAATCTACGAAAACACACCGAGAGTGTTTAAAATTATGTTTCCTTTTATTTGATTTCTTCAGTTGTAATCTCCAAAGAGACAGAGTTCTAATAACTACCATTTAGATTAAAAGTTCATGGGGGTGGGGTATTGGAGTCAGACTCACATCATCAGAATCTTAGTCATGGGAGATCACATGAGTGAAGATGCAGCCCAAATCAGTCGTAACACATACAGAATGGATAAAAATCTTCCTAAAGCCTAGAAAAATTTTAATAAATAAAAATTTTTGAAAAGAGAAAACAAGGAAAAATACAAGGAAATCCACAAAACACATTGCATAAGCCTAAAATGAATGACCGTAGCTTTGTTAGTAGTCTCTAAACATGATGAATTTTGTAAAACAGAAATGATTCTGAGTAAAAATGAAAAAGAATGCAATTTTTATTTGAATGAGTCATTATTCTATGCGAATCCCTGCTGACTGAACCATTCCACTGACTAGTCACTTCTAGGCTCAATGAGAGCAAATTCTTATATAGCATTTCATATGTGCTGAGTCTCTTGCTAACAACTGCATGAATTCTCTCTCATAATCCTCATGGGTTATGAGGTCAAATAATTCCATAAAATTAGGGAATGGAAAGAACACTCTTAGGTTGATGGAGTGAAGTGACCAAAGCCATGTGGGGTGAAAGGGAAGGTGAGTGGGTTCATGATTCCTGCAGAAAATTAATGGAAGCCGAGTTTAGAAGGTAGATTCTAAGGCTTCTAGAATACTTATCCAATGAGTCACTTATCTCCAATTTTAAGAGGAAACTAACTACCAAGAATTCAGCATAATCCATGGGATAAATTAGGCATTTTGTTCCCTCAGTTTCCACTCTATCAGTAGGAAAATGTTACTGACACCACTATGGTCAGGCCTATCATTTTAAAAAAATATTTATCTCTTGCTCTCCTCCCCGCAAACACTCTTCCTATGAAAGGGACACACAGTGAGAACATTTTTATTTCATTTTCTTATTTTTTTTTTTGTATTGAGATAACATTGGTTTACAAAACTACATAAGTTTCAGTAACATCTAGACCCACCCACCAAAATTCTAGTACCATTCATCAGTATCAAACTGGCCTTACTATCTGTTCTTCCAGCCTTCTCCCTTTGGTAACCACCATTTTGTTTTTAGAATGTTTGTGTGTGTGTGTGTGTGTGTGTGTTTCTTCATTTATGGTTTGTTCCTTTATATACCACATACAAATGAAATTGTCTGGCATTTGTTTTTCTTTCTGTGTAATTTCACCAAGCATACTCCACTCGAATTCTAAACCACATGGTTGCACAAAGTAAGAGTTTATCATGTCTCATAGCTAGTATATATATAAAAACACTAGAAAAATACAAGTGTTGGCAAGCCTGTGGAAAAAGGAACTCTCCTACATTATTGGTGGAAGTTAAACTGTTATAGCCAGTATGGTAAACAGTATGAAAATTCCTCAGAAATTTTAAAGTAAAATTACCTCGTAATGCAACAGTTCTACTTCTAAGTAATTATCCTAAGAATATGAAAACACTAATTCAAAATGATATATGTACTCTTATGTTCACTGGAGATGTTTTTGTTTTTCAGTCAGCATAATGCCAAGCTTCCAAGAGTGGATTAAGAGGTCTTACACTCAGTATTCCCCAAGACAGTCCCCTTGTGCAGGGACACGCCCACCCAGGAGGCCCTTTGCCAGCACAAAGGGTCTCCAACACAGCCTCCATCAGGAAAGATTTCCTCATTATCACAACCACATCAGCACCCACAGCCTGCCCACACTGCTTCCCGAACAATCTTCCCAGCTGAGCCACACAGAAAGATATTGTACCCTGTGTGTCCACGCTGGATGATCTGCTAATGCTGACTGCAGACAGAGAAGGGAAACCCCATAAAACTCATACAAAAAGAGATCAACTATTTCTACCTGAGAAACAAAGCAACTTGAGTTTTGTGTAAAATTAATGATTCTTGGAAAATAAACTAAGTGATGTTTTGCTAGGGTTGGTTTTATCATTTTGTATTTTGATCTTTGGTTTAATTTTACAAATTGATAAGTATAAAGTAATCTTAATACTAAAAATACTAAATAAATGTTTGCCATTGTTTTACCGAGTATGGGAATGATAGTTTTTGGAAGAGACAATTAACGTTGGTTGCTAAAACAGAAGGTAATACTCTGTTACAACATTTTCCTCCCAGACTAAGTTTAGTATATTATAAATGACTCAAAAAAAAGAAGGTTTTAATAGATGTTTGTCTGGGTCACTAAATGTTAATACCTACAGGATATAAGAAAATGTCATCCCTCAATTTTAAGTAATTATCCTGCTTTTACTTCATGTGCCTACCATCTTATTAAGTCTGCATGAAATGCATAATTACAATGCAGGTGAGCTTGCTCTTCCAGTGTTGGCAGGAATGTCTCACATCAAGTCCCTGTGAGATCCTTGAGGGCAGAGCCAGGACTACTCATCTTTTCCCACCCACTCCAAATGCAATGACTGCAACATGACATGCATTCCACCAATAATCACTAAATTCGTCATGGAGGAATGTCCTAATCATGTCATCTTTAGTCATATTGCAAGAGAAGCATAGGCAGCTGCCAGGTACCATATCTCCTAACTGACACTTACACTCAAACCTCTACCATCTCTTTGGAATTACCTTGTCACATCCTTGGATTGACTGGCCCCCTCACCCAAATGCCAATTTTCAACTCCTGCTGATCCCCACTCTGCTGACATGCTAGAGCAATACTGCCATGCCATCTGAGGATCCCTTTACATTTTCTAAAACACTTTCTCTCCATAATCAAAGGGCAAACTTGCAATAACAACACAACAACAGGTGAGATAACACAGAAAGAATTGTGTGAAGGGGGCATGTAAGTTTCCCCCCTGCACATGAGTCTTCATAGCACAAAGAAAGGTGTGTCTACCAAAACTACAATAGCAGATAACCTCAGAGTGAGCAAATGGAGTCTCGATTGTTGTGACAGAAGACAAGAAGCAGAGAAAGAGACGGGAAACACAATTCATCTTGAGCCATGTTTTCATACAAGGTTATGAGTTTGATGGTCACAGATAAGACGCTCTATACCATCAGACTTTGCTGCCTTCTTAAGTTCTTCCTTCCATAAATGACTAAATAAAAGCTTCACTGATGTCAAGAAACACCAAGGTGACTGTTGTAAAATTTAAGCCATAGCTCTTATCAAACTACGCAACACTCAGTTTTCTTGGTCTATTGCTACCATACAAATCATGAAAATATGAGCAAATTCTGTTGTTTATGGAGAACAATAAATGTAAAATATTCATTCTCCTCTCTCTTCTGCTATCCTTCTCTAACAAAAAAAGAGGAAAATTCAAGTCAGACATTTCAGATGAATGTCATCCAATTACTAACTATGAGTAAATCCTTACTTTCCTCTGCTTTCTCCATCTCATGCTTTGTGTTAGTTGCAAGTCCTGTTTCTTTTCTTTCCATGTCCATGTTCATGGCTAACTTTGGTGAGAACACAGCACTTCCATATATGCATTTACTTCAATAAATACAGAAATTACCATGCTTTAAACATGGATTGAACAATGCTGATACAATGCTGACTGAAAAAAGTTTTGATGAGGGACATTCTATCATAGCTGCTATGACTTTTGTCTACTCTGAGCAACAAAGGGGCAGGTTGCTCTAATTCTCCTATTGATGTTTCACAATACCAGACCAGGGAGGGGAATCGGTTATTATGTAACAAATTTCTCCTAGGCATAGCAGATTAAAACAGCAGACATTTACTTATCACAGTGCTGCTGGCCAGGAATCCGGGAGCAGTTTGGTTCAATGGTTCTGGCTGAGGATACCTTACGAAGTTGAAGTCAAGAACTTAGGAAGGACGGGGCCTCCCCAGTGGCGCAGCGGTTGAGTGCTGGGTTGCGAAGCTGCCCGCGGCCTCTGTGGCGCCGGTTCCATCCCCGGCTGCTCCCCGGCCACCGGAGGAGGGTCCCACATGGCGCGCAGACCTCTCCTGCTGCCCGCTGCTCCCCTCAGCAGTGTACTTCGGTCCTTCTTCCTGTTCTGCTCCCCGCTCTGGCTCTGGTGAATTCTCTCACCCTCCAGTGCTTCTGACTGTACCCAGTGCATGCATAAACAAAACAAACAAACAAATAAATAAATAAAAGCATGCCTCTGTAAAAAAAAAATTAAAATTAAAAAAATTAAAAAATTTAAAAAAAATTTAAAAATAAAAATAATAAAAATAAATAAATAAATAAATAAGAAATGATAATAAATAAATAAATAAATAAAATAACTTAGGAAGGACAGTGGTACCTGAAGGCTGGAAGTATGTGAGGAAAAGACTACAAGTTCAGGAAATCTCAAACACTACATGGTTGGAGCATATGTTACTTGGAAGAGGATCAGGGATATAGGACTTGTGTGTCTAAAAAGACAGGTTTCCCCTCGATTATACTGCTTCTAAATGAAAGATAGTAACCTCTGGTGTCTGCTCTGTGGGTAATGGGGAGCAATTTTGGAAGTGGAATTTCTGAACAAGTTGCTGGAGATACTGCTGGCTCTGTAGAAAATTGGACAGGTGTGGGTTAGATAGGAAACTAGGAGTCTCTAATGACAGCCCCAGAAAACACAGTGACTTCAAAGCAGGAGTAAAGAAGACAATATAAGGCATTAGGACTCAGAGAATGATTAGATGTTGCAGATAAAGCAAAGAAGATAATTGTTTTAAAACATGCTCAATTTGGCACACCCATATAGTCCCAGCATTTTCTCCAAGTACCTGTCAGGGATAGTGTTTCTGGGGTGACTTTGCTGTCCTTCCTAAGAAAGGCTGCTGAAGGCTCATGATTATTCCTCCCCAAACCCTACTTCCACGAAGCCTTGTATAGTAGAAGTAGCATGTTATTGATCACTCAAAACATTTCTTCAAAACATATTCATTATAGCACATGTGTTTATGGGTAAAATGATTTAAAATTAGTAAAATCAACATTTGATTTTGATCTCATTGGGAAAGTAAAATTATCCATGGATAGTCAGAGCTGGCACCAGATGCAGCGAATTAGAGCAATAGCCTGGCTCCTGTGTTTTGAGAAGACAGGACTTCTGGATCCATGGAGTGAGTCAGGGCAGGAAGGGCTATGGTGTCACCAGCAAAAGATGTGAGTCAAGACGTCGGTTAGACATTCATTCCATAAATGTCATCCCACTACCACTGGGTCCTCTGGATTTTACTAAACAAACTCCACCCCACCTCAGACCCAAGCTGCTCTTTTCCACTTTTAGATTGCCATCACAATTTGTATTTTACTTTTTTAGTTCAAAAAAGAATATTTGCCATGTAGAAATCATAAAGTTTGTTTGGCTTGTATCATACAACCTCCCAGGAATGGCCTCAACCCTCTGCTATCTTCCATCTTCCTAAGATTGTTCTACAAAGGGTCACAGTTTCAAACGAGTAAAGCAAAAGGCCCACAATGAAAGGTCAAGTTCCTGCCACTATTGAGTCCCCTATCTTTTTAGTCCATTTAGAGAAAACCTGTCAACTTGATTTTTCCAAAAGACTAATTTTGGGTCTCAGATCTCCTCTCTAACCTTTATCTAATCCCTTCTGTCCACTTTAGGTTTGTTCTTCTTTTTCTAGTTCCTTATGATGTATACAATTAGTGGACTTCTTTTTTAATGGACTGACTTAAAGCTGTAAATTTCCTATCATCATTGCCTCTGTGGGTCATGGCAGTTGTGCTAACTCCTCCTTGGACCTTGAAAATCATCACACTGTTCGGGAGATAGCAGGAGGCAGAATGGAATACAAATGGCCATCAGCCGTGCTTTTCCCTAAATTAAAGCCTTTTCAGAAAAGTCAAATCTGCTTGTTAATTGAGTTCTTCTTTGCCTAAAAGAGAACTGTTTTTTTGCTATTGAAATTGTAACACAAAAGACTTTTTTCTGGGTCTTTTTCAAGCTACTGTGGCATATGTGAGTACATCAAATATAAAACACATCATAGAATAGAAGTGAATGAATTTGTGGTAAACAGTTCTTAAGACAAAAAATATATTTTACAGGGACCAGGAAGAATTTGACAGCTTCCTCTATCCCTGGGGCCATTTCCAGTTCAAATACTGTTACAGGAGGCAGGTCACTAGATTCTCATCCAGGTAATGCGTCCATCTGCCCAGGCTCTTCCGCCAGTGCGGAAGCTGCCACCCTTCAGGGGAACATCAGAGTGCGGTGCAGGCTCCAGATGACCAGGCAGGGGGCCATGATCCAGTGCTGAACAGGATGGGGCTGGCGCTCCTAGGGAGACATAGATGCCCTGATCTTTAGTCCTTACTAAA
Organism: Talpa occidentalis; assembly: GCF_014898055.3. Taxonomy (NCBI): domain Eukaryota; kingdom Metazoa; phylum Chordata; class Mammalia; order Eulipotyphla; family Talpidae; genus Talpa; species Talpa occidentalis. The sequence continues at coordinate 63,288,705 of NW_023604861.1, forward strand.
GGTCCTTTGCAGCACAGCACAATTGCACAGAAAACTGTCCAGGTAACTTGCTGACTTGCTAGACTTGCAAGCCTAGCCCTCAATGCCAGGCCTCCATTGGTTTGGAATGTTGCTACGTTTCATTAAACAGCTGCCTCATTTCATCTAAGAGGTGGCCACATTTCAATGGCAAGTGAAGTAATTCCTGTTTATATGAGCAGTTGCAAAGAGTTTCGGAACCCTTTGGCATAGAAAGCATCTTATAATACATCATTACTTATTTCTAACAATAGTCAGAGTGAGATGAGGGATCTCTCCCACATATGTGTGTGTGTGTGTGTATGTACTTTGAAAGGCGATAGTCAACCAGGACCAACTTCTGATGGGTACTCTGCTTTTATCCAGTTGATTAGAGCACAGCTGAGAATGTCACTTTAATGGTGAAACAAATCTTAAGGTAATCTCTTGGAATGCGTATCTGATGAAACAAGGCCAAAAAAAAAAAAATGAAGCTGAGCAATCATATACATATTTACTTGCCTAGAACAATGGAAGTCAGCATACTGGAGAAGAATTTGTGTTTTATTCAGGCATGCAGCTATTGTGGTCATTATGAGTTGATGAACCCAAGCAATTGTGAAAGTTAAATTATTTCTTTCAAAAATATGGCTAACAAAATGTTACTAAATCTGGCATATTAATGCAATCAAAACTATGAATTACCCGATCATATCTCATATTTCGATAGTTCATTTTATTCTGAAGGGATAAAATTATTTCAGAAGCAGCAGTTCCAGGTGTTATTAAATTGCTTTACAAAAGGGAAAACTAAAGCAACAAGCAAGTGAGTAATCTACTCAGTGTCACAACTTAGTCACAACAAACCTTAAAAATTCTTCTCTCCTCCCTTTTCATCCAATTGTCCCCTTAAGGAATTATGCGCTCATGTAAAACTTCTCCTTAGTTTCTTTTTTATGAATTTTCAGGTTTAGAGCAATTCATTATTCCATTGTGAAGTAAAAAGAAAAAGAAAATAGAGGTGCAAAATAACACAAAAATAAGGAAATTAAGTCTTTGATAAAAATGCAACTCAAATTAACTTCTAGAAGTAATAGAAAACAGCATTACAAAATGAGACATTTCGTTTGATGTTAGAATAAATCACTTACCTTCCCAATCAGTCCTAACATTGTGAAAATGCTTGAATTCCAATTTTCATGAGTTCTGTAATCTGAAGTCATTTTCTTCAAAGCAAAAGTGCAAAATCTTCCTTTAATAAATTTTAGAAGCATACATCTGAAGTCCTTCAAACCAAGAATAGACACCTATTTTTAAAGACTGCCAGGATAGGGCTTTTGCTCACATCCCCTTTACAAATGCAATGAAAGGCATTAACTGAAATACATTAGTATAAAAATATTTTTGATTGCAATTAAAAAGGGGTGAGTTTTGCAAGTGTCTGCTATATGCCTTCCCATCTATCTCTTGCCCTCATCCACAGTTCTGAGAGAAGCAACTTAAAAGATCTCAGCTTGAAAACTGGGTTCAAGGCCAATAGGCAAACTTTATATTTGCTTAGCAAACATCAAAGGGTGAAGAATGTGTTGTCATTCTCTGACCTTGCAAGAAGGTTGAATATACAGTAACAACCTTAGTCACCCTGTAGAACTACAGCATTGAAGCCATTTCTCCCTCCGCCGGTAGTCTTTCCTTCTTTGTCCGAAAGGGAGCAGTCAGCACCGTGCAGGGGGCAGAAGGTCTGTACTGTTACATGGCTGCAGGCCACATGGTCTAAGGAAGAATGTGCAGCTTGGAATGCAGGAACCCACCTTCATATGCTGGTTCCACACTTAACCAGCAGTGTGGCACAAGTTCAATGCTTCACCTTCTAAACCTCTGGTAGAGGAGGAGCAGATACTAGCAAGGTCAATATTTGAAAGTCTAGGTTTCAAAAGCAGCAAAGTCAAAACTTCTTTGTTCTCTGTGCACGAGATGCCAGGTCCCTCCAGGACAGATCTACTTCCTGCTCCTTTACTCCTTATTTTGTGTGAGGCACACAGTGTGCTCTCTCTCCCTGATGTCTTTCCCACTTCCAGTTGTCACCTGGTGGTGATGGGTGACAGCCTGAACCTCTGAACCTCTGAACCCCCAGAGGATCACAGCTCCTGGTTAGTCCTGAGTGTTCTTCCTGACTACAAAGTAACTGGCCCCAATGTGACAAGAACAATAATGACACTGGCCACCACTTACTGAGACCTCACCACACATTTCCTTGTAGCCACTTAGGAGCGAGTACAAGTGTGAGCACACAGACAGGGAAACGAGCGAAGGGAAGTTAACCTGCCTAAACTTTACATGATGAAATGGCCGAGCATGAATTGGGGTTCAGAAGTGCTCCCCTAAAGGTGGGCTCACTAATACTAACAGACACGGGGAAACATTTATCTCTGGAGCTTCTGCAGAACGTTATTGTTTACTACCAGGAAACACAATCATCCAGGTTTTCAGATTTTCAACCACAGGACTTAAAATCATTGTTTCCCAAAATATATTTTTACCTGCTATCATGCAGCGGCTGTTATGATTTGCACTCAAACACATCCCTGCTTTTGTGACTATATCTGCCTTTGGGATTCTACTTTCTTTTCATCTGTGCTTTCTTTTTGAGACATTATTCAGTTATTATTTTCCCAGAGTCAGCTGTATTCCTCAGTCTTCTTTTTCTCTTCCAATGACACTGCTCGGACATTCTTGTAATGAACTAATTAAAATCTTGATTTATCTATTACTCATTTTTTCTATGTTCCTCTGATCTACTAAGGCAGACACCTTTGTGTCTCATTAGGATGATTCACTCTACTACGTCATTATTAAATGGAATCAGAATTTTTTTTTTGCAGATATCAGTGCTAGAGAGCTTGTCTAGATAGGAATATGTCAAATAAGACTGACTAGGAGCAGTTGGGTGATCCTCAAGCTAACACAAGATTGTTTTATAATACTTGAAAAATCTCCATAGTGAAAAGTTTAAAATGGCATTATTGAGTTCAGAATATAAAAACTTGTGCTAAAACACTAAAGGCATAGGTATTCACTAAACATTAGATGCAAATCCTTCCAATCTTGCTAGTAAAGTCTGACTTGGACAGTAGCACAGTATGCTCTACCTGGGTGTCCATGAGCATTTCCTTCAGAAGCTTGTAGTACATGTGCTAGGGAAATGCCAAAGTCCATAATGGCCAACTTTTCAGGTGAAGCAGCCAGGAGACAGGACACAGGTTACAAAGCCTCAGCACAGCAGCAGTCAAGTCCTGTTGGCATTGTGGCTGCAACAAGATACAGCCTGTGCATTGTTCTCACCCCCAGAGAATCTGTTCTTGGGACCCAATTCTGGGAAGAATACTTGATCCTATGACGAAGCCACTCCCTTCAGGCTCTGGGTCCAACTGCTAATTCAGACATAGGGTACCCTCAGAATAATTGCTTCTATCTTTTGGTAAATCATCTTCAAAAGGAACCAGTCATTTTAGTGAAATAAGTTGCAGTCTGGCAAGGCTATTTTCTTCAGTGGTATCTGCCAGTATCTCAATAATTAGATATTGAGACCTAAAAAAGTTAAATACAACTGACTTTTTTTTTGGTCCAGAATTGATATCACATGAGACAATTGTTAGATGTCAAGTAAACTTTTTAATATTTTCTTTTGTTATCCATTAGCTTCACTTAAAACTGCACAAGGTTCATAAAATGTGTGGTACACTGACTTCTGTCAAAAAATTGATATGTTATTGAAGATAATGATGACGATGCTAACAATAATAATGATGGTCTTTGTTCTAAGTTTAAATGTTAAACCAACATTTCTCCCCTTTATTGTTCTTTGTGTCTTATTAGGATGATTCACTCTACTATGTAATTATTAAATGGAATCAGAATTACCTCTAATAATAATCAAAGCTATACATATTCTTGTGTGTAATTGTTCCAGTGTGGGCAGAAGCAGCCACAGTTGAAGCCAAAAAAATGGAGAAGACCATGACCAAAAGTGAGGGAACCTTACTTGCTGGAAAGTATAACAGTGCCCAAAGGGCACCTCAATAGGAAACATTATCAAGGATTCTGCCATGTTGATTTCAAAATCATGCAGACTCTGATGTCCTGTTCAAGGAACACTATATGAACCTAAAAGGTCATCCATTCTTTGCCTGCCTGGTGAAAGACATGCTCACAGGGCCAGTGGGATATGGTGAATGTTATGAAGAGAGGCTGAATGATGCTCAGGGGGACACACTCGTGGACCCCAAGCCTGGAACCATGCTCAGGGATATTTGCATCCAAGTTGGAAGGAATATTATTCATGGCAATAATTCCCAGAGAGTGCAGATTGGCTTGTGGTCCCTGTACAGGGTTATGTGTAGAATAAGACTAAAATATTTTATTCCAATGAAAATCAAAAAGAAAACAATGTTGGCACAATTTCAAAATTTTAGTGATATAGGCCAAAGAGATTACATAAAGCTGCATTAAAATCCGTAAGATCAAGTACCAGTAATCAGAACAAGAGCCAGAGGTCCACCCTTTCCAGAGGTGAGTCTAGCTGGCTAAGGCACAGGGTAAATTGCAGAGAGTGAAGGAAATTACAAACAAATGAACCAAAATTCAAGCTTTCAGATGAAGTTAGCAGTGGAGTACAGATTGTTGAGGTTTTCTGATGTTCCACATTAATGTAGGAAAAGATCCAAAAGTAGAAATGAATCTAAGTCCATGAAACAACTGTATAAGCAATTGCACCAGAAAGTGTCTCTCATTTGGAGAAACTGCAAAGCCTAGTGTCTAACATGCACATGCATTGGTGGTATCTTTTGAAGAGTAGCTATCTCCTGTCCATTGTCAAATGAAGATAGAGTCAGATCAATGTAACATTTCATAAGTAAAAAAGGATAGAAGTCTTTTCTCCTTTTCTTCCAGTCAACCTAAATAATTGTGGTTGAACTCAAAGAGGAGTAATCAGAACAAGCAGTGTTTGTTGGTCTTTGACAGCCATGCCCCTGCAATCTTTAAAACTAATTGGTTCAACAAAGAGTTTCACCCAAACTGTACAAAAGAATAGCTGTTATGGGGCTCAAATTATGCACTATGGCCTATTATTAGGCTATAAAAACAATATGTTGCCTCAGAGACAATATTTCCTCGCTGAGTTAGAGTAGATGAGAGCAAAGTAGAAAATAGAATGATTCTTAGTAACCATAAATTTCACAAGTATAGACACTGGGTTATGTTCTTAGCTGTAATTTTTACTTATGGTCAAAATAAAAAATACTTGAAAACTGCTGCTTTAGAGCTTCTTTCACAAAGTATGCATGTGTTCAACTCAGAAGCAAAGTTGTTTAGTTAAAATGAAAATATGCGATTTGTATTGAAAATTCAAGTATGGAAAAGAGGAATATGCTTACATTTACTAGACCAAGTCGTGATCACTTTCTAACAAAGGAGGCGAGCTGACCTGGGTTCTCCTCTGATACAGGAATGATCATGAGAAACAAGTAGACATAAATTGCATCTGACCCACCAATGTTAGGCCTCACCACATGCAATCTTGACTTGACCCACCTACCTCCACATTTATTGGTTGTAATACCACATTTCATCTTTGCAGAAAAAAATATTGTTTTTATTGATTTTTTTTACCACTTTAAGCTTAAAATTGCTCATCTAACTCCTCCACTGTTTTTTTTTTTTTTTTTCCGTTAACAACTTTATTTTTAATTGTACTTTTTTATTAAAGTAACTTTGGCCTACAGTTCTGTTTATGATTCAGGGGTAAAGGTTCACACATCTTCAGATGTGTGTTACCACTACACACCCACCACAAAGCATCGATGGTCCTCCCCCATGGACCATTAAGTCCCCTCCTCACTTGCTCTCCACCCCCAAATCATTTTTGCATAAATGGTTAAGTAAATTGGAAAAGAAAAATTAATTAATAGATACAATTTATATTTCTGAAATGTACCCAGTAGTTGTATTTAGGTTGCTCACCACTTAGTTTCTGAAAGTTATTTGTAAGTCACTGTGTCCGCAACAGCAATTAACATTAATTTGAGCATAAAACAATGAGAAGTTTAGACCCAGAGGCAACAGTTGGGATTAGGCAAACCCAATCATAAGGATAGATACCAGGAAGAGAAGGGGAGCTGGACTGAGCAAGGAGCCATCCAGGGAGAAGTTGATGCCATTGCTTTTTCTAAAAGAGATTTATTTATTTATGCATATAAGAACTAGGATACAAGTCAGAGGTGTGGGGGTGGATGAGAGGATTTATCAGAGACAGGGTTGGAGAGCGGAACAAGCAGACCTACTGAAATATACTGCTGAGGGGAGCAGAGGGCGATTTAAGAGAGGTCTGCTACAATATGTGGGTCAGCTTCCTGGCCGTCTGGGGATTGAATTCATGCTGCAGAGTCTGTGTATAGCTTCACAGTGCTGTGCATAACCCCTGTGCCCTGATGTAACTTCTCTTTAACCCCCTCCCAGGCCTTATGCTCATAAACATACTCCACGTACACTTCCTGTGGAAGTCCAAAGTCCTAGTGAGAGATATGAGTGCTCTGGACCTATGGTCAACATTGTCTCATACTTTCATGTAAGGAGAACCCTCAAGAATCCATAACTAAGTATTTGATATATGGAGCTGCTTATGAAGGTCTGGAGTTCTTACTGCCCCAAAGAAGGAATCCCAGTACAATTAAAGATATTGTGGAAAAAAATTCAATTTAACCTAAAGAGGCAAGTCCTGAAATTTTAAATCCAGGTTTCTATGTACTTCTTGGGAACTGGAAAAGGAGACATAAACCTTAATAATTTGGTTTTATTTAAAATTATTTTCAATGTGTTAGATTATAATCTATACAATGCAAGTCCTTAAAACTGATTCTGGTTGTAACCCCTCATTAAAACATGGCAGGATGTAAAATCAAGAGGCAAAACTTGTTTACCTTCTTATAGGCAAACAATGAGCTAGAAAAAGAGAAATTAAGAATGCAATCCCATTTACAATCTCACACACAAAAAAATAAACACCTCGGAATAAACCTAACAAAGGAGGTAAAAGATCTATAAAGGAAAACTATAAAATATTGTTAAAAGGAATGGAAGAAGACACAAAGAAATTGATAGTCTCTGCTCATGGATATAAAGAATCAACATCATCAAAATGTCCATCCTACTCAAAGCAATAAACAGATCCAATGCAATCCTAATAAAAATACCAATGGTATTCATCAAAGAGGTAGAACAAACATTACTGAAATTTATATGGAACCATAAAACACCCTGAATAGCCAAAGTTCTCTTTCCTAAAATGGGAAAAAAATGGAGGTATCATACTTGCAGATTTTGAAGTATTCTATAAAGCCATAATAATCAAAACAGCATGGTATTTGATCAAAAACAGAAACACAATTTGAATAGAACAGAGAGCCTAGAAATAAGACCAAACATTATGGACAACTAATCTACAATAAAGGAGCAAAGTACATACACTAGAACAAAGAAAGCCTCTTCAATAAATGGTATTGAAAAAAATTGTACTGCCACATGCAAAAGAATAAAACTAGATCACTATCTCAGACCATACATGGAAATCAACTCAAAATGAATAATAGGCTTGGATGTAAGTAAGACTTGAAACCATATAACCCACAAGAGAAAACACAGGCAAAACACTCCATAACATAAACTTCAGGAACATCTTTGAGGACTCATCTCAAGAAGCAAGGAAAACAAAGGTGAATATAAACTAGAAGTACATCAAACCAAAAACCTTCTGTAAGTGAAAGAGATAGTAACCAAAGTCAAGAAACACCCCACAGAATGGGAGAAAGTATTTGCATTCTCTGACAAGGATTGATATCAAAGATCTACAAAAGCTCATATTATTAAACAAAGGAAAACAAACAACCCAAGCCAAAAAAATGGGCAGATAATTTAATAGGCACTTGTCCAAAGAAGACATGCAGGCTAACAGACATAGAAAAAAAAAAAAAAAGTTAATCATTACTTATCATCAGGGTAATGCAAATCATTACTACAATGAGATGTCACCTCACACTTGTGAGACTAGTCCACATCGAAGATCAGAACCAAGTGCTTGTGAGCATATGGAGCAAAAAGAACTCTCTTACACTGTTAATGGAAATGTACATTGCTCCAGCTCCTATAGAAAAAAGTGTGAAGATCCCTCAAAAGGCTAAAAATGGATCAAAAGTATGACCAAACAATTTTATTCCTAGGTATCTACCCAAAGAACACCAAAGTACTAGTCCAAAAGGAAACCTGCATTCCTATGTTTATTGCAGCACTATTTACAATAGCCAAGATACGGAAACAACCTAAATTCCCCAGAACAGATGAGTGAATCAAGAATATGTGATATGGGCCTCCCCTGGTGGCACAGGCAGTTGAGCGCTGCTCTGTGAACCTGTCCACAGCCTCTGCAGTGCTGGTTGGATCCCGGCCAGCGAGTGAGGGTCCCACATGGCACCACAGTCCTCTCCTGTCGTACCCACTTCTCCCCCCAGCAGTGTATTTCTTCAGTCTGCCTGTTCTGTTCCCCACTCTGTCTCTGGTGAATCCTCTCACCCTCCTGCGAATCTGGCCTGTACCCCGGTTCTTGCATAAATAAATAAACAAACAAACAAATAAATAAATAAATCTTACAAAAAAAGAATTCATGATACATATACACAATGAAATACTATTCAGTGATTAAAAAAGATAAACTCATTCCATTTGCAGCAACAAGGATGGAACTAGAAGGGACTATTCCAAGTGAAACAAACCAGACAAAATATAAAACAGGATGGTTTAATTTATATGTGGAATAGAGAGAAATCCAACAAAGGATTAAATAAAGAAAAATTTTAAAACCAACGCTTGAAAGTTGACCATAGATTTGAGACTTTCAGGAAGAAAAAGGGGGTGGGGAGAAAGTATAGTAGGAAGAGGAGTTCACAATGGACTATGTTGGAAGATTATGAGTGCTTTAGTGATAGGAGAGCTATGGTAACTTAACCTGAGGGGAGAAATCCTATACTTTGAAAAAAAAATAACAAAGATATAAAATAGCAGTACTTAATATATATATATATATATTTACACACACACATACATACATACATATAAAAGAAATATAGTTTGAATAGCCAAAGATTCAATACAGACTGAAGCATATTGTCAATTATTTGTTTAATTTAGCTTTTTCTTTATTTTTATATTTCCCATACAGTTGCAACCCCCTGATTTTGACCCCAATCCCTCTATTCCCTGTACCTCCCCCAAAGTGTGTCTCTGGTTCATATTTCTTTGTTGATTTTGATTTTTTTCCTTTTATGGTTATCTTTTTCCTGGTCCCTTATTTGGGTTTTCTAGATTCCTGTTATGAGTGAGACCATCCAGTAGTTTTTCTTTTTCTTTCTGGCTTATTTCGCTGAGCATGATCCCTTCCAGCTCCATCCATGTTGCTGCAAATTGCATGTGTTTATCTTTTGTGAATGCTGAGTAATATTCCATTGTGTACATGTACCACATCTTCTTGATCCAGTCATCTATTTTTGGGTATTTGGGTTGTTTCCAAAGCTTAGCTATTGTAAAGTGTGCTGCTATAAACATAAGGGTACAGGTGCTCTTTGGAATTAATGTTTCTGTGTCCTTTGGGTAAATACCTAGGAGTGGAATTGCTGGATCATATGGAAGCTATATCTTTAGTAGGTTGAGGACTCTCCACACAGCTCTCCATAGTGGTTGGACCAGTTTGCACTCCCACCAGCAGTGCAGGAGAGTTCCTTTTTCTCCACATCCTTGCCAACATTTGTTGTTGCTAGTTTGTTTTTTTTTTTTAATATGTGCCATTCTCACTGGTGTAAGATGGTATCTCATTGTAGTTTTGATTTGCATTTCCCTGATTGCAAGTGATGTTGAACATTTTTTTCATATGCCTGTTGGCCATTTGCATTTCCTCTTCAGAGAAGTTACTTTTTATCTCCTCTGCCCATTTTTTGACTGGATTATTTTCTTTGTTTTTGTTGAGTCTCATCAGCTCTTTGTAGATTTTTGTGATCAGTCCTTTATCATTAATGTTGTGTGCAAAACTGTTCTCCCAGTCGGTGGGGCTTCTCTTTGTTTTGGTTATTGTCCTTTTGCTGTGCAGAAGCTCCTTAATTTTATGTCATCCCAGCTGTTTATCTTTGCCTTCACTATCACTGCTTTGGGTGATGTGTCTGTAAAGATGTCTTTGAGGTGCATGTCATGTAGTGTTTCACCTATATTTCCTTCTATATATTTTATGGTTTCAGGTCTTATGTCTAGTTCTTTAATCCATTTTGAGTTGGTTTTTGTGCATGGTGTGAGGTAGTAGTCAAGCATCATTCTTTTGCATGTAGTGACCCAGTTTTCCCAGCACCATTTATTGAACCAACTTTCTTTGCTCCAGTGCATATTCTTTGCTCCTTTGTCAAAGATTAGTTGACCATAGATCTGTGAGTTTATTTCTGGGTTTCTATTCAGTTCCATTGGTCCATGTGTCTTTTCTGGTTCCAATACCATGCAGTTTTGATGTTATTATGGCTTTGTAGTATATTTTGAAATCTGGGAGAGTGATGCCTCCATTCCATTCTTTTTTTTTTTTTTCAGGAGGGTTTTGACTATTCGGGGTTTTTAGTGGCTCCATATGAGTTTCATCAATATTTTTTCTAGTTTTTTGAAGAATGACATTGAAATTTTAATTGGAATAGCATTGAATCTGTAAATTTCTTTTGGTAGGATGGCCATTTTGATAATGTTAATTCTTCTGATCCATGAGCAGGGGATGTCTTTTTTCCATTTCTTTGTGTCTTCTTCTATTTCTTTTAACAGTGTTTTATAGTTTTCTTTGTATAGGTCCTTTACTTATTCTGTTAGGGTTATTCCCAAGTATTTGATTTTTTTTGTTTCAATAATAAAAGGAATGGTTTTCTTGATTTCTTCTTCAGATTTATTGTTTGTGTATAGGAAGGCTACTGATTTTTGTGCTTTGATTTTGCATCCTGCCACATTACTAAACTGATTGATTAGTTTAATTAGTTTTTCTGTGGTGTTTTTGGGGTTCTCTATGTATGTTATCATATCACCCACAAATGGTGACAGTTTGACTTCTTCCTTGCCTATTTGGATTCCTTGTATGTCTTTCTCTTGTGTTATTGCTCTGGCTAGGACATAAAATATTATGTTGAAAAGCAGTGGTGAGAGTGGATATCCTTGTCTTGTTCCAGATCATAATCAGAATGCTTTCAGCTTTTCACCATTGAGAATGATATTGACTGTGAGCTTGTCATAGATGGCCTTTATGATATTGAGGTATGTTCCTCGTATCCCGACAATTTCAAGGGCCTTTATCATAAATGGGTGTTGCACTTTGTCAAACGCTTTCACAGCATCTATGGATATTATCATATGGTTTTTATATTTCTTTTTGTTGATGTTTTGGATTACATTGATTGATTTTCGGATGTTGAACCATCCTTGTGTCCCTGGAATAAATCCTACTTGGTTGTGGTGAATTATATTATGGAAGCATTGTTGGATTCTTTTGGCAAGGATTTTGTTGAGGATTTTTTGCATCAGTGTTCATTAAGGAGATTGGTCTATAATTTTTTTTGTGTGTGTGTGCTGTCTTTGTTGGGTTTTGGTATTAGTGTAATTTTGGCTTCATAGAACGTATTTGGTCGTATTCCTTCTTTTTCAATTTTTTGAAAGAGTTTGTGTAGGATAGGCACTAATTCACTGCTGAACGTTGTGTAGAATTCATTTATGAAGCCGTCTGGGCCTGGACTTTTGTTTTTGGGGAGTGCTTTGATTACTGCTTCAATTTCGCTGCTTGTAATTGGTCTGTTTAGTTGTTCTATTTCTTCTGTGTCCAGCTTTGGATGATTATTTCATTCTAGGAATTTGTCCATCTCTTCTAGGTTGTTAAATTTGTTTGCATATAAGTGTTCATAATTTAGCTTTTTTTTTATATGGAAAAGAGTCATCTGTTACAAAGTAGGTATTCCCAGTAGAATCACCTGTTACAAAGTAGGTATCCCCCACCCTGTAGAGTCATAAATAAATGATAAATTCAGTTTTACCTCAAAGAAGCACATTAGAATAAAATATAATTCAACATTAAATATAAGAGTTGACAACAATTTCAGTCTTGAAAAACAAGAAGAAAGTGTTGGACATGATAGTGTATGAAGAGCTCATAAATCTAGTTTATACAATAAAAAAATTTGTCAGGCATAATTGTTTATCCCGACTAGGGACACTGACATTGAAAATTATCACAGAGTAAGATCATTCATCATGAGCAATACGGAAGTAGGTGACTCTGAAGACAGAATACATGGAATTGGAGCACACCCTGATTTGGTTGCAAAACTTACTTGCTGTATTCAAAATACCACATTTCATGAACGGATTTATCAGTACCCCTTTGTTCTACTTCCTTACCACACTAAAACTTTGCTCAGAAAAGAACCATAACTCCTAAGAGTCCTGTGTGAGTCTGCATTTATTTGAATGTAAAGAAAGGTATAAACTGTTGAATGGATTTCAAAAACCTAACTGGAGGGACCAGGAATATTTCTAAATTGGCATTGTTATTCTTCTTTGTTTCAAATCATCTCCACCATTCCAATTTTAATACTGTTCCAGACTTTTTTTTCCGTTAACTGAATGTTTTTAATGTTAGTTTTAAAATTGTAATAAAGTCAAATTTTTATAATGTTATGCAAGCTTCATGTGTACATTATACTTTGATATCTGCATACATTATATTATGATCATCACCAAAAATCTAATTTCTATCTACCACCACACAATAATTGACCCCCTACCTGTTTTTCTTATCCATAACTCGCTCACCCTCTGGTAACCATCAATGTATTTTATGAATCTAAAAGATTGTTTAGTTTTGTCTTGTTTGTTTTGTTTCTTTACCTTCCATATATGTGTGACATTATATGGTGTTTGTCTTTCTCTGATGTATTTCACTTAGCATAACGCCCTCTAGGTCCATCTATGTATTCATCTTTTTTTACAATAGCAATTTATTTGAGCAGCATGCAATTTCAAATGTATATGACTGACATTATCCTGGGAGCAAATATTGATGGGAGAATGGGAAGAGAGGATGAATATGACTATGCCAGGTGCTTCCAAAACATAAAAATGAGTCACTGCAAAGAAAAGAAAAATGTGATCTGTGCTTCAGAATCACACATAAATTTGACCTTAATCTCAGATTCAATTGGTAAGGAGTACTGGCTTTAGTTACATAGTAGGGGCCTACTCACAGTTCATCAGTGGCATACTAAATGAATGGGTGAATTTATTGAGAAGATGACTCTTAATACATAGTAACTTGGTTGTAAAAACAGGTCAAGAATAAGACAATTTTAAAAATTATGAAAAGACACAAACACCAATATGGAACTAGTGAGATGTCAAACCACATTTAGTCATGACACAACTCCTGCAATTCAATGAACATTGAAGCATCAGACTTTGTGCTTCCCTGCTGGCAAATGTCCCGACACCTGTGCTCTCCACTCTGCCTCTCCACTAGAAGCGAGCTTCCTGCCTGCGCTTGTGTTTGGCTATCTGTGACTTCCCAAAGGGGCCCCTCGGAGCCCTGTGGTGTTGGTGGACATGCAGTGATGCCAAGAAGGTGAAACAGTGAAGAAGGGATGGAGATTAAACATAAGCGCTAACATCCTGGGCAAAACAGTTAAACTATAAACCAGCATGCAACCCAGAGCATGCAAAAAGACTGCTACTTTTTTATTCCAAACACACACTTTAGCACACACTTTATCTTTTTGCTATGACTCTTTACATTTAAAGTTGTTTTTTATTTGATGAAAATATTGTAGAAAGGGGGAGGACTGTGATTCTTCTCAGTTCTTTAATCCCTTTTTCTGGCCTAGATCCTGAATGCCCATGTATAGGCACTGGGTCAACTCAACCTGAGTTCATGAATCACTTCTTACAAGATCTTATTGAGGAGCTACAAGGGATATAGAGTGGAAATGGATCCATCCTTTCCTGCAACCTGAGGCCATGGTTTAAAGAATAAGCCCAATATTATAATACTAGCTAGAATAAGGTAGGAACAGCAAGAAAAATTCAAAGAAGTTTCAAAGACCAAGTAATATTCCAAGGACCAAGGAGGCCTTTGTAGAGAAAGAGGTCTGTGAGCACTCTAAATGCAGAGAAATCTGGTGAATAAAAGTTATGCTACTCAAAGGCAGTGAGCTTTCTTCAGGACTTTACAATGATTGGTGCCTTCCTTCCTTCTTGCTTGTCTACTGGTACCTTAGCCCACATGTCCACCAGCACCGCCACTTCTACCTGGCATTCCTCACCCTTCCGAGTAAGAGAGAGGAGTAATCAATCTGCTACTTTTTTCACTTCTAAGTCTTAAGTCAATAATCTTCCCACAGTCATCTCACTTGTAGCATCTCTAGAACACAGAGCCTCCCTGTACCCAGACACAAAACCCTGAATTGCCCTGGGTATCAGTGAAGGAAACTCTCTTGAGGACTAACCACTCTTGCCAGGTCTGTGGTTTTTCTACAGATCCTGATTACTGTTTTCCATTCTTGTCCATCATAACACAGCAGAATTTGTAGTAACAAGAGGATCCAAAATCTCAAATTTATGAAAATTATTAAAGTCTTAAATAGGCTAAAAAGCCAATGGTTTAAAGTTGTTGCAAATTTCTACGGCTACTGAGGTATTTGCCAAAACAACCAGACTACAATCTTGAAGCTACAAAGAATGAACGTTACAGGTAGCGGGCACCCAAAAGTAAGCTTCAGCAACATTCACTTTCAGGTCCTTTTTTTTGTTAACATAGGAATCCTTGAAAAATTGGAATTGAATGTCCGATTTAGGAAGTCTGCTTTCAGGGAACATGGGAACAACACGAATGTGAATTCTGCAACTGAAAAAACCTCATCTGTTCGGAGGTTGGACAGATTGGGCCAGGTGGCACCCACACCTGAGGACACAGCGGCAAACCACCAGCCAGCACTGCTTCACCTTCCTCTATGTGTGGGTTTGGCACCTGCTAGGCCGTACACATAAGCAGGGCTCTCCACATGCCAGGTGACCACAGTAATAGTGTAATGATGTTCCAATACACATCTCCAATAGCACAGCTATCTGAACACCTTGTAACGGTTATCATCATATTTGACATTGTGTGCCCCTGACTTAACATCCGCTCCTACTAGACCTTGAACTGTCAAGGGTATGGATTGCCTTTTATGACTTTGATACCCTAGGCCTGGCACACTGCTCGAACAGGAACTTGAGATTGGCCCATGCGATACAGCTTTTACATGAAAACAGGCATTAGTTCCACAAGTAACAAGAAGTCCGCTACATTGCCATTTCCATTCTGTGTTACCAATAAAGGATCTGAAACACAGAAAGAACCTGAGATCATGCAAGACTGGCAGGGACAGAGCTAGCTGAGAGCTCCAATCTGGACCAGGTTGATCAAAGAACTACCAAAAGAACACAAGAAAACCAGTTTGAGGAAAGCTTGTTTTGAAAGCCAAAACAATTGACACATTATTAACAAGGTAATTAATTAAGGAAAATCTATTGTTTTATACTAGATTGTATATGAGATATAGTTCAATTTTATATGCCTGATGTTTCGATTGAACATCTAAATCACTTAAATAAATGATGGCAAACGGAATGTGAGGCTCTCTGTTTCTTGAGAAACTCCTGGGTAGGCTATTTACTCATTAGTGAAAGACAGAGGTGTTGGGATATATGCTGAGAAATCCAGAGCAGATTCCCCTGAAAAAAAAAAAAAAATCAGTCTTTCCCCAGCCCTGCTCTTACTAATTCTACAAGTTTCTTCCAATTGACAATGACTCTGCTCCTCCACCCCCAGGACATCTCTAGGGGGTGTGGCTTTCCAAGGTCTTTATTGAAAGCACCACCTGGAAGGAGTGATTACCAAACAATTTGCCAAAAGGGAGGGCTGCAGAACCCTTGGCATTTTTGAATTGCAACTGTTTTCTGTCATCGTAAAGAAAAAGCTAATCATTTTTTCCAGCAAACCACCCCCTCTGTCTGTTGCACAGACTATTACGAAATTGCCAAAGACCACACACTTGGCTTTCTCTGTTTTCACAGTTTTTAAAGCCATCATCAAAAGGCAAAAGGAGCTCAAGAAGAGGATTTCTTTCCTGCACAGCATCTGAAGTGAAATTCCACTGGTAGAATGCTATTCTCTTCTGGCTCCTTTCCATAAGTTCCATCTTCTTATTAAGTGTTTATCATCTCGCTTAAAGAAAAAGGAGACAAAAAAATCTTAAACTGGGTCCAGTTGGGAAAGTGCCATGCAGTCATGCTATCGAATATTCTGGAAGTGAAATTTAAAGACCAAAAAATGTAGCTCATAATTATAAAAGTTCAATTTATGATAACATTTATCTCCATGTTAATAAGGAATTTACAAACAAAGATGATTATCCAGGTCTTTGAAGATGTATACCATGAATCAATCCAGCTACACATTAGTGATACAAGGCAGTTGGTTTTAATAGAGTTGGCCCAAAGTAAGATGTTTCTTTTTTATGTGAAATTATGTTGAGAGAATTTTGAAATGCACACCATCTGAGTCATAGACATTGGCTTAGAAGCAGGAATTTAGTACAAACATATTTTAGCGGCAGATCAATGATGTAAAAGTTTGTTTTCAAGAGAGAATAAAATAAATGTTTCACTTCCAAAAACAACCTGACCCACAGGGCAGGGAAGAACATGTCACTGGGCCCAAAATTCAGCAAAGTTATCAGAGCTGCCAATCAGTGCGTCATGCCAGCCCTCAGGGTTGTGTCCTTTGGAGCTGCACTGTCCTAACAGACATTTCCCCTCTACCTGCCCTTCTCACCCTTTCCCTGCACATGTGTATTCCAGCAGCAGGCACCAGTTCCTACAGGGTCTCCTTTAAAGTTTGAATCCGCTCTCCTCATCACCATTCAGCAATGCTTCTCACCATCTACTTAGCCTAACCCGGTCCAAGATTTATAGGTGACAACATCCAATTCAATCCTCACCTCCATATGCAATTTTAGGTCAATATATATGAAATAATATCTATTATAATATATAATATATCTGTTTATTAATTATGTATGTTTATATTCAGATTTATTTTAATGACTCAAGAAATTAATACCTATTAATATAACAGCATCCTTAAAACCTCAAGTTACTTTCTTATATCCCTTTATTATCTTACTCTCACTATATCACTTTCCATTCCCCATTTGATTTTCCAAGCCTAACTCATTCTTCCAGACTTAACTCAAGCCTTTTATCTATTATGAAAGCTTCCCTACTTCTCCAGTCCTCTGTAATTTTTCACCTCACTTGTTTCCAGTCTAGTCTAGTATCTGTATATTTATCACCTACTCATTTTTTTATTACTCTTGAATTGTTTTATGGGTACAATTTGATCTTTTTCATAGATATCACAGAAAATTTGAGTGTAAGATAATTTTTCTTTGATATTTACTATAAGGCCTAGTCATAAAGCATCACTCAATAAGTAGTAATAGATGGATGGAAATAAACCCTTCACATTTGGTGGAGGGTATAGCAAATGTGGTAATATATGTGTATAACTAATCTCTAAAATATTGCCTTGCTTAGTACAAAGCTTCATCTTATTTTTAGATATTTTGCTTTCATTTTGAATAATGAAAATGAAAATTTTCATTAATGAAAATTTTTCATAATGAAAATTTGTTTTGGGGGTGAGATAGTAAGTGCATAAAGGGAAAAGACTAAAAAAAAACATCTGAAATCAAGATGCCCATGGGGTACAAAATAGCACTTCCTAAATATTATAGTGTAATAAAATCACCTCGGTAGTTTACTAAAAATAAAATTCAAAACCTTAAGACCCATCCCCAAACTACTTAAAAGTCATATTCAAATTGAGTTCAAGAATTTACATCTACTTTAACAAGCTCCCAAAAGATTCTAAAAGCTTATTGTTGGGGGACCTCCCTGGTGGCACAGGGATTAAAGACACAGGGCTATCAAGCTATCACCAGAGACTGCAGCACGAGTTCTATCCCAGCCAGGGAGAAACCCACATGGTGCAGCAGACCTCTCCTGACTCACCCGCTGCTCCCTTCAGCAGTGTATTTCAGTGGATCTGCCTGTTCTTTTCCCCAACTCTGTTTCTGGTGAATCCTCTCACCTCCCCCACAATTCTGCCTACACCCCAGTTCTTGTATGCGTAAATAAATAAATCTTTCAAAAAATAAATAAATAAAAGCTCATTGTGATGGCACTTAGAAACCTTCCATGTAAATACTGTGTTCAAATCCTGGTTCTGAAATTTAAGAACCATGTAATTTAGGATAAATTGTTAAATCTCTGACTCTCGTTTATGCATCTGCAAAATTGGAAAAATGAGAAGATGGCCCTGCTTGATTAATGTCCTCTGGTGCAACTTTGTCTTTGAGGCCTGAGAATATAGTTGCCTCTCTATATAGCAAGTGTCAGTCATTTCAAGGTCAGGCCTGGAAAAAGAAACAGACCAGAAGTTTCATCTTCCAAGGTAGCTTTAGATTGGAAGATAAAGCTCTTTATTAGGTTTTTTATTAGGCTCTCCAACCAGTAAGTTCTGCAGTGCTCCTAGGTGGGAATAGGAGAGGTGAGGTGGCTTCTGCCGTAGGAGACAAGCTTGGAGTTCCACCATGAGGCTACCTGCAGAGCACATGAGATAGGCCTCAGGCACGGGGTTCAAAAGAACCATGCTGTAGCTACAGCCAATTGTATACCACTCATTCTACAAGTTACTTTTGATATTACCTTGGAAATGGAGCAAAATCATGTCAAATGTTATACCTTAGTCTGATTTGCATACTAGGAAACAAAAGGATGTGTGTGTGTGTTTATGCCCTTGGCTAAAACAGTAAAGGGGAAATCAGAATAATGACATCACCTCCTTAAGGAAAGACACATCATGGGTGTAAAAAACAAGGGTTGAAATTTTGAGTTGTAAACTACACAAAGAGTCCTTTTCTTTATTATCACTAAAATGAGTTGGAAGTTTTCCAGACAGCCACAAATACTTGTTGAAAATACCAGTGATTAAGTTTAATAACATATAGACCCAGTGGTATAAATCAGGTATATGTTAGGCTGCTATAATGAAGACCTTCAAATTAGACTGGCTTAAACATGATGGTAAAAACCTAGGAATAAGTACTCCTTGGCTGACAGGATCAAGGCTGTTAGCAAAATGATAGAAAGAGCCTAGGTCCTCAGCACCATCACTCCCATCTAGATGATAGACTCCAGTCGGCTCTAGTTCAAGTCTTTACCCACCACTGCTTCAGTGGATTATTGAAATAGGTAGTATAGGGCCCCAGACTATGTCTAGCCTTTTACTTTGTGTTGTCTTACTATGTTAGGCTTCTGTATCCTGGTCAAAAATGAATTCGGCCTCACCTACCTCGCCATCCCATACAAACAGGAAAACAAGCAGGAGCATGTTTGTCCTTTTATTTGGAATTTGCCCAGATCACTTTTATTCAAATTTCACTGATCAGAATGTAGACACAGTGGCCAAGCCATGTAGTTTTTTTGTTTGTTTGTTTGTTTTTTAATGTGGGAAGCCACATGTCCTGCTAGAATTTTAATACTGTAATAAAGGAGGAGGTCGGGTATTGGGTTCAAGTTGTCTTTACCACACGCCCCTATGGCAGCAGGTCAGCACAGTAGCTTTCACTTTCCCCTAATGTGCCTCTGTATAGTCTACACATGGGGTACATTAAATGAATCTTCCACATATAAGCAGCTGAGTTTTTAGAGTGAGTTAAAGAGCACATTCTAGAGGTTCTACTTAAATAATTGATGCAATCTCCAAATGTAAGCAGCCTGAGCAACTATGAACATGCTTTCCAAACATTTTTGTATTTTTGAAGAAAAATAACTACATGTATGAAGCATGAAAATAAAAAAAAAAAAGAAATAAGAAGTTTTTATTCCTTACACCCTTGAGGAGTTTACTTTAGTGAAAGGAATAGTCAGTAAGAGCTGAAATCACAACATGAATGAAATGATGTGATAATACATTTGTGGGAATGACTCACCTAGGCAGAAGTAAAAGGGTGGTGAGAGAAGTCTCCACAAAAGAAGGCAGACTCTGCTTTCCTGTTATTTCCTGTGAACAGGTGAAAAGTGCAGGGCTAACCCAGATAGCCGAGTTCAGAGGACAGTGATATTGGGTGTAGTGAATGAAGAAGAGATTTGAGAATGACATCGAGTGGTGTGGGGAGAACTGGTTCTAAAGACAAAAGCCTTACACTCTCCAATTGCACAATGATGATCTTTGTGTTTTGTGCAGTGGAGAGTCAGTTTTAGGGGATCACTATGGAGACAATATGGAGTCTGTGAGGAAACTATGGTGAGGAAATTCATCTGGAGGCTTCAGCTGCTACTACAAACCCACTGAAGATATGATAAAGGTTTGAATGAAGTGGAGAGGCTAATGCCAGAGAAGGAGGGACCTGGAGAGACCTCAGATGTGGATCCCTGGGATGGGTAAGCAGCAAGGCGGGGAGGTTAACAGGGGAGTCAGAGATCTCTAAGACGCTGAGCAAGGAGGGATTAATTAGGTGAACATGGGAGGTGGGTCAGAGCATAATTTTTGGTCACTGGCACCAGAGGCTCATATGTCCAGTGTTCACAGGACTCATAGGAAGTGAAAATATAACCTCTAAAAACTATCCCCACATTCAGAAATATTTTCCTCAATATTAACATAAAAACTCTTCATCTGAGATTCATTTCATTCAACTGTGCCACTTTCAGCTTTTCCATACTGCTACCACTCATCAACCATTCCATTCCATGAAGAATTTTCACCTGGTTCATGGTTTCCATATTAATTGACTTTCAATAAATGTGGACAATGCATATTAGGCTCTAGCTTTATGGTTTCATAACCTTTCAAAGTTCTTTACCATCTTGACTTCACCTGTCCAAGAATAAGAACTCTCTGTCTATAAACTTTCCATCAGTCAAAAAGTAAACAGCTAACTGCTCTGTTTGGGGTTGGAATCATACTTACTCAGAATAGGGCTCACACATTCCTCTTTTTCTACTCTTTCCCTCCCTCCTTTCCATTCTTCCTTCCTTTCTTCTTCCCTTCAGGTTTAGTGAACAGATTTAGTGCTAACCACTCAGCACTGAGATTAGAAATAAGAAAAGATATTACTTCAGTCTTCAAGGAGCTGACAGTCTGATAGTAAACCCAAGAAGACCAATAATTCTCATGACTGGCTATATGTCTCACTGATAAATAAAAACAAAAACTAAATAAGTGAATTATTATGCAATATATTGTATTTGGGTAGCAAAACCTTCCTAATCTGGAATTAATAAGGCAAAGTTAAAGTGAATTTTATTGGTGAAAATATATGATTCCTAAGAAACCAAGTAGATACATAATAGTTAAATATCCATTCAGCATTATTTTTATAAATTTTATACAGGTCATTTCCTACTCTATTACCAATAAAAATAGGATTCCAATAATTAGGACTGTCAAAAACATGAGTATATCAATATACATTTTTCAAAATAGGCCATATTATTGAAATATATTTTAATATATAAAATTTGCCTTTAAATATGAAAAGAATAAAAGTTTATTAGTAGCTCTTGAACATTCAAAATTGTCTCTCCATAGCCTCTAGTTGAACCAATCTTTTCAAGACAAATTGTGTGAAATCTCTCTAAATAATGAAGAAAGAAGATTCAGGGAGGATCTCAAAACCTCTCCAT
This sequence comes from Talpa occidentalis, assembly GCF_014898055.3. Lineage (NCBI taxonomy): Eukaryota > Metazoa > Chordata > Mammalia > Eulipotyphla > Talpidae > Talpa > Talpa occidentalis. The sequence continues at coordinate 63,310,599 of NW_023604861.1, forward strand.
ACCTCATTCCCATGGATTCCTGAAAAGATGTTTTCGCTGGGTCTCCTTTGGACAAACTCACCCAGGGACAAACCGTCCAAGCAAATCTCAGAGAGAAAGTCAATACCGTGGTTGGTTGTATTTGAGGTCTCTATGAGGAGAGATGCACAACTCTACTCATGACAGATTCTTAGGCAAGCCCACTGCAACAGCTCAGAAGATTTTAGAAGTGCTTTTAAATTATCCTTATCTCAGTTACAAAGGGAGGTGGCACATCTCCCTAACAAGGGAGCTACTTAATGAAACCACATGGGACAGAAAGCCAGAATATCCTGTTTGACCAAAATTACAGAAGTAATTTAAGAAGTCAGAAAGCCATTACCCTAGTTGGAATCTCACCAGGAAACCAGGATTAACACCCCAAAGCCTTTAGGTAAAGTGCCAAGTACTCTCTAATGACCTAACCACTTATAGTGTTAGGGAACTGATACTAGAGGAGGCTGAACAACACTACAACATTCGTTAGAATAAAAAATGACATGCAGATTACTGTTACTGTGTGAATAATACTGATATTGAATTCCTTAACTGTTTTTATGGAGTGTGCTTTGAGAAAAATGTGAACATTGTCTCATCAAACAGTTAATAATGAAGTAAAATTTAAACTAAGAGTTGAAATGTACTCAAATATAGGAAAAAGCATTTCCTTCAATCCAGCTTAGCTCTAAATTGAACTTCAACTCAGCTGAAAAGCAAAAGTATGAATGACAAAAGACACACTGGAAAGTACTTACCAGCATTCAGTGCACAGACTAGAAATAGTCATGAATAAATATCCAAGATCCTTATCAGGCTGTTTGGCTTTATATATGCTGATACCTCTGAATCTCTTACCCAAAGAATTTACTTGTGATGTCTATAAATTTAAGACGCCACATGAGAACAGACATGCTATGACAGGTTATATTATTGTTCCCAACTATTTATCTCCCCTATAAAATGACATGTCTGTTGTCTACTGTGGCTTGTAGAATGCATTTCCATATGCCTTTATATGGCTGGGTCATGTGGCTTTTTATTGGATTAATGAAGTGGGAGAAAATGTAACTGTGTGCAGAAGTATTGCATATTCCCCCCATATCTCTTACAGATATCTTTATCTACAGGAAAGGCCTATCCCAAATGAATACCGTTACTTCAGCCTGGGTTTAAAAGTTAGAAGATCCTTGAACGAAGATCAAATTAAGGTTAACCAAATTAGGGCTATGGCAGTCACAGCCAACTATAGTCCCCAACATGAAATGTCAAGAATAAACATTCACAGGAAACCATGGAGACATGGGGACTGTTTGTTACCACAGCAAAATCATATGTTATATATTCTTCCCTGATGTTGAATCAAGAAAAAAATCGGGCCTCCCCCGTGGCGCAGCGGTTGAGCACTGGGTTGCAAAGCTGCCTGCAGCCTCTGCAGCACCGGTTCGATCCCCAGCTGCTCCCCGGCCACCGGAGGAGGGTCCCACATGGCGCGCAGACCTCTCCTGCCGCCCGCTGCTCCCCTCAGCAGTGTACTTCAGTACTTCTGCCTGCTCTGCTCCCTGCTCTGGCTCTGGTGAATTCTCTCACCCTCCTGCGCTTCTGACTGTACCCAGTCCTTGTATAAATAAAACAAACAAATAAATAAATAAATCTTAAAAAAAAAAAGAAAAAAAAAATCACAGAAAATCACTGTTCAAGTAAGAATTGGTAAAGATGTGCTAATGGAGTGTGTCTTGCTCTCTGTACAATAGGTTATACACATTCCTCATTTAGAGGTAGGAAATGCCCTCTTCTCCATATAGACCTGACCTTTATATACGTATGATAAACAATTTTCCCTATAGCTGTGGGCGTATAAGATAGAATGGTGATATACATCAAGTTTCTTTGGTGTTTCTTTACTTCTCCTCTAGTTGTTTTCAACCTCCTCCTCGTACACTACTCTCCCAAAGAATTCAGGATCCTTCCATTGTCCTGATTTCCTCATTACAAAAGTGTATAGACTCCAAACATCTTCATCTCCTATGTCCTATATTATCATGACTCATGTGACAATGCATAGCAAAATTCAGGGCTCTTAGAGAGTCCCTGGAAATACTAGAAAATTTAAACAGTTGAAAGGGAGTTATTGGGGAGTTGGAATGGTAAAGTTCTCTTCAACACTCCTGCAATTATATGCAGACCGCAGAGATTATTGGCTACTAGTTTTAAACATTAAACAAGACTGTCTGATTGATTCAAAATGCTGGAGCAATTCCATAGAAAATGAAAGAACCATAGTAAGAATCCAAAAGTCATCGAAACCCAATAGCCAGGTGGAGAGTTCCTCCAACCCTTTGAAGAAACTGGTGGGGAAAGAAAGGGAATGAAGACATTCTTCCCTTCCTCTATTCACATAAACATTTGTAATGGTTTTCTGAACAAAGAAGAGCAGCTGCTTTTCCAGCCAGTGGATCAAAGAGTGAGCAGGTGATGATGACTGCTTTCTAAGAAGCCTGTCAGGCACCAAAGTGCAAAGGTGAAAATTAGAACGTATGGGGTGAGTAGGTGTTGAAATAGGCACACAATATTTCTAAAAGTTCAGAAAAAATTACTGTAGGTTATGTCCTGGAGCTGGGAAAATGTTTGAATTGGGAGGGTTTTCATTTTGCCTGAAGTGATCCTCCAACTTTAAATTTATACCTTCATAACTATGACATTTTGTAAGACAAAAGATCTCATTGTTTTTCCTTTCTTCTGTGAACTCATTCAATTCACATAGTAAACTGGAGTCCTTTTGTTTTTCTTTGGTTTCCAGTACAAAACTCTGTGGCATCTTCTTAATTGACAGCCAAATGTGTATAAGCTTACCTTTCCAGGACAGGTACTTTTTATTTGAAATGCCACTGATAGATTTAATTATGTTCAACTTACTCAAAAAACAGTCCCATTGGTACAGTAAAATATATTGAGTTTGATGTGTTTGGCTGCAAAAACTTTCATTTGGCCAAGACTACATAGTCTGAAGTCTCCAAGTATAAATTATAATGTTATTTGAGATGAAGTATCCAGTCATTCTGTGGTGCTCGGGACGACACATGATGTAATCTTACACTCTATCTGCAGGTGTGATATTGGATTCTGCTGGGACAAGCACCTGGTATCAATGTTCAGTCTGGAATTGTTTCAACACAGTCAACCATGGTTGAAGGTGACTAAAATAAAATATCACACAGCTATGGCAGGATTTTTCTAAGAAGGGGAATGATGATCAACAATAAGAATGAACTAAAATGGTGTCTAATTACTCTCTTTGCCTGAACAGTGCAAAATTCTTGCTTGCCATGGTTGTATCATCTCAGTTCTGAAACAGAAATGAAATCACATTTTATGAATCAAATATAATAACAATTATGGATTTTTATATATTATAATGGCACATATTGGTGCCTTATTTTTCAAATATACTTGATATATCCTGGGTCATGTGTTTTCCCCTTATTACATAATTCCCATGACTATTTACTTTAGGAATGTCTGTCTCTACCTCTAATCTCTAAGTCAAAGGGGGAATAGGACCTTACAGAGTGCCTGGAATATAACAGTGCTCGTGCATATTTGCTGAAAGAATACCTGAATTCACAGGTAGCTCTTTGTCACAGACTGGTCTTTGCAGAGGCATTTATAACCTGTCATCTAAACACCTGCACTGCTAAGCGTCAGGCAGCAGAGAAAATCAACTGTACGACCTGAAAATTGAACCAATGATTTTACCCTATTGAGATGTCTGCCCTGATTCACAAACACCCTCAGAATGCACAGTGATAACTAGATGTGTCAGAAGATAGCATGATCTTTTAAGTATTTACAGGGAAATACAACTTTCCAAAGTGATTTCTAATAAGCTAAACTCTTTGGAATTTTTAGGTGTTAGAAAAATTATAAAATCGATCTTTTTAAAGTTAATGAGAATTCAGACTGTAGGGTTTGCCTATAGGAATCACAGCATGACAAATATGATAGATCAATTGGAGTGGTATGCTTGATAGAAAGAGAAGGAATCATAAGCCCATATTTTAATCAATTCTAGAAAATGAAAACCATTTATTTTATTTAACTCCCTCATTAAATGAAAGGGAGAAACATTATTTTGTTTGCTTAAAATTCAAAGATTTTATGGTCATTATCCCCCAACAACCCCAACAAGCAAGTAAGCACAGCAGGCCACATCATATAGATTAGGAGACAGGCTCCATTTGGGTGGTAAAATTGAGCTGAACTTTGTATCCTGGGACACTTCCCATACCATGTTGCTTCTCGTAAGGTCCAAACTCACTTAGTTTGCCTCCTAGTCATATTTAGTCAGGCTATATACCTTTATTGGACATTTTGTAACTCCACAGCCCACTCTTCCTGACCCTTCTCTATGTTAGACAATGCAGTCTGTAAAACATGTGAACTCAAAGTAAGTTAATTTTTTCCCCATAAGCTCCATAGTTTTGAAGATCAGAGCTGGCATCTCATCCACTCCAGTTTATATGTCAGTGGTAAATAGAAGAATTTCAACGTCTTCATTTTGAACAGAGTATTTTGGCATTTAGGATACTTTCCACAGCAGTGCGCAGTCAGATGGTCCAAAATCACAGAGGAGACTAAAGCCAATGAATCTTATTTGTTTTCTTCAATGAGAATTTCCCAAAGTACTGGTAAGTGAGTATCATATCTCAAAACATTTTTTTTTTAATCAGGCAAATGTTGCTCCTGCCTATGTTTGAATTCACACCCTGTTGCTTAGTAATTACAGCTCTAGGAAAAGCTTTCAACAGCTTATGAAAAATAATCTCAACATTTCACACATGTTTATTGAGGCATTTTTCCTTTATACTTTCCCTAGAGGAATAAGAAACATAGATAGATGAGGAAAAATACTTATTCATTCACCAAAGTTTTCTAATTTTGTATAATGAAACACAACTATTAAAAGTTAGAGGGAAGACAGGAAAGGAGAGATAGAGGAATTCTCATTTCTTTCTATCAATTTCCTAACCAGAAAGATGGAATGCTCAAGGGAAGACATGATTTGTACTATATGAGCTTGTTGGTATACATGGGATTAAGCTATGTCTGCTCCATTTAAAACCATTAGAAGGGAAATAAAAGTGAAGGGACATGTAAAGAAATAATTAAGAGGAAAGTTAATAGGTTAAGTCAATTGTGCATACTAGGCCAGCTATTTCCCAAAAGATTGAAGGAATATGATAAAATACAAAAACAGATGAGAATCACAAATGGAGACAAGAAAGATTTTGGAAAGCATAAATATCCAAATCTGCAAAATAGTAAAGAGTAAATATGTTATAAATCCTTTTGGATATTAAACAAAGAATGGATAAATTAATAAATAATCGGTGAAAATGTAGAAAAACAAGTGTTTATTAAGAGCATATAGTAGTTGACCTAAGAAAAGTTATCATGCATAATATTTACTTTTCTAATTTTTAACTCAAATTAAAGGGATATTTTGAACTCATTTTTCTAATTTTGAAGAAGGCGTCTGATAAAGTCTATTTGATATATTTTTATGCAACCAGGTTACAAACTGGTTTGATTTATGGTGTTAGTTCAGGATAACATACAAGTCATTAATAAAACCCCTCCAATTGCAATAACTGTATATAATGCTGGTTTATTTCTCCCTCACAGTCCAGTATGAATCAGTGGAGAAACTTGGAATGATGCCACCATCTTAGTTCAAAGTTCTCTCAATCTAGTAACTGCGCCTCCTCTAGTCTTTCCCATGTCAGTGGACAGGAGAGATAGAAAGGCGTGTGCATCAGAAAATTGTGTATATCTTGCCTAGAAGTGGCTTACATCACTACTACTCTTATTCCATGAGTAAGAGCTAACTCCTAGGGCCATACTTAGCTGTCAAGGAGACTGGATAATTAGCATTACTGAAGAAGTAAGCTGAAGAAGTCAAGAAAAGTATAGATAACATGAATAACTGAAAGCACTAGCTGCCACTGCTACTATGAAAGTAAACTGAAGTGGTATCTACAATACTTCAATTAATAAATCCTATATTGAATATTGCCTGGTCCAGTTATACCTAATATTTATATAAACAACATAATTGGTAGCTCAGACATGCTCTTCTAATTTTCATATGACACCCAATTGGGATAAAAAGAATTAATAAGCTATGTCAATGGCTAGAAAACTTATTCTGCAAGAAACCATTTTAGATGTTTGGGGTCATACAGTCTCTGTCTTGACTATTCAAATTCTGCCATTGTAACACAAAAACACTCATGGACAATGTGTCAACAATTGGGTACAGTTCTATTCCACAATATTTCTTTTATAAAAATAGGTCAAAGTTGTAGTTTGGCAACCCCTGGGCTAGATGTTGGAACGAGAATTCATAATGAATAGTATGATAAATGTGAAACAAATAAGATTGCCTTTAAAAGTCTTCACACAGGTTGGAAAATAAAAAAAGCCCTCCATACACAAGGTAATAGTGCAGTTCTTATGTAAAATAACTTTACACAAACTCTGCTTTAATAGAAACTCAAAAGCAATTAAAAGGGGGCCTCCCTGGTGGTGCAAGGTGTTAAGATGCAACCTATGAAGCTATCTGCAGCCACTGCAGCAGGGGTTCAATCCCTGGCCAGGAAGCAACCCACATGGCGCAGCAGACCTCTCCTGCCTCACCTGCTGCTTTCCTCAACAGTGTATTTCTGTCAATCTGCCTGTTCTGTTCCCCACCCTGTCTCTGGTGAATCCTCTCACTCACCACTGTACCCCAGTTCTTGTATGCATAAATCAATAAATCTTAAAAAAAAAAGGAGTTAAGAGTATGGCTTGACTACCTAAACACCTAAACATCACAATTAGGGATGTGGTAGTTGGGGAGATTCCAATTACATATACACAGAGGTGCTTGTCACACCAGATAACATGACACCAGATAATGCATATCATTACTATTACTAGTGTGTACTCAGTGGCACACGAATCAACTGTCTTCAAAAAGTTCATTACTTGGTGATTTTGCCACTGTCCAAGGTTGGATCTTTGGCCAAGACACCTGATTTATCCCTCAGAAATAAGAAAGGTCATGTGTTTTCACATACTATATTGAGGGACTTGGAAAAGTTGGATCTATGCCAACATGATCATGACCTGCCATGTGAGATGAGGGGGTGATTTTCCTGTTTCTGGAAAGGATCAAACAACCTCCATAACCACCTTTCAAGATAATGTTAGCAGAGTCTGCAATTGTGTTAAAGATTGGTTTTGGTGCCTTTTGTGGGCCTTGTCAACTGTACATAATGTGTGAGTCTAAACTGAAAACTAATTTTACTTTATTTATTCTATTTATTTATCTAGTTATTTATTTATTCTATTATTTATTCATTTTACTTTATTTATTCTACATTTACCAGAACTGACTATTGGGAACAGTAAAATCTGTGCTTGGAGTAATTTTTTCTGACATTGAACTCGAAAGTCATCCCAAACTTCCATGTCCTATTACCATGTCCTATTCTTGCTGTGAAGTCAGAATATTTCAGAGTTATAAAAATATTTTAAGATAATCCATCCAAAGGCCTCCTTGGTGGCCTAGAGGTTAAGTCTCAGTACTATCACCCCCAAGGCCTGAGTTTCATCACTGGCCAGGGAGCTGACCCATATACAGCACAGCAGACCTCTCCTGTTGTGCCCGCTAATCCCCTCAGCAGTGTATTTCAGTTAATCTGCCTGCTCTGTTCCCCACTCTATCTCTGGTGGATCCTCTCACCCATCTCACCTCTGGTCTATTCTCCAGTTCTATGCACAAATTTCTTTTAAAAAGTCATACTAAAAAAAAAAAAAATGATCATCCATATTCCCACACAGAGGGAAATCTTGGCATCAGTGCTAACCAGTGGCCACTTGGCTTCTGCCTGTCTGGACATTCAGACAAGGAGCACACGGTCTCACGAGGCAGCCCATTTATCTTACGGTGTGTCTGTTCATAAGAAAAACTGTACATGAATTTAGCTGAAATGTATCCTTCTGTAAATTTTATCTACTGGTCCCATATTTTACTTCCTTTTATTTTTGCAGCTCTGTAGACTCCAATTCTTATTTAATTTGAAATTCAGTCTGGGGTTTATGGCAATACTTCGCTACTGTGCTCATATTATCCCACTTCTGAAAGTGATCATGATAATGCTTTCATGATGACTATATCTGAGTATGCATATCATTATTATTGCTATGATATCGTTACTGTTAAGTATAATAATAACTGAAATTTATGATGTGCCCTATACTAAACAGATATGGATCAAGTAAATCACATAATGTGCATCATTGTCTTTCTTTTATAGATGATATTATCTACATTTTATATTTGAATAAATTGATAGCCTTAGAACAGTTCAGTGACACAAGTAAGGGTGAACAGGTAATAAATGGTAATAAATTGTAAAATCAGGATTTGCAATCAAGTGGATCTGATTGGAAGTACATGTACTTTCCATTTATCCTCCAGGTTACTTATCTATCCAGGTAAAAATTCCCTTACTCTATTTAATGGTCTGTCATCACACTTTTTCCAATCTGTGATAATCACATTATAGTCCTCACATCCAGAGAATCAAAGACTTCTCACTAACCTAATGCAAAGCAACAGCAAATATGTATATACTCTCATTCTCAACTAATGTGTGATTTGAATCAAATTTTAAATGAAAGCACAAAATTTACATCAATGTCTACTTCAGAGAGTTCCAAATTAAAAAAAAAAACAAAGCATTAAACCTGTAAACATTGCAAATGTCACTAGTAATTGCATGCTAGCAAGATACCTGTGGACAATGTCCCAAATAGCTTCAGCAATGCTTAAAACTGTTTTACTCAAACTGAAAAAACAAATCTGTGGACCAAAGTATGATGACGTGCAAAAGAGTTGAATCAAGTGACTGATAATGCTCAAAGTGTTGAAAGAATTTCAACAGTTATACAATGCCACCCACACAGGAAATTCAACAGACATATTAATTATACCTAGCATGTAATCCAAAAGATCCAGAGAATGTACTTTATTTATTTGTTCTCTGGGGATGGGAGGAGAATAACATACTCTGATATCTACAGATCATGCTGAGATCTGGGTGTGCTGTTTTCATCTGAAAAATCTTAAGTCACACTAATTCTTCCCCAAATTGTTATCTTCCTCTGTAAATAAACCTCAACCTTCATTTCAAACAACTGGTCCAATGCAAATAATTACTAAACCCAGCTCTGATATGGGCCCTGTTGCTTAACTCTGGAAAAGACTTCCAAAATCACCTTATTGCTCTGAGTTGTTTTTCAATTTTTTTCCCCACAAATTCACTCATACACACTGATGTCCACTTTTGTTTATTGTTCTTTCCACCTCCTGAAAGGAGATGTGCACCTTTTTCTGGATTCTTTCCAACCCCATCCATAGAAGCTTGCACAACTTCAAAATTCTGGTTTGACAAACAATGAGGATCCAAACTATGGCTAAAAGTTAGAATATCTAAAAATGTCTGAAAACATCGGAACCCTGAACTAGATATTGGAGACTGGTATTTCCCTAGCATTGATTTAATTTTGATACATGGCAGGAAAATTAATGAAAAGGCTTTGAAGTATTACATCAAGTACCTCGAGGTGGTGAGTTTAGACTGAGTCATCCTGCACCGTTATATTTGGGATGCGTTGGTGTGTTTGCATACAGCTGATGTGAAGATAATTTGCTGAGTGTGTGCCCTGAGGGAGTCTGCAGACCAAATGGTTTTTCTGGAGGGCTTTCCAGTGACTGAAGGGTCACCCAGCTCCCTTGTTCCTCTGCCAAGTACACCAGCTTGCTCACACTTCCTGGATTGACCGTCCCTCCACCTTGCCTACAGCCCTGGTCCTGGCTGTTCCCTTTGCTTCCTGGAACGCTTTCTCCCTCTTGATTCAAACTCTCACTCTGAAAACAGCTTAAGCACTTTTTCCTTCATAACCCTTTTGGAGCACCCCTGACAATGCAAATTTCTCTGCACTGGAGCTCATGGGGCCACGTCTTGTCCTGCTTGGTGCCCAGCACTCCTGTAAGGGCTTCAGCCATGGCTCCTCTGCTTTGAGCATCCTTAGAGGGGCTCCCACATCTGACTGTCTCCGCTGTGCCCCCAGCACAGCAAAATGGGCTATGCAACCCACGCGCAATAAGCAATGGTTAATTACTACCAGAGCCGGTTTCTCTGAGTCTTTAACTCGAGTAGGGATGACAATCCATGATGCCTAAATTAAACATAATTCAAAAAATTTTTTAAAGATTTATTTATTTATTTGTTTGTTTATTTATTTGTTTATTTATACAAGCACTGGGTACAGTCAGAAGCGCGGGGAGAGTGAGAGAATTCACCAGAGCCAGAGCAGGGAGCAGAACAGGCAGAAGGACCGAGGTACACTGCTGAGGGGAGCAGCGGGCGGCAGGAGAGGTCTGCGCGCCATGTGGGACCCTCCTCTGGTGGCTGGGGAGCAGCCGGGGATCGAACCGGCACTGCAAAGGCAGTGGGTAGCTTTGCAACCCAGCGCTCAACCACTGTGCCACCGGGGAGGCCCTAAACACAATTTAAACACATAGTAAGTATCCCAGAAATATTTACTAAATAAATGAAGGAGTTAAAGAGGCATATACTTCTAATTCAAAATATGATATGAAAACATAATAAGGAATTATACTTTGTCCTGTAAAAATTACTTTAACCAAAATGCCCACAGTGATAAAAGATTCGTTGATGAGCACTCACCACACCTCTGCTCACCTCTTGTCTTTATAATCACTTACCAAAAACAAATCAGTAATGACATGAAAATTTCCATCAACCTGTTGTTTGGTTTTGGTGTATTTTCGGTGATCACCTTTAAAGGTTAAAAAAAAAAAAAAAACAGAGAAAGAGAGCTAAATCCAAATTTCTAAAAAATCAAATTTGAATTTGGGAGGTTTTCAAAAACTAAATTCATCATTGGCTATTTTTATCCCTAAAATGAACAATTTGAGGATTGTGTTCTGATGATCATTCCAGAGGCATTCAAACTAATACAAAACATTAGAGAAAAGAAAACTGGGTGTAAAGATAAAAAATAATCTATGTAGAATACTGTCTTTGAAAAATCTGAAAGCAAGCATTATGCCTTGACTTTTCACTCTAGAATGACAACAAACCCATCAGGATTGAGGCCAGGTGACTGGGGTGAGGGAGGAAAGGAAAGTTTCCCTGGTTACATTTGTGTTTTTAAATGAATGATATGCTGACAACTTGATCATAACCAGGTTGCCTTCTCACCATTACCACAATGAGTGAAATTCATTTACTTGATACTTCCAAGTGAGAGTTTTTTAAAATATCATGGAAAGAATAAAGGATGTGATCCCAGGTTGTTTGCAATTGTTTCTAACCCTCCTCCTTTTTTTTTTTTTTTTTGCATTTAATCACCCTTTAAATCAGCATATTAGTGGCAACTTGAGCTCACCTTAGATAAATGCAATACTTTCCCTAGTTAAAAAGTCTAGCATATTTGAATTTGTTAAATAAAATACAGTGGCCATCTATAAGAAGATCAAGCAAGGCAACACTTTCTGCTTACCTGTAGAAATTTTATAATATTTGGAGACAACAGTCACACAACAAAGAATTCCAATATTCTTCCATATTTAGTAAAGCCTTTGACAGCACTGATATAAAATCCTTCCACGATGTGGGCCTCCCTGGTGGCGCAGCAGTTGAGCGCTAGATTGTGAAGCTGCCCACAGCCTCTGCATCACCGGTTCAATCCCCAGCCGCTGGGCGATGATCCCACAAAGCGCACAGACCTCTCCTGCCTCCTGCTGCTCCCCTCAGCAGTGTACTTCGTCAATCTGCCTGTTCTGTTCTCCGCTCTGGCTCTGGTGAATTCTCTCACCCTCCCATGCTTCTGACTGTACCCAGTGCTTGTATAAATAAATAAATAAATCTTTAAAAAAAAAAATTCTTCCATGAGTTTAAACTACATATCTGCCTAGAGTTCATCAACTTGAAGAAAATAAGGTCATTCAAACACTTTAAAAAATTCATTATGTGCTATCATTGCCATCTCACTAGCCAAAAATATATTGAATTCTCTTTGTGAGGGAAAGGCAATTCCTCTTGCTAGAGGAGAATCTCAGGCTGCTGTGTGGAGAATCTCTGGCCAAGAGACAGAACCTCCCAGGTGATAGGGCCCCATTAGGCAGAGTTGCCTTTTTTGCAAGAGACAAAGCAAGGAAGAAGAATAAAGAGAATCTACTTGTCACAATAAAGAATAATTAATATGGTCCTGCACTCTGCCCAGGTGTCCACCTTTGCGGAACACGATTCCTTTAACCTGCACAATAAGGCTGAGTCTTAAAAGGTGAATCCCCATAATTTATGACAACACTTCACAATTTTAAAACTTTTGAGACATAGCTTTTTGGCCAGAAGCTGGAATCTTAAAGCTCTACCTTTGGATTGATCTATTTTTTCACCTGGACCCATCAGTGGTCTCAGTCCTTATATCTTGTTAATGATTCTTTTCCAATAGTTTTTACTACAACACCTTACTGAACTTCCTTAACTATACTTTGATTCAGTTTTGACAGCCACATTTGAATAGCATCCTATGAGTGAGATAAAGTGAATCTGAAAGATTTATTCTTAGAAGTTTTACTGGCAGTGAGACTACCCTCTCTCGATCCTAACATCTTTTTATCCTCCCAAGAAACTAGTCAATACTACATTTGCACATATTGCATGCTACCCAAACAAATCTGCTTGATAAAATAAATATTTAACACACAAAGTCAGAAACTGAGGAAGAAAGAAAGTGAATGGTTTAACCCATCCTTCATATCTCATTTCCCAGAATCTTGATCTCAGAAGGACAAATTTTCAGTCAATTCTTGAGATGATCCCAACACACCATAGGGTGACCCAAGTTTTTGGACTTTGCTATAAAATTGGGGTAGAAATTCCTGAAACTTCATTGACTCACTGAAAAAAGTATTGAAGACTCACTGTGCTTCAAGCAAGTATACCTCTTAAAAGTATTGACAGAGCAAGATAAATGTATTCCAGAAACTCTATTCTCCTACAAATTAGTAGAAGACAGAAAAATACAATCTCATGCCTGCTACTTTCTAGTTGTGTGAGCTTACTCACATTCTAAAGTTTAATTGTCTTATTAATAAATAAGCATAAAACACCTATTTCATGGGACTGTTGTGAGACTTGGTGAGGCAAATAATAATATCAATTCAATGTAGCACCTGACACAGAGAAAATGTTCAATAAGTAACATCAAGAAAAATTATCATCATTGTAATCAATACTGTTATTGAGAATGGTTAGTTATTTATTATGAAAGACCCAAGGAGAGCATGGTGAATTGCATTTGACTTCTGACAAATATTGGAGTTGTGGCTATGCATAAAGTTAAAGCTACGACTGTGAGTGAAAAGTCTCTGAGGTATTCTGTGCTCCTTTGAAGAAGTCTGTGGCTCCTTAATCAACTGCACTAAATATTTTCCACAGAAAAAAAATTTTCAGAAAGCCTCCACTGGGGTCAGATAAAGAACTGCAGACCTTTTTCATCTGTCAATATCCTCAGGAATGACTTCCCCACACATTGAGCACTACTAGAACAATGCAGCTACACCCCATGGTTGCCAGACAGGAGCAACTGATTTAAAGTTTTATGAAGCTGTTATGACTCTGGATTCTGGGGGTCAAGAAGTAGGTAACATGGTGGCATGAGTCAGAAGAAGGGATTTGGGGGGCCTGACGACATTGTGTATGTCCTGAAGCTTCCCCCAAATACATTTCCCCTAATATAACCAAGACACTGAAAAAAGGAGCACTAAAACGTACTTGGTTATACAGGGAGAGGAGAGCGCTAGAAGAAAAAAAAAAAAAAAACTTTAAAAATAATATCTCTAAGGGCCTCCCTGGTAGTGCAAGGGGTTAAGATGCACCCATGAAGCTGTCTGCAGCCTCTGCAGCACAAGTTTCATCCCTGGCCTGGGAGCTGACCGCATGGCACAGCAGACCACGCCTATCTCTTCCACTGCTCCCCTCAGCAGTGTATTTAAGTCAGTCCACCTGTTCTGTTCCCCACTCTGTCTCTGGTGAATCTTTTCACCCCCCACAACTCTGGCCTGTACCCCAGTTCTTGTATGCATAAATAAATAAATCTTTAAAAAATATTGCTACGTGAATGGGAAATTCAGTTGTCGTAACTCTAAAATTCTTTTTCAAAAGAAACAACTTCTATAACCAAACATAAGACAAAAACTACTGAAAGATGAACTTCAATGTTCAGAAAGTAGTGTAAGATCCAACCCTTAGCTTGTGTTTGCTTTTCTTTTCAAATGCAAGATGTTTGTTTTTTTAATGAAAATGGTAATATTATGTCTACAAATTGTAAATATCTTTACCTGTCAGTGTTCTTTCTGCTATAGCTTCTCTTTTCTTTACAAATGTATCACTTTTTATAAAATATGGATCTACTATACATAGCAATTGTAAACACCTTTCCCTGTCAATATTTGGCTATAACTTAGATGAAGTATGAACAAAATCCACTGTCTCATTTCTGACCTTCTTTCACAGAAGTTCAATGAACAACCTATGCTGTGACCACAGTAATTTTTCTCACCAAAATTACTGACCATAGTAATCCCTCTTAACTCCCTCTGTCAAACCCTTTAGTCTGCTTAAATCTTCCCAGCTTATCTCCACCCCCTTTAAGACCACCTCCTGGCTTCATCACCTTACATCTTGTCTTTAGTGGATCACCTTGGTAACACCCACCTCACCACAGAGCACTGCCTGGACCTCCAATGCTCCCGCTATTCACCTACATCAAATACTTTCTTCTTTGTGGACCTCTAGAGTCTATCTTCTCAGGAATTCTCTATTAACCAGCAGACATGGTGTTGCTGCCCTTCCTCTCACCCCCAATTCCTCCATTCAGGTTGTCAATATTTATAAACATGCTAAGTGTGCCCCAACATTTCTCAGTCAGCTGTACAGTTTTACAGTCTATGAACTTCACATACATATGTACATACATACATATGATTGCTGTCAACATTTTTATACAGTAATTTGCTCAGAATTGTCTTATGGACAAACTCATAGTCAAAAGCCTTGGCTCTAGCAAATGTTAATGAGAAAATAAAAGGATTCAATTAGTTAACCAAAAGTTTGCTTTAATTCCCAACACGACATCTCGTCTTATTTTAAATTTAGTTACCTATTAAATAAATCATCTTTTTTTCAATGATTAGAAATACTCTGTAGATTAGTTGCAAGGAAACTGTAATTCATTTAAAAAGCACATGAATTTAGAAGAATTTGGGGTTTTTCCCCCAATTTTGACTCAAGATAAAACAAACCAGGGTTGTGAAAGACAAGGATGTCCAGGATTCTTTATGGCGTAACCCAGGCTTACAGGAATTTGAGAGGTGTGCTGAAAAGTCACAAAACACCCATTCCTGATATGTTTCTTTTGCTCCAAGCAAAACTGTGTGTAAAAACTTTTCTTTTGATTTTTGTTATCCAAATAATTCCAGCTTAAATTGGAACTCAAATATTAATCTGATAATGACACCGTTGAGACACATTCTCTGACGATTGATCTCAAATGACTTACACGGCTTTACTTTACCCCATTTTCTGCATTCCTTTCCAGCTGGGGTTTGCCCGTCTTTAACTCCAGCCATTCCCCCGCCCCCCCACCGCCACCACCATCATCTGGGAGGAAAAAAGACCCTGAAGTGTATGTCTTAAGATGATTACTATGTGCTTGGGAATATCCTTTAATTTAAATTTTGTTTTATTTTATTTTTAGCTTCAAAGCTTTTGCAGGAATGAACACCTGTCTTTCAGGGCATTATGAGAAATTGTCAGGTACCTAACGTACTTTGTTTTGTCAAGTCCTCCAACAGTGACACCGAGGATAGAAGTCACATTTTAATTAATGATCAAAGCAAAGGACACCTGTAAGGCTGGGTGAGACTTCTAAATTCTTTGATATTAGGTTTACAAATCTGAAAGAGCCCTTTGATTCTCCCATGTGTTTGTCCTTTCTTGGAGATCAACTTAAGTCTTTTTTTTCAAAGGCAACATATTTAGCTAATCTGAGCACTGAAATTATGGGCCACAATGTCCATTCACACAGTAACTCTTAACACCTTATAAAAGTCATACTCTATTAACAAAGCATGCCAAGGCAATACCCCAAAAGTCCCTCTTGCATTGGAGATTTGTTTTTCACATGTTGCTTAACGTACAAGAAATACTTAGATTTGACATCAATTTAAGAAAACTGCACATATGGTCAATTACTGTAAGGAACAGGAGAATTTAGTATTCATTGAGACAATGCAGAATTCAGTTTAACTATAATTAACCCATCTTATATGCAGAAATCAGTTATTTTACATAAACTAAAATACTGTTATATATGTTTATATAACATAATATCAATGTAAGGATACATTATTAATATGAAATATACAAAATTATTAAACATCAATCTTTTATACTAACACATTTATATTTTAATAGTATGCATATATCACTGCATAGTATTTATGCCACATCTAGTAGTAATAGATAAACTACTCTTATTTTTTTAACATTTATTTATTTATAAATATATATTTTACATCATTGCTCATTTTTGCACAATGTTTGATTTATGGGGACTATACCTAAGAAGAAATTAAACTAATTAAACTACTTTTATTATTTTTTTAAATTTATTTATTTATGCATACAAGAACTAGGGTACAGGCCAGAGGTATGTGTGGAGAGTGGTGGTGAGAGGATTCACCAGAGACAGAGTGGGGAACAGAACAGGCAGATTGACTGAAATACACTGCTGAAGGGAGCAGCAGGCGAGTCAGGAGAGGTCTGCTGCTCTATATGGGTAGTTGCCTGGCCGGGGATCGAACTCTTGCTGCAGTGGCTGCCGATAGCTTCATAGGTTGCGTCTTAACCCCTTGCACGACCGGGGAGGCCCTAAACTACTTTTAAATGCACTAGTAATTTCTGTGGTGAAGATGGAGCAATTGAGACTCAGCTATGAAGATTTGTACTGGCATATGAAAGTAACCTAGGAACTCTGGTGACTAGAAATAATACTTTTTTTACCTTACAATAGTGAAAACACAGCAAAACAAAAAGCAAATTTAGAAAAATCACCTTCATATTTTGGTGTACCTTATGTAATTTTTAAATGTGATGATAATTTTGTGATTCAGGCACACTGAATATATAATGTATTCTTTTTTACAACATGAGCATCCCAATGAGATCACCTTGAACTGCTTGCAGAGTTCCTAATACATAGTGCTGAGTTTTATTTTGAATAGGCCACATCAGCTTACATCTGTTCCAGTAGTATGTAGACATGCCCAGTTATTGCATCCTTGCCAGCAATTAGAACTTCTTTTTAGTTCTTTGATATTAGTATAGTGTCTAGATTTTTGTACTTTTTGATTATTAACATAACTGAATGTGACTTACTGGTTTTCAAACATTTCAAGTTTATTTTGTGCAGTCTTACTGACTGTTCACCCCAATTATTGGTTTGCATGAGTTTTTTATATATTAAAAAGAATAATATTTCATCATTAGGCTTATTGCAAATATTTTTTTAAATTTTGTTTTAATTCACCAATGAAGTTATAATGCAAAAGATAGAATAAAGGTTTTTAAAGTGTCATGAGGCAAAATCTACTAGTTTTTTTTTTTTTCATGTGTGATTTCTCCATTGCTTATTTTTTTAAGATGTATTTATTTATGCATATAAGACCTAGAGTGTAGGCCAGAGATGCAGGGGGGTGGGAGGACCCACCAGAGACAGAGTGGGGAGCAGAACAGGCAGATCTACTGAAATACACTCTTAAGGGTAATAGTGGGCAAGAAAGAAAGGTCTGCTATGCCATGTGGGTTAGCTCCCTGGCTGGCCAGGGATCCAGCTTGTGCTGCAGTAGCTGGCAATAGCTTGAAAGTGTGGTCTTTAACCCCTGTGTTACCAAGGAAGCCCCATTGTTTATTATTTTAGAATTTTCCCATAGAAAGATCAGATAAATATTTGCCTATTTTCATATTGTTATTTTCTCTTACATTAGTTCTGACTAACTTATACTTCTTCAAATTAAATATTTATAACAGCTGTTTTTATTTGTCATCATAGCATATTTTTTTTCAGATATTGCCATTATTTTTAACAAACTTATCAAAAGAACACTAGGTAATTCCTCAGTGAAGCAATCAGTGGAAGCACCAAGCTACTTTCAATGAGGCTTTAAGGAGGCTCCATTTTTTTCTGCTCTGGAGTCATAAAGAGCCAACATAAAGGTTCATGTCACTTTGTCAAAAACAATCATAATTTCCATTGAGAAATCATCTGAGCATAATTTTTAAAGGTATAAAGGAGATGATTGTGATGGGCTCTGTTTTTTCTAATGGGGCATCTTCAAGTTTGGTGTGACAATTTGAATAAAGGAAGGTTTTGAAGAGTTACATATGCTTCTTGAAGAAGAAATTTGATGAGAAGTAGCAGCTTAGCATTTGTTATGAGATCACTCAACTTAAAGCAGTTTTCAACATCTTTTGAAGAAATAACCCTTTAAAGTTTCGCTGATCAAAGTGGCATAATGTAAAGAGCTAGAATCCCTTGCTGACCTATCCATTACAGAAGGTTGAGATGCAAAAATTTCAGTGCTGAAGGTCAGGAAAGAATACAAAAATGAAGTTATCTGCTCAGTGCTTACCCAGCAGTAAAGAAGCATTCTTACTGAGACTACAAGAGCCCATAGTAATGGACCCGTGCTTAACTAATCTTAAATCAAATTATCAAAATCTATTTCTCTCCAAGACCAATCAGACCAGGAGTGTTTAGAGAATAGTATGCCTCCTCCTTGTTACCAACATATGATTCCAAGAAGAAAAAGACTCAGGGAAATATCATCCATTCAAATTTTCCACTTACTTGAGACTGAACATTAGGATGCAACCTGTTTGTTTTCTGTTTTTGTTTTTGTTTATTTGTTTGCTTGTTTAACGGAGGGGTGGGCAAACCAGTTGATTTAGACCAACTGAGAAAAAGGGAATCTGGCTATGATGATTAGAGAGAATCAAAATAATTTAAAATCTTATAGTGGAGCTGTGGCTAAAAGACATGTTGGTGTGATAATAGGGGCTTCCCTGGTGGCACAGGGGGTTAAGTCTCTGCACTATGAAGCTATCAGCAGCCACTGCAGCATGAGTTTGATCTCAGCCAGGGAGCTAACCCATATGGTGCAGCAGACCTCTCTTGTCTTGCCCACCCATTCTGCTCCCCACTCTGTCTTGGGTGAATCCTCTTACCTCTTGCCCCCACACCTCTGACCTACACCCCAACTTTTGTATGCATAAGTAAATAAAACAAATATTAAAAGGAGACATGTTGTTGTGAGAATAAATGAACCTTAGTCAGAAAAAAAATGTAGAGCACAAGGGGAGCAATTGATTAGAGATGAGAATAATCCTTCTGTTTCCTTTTTCACTCCACTAGAAGAATAACCTCAATCTAATATTTTGTTATTGTGGGCAAAAATAAGACTTTGATAGATTAGACCATAGCCACTCTACTTAGCAACACATT
The DNA here is from genome assembly GCF_014898055.3 of Talpa occidentalis. NCBI lineage: Eukaryota > Metazoa > Chordata > Mammalia > Eulipotyphla > Talpidae > Talpa > Talpa occidentalis. The sequence goes on from NW_023604861.1 coordinate 63,330,324, forward strand.
GGCTTGAGGTGGATTCATGCAAATTGTAATATATAATATATAAATGCAAGACATTAAGCCAAAGAAAACCCGAAATATTCTAAATGGAATCATGCAATCTGGGTCTATCAGAGTATGAGTACTCCATAGTCTGTCTATGCAGATTAGGGTCATTTGCTATTGCTTTCTATTTTATAGGGGAAAAAATGTTTCATTAACAATTGGGATCATTTACACAAAATTCTCACATTTTAAAAGTAATATTAACATGAGTATGGCAGTTGAGCACTGGCGAAGATCTTTACTCTAAGAGAACTGAGGGAGGGAACCACAAATTACTGGGGGGAATACTTTTCCTGGGTCCACAACCAGATTAAATTGGCCATTCTCTTCTCTCTAGCTTCCATTCCCAACCTGTAACCCCTTAGGCACACAAGTAATTTCACTGTAATTTAAGCAGAGTGAGTTGTTTTTTTAATGGAAAGTTAAGTGAAAGCACATATGTAGACATGATCATCTTGCTCAGCTTCTGAGCCAAAAAACCAGGCGAAATATTTCACCCACACAAAGGGGGATTGTGGGCACAAATGGAACTGACAAAGACAATGCAATGGAGTCAAGTCTTTTAAAAACCTTGTCACCTAGCATCAGCTCCTCAAGGAGAGCTCACACCTCAGGTTCCATCTCTATTCTTAACATGTCTTCAAAAAGGAAGATCAAATCTGGCACTGTCCAAAGATTTGTGCCTATTTTTCTCTTGATCTTCCCCCTCAAAATCTCCCTTTGAACAAGAAAGATTTGTACATGCAGAATGAATAGAGATTAAGGGCAATTATGGTTTTTGTTTTGCTTTTAATGGCCCATGCAACCCTGAAATTTGCTCATGAAATCTGTGGCTAATACTGCAGTATTGCCTGTCTCATCTGTCGAGTGCCATATTTCATTGCTTCCAAATGCCATTTCTGGTCTTTTCTTTTAACTTCAGTCTAAAAGCTTTACTTTTCATGTGCTTTAAGTGCTGGGCACCAAGAATAAGAATTAAAATATCTAAGGGCTTTGAATGAGGGAATGATAAGCAATCCCCCAGTAAGATCCCCTGCCCACCCAAGATCCTGCTCATTTGAAAAAACAAAAGCAACTCGCAGAGAGAGGAGGAGTTAAGAGTGCATTCCTGGGATTTAATAGTGACGCCTTGCACAGTGGATGGAGTCCTGGCAGGCTGTTATCTTTGTCTGCCTTGTCAGACTTAGGAGGGGAAAGGCCCCCAAAGAATTCCTCTCACTGACATGGAAATGGCAGCTGGTGCTATTTCCTTTTACATCAATGCTTGGTGCTAGTGCTGTCTATATAGTAATCTTCCCTATAGCTAAAGTCTCACCAGAACAAATGGCACAACAGAAAAATTAGGTGTGTGCCAATGTGTTCTGAAGTAGCAAGGTGAGAGACATTTCCTGGTCTGGGTCTTCAGCCCTCAACACCCCACCCCAACTTACAGTGTTCATTTCCCATGGGCAACCTCGGTTGGGTTACTTGCCTGCTGTATTTCTCAGTGAACAAATGAGAATTGTTCCCTCTGCTACAGTCAGCATGAGAGGTCAAGTTCTAAGCCTTCTTTGACAGGCAGATTTTGTGACACAGGAACAAATAAGGAGCCAGAGACTAAGTAATAAATAACCTATGTCAAGGAATATTGGTGAGACTATACTCATGCTTGTACTCAACATGCAATGCTGGGAACACGGGATGGAGCCTAGACTGAATTAGGAAACCTGGTTTGTTCTCTTAAGTTGCTTAAATATGTCACTCCACACTTCCATCAGCAAAATCACAAAAATACTTAATAGTCCTCCTCAAATAATTAAGTTTTTGGGAATTAAGGGATGATAAAAAATAGATGAATTTGAATTACAAAGAATAATTGATCTTTTATATGTGTATATAAAAGATATAGATGTAGATGATGGATTTGTCTCTATAGCTAATCTATTTGATATGCATAAATATATGTGTATGTGTGCATGTAATGCTAGGAACAGTTATCAAGTGTCTAAAAGGTGTATGAAGGCAACACATTATAAACAGTATCTGCTCTCAAAGAGCATGCAACTAGAGATATATTTATTTAATATGCTTAAACTTTGCCTACTAATGATTATGAAATGTCTCCTCCATTAGCATCATGCCACCACCTAATCAAACTTGCATGTCCTCTTCATATTTTGCTGCCATTATCTGTGAAATAGAAGTAATAAGGACAAGTTGTTTACTGAGCTATGTTAACCCTCAAGGTCATACAACTATTGAAGTGAATGTAATTTGTCGGGTTGTGAGTCTCTGTTCTTTTTGGGAAACACCTATGATACAAACAGGACACAATGAGGGGTGTGAGAGTGTCACAAGCAGATGTTGCCATGATAGTGCTACAAAGGCATAGTTTCTGTGGAGGAAACTAGTGACGGGTTCATGGGAGAAATTTCATGGACTTTGAGCTGGACCTTAGTTGTGTCATTGACAATCTGCTCATAATTCCAGAACTGAACATTAATATTCTGTCAAGAAATAAGCCTGATGTTGATTATTAATTGATCACATAATTGGTGAACCATTTATCAAAACTTCTGTTTCAAGACAAGGGTTTCCAGATTTAGCAAATAGGCCAGAGTGTTACATGAAGGGACAGCACACGATTTTTGTGCCTAGAATGGGCCAGTTCATAGTGGGGAAAAGCCCACTAAGAACAAAGTCCTCCACTGGGAACCCCCAGAGCCCCTTCCTGCATGGTATTTAGTGAATATTTACTTCACACAAGCAAGAAGTGAAAAAGTTCATTTAACCATCTGAGTGTTTCTGAACAAAGAAATCATTGCTATAGGCAACCTGATCATCCACACAACACCTTGATGTTTTTGGCATCTTACTCACTGGATCAAAGATAAGGGCAAACAATGTGGGCTATCAGAGTATCAGGTTAAAATTAAAATGTTGGTTATACCACCAGTGGTGTGATCTTAGGCAAATAAGCCAACCCACTTAGATATAAAGATACTATACTTATCTTGAAGATACATTATGAGAACTGAGTGAAATATTATATAGTAGACCACGTTATATAAAATCCTGGGACATAGTGAGCACAGTAAATATTATTAATACTGTATGATTAGTTAAGTCCCCCTATCTAATTGTTAGTATTCCTTTATTTGACAACCAAATTTTAGAATGTATGGAAAGAAGAATGTTCTAAGGAAAAAAATAAGCTGTTGTATTAAAAATAAAAAAAAAACCTCCTTTTTCTCTTTTATACACCCCAAACAGCCAACAGTGCTTGCTAGGCTTAGATTTCCCATTTGTAAAATGATGCCGAATTGGAAGTATCTATAGATCCTTCAAGGTCAAAATACCTACATTCATGTAATGTAGCTGGAGGAAAAAAAAAATGTTCAGCCTTTCTTCCAATATGGAATGAATAAGCAAATGCATGAAATAGCAATGGTGTAGACTCAAATGGCCATTGTAGAGATAATGAGAGAGAAAGTGAGGCACCAGGAGATTATGTCAAGGTTTATGGTAACTTGAGGATTGTAAATAATCAAGTGATTAAAGTAGCCACTTTTTAGTGTCCTGATTCTTTCCTTGTTCCCCTCTTTTCAAATGAAAAAGGTCTTATTTCAAAGCACAATTTGGCTCTATGCTGGCCAATTCTTCACAAACCATTGAGGTAATGTTTATTCAACCTCACACTTTAGCAACTATTTATGAGCAGTGTTTACAAGTTCCTGAGATTGCCCCATGGTTATTAGTGTTATGCAAACCAAAAGCCATCTAAATTTGTTAATCTAGACAAAACACAGGAGCAACTCCAAACCAAGGTGTGGTATTCCATCTCTGGGTTTATTCAAGTGTAGTGCACCTTTAATGTCAACTTGGATTTTTCGACTCTCTTCACAAACCTCCTAGTAATTACAGACAACAGGAAAGTTGAACTCAGCCAAAGAGACAGCACAACAGGAAATTGTGGGGAAATTTTAAAAACAAAAACAAACACAGACAAGACTCCTGTCAATTTTAAAAAAGATTTAGAAAACAAGTATTTGCCCCAATGTAACAAAATATAAAGAACATGAGGAAGGGCACCAGCGTGCTCGACCTTCTCTTTTGGCTGATGCTGCTGCTGCCAGGCTGCATTGCTACCGGCCCTGCACCAGACAGGCCCCGCTCTCTCCTCCCCTCCGGGCATGTGAGCCAATCATCAGCCTATTTTTGGCTGCACAGTTAATGACCTGTTGGTGCCCACACTTTTCACTTTGTCACAACAACTGGGGCCTGCAGCTGAGGCACAGCTGGCCTCTCATTCTCCCAGGCCTATAATTTAGTTTAACAGCTTTAGGGACAAGAGGAAATGGCGGAGTGCCCTGTAGCCCCCACACTTGCTTCAGAAATTAGTTCCGTACCAGGCTGTATATATACTCAGGAGTATTTTAGGCAAACAGTGTAGGCAGGACAGACCCAGATGGGCACATAGCACTGACTCTGTTTCTGGTAGGGGCAGTTAGGTTCTGAGAGGGAAGAGAGAGTGTGGTCAGAGCAGGTGCATGAGATCCTATGTGTGTGCAAGTGTGTGTGTACCTGTATGTGCAAGTATTGTGTGTGAGCATGTGTGAAGATCATGTGTGTGCATGTGTGTGCAAATGTGTAGGTGTGCTTGAGAGGGATGAGAGAGAGAGAAGTGTGACTCAAACAAGGCTTGCTTGGCATCAGTGGGTGCATGTGTGGTACCTCAAAAATATGTGAGGCACTTTTTCCAAAATTGTGTAAGTTCTGCCTTCATACCAAAGCGGGGTAAAAACCTTCTGCAACAAACAAATGCCTTGAAAACAGTGTGGTTGCCTGGGAGACGCAGCATTCAGGTGAGTCAACTCAGCTCCCCAGATTCACTGTGGAGCACTGTTAGTGCCCTCCGGGGGGTGACAGAATGAAGGGTACTATGTGAAATGGTGCTACATTTCCCAGAGCCTCTTGTTTAGTTCCAGGATATAGTGTCCTCACAAGTGACAGCAGGTCAGCCAAGGATGTGCACCTAGATTTCCAGATAGCTCTGGACTTGGGGCACTTTGCAACCTACCAAAAGTGCAGGGATGAACTAGAGCCCCCTGGAGCCTAGAAGCAAGGGGCCTGGATGAAATGATGAAGAGGAGGTAGGATCCCTGCAGCTGGGAAAGAGATTGAGTGCTAGATGTGGGGGTTCAAAGGGGAGTTTTGTAAAGGTTTGGGGGAAGTGCCATTGTGTCCTGTTTCTTCTCCATCCCCCTCCAGCATGCTGGTGGCTTTGGGGTTGTTCTTCAGAGGAGGACTAGGGCAGGAGGCAGCAGGCAGATTTCTGGGGCTTTTGGGTACAGCCCTCCCAAAGGGCAGCCACACTCAGACCAAAGAAGATGTGGTGTGCAGGAGCACCAGAACATACTGATGACTGAGCAGCATAAGTCACCAGGCACTGAGGCAGAACAATGGAGTCCAGAAAAATCATATACAGTTTATGCTTCAGAGGAGAACACAGAAATAATTATTCTGTTGCAAATGTAGAATTAAAGTTCTTCCCACCTTACAAAACCCTTCCCTCCATTCTTTCATTCTCACCAGTCAACAAATGTATAATTATTCTCCCATTAAAAAAAAAAAAAACATTTCCTCTTTGATCCCACATCTCCCCATAGTCATCATTTCTCAACTCCTCTTTGCAGCCAAGCCATTCACAATAGTCACCTGTATTTCTGACATTTAGCCTACCATTTCCCAATAAACCACTCCGATCCTTCTATATCTTCCACAATTTATGTGAAACTGCCCTTTCATGCACTATATCCACTTTGCTTAGTCCACTGGCCATGCTTGTTCCTGAGTTCATCCACATGCTTACTTTAGTAAGCATGACATGGCATTAAAGACCAAGAACTCTGAGACCAGACAGTCTGCATTCAAAGTCCAGCTCCAGTACTTGTGAGCTATGGGACAGAGAAATTAATTTATCTCAGGGATTCATTCTCTACTTGCACATTATAAAAGAACATACCTGATAGAAGTATTATAATAATGCAATGAGTTGATAGGTATAGAAGATTCAGAACAGTGCTAGGCATAATGTCAGCCCTGTGTAAGCCCCAGACCTGGCAGCAGTAGTTAACAGTATTAGCCATCCCCTCATCCTTCATTTGCCTTCCAGAATACCATATCTACCTGGTTTTCTTCCTGACTTTATTTTTTTAAGATTTTTTTATTTATGCATACAAGAACTGGGGTACAAGCCAGAAGTGTGGGCTTTGAGAGGATTCACCAGAGACAGAGTGTGGAACAGAACAGGCAGATTGACTGAAATACACTGCTGAGGGAAGTAGCTGGTGAGACAGGAGAGGTCTGGTGTGCCATGTGGGTATCTCCTTGGCCGGGGATCGAACTCTTGCTGCAGTGGCTGTGGATAGTTTCATCGGTTATGTCTTAAACCCTTGCAGCACCAGGAAGACCTTCTTCCTGACTTTTCAGTGGTCTCCTTTGCCAGTCCACATTCATCTTCCCAACCTAGAGAACTCCTGTGCCCAGAATTACTCAACAAACTTTTGGGCTATCAACTAGTCTTATATTGTCAAATATCTTCTGAATGTTTACACTCCTAATTTTGTATCCCCAGAGAAAAGTTCAACCCTAATCTTAAGACCCATAAATGGTCTACTTTATATCTAGACCTTTATGTTTGATAAGCATCTCAAATTCAGCCTTCTTGCTGCCCTAAAACTCACCAGAGAGATGTGTAGGTTATTCCTTTACCCCCTGCAAGTCTTTGCTTTTATGCACCTTCTTAATGAGGCTCCCTCCAATCATCCTATTCCACTCCATGCATGCCCTCTTGACCTCCTCTTCTTTATTTCTCTGTGTACTATCTAAGCCTAACTATATTACATATCATATTTATACATGCACTCTTTTGTCTCCCTTGTGTCTTGTTCAAAACTGTACCTCTAACATCTTGAACACTTGCATAGCATATTATTAAATATTGAACACATTTAATAAATTAATAGAAATGATTACCAAATTGATGCACATTGTGTTCCTTTAGGGAAGTACAGGCTACTGTGGGAATCTATATTGAGGGTTTCCTTAACTACAGTGCAAGCCAGCATTCTCAATGTGATGACATTCTAGAAAAGTAAAAAGGAAAAGAAGTATGGGCCTCCCCTGGTGGCACAGGCGGTTGAACGCCATGCTGTGAAGCTGTTCACAGCCTGCAGTGCAGGTTCAATCCTGGCCAGCCGGCGAGGGTCCCACATGGTGTGGCAGTCCTCTCCTGTCATACCCACTGCTCCCCTCAGCAGTGTTTTGTCAGTCTGCTTGTTCTTCCCCACTATGTCTCTGGTGAATCATTTCACCCTCCCATGCATCTGGCCTGTCCCCCAATTCTTGTATAAATAAATACAATAAATCTTAAAAAAAAAAAAAGAAGGAGTTGGTCACTCCTTAAAATTATCAAGATCAAAAACAAGGGAACTTGAGAAACTGTCACAGACAAGAAAAGTCTCAGAGGATGATAACTATATATGCAACACGGTTTCCTGGATGGGATCCTGAAACAGAAATATGGCATTAAGGAAAGCAAATGAAGTTTAAACAATTATGAACATGGGCCTCCCTGGTGGCACAAGGTGTTAAGCATGGCTCTGTGAAGCTATCTGAGTCACTTTAGCACAAGTTCAATCCCAGCCAGTTAGCTGACATTCATGATGTAGTAGACCTGTCCTCCCTCGCCTCATGCTCCCCTCAGCAGTGTATTTCAGTCAGTGTGCCTGAGCTGCTCCCCACTCTGTTTCTGGTGAATCCTCTCACCCCCTGCACCTCTGCCCTGTACCCCAGTTCTTGTATGCATAAATAAATAAATCTTAAAAAAACAAATTATGAACTTTAGATAATAATAATATTTTAATGCATTAGATGTGATAAATATATTCTAGTAATATAAAATGTTAACAATATCAGGGTTTTCAGGGAATACAGGAATATTCTGTACTACTATTGTAACTTTTCTATAAAACTATTCTGAAATTAAGTTAATTTGAAAAAGGAAAGAAACTTAGCTTATAACTCATCTTCTCCAGAAAGTTACCACTTTGAAATTCCACTTTTCTGCTTCATTCTATGCTTTATTTTAGTTCTCAATTATATCAGTAAGTGAAAGAAGTGAAAAATGATATGGGAAAAATAATCAATGATATGGGAAAAATAATTAGTGACCCAGAAGAATGAAATTGAGTCCCTAAAAGGGAAGTGGAAGAAATGCAGGAAGGGCATCCCTGGTGGTGCAGGTGGTTGAGCACCTCACTGTGAGCTGTCCGCAGCCTCTGCAGCACGGGTTCAATCCCCGCCAGCCGGCGAGAATCCCACATAGCAAGTCAGACCTCTCCTGCTTTGCCCGCTGCTCCCCTCAGCAGTGTATTTCATCAGTCTGCCTGTTCTGTTACCCGCTCTGTCTCTGGTGAATCCTCTCACCCTACCGCACATCTGGCCTGTACCCTGGTTCTTGTATAAATAAATTAATCTTTAAAAATAATTGCAGGAGATCAAAGGATTAATGAAGGAGCTAAAGAACTCTGGGAAAAACAATGAAAGTAAAATAGATGAAATGGAAGAATGAATAAGTACTCTCGGAGACACAGAAATAAAAAGAACCAAAACAGAAAAGGAAAGAGAAGTATGAAGGAAAAAGAATGAAGAAAGACTTTGGGCACTATCTGACTCCATAAGAAAACAGAACAGTCCTTCTCTGCATGGTGAGTATGGCTCCATGAAGGACAGAGTGCTCCGTGGAAGCCTCATCTGTGGCTATGACCTAAGGACCCAGCACAATGACCCACATACAGGTTGCTGTAAAGATATGTTGGCTGATTAATTAATCCATTCATTGGTTGATAGCTCTCTCTCACCTCTAAATAACAATGTAACATTGCTGACATTTCCTATAGTTCACCTATTTCATAATTCTTCAGTGTCCTTTGAATTGCACGATACCTAAATACCAAAAACTTCTATCCAGAATATGTGATTTTCTGAAGATATTTGAATTCTTACCAGGTTTGAGTATTGCCCATTTTTAACCTTGTAATTTTTATCATTTTTATACAGATTATAATGAGCCAAATTATGTTACGTCATTAAATAAGATCCTATAAAAGGAAATATAATATGTATTACACAGCTAATTTGTCAATATTACAGTCAACAATTTTCATTGTGTTGGCACAAAACTCTTTAAACTAGTCCCTTTCAAGAGGATGATACATTTATGGGGTAAAACATATATCAGGAAAGAAGAGCATATGATAATTTAATAAAAAATGTACTTTGTTTTTTCCCTCAAACTATGCAAAATCACATGATTCACTGAGGAAACGGCTCTATTAAGGGAATAGCAGGTTCTGTGCTCCCCTTAGCCAAGAAACAGTTTGTGCAGTTAATTAATCTTTCTTGGACTCTGACTTATTTGAATTTAACCAAAATGGTTTAAAGAGGGGATTTTCTTCTCTCTGACTCAGCCACAATGGGGAAGAACTGGCATCTTTTCAAATAAGATGGCTACATAACAATTTCTACCACCCTTGCTTTGTGGTCTGTCACCTCAAATAGAGTGAGAAGATCATGTTGGGCTGAGAATCTTTGTATTCAGTGGTGAGTAAGACTTCTCTAAATTCAGTCCAGAAATCAGTCACTTCAAGAGATGCGTTTGGGAGTGTATGTAATGCAAGCACGTGTGTGGGAGGGCAGTGGGGGATGCATGTGTGTGAATTCCATTTCATACCATTTGTTTCAAAGAACAAGCAAATTTGCTTTCATGGGACCTCAATTTTTGTCCCCAAAATCCATGTGTAGTTAAGTCAATTACTCCTTTCAGCTCTTTGTCAAAATAAGTTTTTCTCTCTATAGGTAAGCCTCTAATATTTTCATCAGTGATCTTTAACCTATCTTACTTGAATGATTTTTAAAATATCAGCAAATTCCTTGATAATTTGCAAATTGCACATATTTCTGCATGTGCTCATTGTTCAAGAGTGGAGCTATAAAACTTATATCAGGTTTTCAAAATAGGTTTATGTCAACTCCAAAACTGAAAAACACTAATTTCAATAAGAGAAAGAAAAAGAAGTGGTTAAGCATCCAAACTCTGGAGGTAGACAAACCTGGACATTTAACTTCTGTGACCTAAAAAGTGAATACTAATAAATATCCTGCAGGACACTTATGATATAAAAATGCAGAGGCACTAACACAGTGTTTGGTAAATAATAAAAGTTAATATTATATTTATACACTTAAGCAGCCCATCATTTCTCTCAAATTAGAGGCTAGTCAAGGGAGAAAAGGCTCCTAACCACAGTCCAAGTACAGGGCACCTGTTTTCTGTTGCCTGTTGCCTGTGGAGGCCTCATATACCCATAAAATGAAGTAACAGGATGTGAATTCCTAACAACATTCATTTCAGAAGTATGGGTCTGAGGAGAATATTCTCCAGTGATTGGAGTGCTGAAAGAAATTCCTGTTTTCCACAACACCAAGTGTCCCCAAAACTTTCCTATGGGTCTTATCATAAAGTCAACCACAGTGAGCACACTTGCTTTGGAAATTACAGTGTACTCATGATTACCCAACTTACCATAGGCCTTTAGAGCCACATTTGGTAACAGTCTATTTTCATCATACCAAGTGGTGAGAGGTAGAGACCTCAGTCCTAGCCTAATTACAGCCCTCACCATTTGTCTCCTTCACCGGAGTGTGAGCACTTTAGGAGAAAGAACTAGTCTCTTAGCACCTTTTCCATCTCTAGGTAGACAAAGTGGCAGTGCCAAAAATCAATCAGGAAATTTGCAGTGATTGATTGAATCTGAAATTCTGATATTCAGAGAGTATCCTATACAAATCAACTCTACCCAATGCATGCTTAGCAGGTACAGAGTAACCATGATGATATTGTCCTTCCAGACACCTATGATATTCAATCTCCAGGCATTTAATGCTCCTATTTGAAAGCAAATGTGGTTTACTGTGCTATTTTCTCATTTTTCCTTTCTGGCCCTTGCCATGGTTCATTGTGAGCAGAGTAGGCCTTCTCATTTTGCTATGAGCATGACCATATGGTCTCCTTTAGCCAGTGGAAAGTGGTGACAGGGTCAAAGTTTTTAAGAAACATCATTTGTTGCTGCTTACCTTATTGTACCTCTTGAGGGGTACCGCAAGAACCCACAGGGCCTGGGGGTGTCACATGCAGAGTAGTCTGGACCAATAGCTAGAGCCTGGAATGCAGCCCAGCCCATCTTGGTTATCATTTGAACTGTAGGCCCGACCCAAAGTTTGCTGTCTTAAGCTATGAAACATTGTATTGTTTGTGCATCATTATTTCACTGAAATCTGCTGAGTTAACTCATTCTGTCTCCTGCTGGGAGCCTTGCCTGATTTGAAGTGATTCCCTCCTCATATGATTTCTCAGCTAACTTGTGAAACATTGATTATACACTGTGTCCAATGATTAGTTATCATTTATGCTTCATGAATTCCCAACCAGAATGTAAACTTGTGAATTCAAGAAATATGTGTTCTACTTGTTTGTATCTCTTCCTATTCCCCACTTATTTTATTGCTCAAAATATATAGTTATTTAAAATTTTTCAATAATAAAGTTCCTTTAATGTTTTCTGATTACCAATTACTAGTCATTACTTCCTGCCATAAAAATACAATCACAAACAAATGTAGCTGGAAGGGGGAGGGGACTTAATAATAATTACTAACATATTCATTGATGACTTATTAAGTAGCAAAAACTGTTTTAAACACTTTACACTAACCCATTTAATCCTCACAGCAGTCAGATGAGAAGCTATAATTTTCTCCAGTTTCACAAACAGAAAGATGTACAGCCAAAATTTAGAACTTAAGTAATCTGGCTATGAATTGCATGGCCTAGAAGAGCACCATACATCATGGGGTCATTCAGCTTGGTTTCTCAGGAAGGGAACTCCCAATGCTGTAAGGCAGCCAGTTCTGTAGCAGACAGCACCAAGAATCAGACTAGGCTTCTCCCTGATGCCAGATATGATGCTTCTACTCATTTCAAGCAACTCAGAACATATCTTCTTCCTTCTACTGTCCATTAAATGACTAAAGGTTGTTACGACATCCCTGCTAAAGATTTTTTCTCCCTCAAACATGGAGAGACCAATGAGCCTGTCCTGTGGTAGCCCTTGAAGTTGAAAAGGGGTCATGTCTTTGTCGTTATTGGTTTCCCACTACCTATCATAAATTATACACATCCACCATGGCCTTGCTTAGGCTGTGAAAGTGCTTTAAATAAATAAAACTTGCAAAAATACACACAGTGTGATTATTAGAATGGGCACACAATAAGTATAGGTTGAATTGAATTAGACATACTAACTGAAGAATGTCTGAGATTTGAAAAGGCAAATTTTTATATTTTCTTCATTTCTTTACTGAATTTCAGGAGAGAAAACTAGCAAGCACACTCTTTTGGAATCTGTGATCTAAGAAATGTGGTAGAAGTGTTTAGCAGATAAGTAGAAGCAATAACTTAAAACCTGGTTCAACAAGTGGGTTACTTCCTGGCAGGCTCTGGAAATAATCATCACAAGTGATCATCTTTAAGAAGAGATAGTTCCAGAGAATCCAAAGTAGGGTCCTACTAGAAACACCAGAAGCAGAAGCCACATTTCAGAGGATAAATCTTTGGATCCATTTCCTTGACCTATATCTTGGGCCCTGATTTACATCTCAGTGAGTTTAACAGGTTCAAGATTGGTTTTTATAGGATATTAAAAAAATAGTATTGCTGAAAACTCCTCAATTGTTTCACTCCAAGTACTATTCTGACTATAAAGTAGATAATTTTTGAGACTTTTTTTCTGCTGCTAGTAAAATCCAACTTATTGTGTGTCAAAGACTTCCTCCTCAGAGAGAAAAAAGAGTATAGTTTGGTAGTTAAGAGTATGCTCTTTGGGCCAGACCAGCAAGGATCCCAGTTCTGGAGCTTCATGCATGAAGTTAGTATATTGGGCAAGCTATTAAAGTGCTCTAGGTCTCATATTCCTCCCAAATAAAATGGAGATAATAATAGCACTCCCATCATATGATAGTTTAGCAAATTAAATGAGATAAAGCAGTTGACACAGTACCCATCCCATAAATAAAAGGCACCATTATAGCCAATATTTTTTAATGAGATAAAGTTGGATCCTGGATTCAAAGTAGTTTTTACTACTATGCATCAGTTGGATTATAGTGTACAGCTTTTTCATAGTGTACATATGGAAATAACACAGAGATTTCCCTTTCCACACTATGAATAGACTTATGGGCTTTGGGAACTCTCAGGGACTCCACTTTTATTTAGAAAGCTAAGTTGTCCGCTGGCAAATTTTCAAGCTTCATTTCTTCATGCTCTATATGCTTCACACTAGCTTTATGAGCAGAAAAGAAGTTATAATTAATAACAAAGATTAAATATTCTCTCTGCATATGCCAGGGTCATATTTTACTGGAAAGAGAAGTGGTCCTTCAGAAAGAATGTCTTACAGATAATCTTACTGTTTGATGAGCATGGCAGGGTTAAAGGAAAGATAGGAAAACTCAGTTAGGACAAATGCTCAGAAACTGAGTAAGTGGTTTGATATATTTTGTTTGTCTTTCTGCCCTCTGTCCCATTATTACTTCCTTCCTTACCTTTCCTTCTTGCCCCTGCCTTTCCCTCATTACCATTTTTCAATAATTTTGAGTGTATGCCATATGCCCTCATGGCAGTTCAGAGGTTAATGAGGCCCATGCAACACCTAACAGTCACATTCGAAAGGGAGAAATAGACCCTTAAAGAAAAGATCACAGTCATGCAGACAGATGCAGTAAAGACACACAGAAACTATTTAGGTGCCATTCTTTAAATATGGAGAAGATTACACTGTATGTAACACACAAAGGAAGCTTAATCTTAAATGAAAGGTATTCTTTGCTATCATTTTTTATTAAAAATGTCATTTTATTGTATTTTTTAATTGAGGAAACATTTATTTACAACTCCGTGTATGATTTATAAGTTCACACCTCTTCAGATACATGTTACCACACCACACTTACTACCCAACAGTCATCTTCATTTTTCCCCACCAGAATTGTCTCCTTCTGATAAATTCAATTCCATAGTCAGATATCGGGTTTGTTTTGCTTTACTATTGCCTATTCATTAGTTTGTTTGTTTTTTCATTTCTTTTTCTTTTTCTTTATCTTGTTTAAACATCCTTTTTTATTTCCTCTTTTGCATACAGCTGTTTAGTTTTCCCTACACCGCTTCTTGAAGAGGCTAACCTTGTCCCAGTGAATATTTTTAGTTCCTTCGTCAAAGATTAACTGTCCATATATATTTGGGTTTATTTCTGGGCTCTCAATTCTATTCCATTGATATATGTGTCTGCTTTTGTTCCAGGACCAGGCTGTTTTAATTATTATGGCTTTATAATATAGCATGAGGTCTAGAAGTGTGATAATCCATTCTCTTTCTTTTTAGTTAAGATTGCTTTTGTCATTTGGGTTTTTGTGATTTCATATGAATTTCAGTAATATTTGTAACAGTTCTTTGAAATATATGCCATCTCCCCCCCACCCCTGTGGCGCAGACGTTTGAGCGCAGCACTGTGAAGCTGTCTGCAGCCTCTGCAGTGTGGGTTTGATTCCGGCCGGCCGGCAAGAATCCCACATGGTGCAGCAGATCTCTCCTGTCTCACTCTCTGCTCCCCTCAGCAGTGTATTTCCTCAGTCTGCCTGTTCTGTTCCCCGCTCTGTCTCTGGTGAATCCTCTCACCCTCTGTGCATCTGGCCTGTGCCTGGTTCTTGTATGCATGAATAAATAGAACTTTAAAAAAAATGAAATATGCCATTGATTTTTGGCAGTGATTGTGTTGAATCCGTATATTTCTTTGGATAGAATGGCAATTTAACAATGTTGATTTTTCCAATCCATGAGCAGGAAATATTTTTTCTATTTCTTTGTGTCTTCTTTTTCTTTCAGCAATGTCTTATAGTTTTCTTTGTAAAGATATTTTATCTCATTTGTTAGGTTTACTTCTGTATAAGTAATAGCTAATGGGATCACTGTCATAATTTCTTCCTCTTCTCTCTCATTGTTTGTGTATAGGAAGGTAAATGATTTATGTTAATTTTATACCCTGACACTTTGATAAACTGTTTCAATTAGTTTTTCCATAGAATCTTTTTTTTTTTTTTTTTCGATCCCCAGTGGCCGGGGATCGAACCAGCATTGCAGAGGCTGTGGGCAGCCTCACAACCCAGCGCTCAACTGCTGCGCCCCCAGGGGAGGCCCCTTTTCATAAATCTTGAGGGTCTTCTAGGTATATTAAGATATCACCTGCAAATAATGATAGCTTTAATTCTTCTTTCCCATTTAGATACTTTTATATCATTCTCTTGTCTAATTATTCTAGTTAGAACTTCTAATACTAAGTTGAATAACAATGGTTAGAGTGGAAATCCTTGTCTTGTACCAGATCTTATTGGGAAATTTTCCATTTTTTCAACTTTGAGAATGATACTAGCTATGGGTTTCTATTAAGTGGCTTATATTATGTCAAGGAATGTTTGTTTATCCCCAGTATTTTAAGGGTTTTCAACATAAATAGAAGTTGGATCTTATCAAAAGCTTTCTCACCATCTATTGGTATGATTGTATATTATTTATATTGTATATTCTTTCTTTTGTTAATGTGATGTATTATGTTGATTGATATTCAGTGTTGGACCATTCTTGTGTTTCTGGTATGAATCCCACTTGGTCTTTGTGTATGATCATTGACAGATTCTAACTGCTAGGATTTTATTCAAGATTTTCTTTAAGATTTATTTATTTAGGATCCCCCCTGCCCCCCAGTGGCGCAGCAGATTGAGTGCTGCGCTGTGAAACTATCCACAGCCTCTACAGCATGAGTTTGATTCCCAGCCAGCCAGGGAAAAAACCCACTTGGTGTGGCAGACCTCTCCTGCCTCTCCCGCTGCTCCCCTCAGCAGTGTCTTTGGTCCATCTGCCTGTTCTGCTCCCCACTCTGTCTCTGGTGAATTCTATCACCCTCCCATGCCTCTGACCTATTCCCCAGTTCTTGTGGGGTAACAATGGGCAACAAAAGCAGTAATCATGTAGAGAAATCTAAATAAAAACATCAACTGTGGAATATTACTCAGCAATCAAAAAAGATAAACTCATGCAATTTTCAGCAACATAGATAGAGATGGAAGGGATCATGCTCAGCAAAATAAGCCAGAAAGAAAAATAAAAATGCTAGTTGTTCTCACTCATAACAGGAATTTAGAAAACCTAAATAAGGGACCAGGAAAAAGACTAATTATAATAAAGTAAAAATCAAAATCAGCAAGCAACTATAAACCAGAGACACACTATGGGATGGGGGGGATGGAGTTAGATCGAAACAAAGAGGGGGTGGGAATTGTATGGGGACTATAACCAAGATGAAATTGCATACATTGTGCAAAAAATGAAAAAATGATGTAAAAAATATATATATTAAAAAAAAACTGCATCAAATGACTATTTTATTTTTTTTTTTTTTTTTATAAATTTTATTGTTATATTCCCCATACAATTGCAGCCCCCCATTCTGACCCCAATCCCTCCCCTCCCGCCCCCGCCCCCCTAAAAGTGTCTCTGGTTCATAGTTTTTTGTTGATTTTGATTTTCACTTTCTTATAGTTTTTCATTTTCCTGGTCCATTATTTAAGTTTTCTAGATTCCTGCTATGAGTGAGACCATCCGGTATTTTTCTTTTTCTTTTTTGCTTATTTCGCTGAGCATGATCCCTTCCAGCGTCATCCATGTTGCAGCAAATTGCATGTGTTTATCTTTTTTGAATGCTGAGTAATATTCCATGGTATATATGTACCACATCTTCTTGATCCAGTCATCTATTTTTGGGCATTTGGGTTGTTTCCAAAGCTTAGCTATTGTCCATGAGATACCATCTTACACCAGTGAGAATGACACATATTAAAAAAACTAGCAACAACAAATGTTGGCGAGGGTGTGGAGAAAAAGGAACTCTTCTGCACTGTTGGTGGGAGTGCAAACTGGTCCAACCACTGTGGAAAGCTGTGTGGAGATTTCTGGACCTACTAAACATAGAGCTTCCATATGACCCAGCAATTCCACTCCTAGGTATTTACCCAAAGGACACAGAAACATCCATTCCAAAGAACACCTGCACCCCTATGTTTATAGCAGCACTGTTTACAAATGACTATTTTAAAGCTTTGAGCTATTTAAAACAAAAGTGGCTTGTTTCCTTTCTCTTTCCCCACTTTCTTTCTTCATCTCAAAACATATGTAAGACATTTTGAGGTTGTGTTCCATGGTTTATTTAGTGTTAATGAGGATGACAAAACTATAAAAAAGAATGATTTAAGCTATTCATTAAAATAATAGCTATTGTAAGTTGAAAGTACTATTTCTGAGTGGAGGGAGAAATGAAATAGGTAATATGATATTCAATCTACTCAAAGAAAACAAAGAAAAAGAAAATTAAGATAATCCAATAATAACTAAAAACACAACTTATGGTGGTTATTTAATTTATAATATGTTGTCAACTGCAGTATAGCAACAGGAAAATTATTGAATGAAAAGATAGGCTTGCCAATGGAAATATTTAAATACAACTCCATAAGACTTTGAGATAAAATACATTATTAAAGATTAAAAATCACAAAACAGTATGAATGTTAAAATTTAACATCAAATTATACTAAGCATAAAATTTAAAGAAACACAAAGGGAATAAAAATATATCTACCATCACAAACCCAAGTTTTCAACAATTTCTGTCAGTAAACTAAATAACCAACCTGTTAAAAAAATAGTATGTAGGTTTAGACTGCACAATTAACCATTATCATCTGAAAAGTAAAGAATAAATGCTCTTCTTTAACACACATGGCATATTTATAATGTGACCACACACTGAACCAAAAAGTAAGTCTGAAAAATTTTCAGATGATTGGTACTATCTAGATCATTTTCTCTGATAACAATGGAATTAAGGTGAAAATAAACAGCAACAACAAAAAAGAAACAAGGTGCAATGCAATTGTTACACATTAAGAAGTATGCTGTTGAGAGAAGAACAAAGACCCCGGGAGACCCGCACACAGCCCGGGCTGCCGGTAAGCTTGCGCGGAGAGCGGCGCGCTCGGGGAGCTTGAAAAGCAAGTGCAGACCTGGATCGCGGCTGTCCAGGTCCCCGCGCCTGCGACCTAGGCTTGCGGGGAGACGACCTAGGCTTGCGGGGAGACGCGCGGAGGTCCTCACTGAGGTGAAGGTCCCTCCCTGAGTGAGCAGGAACCAGGCGCCCAGGCACGGGAGCTGTGCAAAAGGCGCCATTCCCGCGCCACTGAACTGGGCTACAGCCCGCGTCCTGGACCTGAGGGCTTTGAACTGAGACCCGGGGCACGAAAATTCGGGGCGTGGTTTCTCCACGACGGTGGGGCACAAGGCAGACACAGCACCCCAAAGCTGTTGAGGTGTACCCTACCATTCCCGCTCTGTTCTCTGTCCCACGGGGTGGGGGTAGGCGAAAAACAGCCCCCCAAGGACAATAGGAGAGATCTCTGGCGCCACCTAGCGACCAGGGAAAAAAAAAAAAAAGTCACTAACACCCTATAAAACAGGACATTTCTTAAGACTGCTTGAAAAGGGCAGAAGGTTTCTGGAGGACCCAGTGGCCAGCCGGGAAGTTATTCCACGCCAGGCCCCTTCCGACCAGCAGTCTGAGCCCAAGAGGGAGCAGGCACCCACGTCCGGGGCAGACCGGGTGCGCAGAAGAGTGTGCCTGAAACCGGAGGCGCAGGGACTGCATCCCGCTTCGCCATTTGAGAACAGGGACATTTCTTAAGTAAAAACTGCCTAAAACCAGCAGAAAGCTCCCCCAGAAGACAGAGATGGCTCCTGGAAGAGCCAGAGGGGAGCGGAGAAGTTCACCCAAGATGTCAGTCAGTCCGAGCAACACAGTGTCCCAACGCATACGACAAATAGAAAACAGACAGTAGGGAGTAGAAACCACACGCAACCTAAAAACTCCTCAGGAAAGAAGCACACCACAAAAAGAAAACCACTCCCCAGATTGCAACACAGCAACTTGGAAGAACTTCTGAGCCTTCCAGAAAGAATTTAAAATTGCCATGATTAAAAAAGTGATAGATCAGAAGAAGGAAATTGAGTCCCTAAAGAGGGAAGTAAGAGAAATGCAGGAGATCAAAGAATTAATGGAGGAACTAAAGAACTCTGGGAAAAGCAATGAAAGCAGAATAGATGAAATGGAAGAACGAATAAGTAATCTTGAAGACACAGAAATAAAAAGAACCAAAACAGAAAAGGAAAGAGAAGTACGAGGGAAAAAGAATGAGAAAGACTTCGGGAACTATCTGACTCCATGAGGAAAGGAAATATAAGTTATAGGAATTCCAGAAGGAGAGGAGAGAGATGTAGGAACAGAGAAATATTCATGGATAATTGAAGAGAACTTCCCAAATGAGAGAGGAGCTGAACATTGATATACAAGAAGCAAGAAGAACACCAAACTTCCACGACGAAAGAAAAACACAGCAAAGACACATAATAGTAAAGCTCCCAAGAATCCAGGACAAGGAAAAATAATGAAGCTGACAAGAGGGAAGAAACAGATAACATTCAAAGGAAAACCAATCAGGCTGACATCAGACTTCTCTTGAAGAGAAACACTACGGGCAAGGA